>NC_137287.1:57357500-58013750 GCF_054371585.1 Giraffa tippelskirchi
GTGGGAGAGGAGGGCAATGGGCAAGGAGTGGTGTTCTGAGGAGAAGGGCATGTATGCAACGGCTCTGAAGAGAAGAGCTGTGATGGGAAAAAGGAGAGGTCTTCATACCTAGACCTTGGGTGGGGACCTGGGGCGGAGCAGGAGAGCCGTAAGGCTGAAGCAGACAGTGGAGACAGAAACCAGATCAAAGGCTGCTCGTATGAGTATTTTCAGGATTTTCATATTAGTGTTAGTCAGTTAGTCACGTCCGACTCTTTGCGACCCCATGGACTGTAGCCCGTCAGGCTCCTCTGTCCATGGGATTCTCCAGGCAAGAATACTGGAGTTGATAGCCATTCCCTTCTCCAGGGGTTCTTCCTGACCTGGGGATGGAACGTGGGTCTTCTGCATTGTAGGAGGATTCTTTACTGATATTAACCCAACAACAATAAGAAGCTGATTCTTCAGCAGAGAATCTGGCTAAACAATAGTGAAGTAAGACCCCCTCCTCAAATTACTGACATCAGAAGGGAGTGGAGGCATAGACTCTGGACTTCAAGGACCTAATCCAAAATAGTGGGAATAAATACAATATTGTCATTTAAAATTTTTGCCCAAAAAGGGCATTAACAAAAACAACAACAAAACAGCCTGTCATCATCACCACTACCACCTCCACCACAGCCACCATCATCCTTTAATTTTAAAAAAGGAGACACTTTAGCAAAAAAGAAAAACAAATGAAGGATAATCTTAGAATAAGGGAAATTACTTAGATTTAATCATTTTGTCTTTATGAAGAAAATCTACATTGCTGTGACTATGATTATCACTATTATTATTTTGACCTGGACCTGTGAAAACTCTTTCATAGTCTGGCACTCACCAATGTAGTGGCATTTGGAAATCATTGGTGAAGGTCAGCAATTCTTGGGATGGTGAGGAAGACACAAGGCTGATGTGAATGAGTTTATGGGAGATGAAATATCAGGCTAGATTGGGGGTCAGTTAGGGATACAGGGAGGGTGATGGGTATAAAAGCCTCTAAGATCTTTTCTCCAAGATGGTGGAGTAGAAGGACGTGTGCTCATCTTCTCCTGTGAGAACTCCAAAATTACAACTCACTGCTGAACAACCATCGACAGGAGAATGTAGGATCCTACCAAAAAAATATATCTAATGTCCAAGGACAAAGGAGAAGCCCCAGCAAGATGGTAGGAGAGGCAAAATCATGTTTAAAATCAAACCCCATACCCACCAGAGATGCTCAGAGGGCTCAAACAAACCTTGTGCGCACCAGGACACAGAGAACCCATGGAGACTGAGCCAGAACTGTGTTTGAGTGTCTTCTGCGGAGGTACAGGTCAGCTGTGGACTGCTGCAGGGGCAGGAGCTCTGGGTGCAGTATACCTGGGTATGGCATAAGCCCTCTTGGAGGAGGTCACAATTAACCCCACCATAGAGCCACCAGAACATACACAGGACTGGGGAAACAGACTCTTGGAGGACACAAACAAAACCTTGTGTGTACCAGGACCCAGGAGAAAGGAGCAGTGACCCCATAAGAGACTGACCCATACTTGCCCGTGAGTGTCCAGGAGTCTCTGGTGGAGGCGTGGGTTGGCGTGGCCTGCTGCAGGGTCAGGGGCACTGAGAGCAGCAGTGCCTGCATGGGACCTGTTGAAGGAGGTCTCCGTTATCTTCATTACCTCCAGCATAGTTTGGTCTCAGGTCAAACAACAGAGAGGGAACACAGCCCCACCCATCAACTGAAAATTGGATTAAAGATTTACTGAGCATGGCCCCGCCCATCAGAACAAGACCCAGTTTCCCCCACAGTCAGTCTCTCCCATCAGGAAGCTTCCATAAGCCTCTTATCCTTCTCGATCAGAGAGCAGACAGAATGAAAACCACAACCACAGAAAACTAACCAATTTGATCACATGGACCATAGCCTTGTCTAACTCAATGAAAATATGAGCCATGCTGTGTAGGGCCACCCAAGCTGGACGGGTCATGGTGGAGAGTTCTGACAAAATGTGGTCCACTGGAGAAGGGAATGGCAAACAACTTTGGTATTCTTGCCTTGAGAACCCCATGAACAGTATAAAAAGGCAAAAAGATAGGACACTGAAAGATGAGCTTGCCAGGTTGGTAGGTGCCCAATATGCTACTGGAGTTCAGTGGAGAAATAACTCCAGAAAGAATAACTCCAGAAAGCAAAAACAACACCCATTTGTGGATGTGACTGGTGATGGAAGTAAAGTCCTATGTTGTAAAGAGCAATATTGCATAGCGACCTGGAATGTTACGTCCATGAAACAAGACAAATTGAAAGTAGTCAAACAGGAGATGGCAAGAGTGAACACTGAAAATTCTCCAAGCCAGGCTTCAGCAATACATGAACTGTGAACTTCCAGATGTTCAAGCTGGTTTTAGAAAAGGCAGAGGAACCAGAGATCAAATTGCCAATATCCGCTGGATCGTTGAAAAAGCAAGAGAGTTCCAGAAAAAACATCTATTTCTACTTGATTGACTATGCCAAAGCCTTTGACTGAGTGGAACACAATAAACTGTGGAAAATTCTGAAAGAGATGGGAATACCAGACCATCTGACCTGCCTCTTGAGAAACCTGTATGCAGGTCAGGAAGCAACAGTTAGAACTGGACATGGAACAACAGACTGGTTCCAAATAGGAAAAGGGGTACGTCAAGGCTGTATATTGTCACCATGCTTATTTCACTTCTATGCAGAGTACATCATGAGAAATGCTGGGCTGGAAGAAGCACAAGCTGGAATCAAGATTGCCGGGAGAAATATCAATAACCTCAGATATGCAGATGACACCACCCTTATGGCAGAAAGTGAAGAAGAACTAAAGGGCCTCTTGATGAAAGTGAAAGAGGAGAGTGAAAAAGTTGGCTTAAAGCTCAACGTGCAGAAAACTAAGATCATGGCATCTGGTCCCATCACTTCATGGCAAATAGATGGGGAAACAGTGGAAACAGTGTCAGGCTTTATTTTTTGGGGCTCCAAAATCACTGCTGATGGTGATTGCAGCCATAAAATCAAAAGATGCTTACTCCTTGGAAGGAAGGTTATGACCAACCTAGATAGCATATTTAAAAGCGGAGGCATTACTTTGCCAACAAAGGTCCGTCTAGTCAAGGCTATGGTTTTTCCAGTGGTCATGTATGGATGTGAGAGTTGGATGGTGAAGAAAGCTGAGCACCGCAGAATTGATGCTTTTGAACTGTGGTGTTGGAGAAGACTCTTGAGAGTCCCTTGGACTGCAAGGAGATCCAATCAATCCATCCTAAAGGAGATCAATCCTGGGTGTTCATTGGAATGACTGATGTTGAGGCTGAAACTCCAATACTTTGGCCACCTCATGCGAAGTGTTGCCTCATTGGAAAAGACCCTAATACTGGGAAGGATTGGGGGCAGGAGGAGAAGGGGACGACAGAGGATGAGAAGGTTGGATGGCATCACCGACTCGATGGACATGGGTTTGGGTAGACTCCGGGAGTTGGTGATGGACAGAGAGGCCTGGTGTGCTGCAATTAATGGGGTCGCAAAGAGTCGGACACGACTGAGCGACTGAACTGAACTGAACTGAACTGAACTAAAATGGACTGGAAAGGGTGAATTTAACTCAGATGACCATTTTATCTACTACTGAGGGCAAGAATCCCTTAGAAGAAATGAAGTAGCCCTCATAGACAACAGAAGAGTCCAAAATGCACTACTCGGATGCAATCTCAAAAATGACAGAATGATCTCGGTTCATTTCCAAGGCAAGCCATTCAATATCACAGTATTCCAAGTATATGCCACAATCAGTAATGCTGAAGAAGCTGAAGTTGAAAGGTTCTATGAAAAACTCCAAGGTCTTCTAGAACTAACACCCAAGAAAGATGTCCTTTTCATTATAGGGGACTGGAATGCAAAAGCAGAAAGTCAAGAGATCCCTGGAGTAACAGGCAAATTTGCCCTTGGAGTACAAAATGAAGCAGGGCAAAGGCTAACAGAGTTTGGCCAAGAGAATGCACTAGTCATAGTAAACACCCTCTTTCAACAATGCAAGAGAAGACTCTACACATGGACATCACCAGATGGTCAATACTGAAATCAGATTAATTATATTTTTGCACCCAAAGATGGAGAAGCTCTATACAGTCAGCAAAAACAAGACCAGGAGCTGACTGTGGCTCAGATCATGAATTCCTTATTGGCAAATGCAGGCTTAAATTGAAGAAAGTAAGGAAAACCACTAGACCATTCAGGTGTGAGCTAAATCAAATCCCTTACAATCATACAGTGGAAGTGACAAATAGATTCAAGAGATTAGATATGATAGACAGAGTGCCTGAGGAACTATGGACAGAGGTTTGTGACATCATACAGGAGGCAGTGATCAAGACCATCCCCAAGAAAAAGAAACGCAAAAAGGCAAAATGGTTGTCCAAGGAGGCCTTACCAATAGCTGAGAAAAGAAAAGACATGAAAGGCAAAGGAGAAAAGGAGAGATATACGTATTTGAATGCAGAGTTCCAAAGAATAGCAAGGAGAGATAATAAAGCCTTCCTCAGTGATCAATGCAAAGAAATAGAGGAAAACAATAAAATGGGAAAGACTAGAGATCTCTTCAAGAAAATTAGAGATACCAAGGGAATATTTCATGCAAAGATGGGCACAATAAGGGACAGAAATGGTGTGGACCTAACAGAAGCAGAAGATATTAAGAATACACAGAAGAACTATAGAAAAAAGATCTTCATGACCCAGATAACCACTATGGTGTGATCACTCACCTAGAGCCAGACATCCTGGAATGTGAAGTCAAGTGGGCCTTAGGAAGCATCACTATGAACAAACCTAGTGGAGGTGATGGAATTCCAGTTGAGTTATTTCAAGTCCTAAAAGATGATGCTGTTAAAGTGCTGCACTCAATGCCAGCAAATTTGGAAAACTCAGCAGTGGCCACAGGACTTGAAAGGGTCTGTTTTCATTTTAATCTCAAGGAAAGGCAATGCCAAAGAATGTTCAAACCATTACTCAAAGGCACTCATCTCACACGCTAGAAAAATAATGCTCAAAATTTTCCAAGCCAGTCTTCAACAGTATGCAAACAGAGAACTTTCAGATGTTCAAGCTGGATTTAGAAAAGGCAGAGGAACCAGGGATCAAATTGCCAACATCCATTGGATCATCGAAAAAGCAAGAGTGTTCTAGAAAAACATCTACTTTATTGACTACATCTGCTTTATTGACTATGCCAAAGCATTTTTGTTCATCACAACAAACTGTGGAGAATTCTTAAAGAGATGGGAATACCAGACCACCTTATGTGCCTCCTGAGAAATATGTATGCAGGTCAGGAAGCAACAGTTAGAACTGGACATGGAACAACAGACTGGTTCCAAATTGAGAAAAGAATATGTCAAAGCTGTATATTGTCACCTTGCTTATTTAACTTATATGCAGAGTACATCATGAGAAATTCTAGGCTGTTTGAAGCACAAGTTGGAATAAAGATTGCCGGGAGAAATATCAAAAACCTCAGATATACAGATGACACTACCCTTATGGCAGAAAGTGAAGAAGACCTAAAGAGCCTCTTGATGAAAGTGAAAGAGGAGAGTGAAAAAGTTGGGTTAAAACTCAACATTTTCAAAACTAAGATCATGGCGTCTGGTCCCATCACTTCATGGCAAATAGATGGAGAAACAGTCTAAACAGTGACAGACTTTATTTTGGGGGGCTCCAAAAGCGCTGCAGATGGTGACTGCAGCCATGAAATTAAGAGACGCTTGCTCTTTGGAAGAAAATCTATGACCACTCTGCTGCTAAGTTGCTTCAGTCATGTCCGGCTCTGTGCAACCCCATAGACGGCAGCCCACCAGGCCCCGCCGTCCTTAAGATTCTCCAGGCAAGAACACTGGAGTGGGTTGCCATTTCCTTCTCTAATGCATGAAAGGGAAAAGTGAAAGTGAAGTCGCTCAGTCGTGTTCAACTCCTAGCGACCCCATGGACTGCAGCCAACCAAGCTCCTCCGTCCATGGGATTTTCCAGGCAACAGTACTGGAGTGGGTTGCCATTGCCTTCTCCATGACCACCCTAGACAGCATATTAAAAAGCAGAGACTACTTTGCCAACAAAGGTCTATCTACAAGCTATGGTTTTTCCAGTAGTCATGTATGGATATGAAAGTGAAGCCGCTCAGTCGAGTCTGACTATTTGCGACCCTATGGACTGTAGCCCACTAGGCTCCTCCATCCATGGAATTTTCTAGGCAAGAGTACTGGAGTGGGTTGCCATTTCCTTCTCCAGGGAATATGGATATGAGAGTTGGACTATAAAGAAAGCTGAGCACCGAAGAATTGATGCTTTTGAAATGTGGTATTGGAGAAGACTCTTAAAAGTCCCTTGGACTGCAAGGAGATCCAATCAGTCCATCCTAAAGGAAATCAGTCCTGAATATGCATTGGAAGGACTGATGCTGAAGCTGAAACTCCAACACTTTGGCCACCTGATGTGAAGAACTGACTCATTTGAAAAGACCGTGATGCTGGGAAAGATTGAAGGCAGAAGAGAAGGGGATGACAGAGGATGAGGTGGTTGAATGGCATCACCGACTCGATGGACATGCGTTTGGGTAAAGTCCAGGAGTTGGTGACGGACAGGGAAGCCTGGCGTGCTGCAGTCCATGGGGTCGCAAAGAGTCGGGCATGACTGAGTGACTAATCTGAACTGAACTGAAGATGCTTGCAACACACTAGATTCTCAACAAATGTCAGTTGAGACTTAAGTTAAATTGGTAATAATAATGGGTGCTCTATATAATGAAAAATTCCATTTTGTTGTTGTTCAGTTGCTAAGTCGTGTCCAGCTCTTTGTGACCCCACGGACTACAGCACTCCAGGCTCCTCTGTCCTCCACTATCTTCCCAAGTTTCCTCACATTCATGGCCGATGAGTCTGGGAGACTATCTAACCATCTTGTCCTCGGCCTCATCCTTCTCCTGTTGCCTTCGATCTTTCCAAGCGTTAGTGGCTTTTCTAATGAGACAGCTAAGAGAGGTGTTATTATTCCCAAATTAGAAAATTTTAAATTGCGTTTAAGTTTCACATTGTGTTTCCATTGGACAGCGATATTCTATTGGAGCTGGCAATGCTTCTTTCCTGGGATTAGGACTGGCTTTTAGAATGCATTTATGTACAAGCCAGTAAAACTGTGTAACCACAGATCACACCAGCCACACCTTCAAATACTTTGAATCCATGTGAGATGGTCAATCTGGTCCAACACACCTTGTCAAGAAAACTGAAAGAAAATGATTGTGCCTTAATTATGTACAGAATTTCTCGTGCCAACATTTGCCGAAACAACTCAGAGGAAAAGAAATAGCGAGATCACAATGTCAAAAAGCGAAATGGAAGAATTACAAGCTCACCACTGTTTTAATGATTATGGCTGGAATGGGGGATGCTGGAGAAGGTGACAAATGAGCTCTGTGTCTTTCAATGTGGGAAAGTTGGTTGATTTTTTTTTCTAATTAATTCTGTACATTCCAGATACTGACTAGAATTGAGTACATTTATTTTGTGACCTTTATATTTGATATATAACAAATGACTGTCATGAAAAAAAAAATGAAGCTGACACATACCTTAGTTCCCATATCTAATTTATCACTATGTTGGCAATAAATGAACCATCCATTTAATTATTTATTCATCAAGAAATCTCAAGAAATCCCATATACAAGTTTGTTCTTTTCACACAATATCTGTGTTCAGAAGTTAATCCCCCTTTCAGTTGCCTCTGAGCCTCTGAGCCTCTGAATCAAGTTGGGGCCTCAGGGGGAACAGGTAAGACTCTCTGGCTTCTCAGAGTCCATCCCTAGGTTGGGGCGGTTCCTCGGGGGGCACACCCTGCTCCTTTCCTGGGGCATGGGTCCCCTGGTGACTGTCCAGCTGGCACATGGCAGTAAGGCTGGAACAAAAAGGGGATGGGTCATGTCTGGCTGACTCTGTCCCCTACAGCCCTGTACTGGCTTCACAACTCCACAGCCATTTCCTAGTCCTCTGGGTGCTTCAGAGGGTCATGCTGCCGATCCCTAGGTAGGTGGCAGCTTGGTGTCCTGAGCCTTCTCAGCCTCTTGGGTCCCCCCGCTGCTCTGTCTTCACGACGGAGGCTCCCTTGCTCTCCTCGATGTAGAGGCAGCTGGTGCACTGGTCCAGGGCTGCCACCTGGTGCAGACTGGTCTCCCGGTTTTCCTCCACAGCATCAAGGCTTGGGGGATGGGGTGGGGGGGTTGGGGGTGGTCCAGCACATAGCAGATCCCTTCCTTGCTGCTGGTACTGACCACGGGGAGCAAGAACCGGCGGCTCCTACAGCTCGGTGCAGCGTCTTGGTCTTTCAGAAAATGTTCTTCTTGGCAGCCCCAAGCAGTTTATCATTTTCAGGAGTGTGGCACCCGCCCCTGGCTATGTCAGGGACACAGGAGGGTAAGGTGAGGTGGGGAGAGGGGAAGTATGAGGTCAGGCTGGGCCATGCCCCGCTAGGGCTCTGGGTCCAGGATACAAGCCTCCTCGTGTGCCATCTCAGTCACACAGCTGAGGGGTTCCTGGCCTAGGTCCATCCTGTAGAAGTGGGTGGCAGTGGTCGCATTCAGAGGTATCACAAAGTTCAGGGCCTTGATCAAGGATGTGACTTCCTGACCGTTGAGGTCCTGCTGGAACTTCTGGATGTGGGCTCAGCAGAGGCTCTAGGTCACTGTCTCCCAGGACCAGCACCCCGCCCAGCTGCACAGAGGCCTCTGTAAGCTGCACCTTCTTAAACTGGGCCTTGTGGCTGTACGTGCTGCCTGCTAACCTGGATCCACCCACAGCTGCTCAGGCACCCACTGCTGTAGCTCTCCGGGACGGCCCCCGCCTCTGCTAGGTCTTCTGCACCCTGGTGGGCCGCCTGCACAGGAAGATGCGAGAGCCTAAGGCTGCCAGATGGCTTGGGTCCCCATCCACCTGCGCCAGGATGGCCTTGACCGTGGTGAGCACCTCTTGTGGCCTTTTGCGTGCCAGCACATGAGGCACTGCCCAGGACCCCACAGTGGAGCCATAGACCTTGCAGGGGCCGTCATGCTGCCCCTGGGGCTCGCTTCCCAGTGTGGCCCCAGGCAGGATGCCTGCGTGGTACCCACCGGTATTCAAGATACCGATGCACTGGAGTTTCAGGTCTGAAGCACTGAATTCTTCTGAAAGACCCCACTGGGACAAAGAAAAGTGCACAGATCCTCACTTGGGTTTGGAGGATGTGCAACCAGAGAAAGACGATTAAAATTCAACTATTGGATGGAACTTTACAACTCGAAGGCATTCTAACTAAAATGAACGTTTTTATTTCCTTGCTAAACTCTTTATACTAGGGTAATAGAGCACGTGACCACGATCAGAAAGAAGTTTTTCTGAAGGTTCTTTAGCCCACCCAGCATAACGCCTCCACATGCGTCTCCTGGTTACCACCGCTGACCTTCTGAGCAGTTGGTAGTTGACTTTTTACCTCTGCTGAGTCAAGACACTTTGCATTCCGGCCCAAGCAGCTCCTCATCTGCTTTTTACACCAACAGAAAAGTTGTAAGTTGAAGTATCGGTGAGTCAAATGTCACAGCAAAATAGAAGGAGAATGCCATCCGCCCACACCAAGCCTCTAAACTAACTTCCTGGAGGTCATCTGAATTACTAAGTCCCCTGGGCATTTTCCATTACCTCCTTGACGTTTCCTCCTGCATTCGGCACTATTTACCTTTCTCATCTCTGGCTGCTCCTCCTGGATCTCTTCTCTAGACTCTCCTTCCACTGATCATCCTTAAAGTATATTCATATTTTTTATTTGTATTTCAAGACTTTGAGCATTTCTGTTTGAAAGTGAGAACCAAAATAATATTCAGAAACCGATTCCTGAAATAATACAAGCTTAGAATGTATCCTGAGAACTTTCTGACATCGTGGGAAGATTTTCTTTTTCTATACTGAATTGTGTGGGTGTCTCCAAGTATTACCCTGGACAATAGGAATTGGCTCCTGTGTGCACACACATCCACACCCACACATACATCTATCTGTATGTACTGGCTTAAGCCAAACTCTTGTCTTGCAGATGTAGACATTGTTGCTTTGTTTCTCTGATAAAACTGGTTTTAGGCAAAAACTAGGGATGATGACTCTCTTGGACCATGTTCATATTAATAGAAAGGAAGCATTTTTTTCTTTCTTCTATGTGAATCTTGAAATGAGGAAAAGCAATTCCAGTGTAAATCATACAAGCATTATAATTAATATAAATAAGAGAATTCAAGAAGAGTCAATCATTGCACAGAATAGCAAAGTATGGACAGAGGAACCTGGTAGGCTATAATCCACGGGGTCTGACACGACTTAGCAACTAAACAACCACCAACTCGTTTCTTGTATCATGTTGTTAAATAAACTTTGCAACAGACGAAAAATATAAGATGAATATAATGATGATGGTGCCCAGATTCTAACCTTGGTCTTCTCACTGCACACATTTCCCAGGTGAGTCTTTCCTGGGAGTAGATGCATTTCGACTCTGTTTCTAGCTCAGATTCCTCTCCTGAGTTCCAGATGAAAGATACATAATTGCCCACTGGGTGGTCATCTGTGCCTCTGGGTGCTTTGGGAACCCAAATCCGGAAGGTCAAGCTGAAGTCATCTTCCTTCCATTTCTTCCTCTCCTCTCTTCCTTCCTTGGTGAATGGCATCATGTCCTAATCCGTTTCCCAAGCAGGAATCTGTAGTCTCTCTTAACATCTCCATTATTTCAGTTAGCAATTTTGCTAATCGTCATCTGCTTAAAAATCCTCCAATTAGAAAGCAGATAAAGAGCAGTTGAGAAACCCCTAAAGACATTGACTTGTATTATTCTCATTCAGGGGATGAAATCTTGGCACACGTGATTGGGTTTTTGAGTAAACGGTCATGACTACATCTCAATTTTATGTTACCCTTCACCTCCCACTTCCCACCTTTCATCTCTTCACACTGTTTTCAGAATGTAGTTTCTGAAAGTGATGCTTGATTCTGTCACTCCATTGCTTAAAGGTTTCCAGTTTTCAGGAAATAATCCAGACTCCTCAAGGGTCCTTCATGAGCTGTCCTGGCCTGGCCTACCTCTTTGGTCTCATCTTTGAGATTCAAATTCTCCTCCCCTGCCCTGGGAAGCGTCTTGAGCTCTCATTCTGATCCTTCTCTTGACTTTGCGCTTTCAATACATCTTCCACTTGCAGCCTCAGCTTAGGCATAAAAAACTCTTCTTGCTCCTGCTCAGTTGTGTCTGACTCTTTGTGACCCCATGGACTGTAGCCCGCCAGGCCCCTCTGTCCATGGGATTCTCCAGGCAAGAATACTGGAGTGGGTTGCCATGCCCTTCTCCAGGGGATCTTTCCAACCCAGGGATCAAAACCGTCTCTTTTGAATCTTCTGCATTGGCAGGTGGATTCTTTACCGCTGCGCCATCTGGGAAACCATTTGGGCTTGTTAAATGCCAGGCATTCTATTCTGTCCTTTATACTGTACTATCTAATCATGTTGGTCACACATGTCTGACCCTCACGTTTTTCAGGTTTAGAATGCTGAAGTAGTTTGCTTGGTCACCCTGCTAGTGAGGTGCAGAGCTGGATTGAAATTCAGGTCCTTCTGAAACTCTAAACAAGCCTTCCTAATATGTCTGAGCTTTTACATGAAGCTGTTTGTAAAAATCCCACTTGAAAATAATTACATTACAGATGCTATTTTCTTCTCCTTCTTCGATTTCCCCTTTTACCTGGAAATAAGTAATGAAACCCATGACCAGCAGCATGTGTTGTCACAAAATAAGACATGGGTTTCATACCAGGAAGCTGAATCCAGCTGAGACCAACTCACTCCTGTCAATAAACTCTAGGAGAACAAAGACCATGCATTTAAAATGTGGCTCTAAATCAAATCTGGTGAACAAATATTGAGACTGCATAGAATTTTGTGCTATCAATTCATAAAATAATCTTTGGATGGGAGGGGAGTTTGGGTGGAAAATGGATGCATGTATATGTATGGCTGAGTCCCTTTGCTGTCCACCTGAAATGATCGCAACAAACAATGTTGTGATAATTGGCTAAAATAAAAAGTTAAAAAAAAAAAATAACATGAAACAATCCTACCCATCCCCTCTCTTTCCTTTTCTCCACCCCCTCTTATTTTCTGATTCTTTTTATCTTGACGAGACGGTCCAATGGACATTTGCTTTGGAGGGAAAGGACCCGGGCCAGGATATATGGCCTTGGGTCTCTGTGCTCTGCTGCTCTGAGCGTGAGGCGGGGCAGGTACAGGAAGGGCTGGGAGGGGCCGCAACAAGAGGGTGGGGCGGGGCTTGCTCGCGGAGGAGGCAGGGTGGGGTCATTTGGCTGCGGCAGCCACTCCTTGGTCTGGGACTGTCGTGAGGATGAATTCCAGTGCCCTGGAAGGAATGACAGGACGGTGGAGTCCTGCCATCTCCTCCGAAAAATGTATGCCTTTTGCTCCACACTCTTGGGGGCAGTGGTCCACGTACTCTCTTTTGTGCTTTTTGGTTAGAAGTAAATAATTGTGCTTAGCTAATATCGCCACCGGGGGGGGGGGGGGGCGGAGCGCGGGGCGGGAAGGGACCTTCTAAAGACATTCTGAATGACTGAGCTGTTTGCTGGAGGTAAGAGGCAGGTGAAGAACTGCCCCTGATCCTTGCAAATTTGTTTGGGTTTCTTTTTAATTTTGAGGGACTGGACTCTCTTACTATAAACATATTTTGTTATGCAAATGCATCATCACCTCCCTCCCCACCATCCCCACCCCACCACTGTCCATTCCAGTCCCCTCCAGAATGCCTAAATTAGAGAGCCGGTAAATGGTAGTGAGAAAACGCCTAAAGGAATGGAGCAGTATTGCTCTTGTTCAGAGGGCTAAATTTTGGTGTGTGTTAGAAATTTTGAGTTAAAAAGGATTCAGGTCAATGTATGGCAAAACCAATACAATATTGTAAAGTTAAAAAATAGATAAACTAATTTAAAAAAAATGAAAAAAAAAAAAAAGGAAGCATTTTCAAGCATCCGTCTTTGGGAGAGTCTTCTTTGGCTACATATCTGAATCAACCCTTATTCACTGAGTGCTTCTTACCTGAGTCAGGAAGCTGCTGAAAAGCAAATAGAATCACGAAGACCTCTGCCTTAGAAGTGTACAGACTCTGAGAAGCCAAGCTGCTTACCACAACAGACTGGGGACCGCTCAAGCCAGGGTATGTGTTTACTTAGCTTTGTGTTCCCGCACCTGCTAAGCAATTCAATATAGAGTGATTGACGAAGAAGTGGCAAACATAGTAGGAGAACGATCTGTGCTTGGTGTCCAGTGAGAGATGCCTTCTAAAGATGCTCCAGAAAAAGGAAATAATCCCTGTGGGGTGGTTGGACAGACAAGGCTTCCCAGAATATCTGACCTAGTTCTAGCAGAAGGAAAAGGTTAAAAGGCATGTTCTCTGGGGCTGGGAAATGATGGGCAAACTGAGAACGGACCAGTCTGAGCTTGAGAGAGTTTGTGCTGGAGAGATAGGGATTACAAAATAAATAAATAAACACCATGAATAGTAAGTACCATTGGCTCAGGAAAATTGTAATTATTTTTTCTTTCTGTTGAAGGTCTACCGTGGGATGAGATCAGCTATCATTGCCATCTTGTTTACCATTTGGAGCTGGTATGATTCTACGTTTGGTTGAAAGGCTGCAGAGTACGTGTTTGATTTAATGGAGGTCATGGCTATTGCTAGAGAGACTAGAAGTCACTGCTCCACTGAGGGTGAGGATGGCAATGTCTTTGCCTTGAAGGATGTTGCGTTCATTCCTTTCAAGTGTTTTACTAAAATTGTTGCTGTTCAGTTGCTCAGTTGTGTCTGACTCTTCGAGGCCCCATGGACTGTAGCACATCAGGCTTCCCTATCTTCCACTATCTCCCGAAGTTTGCTCAAATTCATGTCCATTGAGTCGGTGACGCTTTTTTACAAAAATCTTTAAGCATGTTTCCTTTTGTTTGACTTCTTGCTATTTTTTTTTTTTTTTTTGCTGCTGTTGTTATTGAATGTCTGCCTCAGTTGAAGAGTTCATTTGGTCAGTGTTTGCAGTAGGATGTGGGTATTTTCCACATTCTTAACTTGTGAAACCATTTTGGAGTAGTCTTCACCTCCCATGTCAAATGTGTGAATTTGCAACATGGACAGAGGTAATGAAAAGGGCAAACCCACCTCTCCCAGGTGTCCAAAGTCATCCTATCAGGAGCATCTCCAAAAGGTCTCAGTATCCTCCTCCATCTCCCCAGACAGAGAGACTGGTCCAAGAATATAGCAAAACAGACAAATACAGATAACAAACCGAAAATCAGGATCAAGGGAAAGGATCAAGGAGCTTGAAATTAATGAGGATCCAGTATACCTTGCCTGCAAAGGGGGAAAAAAGTTCACATTTCTAATGGATTAGTATCCAAATATATATACAAATCAACGAGATGCAAATGAAGTCCATAATTTCTGAAGGGAAGCCGAGCAGAGGAGATAAAAATGTGTGCTTAGGGGAAAAACATCCCAAACATAAAATGACTCAAGTGGATGCATTTTTGTCAGTATGTTTGGAGACCAAAAGGTTCTGACTCAGAGTGGAAAGTGAATAATTTTTGTCTGAGAGAGGATAAGTTACAGCCACATAGCCAGAGGGAGCCCTGAGCTACTGGGGGGACAGGAAGTAGGCTGTGTTCTTTGCTCCGCTTGACCTCCTGTGCAGAAACACAGGATTTGCATGAAGCTTTTCTTTTCCATTTTGTTGATTGCTCTCAGTCATGTTCCGTGAATCAGTCATGCCAACCTTTAAGAGAATGGAGATATTTCTAGACTCCACTGAAGCTCACTGGATTAGAAGAGCTGCAATGATAACAGTATTTCTTATTTTGCTTCCTTGGCATCTTTCAGTGAGCTCAAACCATCTTATAGATGCCATCTCATTAATTCTTTCAACATCCTAGAGAGGGGGGTGGTCCAAGGATAATTTATTATCACTTTATGGATTAAGAAATGGGACCAAGAGACTTCTCAGAAACTGATCATGATTATGATTCGAGAAGGTCACCAAAGGTTTTTGAGTCCATTTCTAGAGTCTTCATACTGAACCCTCTCTCATCTCTTCATGTCTCTTTGATCAGAAGTCTCAAACACCAAAAAGAGAGAGACTAGAAACATTTTTGACAGATATAATCTTCTTAGGGTTTCAGCACTGGGCTGACTTTATACTTGAATGTTTGCACGGAAAATTCTCTAACCTTCAGAAAATGGTCTGTAACACCCAGTATTTCTGAGCAAGACTTTTTGTGATTTCTCTTTGTGATCCAGGTTCTATGTTTCTACTGAAGGCCTTTTCTTTTCAACATTACCATCTTCTACCTCCTTGACTGTGTTGTGAGCTCCTGTTGCAGAAGGATGAAAGAAATTGCGGGGTTTTTAGTTTTCTATCTCCTAGGACCCAGTACAGCACCTTTTCCAAGATAGGCATTCAGTGACGGTTAGTTGGAGAAGGAAATGGCTACCCACTCCAATATTCTTGCCTGGAAAATTCCATGGACTGAGGAGCCTGGCAGACTATGGTCCATGGGGTTGCAAAAGGGTTGGACACGACTGAGCAACTAAGCATCCACACTCTAGGGGCATGTGGGATCTTACTTCCCCAATGAGGGATCGAACCCACACCCTTTGCCATGGAAGTGCAAAGTCTTAACTGCTGGACCACCAGGGAAGTTCCTAAAGGTGAGCTTTTCTTGGTTTTCCTGACTGTTGTGCTAGTAACTCAGCTGTGTCTGACTCTTTGTGATCCCATGGACTGTAGCCCACCTGGCTCCTCTGTCCGTGGAATTCTCTAGGCAGGAATAACTGGAGTGGGTTGCCATTCCCTTTCCAATCCAGGGATCGAAGCCGGATCTGCTGCATTGTAGGCAGATTCTTTACCATCTGAGCCACCGGGGAAGCCTGACTGTTAATGGCTAAGAAATTTGGCCTTTCCCTGGTCTTGGTAAAGCAGGCCTTGCAGTGATGAGAATCAAATGGACTTTTGACCACAAAATCAGCAGGCAGAAGATCCCTTTGAGAAATTGTGTTCGTATCATAAATGACCCTCCGCCTAGTTAGACCCTTCGGAGCCTGGAGTGGTTGGGCCTTTCCTGGCTGCCCAGGGGGGCAGCTGGGCCATAAAGAGTGGGTGGAGGTGGGATGGAGAAGGTGGGGGTGGGAGGTTGGAGGGGGTAGGGGGAGAGGTTCTGGTCTCAGGGAATCCTTGGGGCTTTTGCCTTGGGTGGTTTCCCCTTTCCTTGTCCACCCTTGACTTTTACAGCACGTTATAACTCTATTTTCTGGGCCAGGGATTCTGAACTTCGGGTGAGCCATAGAATGAATTTAAATCAGGTGGAAAAAAAAATGTGACCAGGGAAGTACTCCCTATTTTTAAATTTCTGAATGCTCCTGGCCTCCCCAAGAAACTTCCAAAGCTTTCAAGAAACCCCAGGGATCTTAAAATGCGGATGAAGGCACGCTCCCACTGGGCATGGGAGATTTAGATTTCTTCCCAGAGCCTGGAAAAGTTGCTTGGTTTCAGCTTGTCCCTCCAGGAAACTCAATTAAATTGTACCAGGCAGTTTTCCCCCGCCTCTGCATTTTTTTTTATTTGTGGGGTTACTGTGGAAGAACTGGCCCTATAGGAACATGGGTACTAGCAAAAACCTTGTGCTTCATTTGCAGTTAAATACTTTTTAAAGAAAATGACATTCTTTTTTAATCTGTGATGCAGGCTCCCCCTTCCCCCCACCCCACCCCTGCCCCGTTTAATTTTCAAATTTTTAGTTTCGTTTTGGAATCTACCTTTAGAGCTGCGTTGGTTTCCCTTGGCTGCCTGTGGTTTGTACTAGTTTTGTGGCTGGGATGTTACTCCGGTCACCTTGGCAATGTGAAATATTTGTGAAAAATAAAACAAGCCTCTTGCTTTCCTTTGCACTTTGTTGAGAAAAAGATGAATTTAGTATATACCTGTCAAAACCAGAAACCCATTCTCTTACCCATCCTGTCAATAAGGAATGATCTTTCCTGTCTGGGTTTCCACTCCTTCAAAACCCTCAAACTAATAGCAATGACTTATCTGATCACTTTATTTTAATCTAAACCAAATCATGCACCCCTCCCCCAACTTCTTTCCTTTTCTCTCTTCCCCTCTTCTCCCAAAGCAGTTATGCTCATCCAAGTTCAGCAGGAAACAGCAAGGGAGGGAGTTATCTTCCTCATTTGACGCAGGAGGACAGATACACAATAGAACATCAAGGGGATAAATTCTGGAGTCAGAATGACATGAGTTCTGCTTCTGCAACTTGCCAACTGTGTGAGTTTAGACTTGCTGCTTGACTTCTCTGAACTCATCTCTTCTGTAAAATGAGGATTTAATGCAACCTATGATTGAGTGTCCCTGCAAAGTTAAATGAGATGGGAAATGATGAGCTTAGCACCGTGCCTGGTACAGAGTGAGCATGCAAATGTGGTCAGCAATGTTTATTATTATTATTAATCTGAAGAGCATTAGTCCCGTGAGATATTCACTGAAAAAGAAAGTCATGGGCAGCTAAGGTGGGAAGACAGTGGATGTTGGTCCACCTCTTGGTGGACATTATAACAATATTCACATAATAAAGGCTCTGAGAAGAATACTTAAGAAATTTGTTTATTTTCTTTGATCCATTGCTTACCCCAATTATTTGTCCATGGAAACCATCTTTCCTCTTCATTAATGTTCCTTGTGGCACACTTGGGAAAATGATGAACCAGAGTTATTTTTAACCCTTCTCCTCCAGTAATTACAGAAGTTTGTACTAACCTTCAGTAGAGTTGATTACATAGGCTATTGCTGCTGTTGTTTGGTCTCTGAGTCATGGCCAACTCTTTGTGACCCCATAGGCTGTAGTCTCCCAGGTTTCTCTGTCCATAGGATTTCCCAGACGAGAATACTGGAGGGGGGGTGTCATTTTCTTCTCTAGGGGAACTTCTCAACCCAGGGATTGAACCTGAGTCTCCTGCATTAGCAAGCAGATTCTTTACTGCTGAGCCACCAAGGAAGTCCAGTTGTATAGCTATGTAATATATAAATCCCACAATTTGTACCAAAATTTTGTCAGCTTGAGAAACACAAGGGACCATGCTTTAAGACCATCTGGTAATGTGATGTGTTTTCATATTTTTCCCTTGCTTCTTGTAGAATTATTGGTTTATTACAAACCAAACATACCTAAAGTAAGTATCTAATTCTTACCCAATTTTTGCACATCAGTCTAACTTATCACCCAGCTTAGGGAAATAAAAATTAAACTATAGAAATGAGGTGCCCTTCATGGAAGGGGCAGAGGTCTTTAGATGACCAGTGAAGCTAACTAAATACATAGACCTCTTTCAGGTGAAAATGTTACCAAGCATTATAGTTATTGTAATAAAGGAATCATTGTTTCTTATGGGTCAAGGGTTCTGAAGGTGACAAATGTGTTCACAAGCAGAAGCACAGCGGTGACTTCCTGCTGTTTATTTTAGGCAATGGGCTCAAGAACAAAACCAGCACAAAAATAAGGGAAGAGCTTTCATCATTCCAAGTTAGGAGACTTCTTCATTCAGAAGGGTAAGACAAGGGTTTTGCAGGAAAAGCAAGCTCTGAACCAAAATTAGATTTGGGAAGAGTATGAGACTGAGGGGCTAGACTAGGATCAGGGGGTGCTTCCAAAAGAGGGACTGGGTGTGGAACACAACCGTGTGTGTCCCAGAGGAAAAGCTTCTGGAAGGGCACTGTGTCCCAGGCTTGGTTCCAAGTTTTTTTTTTACAGCAAAGTGTAAGGTCGAGTTTTGGTGACGTAGGATTACTGGGACCATCCCAATCCTAAATATCGTGTTCCATCAGCACTATGCAGACTCTTAACTATGTCAGAATCACATCTTGGTCTTAAATTAAGGCCACAGTTACTTACAGCCCCCAAGGAAGAGTCAGAAAAATCTGTCCTATTGTTTCCAAGCTGTTTTATTTCTGTGGCATTTACTTCTTCTCTGGGTTATGTTTTGCTTCTTTGTAACATGAAGCCTACATCGTTTTGAGATTCTAGAACAAAGCTTTTGGTGCTGAATGACTTGAGACAAAGCATCTGATTGCTACTCTATCATTAGAAATTGTTGCTATTATTCTCTGAAGTGCTCACAATTTTGTCCGCGGTGATTTTTAATTTCCAGAATGGCATGTGTTCCTATGGATTTCAAAGCCCCACCCCTAACTCTGAGAACTGCCACCAAGCTAGGAGCTTTTTTGACAATGTATGCTCCAAGTAGCTGGAGTAATTACTTCTTGTTTAGTCAATAGCACAGTTAGTATTGAAAATGTCAACAACTTAACAACCCACCAGGCCCCTTTTCTAAGCTGCCCTGGAGGCAGACAAGCCAAATGCTATCAGTTTTGATCTTTCATCTAAACCCAGGATCTCAGCCCAGGCCTGGTGTTAGAACAAAGCTTGTAGAAACAAGGACACCATCCTTTGTCAAAATGGGGCCAAATCTTGGGAGATACTATTAGGAACTTAATTTACTCCCCGCCCCCCCTGCCCCCGCCGCCCCTTTTGCTGTGTGCTGTTTTGTTTGTCCTGCAGTACCATAAATAAGGGCTTCCCAGGCCCAGGCTCATGTAAATGAAGACTGTGTTCCTTCAAGGGAGGCTATATTTACAAATAGAAGCCTTCAGATTGAGTGAGCCTTTATGGGTGGCTGTGGGTAAATTCCATCTGAAGATCACTTTGGCCCCAGAGAGGTGAGAGCTGACAGGTATTCATCTCCTAATGCCAGAAGGGAGATTTCTCATCTTCGGCTTTCACAGCAATAATTGAGTTAAATATTCTATTTCCCTGGGTGGAGAACCTGGGTCCAATGGGTCTCCTATGAGAGACGGTTCTAAATGGGATGAGAATCTAAGCGGAGCCAGAGGTGAATGAACATTTGCTTGAGGATTTACCCAACTTTAAGAGAAAAATTGAAAGTAAACCTTTCTATTCTTACCCATCTGGAAAGCTCCAAGTGATCCTTCTGAGCTAGCTCATTACAACCTCTGTGATATCTTCTCTAATTACAGAATATTTAGACTTATTGCTGCACCCCTTCCAACTCTGCCTGTCATTTTTAAAATTTTGAAAATTCCCCTTTCTTGATTTTTTTATTGGTATTGATTTTGTCACCTGAATTGTATTTACTGTTTAGAGAGCCTTGTTTAGAAATTGTTACAGTGAAAAACCACTGCTCATTTTTTTCCTGTAAATTAATCTCTCTCTCTCTAAACACTTGTAATATTGGTAAATTTTGCTCATAGGCACATTCCCTGATTATTCTGAGGGGAAATTGTTGTGCTGTGCACATTATTGTTTTAGACATTATTATAAAGGTCTTAAACATTGTTTCAAAGGTCTACTATACATATGTGTGTGTATGCATATTTCATTACATATGTGCGTGTTCAGTTGTTTCCAGCTGTTTGCAACCCCCTGGACTATAGCCCTCTAGGCTCTGCTGTCCATGAAATTTTCCAAGCAAGAATATTGGAGTGGGTTGCCATTTCCTCCTCCAGGGGATCTTCCAACCCAGGGATCAAACCCAAGTTTCCAACGTCTCCTGCATTGGCAAGCAGATTCTTTACTGCTGTGCCTGCTAATGTTTTATATATATATATATATATATATATATGTGTGTGTATGTGTGTGTGTGTGTGTGTGTATGTATACACATATATATATATTGGTGTGGTAGGAGGGAACAGTGCTCCCTTATTCTTTCTCCAGAATTTGTTTGAAAAAATTTCATGGACTAAGGTAAGAAATAGGATCTTGGGTAGCAGCAAAAAAGGGACCTAGGAAATTACTGTTTACAGTTATAGGTCTTTCTAGACTTTCTGCTGTTATCTTAAATATCTTTCAATGCTTGTCTCAAGTTCCATATTCTTTAAAAAGTCTTCTAGTTCGATGGCTGATATTCCACCAAAATCTGTTGAGTCATGGAACTAAGTTCTGGCCGGTGGAATATAATTCCTAGTGATGTGTACCACCTCCGGCTTAAGCCAGAAAATAGTGTACACATGCTTTTCATGCTCGTTTTCCTTTGAACTGGAGCACTGATAAGCTGATGACCAGCTTTGATCCTAGAGATGAAGCCAATCTCCTCTAAGATTACAAAGACATCATCTAGAGGAAAGTTGAGTCCATGAATGACCAGGTACAGTAGACCTGTTCTCCCTGCTGCTCTGGGTTGTAACAGGAGAGAGACATCAACCTCTCTGTTACTTAAACCCCCGCATTATTGATTTTTTTTTCCCCACAGTAACTAAGACTTTTATTATATTTATGTAAAAATTGGTACTTGAATACAAATATCGTTGAATCTGATGGAGGTATAGCAGATACTATAGTCTGCAAAACTTTGTTATGACACGGTAGATCTTTACACAAATGAATCCATGTTCTCCCCTCAATTTTGATCCATGTTGGTCTCTGCTGAAATTCTTTAGCACTTTTTGTTTGAATCTTGCTTAGTTCTTTATGTAATTAGCCAGCACATTGAAGGAGTTCTTCATATTCTGTAATAATAATCCATTACATTTGAGGAACTTCTCTGGTGGTCCAGTGGTTTTGAATTAGACTTCCAATGCAGGGGATGTAGGTTCGATCCCTGGTCAGGGAGCTAAGACACCACATGCCTCTGGGCCAAAAAATCAAAACAGAACAGAAGCAATATTGTAACAAAGTCAATAAAGACTTTTCAAAAATGGTGACATCAAAAAAACCTTAAAAAAAATCCATTACATTTGCTTATTGCTTTATAATTTTTCAAAGTGCTTTTACATTTCTTAGTGTGTTGAACTTTCACGAAAATAATAAGAGATGGTGTGTTTCACTTAATCTATTAATAATTAACATTCACGGGCCATACAATGGGGTGGGATTGCTGTCGACTTATCAGATTGATGCTTTTATCTTGGAAGTGGTTTCATTTAAGACCAAATTAGAAAGATAGGTAGGTAGGAGTCTCAGGTGAAAATATTGTTATCCCGAGGTGTTTTTTTTTTTTTTTGCATTTACTACCTAAGACCCAGGGCTTCCCAGGTGGCTCAGTGGTGAAGAATCTGCCTGCCAATGTAGGAGACGCAGAAGACTCAGGTTCTATCCCTGGGTGGGGAAAATCTCTTGGAGGAGGAAATGGCAACGCACTCCAGTATTCTTGCCTGGAAAAATCTCAGGGACAGGGGATCCTGGCGGGCTACAGTCCACGGGGTCACAAAGAGTCAAACATGACTGAGTGACTGAGCACAAACCTAAGACCAAAGACATTAAACAATGAGCCCGAAGTTGCAGAGCTAGTTAATGCTTCATCATGGAACCAGTACTACTCAACTCTTAACAGTAAGGTACCTAAAATTTCTACAGTGTATTGAAGCTTTATAAAGTGTGTTTATGAAATAATTAATAATAATTTTGGTTACATGTCCTCATCCATTTGTTATAACAGTGAAATGAAGAACAAATCGTATTGTTCACTCTGAGGCTGTAATTCAGTCTGCCAGCATTGAGTTTATTAAATTCTTAGAGTCTAAGGCATGAGTGCTTTTGGTGCTAAAGTGTTGTAAACCAGTAAAAACTTGCGACAGGCTGGAAACAGCCCCTGAGCGATGGTTGGATTATATTGTTTCTCAGAGTAGATCGTATAGCACCTTTTATCATGTTATGACTCAAAGACTGATGGATGATTTGATTTCTTCACGGGTCACCTTGAGGAGGTAGAGAAGCATGAGCCTGACAACAACTGGTGGGGGTGATAACAAAATAAAATATATGAGAGGGGAGGAGGAATCACCAGTGAAAAAGGTGGTGGGTGTGCGGGAGGAAGAAAAGAGCACGTTGCAGGCTCGAGCTGGGGGAAAAGGATCCTTAAAAAGACTCAGGGCTTGTGAAAAAATAGAAAACAGAAAAGGAGATGAACTAGTAAGATTAGGTTTAACTAAAATTAAATGGATGGAAAGTAAATGAGAATAGTGTGAGAGATTCTTTTGGATCTAGGGGCATCCTTAAGTGTAACTTGAAAATACAGGAACTTCCCTGGTGGTCCAGTAGCTAAGACTTCACCTTCCAATGCAGTGGGTGTGGGGTTGATCCCTGGTCAGGGAGCTTAAGAGCCTACATGCCTCACACTCAAAAATCCAAAACGTAAAACAGAAACAGTATTCTAACAAATTCAATAAAGACTTTATAAATGGTCCACATCAAAAGAAAATCTATAAAAAAAAAAAAAGAAAGAAAAAAAAAGAGCTGGGGAAGAAAATACAAAGACATTAGATCCTGAGATTTAAAAGACAGGGAATTTGATCCCCAAGGAGCTACTGAGTTCTTACTCTGTGCAAAACCCTGAAAGTTTGAATGTTGAAGAAAAGCAAGGTAAGGTAATTGCTATCTTGGAGCTCAGAGGTGAGGTGATCAATGCAGAGTAACGTCCTATGTCCTCGCGTTTTCCTCTTGGCTTGAGTCGATGGAAGCTCTGAGGAAGTGGGCTATCTTTCTCCCACCTTAGGGGTTGGCGTAGACTGAGCACTAAAGTATGACAGGCTGTACATCATAGGGTTTTCTAGGTTTTGTTTGCAGTCTCTGTCACTTTGAATTGCCTGCTAAACAGGCACCAGGGTGGCCCCCATCACTGGGTCTGAGCTGGAGAAAATGAAGAGACGTGGCTGCCTCTCGGTATCAGCTCAGGACAGAAGAGCCCTTGAGCCTGGAGGTTCTGGCTTGACTTCTGTCTAGAAAGTGGCCCCCAGAGCCTCACTATGGTTTCAATTGGTTTTGAAGTGTCGCTGAAAGAATCCTTTTGTTTGTCCTTCAGGCTGGCGGGTTTGCACTGTAACGATATCTGCTTTTCTACATCTCTGTTTGACACTGAGTTGACCTCTGCTTACCTCATACTTGCTAAAGAGAAACATATCTAATACCATCCACCTCTGTGATAAGGCGAGAGAAAACAAACAGTGGAAAGACCCTTTAGGAGTGGATGACCTGCTGTTGGCTGGAGGAGCCTCGCCACTGGAGTGGGGTCTGTGGATGACCCCAACGGCTTGTGACAATTTGGGACAAGACAGCCTGTGGGCTCACGGGTTAGAACTTTGGAGCAGAGTTCTAGGCTTCCTCTGGGCACCTATAGGTTGTGTGAGATATAGTTAATGGATAAATAGGGTGAGTTAACAAGTTCACCTTCCCCTTGGAGTCACTCACCTTCACCTCCTCCTCCATCTTCTTTTGTTTTCTTTTTTTAAAATTTATTTTATTGAAATATAGTTGATTTACAATGTGTTGTTAACTTCTGCTATACAGCAAAGTGATTCAGTTATACATATATACATTCTTTTTCATATTCTTTTTAATTACAGGCTATTGAGTATAGTTCCCTGTGCCCTACGGTAAGACCTTGTTGTTTATACATCCTATGTATTGATACAGTAGTTTGCATCTGCTAATCCCAAACTCTCAATCCAATCCTCCCCCTCCTCGCCTTCCCCTTGGTAACCCTCTCTATGTCTGTGAGTCTGTTTCTGTTTTGTAGAAACAAACTACTCAGAGGTCATCAAAACACTGCTTGGCTGTTCTAGGAATAGGATTTGGGGCCACTTCTGTGATGTGAAGTTAAAATGCAAAGATAAATATCATATAATATCACTTATTCGTGAAAACTCAAAAAATGATACAAATGAACTTATTTGCAAAATAATCTTATGGTTACCAAAGGCGAAGGGAGAGGGGGGCTAAGTTAGGACTTTGGGATTAACAGATAACACATTATTATATATAAAATAGATGACCAGCAAGGTCCTACTGTAGAGCGTGGGGAACTCTACTCAATACCTTGTAATGATCTATAATAAAAAAGAATCTGAAAAAAAGAATATATATAATATATAATTATATATATATATAATTGTATCACTTTGCTGTGCACTTGAAAGTTACAACATTGTAAATCAACTATACTTCAATCAAAAAAGATAGCCTGTGTGTGCCAGTGAATCATCAAGCACCCAGAATAATTTTAAAAGGGTAAACTGGTGGTGATTTTCCTTGTCTCTCACTAGCACAAGTACCATTGTCTTCAGTCAGAAAGAAAAGGAGATAAAAAATAATTTTGTTAAAAGATAAAAGATAAAAGATAAAAAATATTTAAAAGATAAAACTATTTTGCTAAATAAGTTTAGCAAATAATCCTCTTTCAATTTACATGATTATTTTCATGTATATGTCACAATGAAGTTACTGACAAATTGTCGGAGTTTAAAGACTTTTGAGAATGGTTTTAGGTCTAGAAAGCCAAGGCTGCGGATTAGTGAATGTACTGGAGGAAATAATTGTCAAGGAAGGGAATTAAAAATGACTGCAAGTATATAGAAAGAGGCCAGAGAAATGTAGATTTCTGGAAATAGGTGGAATCCAAAGATTTCAAAGAGTGGGAAACCTTCTCTGTGAGGGAAGTCTCCCAGCTTGGTTGTTTATGTTTTATACCTTCACTGCTGGGTATCGGCATTTCTCTTCACCATGTATAGTTTTTTCAGGTGAACTCACCTGGGCTCACGGCTTTCTTATGCTGAGGACTCATGACTTTTTGCCTCCAGTTTGGTCTCTTTCCTGTACCCCATGCTTCTTGAACTATTCTCTTTTATTTCCACTTGGGTATCTAATAAACATCTTGTTGTTGTTGTTCAATCACTCAGTCGTGTCCGACCCTTCGCGACCCCATAGACTGCAGCATGTCAGACCTCCCTATCCCTCACCATCTCCCAGAATTTGCTCAAGTTCATGTTCATTGCCTCAGTGATGCCGTCCAGCCATCTCATCCTCTGACGCCCTCTTCTCCTTCTGCCCTTGATCTTTCCCAGCATCAGGGACTTTTCCAATGAGTCGTCTGTGTGCATCAGATGATCAAAATACTGGGGCTTCAGCTTCAGTCCTTCCAGCGAATATTCAAATAAACATCTTAACATTTACAAAAATAGATCTTTTCATTCCATCTTCATTGAAAACTTGTTTAACCCAGTCTCCCACAAGCCTTCTACCATTTCCCACCACATCAGCCTTCCTCCCTTTGAGGCAATTTCTACCTATAATTCACCAGCAATTCTGTTGGCTCAACTTTTTAAATATCCATCTTTTAAAAGAAATCCAAGCATGGGCTTCCCAGGTGGCACTAGTGATAAAGAACCGCCCTGCCAGTGCAGGAAATGTAAGAGATGCAGGTTTGATCCCTGAATCAGGAAGATCCCCTGCAGGAGGGCCTGGCAACCCACTCCAATATTCTTGCCTGGAGAATCCCTTTGGACAGAGGAGCTTGGCAAGCTACAGTCCATAGAACAGAGTCGGACACAACTGAAGCAACTTGGCACACGATCCAAGTATATCACATATTACCTGGACTAAGACACTAATCTCCTCAACATCTGCTTTTCTCTCTTACTCAGTCCATTAACAGGCAAATGACCCCGAGACTAAGTACTTCCTTAAATTTTGTACCCTACATGCAGAACTGGCTGTATCCTCCTCCCAGCCCTTTGTAATAATCCGGGTTACAGATAAACCAGTTGTTTGCACTGGGTAGCAGCCCTGGAGGTGGTGAGAACAGATCTGGACTGATCATAGGAGGTGAGTGGGAGAAAGAGGCATCAAAGATGACTTTCAGGGCTTTGGCCTGAGCAGGCATGGAGTTGCTGAGATCGGGGAGAGAGATGACTGCAGAGGAGAAGATGTCAGGGACCAGTGTGGAGGGGAGGAGTTCAGGTTTTGACATGTGAAATTTGAAATACCTTAGACAGGGACTTCCCTGGTGGTCCAGTGGTTAAGACTCCACCTTGCAGTTCAGGGGATGTGGGTTTGATCCCTATTCATGGAACTAAAATCCCACATGCCGTGGAGTTAACTAAACCCGTTTGCTGCAACTAGAGAGTCTGTGTGCCACAAGGAAAGATTCCTTAGGATGCAACAAGGATCCTGTGTGCTGTAACTGAGGTCCCACACAGTCAAATAAATAGCTAAATAAAATGAGTTAAAGAAAATCTAAAGAGTTAAAAAAATATATATCTTAGACATCTAGTGGAGACGCTGAGGAGCAACTGCATAGAGCAGGTTGCATTAGTGACGTCAATGCTCATCCTAGAAGATGAGCATCTTATTGATGCTTTAGATCTTTTGCCCTTCTTGTTCCCTCTAAGCCAAATATTTTCTCCCGTATCTTCAAAGTCACCGATTTCATGAATGTAACAGTTCAAACGTCAGCTTTTGAAGTAAGAGATCTTTCCCAATCACCTTATCTAAGGTTGGCCCTTCTTTCTCCTGTTTTGTTTTTCCTTTCTTTCTTTTCATCTTTCCTTCCTTCTCTCTCTCTTTCTTTTTTTTTAAATTGAAGTATAGTTGATTTACAATGTTGTTTCTCCTGTTTTGTTTTCTTAATCAAAACCATTTTTTATTTACCTACTTACTTGTTTGCTGTCCACTCACCTTAGAATCATATAAGGTTCACAAGAGCGTGGATCTATATGTCTTGACCCTTGGCATCTCCTTTAGTTGCCTTTTTAATTTTATTGGTTAGTGAAAACTGTATCAACTGTGGCCAATGTGTTTTTAGCTTTTGTCAGTAAAAGTTGAACCCAAATTCTGACAGGATCCTGAAGTTCATCAAAGATAAAAAAAAAAACCCACTTCACATAAGTAGAGTATTTCAACCAAGATTCTAATGTGACTTGACAGTCAGTCAACGATAACCTAAAGTTGGTTAAGATCATTGTCCAGAGTCAGTCTAGGAACGTGAGAATCCAGTCAATGTAGCAGAAAATGTCGTGGAAAGCGATCTGGACTTTGACTCAGAAAATCTGACTCTGAATTCCGGCTCTAACACTTCCAAATTGTGTGATCTTCAGCAAATTAATTGGCCTCTCTGATTCTTCTTACCTGTGAAAAGAAATGATACCTATATGACATGGAATTATAGGAATTGAAAAGTACAATGTATGTTAATATGCTTGGTAGATTAATACCTACCTTACGGCATGCATGTGTTACCTGTATGATATTCAAATTGTTTTAAAAGATTCCAGGTGCTTTCAGTTGTATGATAGTGTCTCCTAAAATTATGAATCCCTGAAGTATGTAATTTATTTCAGTTATATAAAAAGAGATGCCTTTTGAGTTGGTTAAGCTGTTTAGCTGCAAGTGGGAGAATGCTCAATTAAACAGATTTAAACAAGTCCTTAGGGTCACAACGAGTCGGACACAACTGAAGCAATTTAGCATACACACACACACACACACACACACACAGAGAGACAAAGAGGAAAGATTATCTTATATAAGAAAAAATGCAGTGTAGGGTGGTTGCAGCTTTGGTTTCAAAAATTCCTCAGGGATGAGTGTCTTTCCATCTTTCCCCTCCACTGTGCTATCGTGATCTTTTGGTTTTGCTTCTTGTGGTCCCACCATAGTTGCTCTGGTTGTAAAGATCACATCTACACAGAGTCTGAGGCACGCAGGGAGGACAACCTCTCTTGGGATGCTCCAATCAGGCTTTCTGTTGTGTCCTTTTGACCAGCTTCATGGGAATAGTTGGCACCAAGCTTGCTGCTGGCAAAGAGGTCATTGAACTCTTAGAGCTCACATTTTCTCCCTGGACTTGGGGAGGGGCCCACTTGCCATATGACCCCCTGATACTTGGACAAAAATAGTGTTCATTTGGCAAGGAAGAAGGTGGGGAGAGAGAGGAAACGGTTGTGGTGTAAGTCACCAACAGTGCTTTCACACCATCCTCATCTTTTTTGAAGGGAGGAGGGAGTTAGTGGTTATTGCAAAACTCAGAATGAAAGAGTGTCATGATGGCTAAAGTGTTGGAAATTACAGTCGTGTGGGCTTTGCTTTCAGTCACTAACCATGTTTCATTTTTAAATGGCATTGGTCATCTGGCCAAAATACATGATGGACACACAAAAAAGGCCAATATTTAAAAAATGGCTAAATCACTCTAATATTTTTGTTTTTATTTTTATTTTTAATAAACCCATTAGTTACATAAATTTGATTGAATGGATGTAGAAACTAGATCTTGACCTAAGGAAAAAGACAAATTTTAATATAAAGAACAGGAACTAAGAGGAAGGAGGTACTTAGGAAATAAACACATTAGAAGATATGGTGAAGAGGATATAAAAGATTTTTTTTCCCTGAGTAAGTAGAGTGGAAAAACACAAAGTAAAGATCATTCCGTGATATTTCCCATGACCTGGTGTCATTTTTCTGTACTTCTAGGATTACCCTCCTATTCTCTTAACATTACTTCATTTTATATTTGAAGAAGAGCTTGTGTTTTATTCGCTTGTGTTTTTAATAGCGTTTTAATCATTGTAAATGATCATGCAATGCCCGAAGCACATTGGCTGGAAAATGCTTTATAAATAAAATTATTGTTATTATTGTTATCTTGATCTCTTGTAACAATACTCATTATATTCAGATTATATCTAGGCTAGAAAGAGTTCAACATATGTGATTATATGTAATCAGTCTCTTTTTTTTTTCTTGCTCTTTTAAAAATGCTGTGGCTCGTCACTCAACTTTGTTCTTATCGCTAAACAAACTATGGCTTATAAGTTGTTAGGGACTCTGGGTTTGCTTTGAAGAGTCATTCTTTGCAGGTCTCAACAAGAGTTTGCTCCAGGTAGGACTGAGCGACTAACACTTTCACTTTGTTCGGGACTGGGATCCAAAGATACTCCTTGTTCCCAGTGGCCATGTCTTGATAACAGGAGTGGCATCCTGTGAAGATGGAATTGTGAGAACTTTCACTGGAGCCCAGCACCTTGAGGATATCCAGAGGCTAAAACTACGACTAATAGGAAGAACTATTAGGAAAACCCATTTTAGCTTGATGGTAGAAATAACTGAGTAAATATTAGCCATGTCCACGTACAGATTAGGTGCCAGTATAAGTCTTTGAAGTCCCCGTCACCTACAGGTGCTCCAGCAGATTCTCAGGTCAATACTTTGGGGTGTTGTGATGAGAATTCACTTATTCCATGGAGGATGACATTCAACAGCCTTGTAAATGGCTTCCTTTTTAAGGCTCAATGCTTCTAAGTAGATGGAAGTGTGTTAGTTTGTCTATGTGGTCATCACAGAATTGACGGTAGGACCATTAAGCATCCTTCAAAGGCAAAAATGCAATGTGCCTTCTAGTCAACATATTTCCACATGCTTCAAGGAATATAAGGGTATGCATCTGTCTTAACGAAGGGGTAATAGTTGTCTGAAGTTTCTAGCTGGTTGGTTTTGAGGGTGAGAGGTTCAAGTTTAGGAGATCAAGGTTTATATATCTGATTCTCTATGTGGGTCAAAGCATTTTTTTCTCTTCTCTGTGCTGATGAACTGATCTGAAAGATGTAAAATTTTGGTGAGTGGAACATTAAGTAGTTAAAAGTATTTTTATTAAGGCCATGATTTGTGTCCCTTGCAACTGATGAAAGATTTTGTGGAAGCAGGCAGCAGTGAGTATCAAAATTGACCATATAGGAGTATAAACAGTGCAGCTATTCAAAGTGTTGGTGGTCATGCCCTGTATCATTCTAGATTTCAAGTAAAGTATAAGTATGCAAACAAGAAGGAACATTGTTCCGGACAGCAGTGAGATGCTGACATGCACCTGTGAGATGCCAATTTGGTGGAGATGCAGTATAAGGACCCTCCCAACTTGAACCAACTGTAGACAATTTAAGAAGCAAAAAAAAAGGGGTGCTAACTTCAGACTCAGGACTTACTCCCCCGAGTTGTCAAGTTTTTATTCCTCTTCTGCCTGATGGATGGGGAAACATGGATGATGGACCCCAAAATCCCTTTCGTTAGTCCAACGTGTTTGTGTGGCTCCTAGAACTTGGATGTGATGTATCATCTTTCACTCAACTGCTGAGTGTTGGGACAAATGGGGAGTCACAAACCAGCTCCCTGATCCTGCCCTCCAACATCACATCTGAAGTGGAGCCTCTGTGGGGCAGCCTGGCTTGTCTTTGCTGGCTTGGAGGTTTTCCCAAGGGAAGGAGCAGCTCCATTCCGCCTGACTGGAGACTCTATCTGCTGTGAAGTTCTTGCTTCTGATCACATAGTCCTTGTGTGCTTGTGTGTGCTCAGTCATTTCAGTTGTGTCAGACTTTTTGCGATGCTATAGATTGTAGTCCTTTGGATTCTCCAGGCAAGAATACTGGAGTGGGTTGCCATGCCCTCCAGGGAATCTTCCCAGCCCAGGAATCAAACCCAGGTCTCCCACGTGGCAGGCTGATTTTTTACTTGCTGAGCCACCTTGGAAGCCCCAAGTCACTATAAGGTCTAGGTTTAATAACACCAAAAGGAAAAGAGTCAGGTGTAATTTGCTAAGTGCTATTCCAGCTGAGTGTTTAGTATGTTCAGTACTTTTTTAGGCCATGGGAAATTCTCTTTCACTCAAATGGATTTTCTCCTCTTATTTTTATTTCTGACTTCTCTCACTATTTTAAATTCAGGTGATCCAAAGTTTCCTTTTTCACTTTTGAGCAAAATGAAGCTAAAAAGAGGGTTTTGTGTGTGCTTACTTTGAAAGACTTCCCTTTTGTCACCTAATTCTATACTTTTTTCTTGTGTAATTACCAATCTTTGATTTCATGAAGAATGATGTATGCTAATTTAGCCTAAGCTCGGTCAATTCTTCTTCCGAGTCTTGCCCTGGAATAAAAACTTTATTTTTAAGTAATGCTGGGCCAATTCAATCTCTTGGTGGCCTTCTAGTGGTGTTGAAAAAAGAATCTCATTTATAGAATTTGAAAGTTAAAAATAATGCTTATAGGTATTCACTGGTTTAATAATCCGCCCCCAAAGCAAATTAGTCAGCAGGCATTAAACTTGTTACTTGTCATTAAAGTTTTAATTTCATTAACATAGTTACATAGAACATCAATATTAACTTCTAATTTTAATACTTAGCTAGATGTATGCTTTATTAGGTTTTCTTATTAATGCTTTCTATAGTGTAGTTTAATCTTCCACAAGTATGTTCCTCTTTCTATTTTGATTCTAATTGCTTCTGATACCTCTTTACCTGTCATACATATTGAAAGAGCTTCCCAGGTGGCTCAGTGGTAAAGAATCTGCCTGCCAAAGAGGGAGACGTGGGTTCAATCTATGAGTCAGGAAGATCCCCTGGAGAAAGAAATGGCAATCCATTCCAGTATTCTTGCCTGGGAAATCCCATGGACAGAGGAGCCTGGCGGGCTACAGTCCGTGGGGTTGCAGAGTCGGACACGACTGCGTGTACATGCGTACCTGTTGTAACCAGCAATGGCCTGAATGTGATAGGCATCCAATATGTTTGCTGGGTCCACTGCTAAGCATATGCAGAGAAACAAGTTGTGCTGTATATTCAGAATATCTTTTTCCTGCCACCAGAAATTGTTTCCTAGTCGTTTTGTTTGAGTAGCTTGTGAAAATCTTAGTGTATATGGTAGGATAACAGAAATAGAAAAGTGTAAACCCTGGGATGCTCTCTTGCGGAGTTTTAAAAACTTACCAAAAACATTCTTTTATGGGGAAAAAAAAAGTAGAAACTAATTTTCATTCCATCCTCTAGGGCAGAGTTTCTCAACCTCGGAAAAATTGCCCTTCGGTCCAGATCATTTCTGGTTGTGGAGGGTGGTCTGTGCGCAATAGGAATTTATCTGTGGGATGCCAGTAGCAGATGTGACAGCCAGAAATGTTTGTTGACATTGGCACATGTCCTCTGGGGTGGGGGGTGGGGGGAAGTCACCTCACTGGAGAACCACTGTTCAAGAGTGATGTCCACACTGGGATTGTCTTTGATACAGAGTCAGTTGAAAGCACAGAGATTTTTGGTGCCGCATTGTGTTGCTGATATTTGAAGACAGCGCTCTTGGTATGCATGAATCCCAGTCACGGGGCAGAAAGTGAAAGTGAAAGTGAAGTCGCTCAGTCCTGTCCGACTCTCTGCTACCCCATGGGGCAGAATGAACCCCCATGTAGCTGTGTCTATGCAGCCCTCCTTCCTTTTTTCATCTCAAGGGGGCGCTATCGAAGGCTCCAGGCCAAACAAACTCACATGTTCTGGGTGTTGTCGAAGCTGCTTTCCCAGGCTCCCCTGACTGTAGAAACTCTGGCTTGTTCCAGAACAGGCTGCTTTTTCCATACCTATGTTGAGTGCCTGGACTGGGACTCATCTCTAGGAAAATATCCTGGAATTTTATTTTCTTTTGTCACGGAGGCATGGAAGAACAGCCATCAGGCATAGCAACAAAGCTATTAACAGTGCTTATGACATTTTGGAGTTCCTTTCTCTTTGCTGGTCAAATGTGAGTTTTTTTTTTTCTCTCGTCCCCAAATTCTATACTGGAGAGATGAGGGTTTAACCATTGGGCAGGGTTGACACCACTCATCCACAGGACACTTGAACAGATCAAGTCTGCGGAGCCTCTGGACTCGGGGTCGGGGAGGAAGTGTCAAGTGTGCAGCTGAAAGTCTGAAGAGCTGCCAATCAAGAGAACATTTGCAGAGGTTCCCCACTGACCCAGATACTCTGCTATCTTGAAAGCTTTATCTTCTAAGAGAATGTTGGCTAACAGCTTTCCTTTTATTCTTGTTTCTGTTTTGAAAGAATAACAAATACACTTAATTCTTCACCAAATCTTCAGCAAATGCCTTTTAATCCAACACAATGGTAGTTATTTTAAGAAAGCTGGCAAAGAAGGACTGAGGCAGTCTTCTATTTTTCAGTCTGGGCTTTTCCCCTTGTACAGAAGCACTTGATGACATTTAATCTTGGCGTGCACTAACCACATTAACTTTGTTTGCATAGAACTGATATCACTGCCTTTCCCTCTTTTAGTCTTTTTTTTTTTTCATCTCCCCAGAAAGCCTTACAATTTAAACAGCAGGTTAAAATACATGCACATACACTCAGGAGATTAATAAATATTGTGTCTCTTTGTTCGCTGTAACTTCTGGTACTTGATTCCACACCCAAGCTGTGTTTGTTGAAGGAAGAAATGATTTGTCAAAGCACCATGTATACATGAAAAGAAAAAGCTCAGGAAAATATCTGAATCAAATGATACCTTGCGGAGGCTGGAGACTGGCTGCTAGGTGCAAAATGACTGCGGTCTTCTCTGCCTAGCAAAGGTGTTGAGGATTCTGTTCTCTAGAGATCAGAACAATCTAGAGGTGGGTGATCTATGTTACCAAAAGGATGGGTCCTCTGCACATCTCAGGTGGGGCTTCCTCTGGTTTTTATCAGCCATTTAAGACCAGAATTTATGAATCAGCTCCTTGATGCATCTGCAGCTCTGAGTTTAGTCTTCTCATCTCCCCGATTCACCCCATTCCTTTTCAATACATTATTATTGTGAAAATGTTTTAGGTTTAGGGAAAAGGTGAATGGATAATGCAGGGTTCTGGCCTAACCTTCACCCAGTTTCCTCTGGTGTCAGCATATTACATGACTTTGGAACTTTTACCCCATTTTCGGAGTTCATGTCCCTTTCCACTCCAAAGGAAACCACAGAATTGCTTTCTGATCACAGTAATGCTGAGACTAAATAAGATACTTAGTATTTCATCAGTTGCTTAATCATTTCCAACTGGAGTTTTCTCTGCATCATTTTAAGAAGTAAAATTATGTATTCAAGTTTATTCTCATATGGGCAAACTGGTGTGTAATAGGGAGATGATTTTCTTAAAGAGAGCGAGCAGAAATTAGACCAAACCTTATCTGCCTCTCCACTTTTATCGTTGTTCAGTCAATTAGTTGTGTCTCTTTTGTGATCCCAGGACTGTAGCCTGCCAGGCTTCTCTGTCCATGGGATTTCCCAGGCAAGAATACTGGAGTGGGTTGACATTTCCTTCTCCAGAGGATCTTCCTGACCTAGGGATTGAACCCACATCTCTTGGGTCTCCTGCATTGGCAGGTGGATACTTTACCACTGAGCCACTGGGAAGCCCTCTCCTGCTTTTAGATCTAGAGTAACACTGATGGGTGAAGCCATCTCTACTTTCTGAAAAATCTTCAGTGATTTTCTTCAGTGTGTGTGTGTTAGTCACTCAGTGGTGTCCGATTCTTTGCGACCCCATAGACTTTAGCCTACAGGGGCTCCTCTGTCCATAGAATTCTCCAGGCAAGATTACTGGAATGGGTAGCCATTCCTTTTTCCAGGGGATCTTCCCAACCCAAGGATCGAACCCACTTCTCTTAACATTTCCTGCGTTGGCAAGTGGGTTCTTTACCACTAGTGCCACCTGGGAAGCCCAATGTCTAGTACATAGTAATTATAAATAATATTGGTTTATCAAGATCTATTTCTTGATGTGGAAGTATAAGTCACGAAGCCTCTAGAAAACCCTGGGTGGCAGATTTATTCGGCTAATAAAGGAATTATAAGGAATTAGGAAAGACTGAACTGGGAAAGTCCTCTCTGCTCTGATTAGACTCCAAGAAAGTCATGCGTGTCTCTTGGTCATTGTCTTCTTTTTGGCCCTGAGGCATGTGGGATCTTAGTTCCCAACCATGGATTGAACCTGGGCACCCTGCAATGGAAGTGCGGAGTCTTAAACACTGGACCACCAGGGAAGTCTTCTTGAAGCTGCTGAAATAGGGCACAGGTGAGAGATGGCCGTTGTCAAGGAATTGTCCTCTTTCACCACGTGATACTGCTTTTTAGGACAAGGAGAGAAAAGTTTTCAGGAAGCACTTGGGTCATGAGCATGTTCCATTTCAATACGAGGTCATTCTCTGTTTCAGATTCAGGTCCTGTGTATCAGAGACCTGGGTGTGGAATTTGCTAGCTTATTCACACTTTGTGCAGATGCATTGTTCCTCCCCTTTCTCTCCTCTTCTTCTGCCTTTCCACTCCTCAGCGCTTCCCTCTGGAAGATCTTGTTTGCATGTCTAGGTGAAAAACTCTAGGTGAAATAAGAGAACGCCACTAGGGAGGAAAGATAGAATTATGGATATCCAGTGGACTCAGATTTTCTCCATAACTGCTTGACTGTAGTTAATAAAGTGATTGTCTCTTCTAATCCTGGGGAGGAGGCTTAAATCAATAGGAATAGTGTATGGAAATCAACCTCGTGGTCCCTCGTCACAAACTTTGTCTCATCCAGGAGAAGAGCGGAACCAGTGTGTTGTAGACTTGCAGGCTTTTCAAAGGAAAACAAAACAGAAACCTCAACTTATCATTCCTTTCAAGGAGCTTTCACTGAATAAATTTTGACAGAACATTCTCATTTCACATTGTATCATGAAATTATCACACCCATCTCGTATCCTATAGAAATCCATACAAAAACAGAAGTTGGTACAGTAGCAAACTTTTGCTCAACTCAAAATGAGATAGCATCACCGACTCAATGGATATGAGTTTGAGCAAGCTCTGAGAGATAGTGAAGGACGGGGAAGCATGGCGTGCTGCAGTCTAGGGGGTTGCAAAGAGCTGGACATGACTTGGCAACCGAACAACAACAACAAAATGAGATAGAGGATTGGACATGAACTTTCGTGAATGAAGGCTGTTAACTGAGAACAACAATTTCATTTCTAAAGTGGGCTTTTACCCTAATAGAGATCCTGTCCATAAAATGAGTAAAGTTTTGGCTACTATGTGGTATACAGTGATCACAAATAAATTACCCTAAAGGATCCAGTTGATCTTGACCTGGGTGACAAGTACTGTTTCTCTGCCAGATCTCTAGTTTAGTGTCTGCTATGTAAGTTCAGGGCCACGAGCAAATTCTAATTCTCTATTTTAGGTTTTCATGGGGTTCCCCAGTGCCTCTCCTCTTCAAAGCCTCTGTGATTTCACAGTGTCCAAATTTCCACTGTGATTTGTCCAGTGTCAAATCCTCTGTGATTTCCCAACCCTGGCCACCACGGTCATCTCATTCAGTTCATGGTGATTGTCATCACGCTGCAGTTTGAATACTGGTGTGACTGGCTGGCCTGGGATAACATGCAAGTGTTGTAACACTCATCGAGGCTCAGGTCTCGGCTTGCTCGGTGGTGGGTAGTGGGGTTGCTTCACACAGCACTTCAGTTCAAAGCAAAGGCAGGAGGGAGTGGAGATCGTAGATCATAGATCACAGAGCAGATGCTAACCCAGAAATGCCAGTGCTCCTCCAGTCGCAGAGCAGACTTGCAGGCACACGAATTACCCATGAAACTCACCAACATGTGTGCGGGGAAAGTGAAGCCAGCAGAACAACTGCAGGAACCCATCCAACTAATAAGAAGCTTATAACTCTTTGGCAATTTGTTTGGCTCGGGAGTTACTGCAAAGTCAGAAAGGTATTGGGCCCCAGGATATTGGCAAGGTTAGTGGGAGTCTCTCACTGTGAAAAGAAAGCTTTGCCAATGGGCTCTTTTTGTTTTTCTTCAGGTGTTCAGCATTGAGTTTTTCAGGCCAAAGACTTCTGGAAAAAGTCACATTAATCACATCAGCAGCTGAGGTTAATGGGACTGGTGGCTGCACAAATTCCCCCATTCAAAAATGTGCTATGAAGATCTTTCAGTTTAGATGATCTGATTCATTCATTCATTTACTCATTCAACAAAAGCTTATGGAAGTCTTACCATGAGTCAGGAGCCACTGCAAGTATCAGAAGACAGACCCCTCTTCCTGGATCACTGACCCCACATTCTGCATTACTCCCTTCCTATGTCCTCAGGTCCCTTATTGCTTTTCTTTCTGTGCTTTTTTTTTTTTTAATTTTTTTAATTTTAATGTGAACTATTTTTAAAGTCTTTATTGAATTTGTTACAATATTGCTTCTGTTTCACATTTTTTTTTTTTTGGTCCTAAAATGCATGTGGAATCTTAGCTCGCCGACCAGGGATTGAACGTGCACCCTCTCCTGCATAGGAAAGAGAAAGTGAAAGTCGCTCAGTCATGTGACTTTTTGCAACCCCATGGACTATACAGTCCATGGAATTCTCTAGACCAGAATACTGGAGTGGGTAGCCTTTCCCTTCTTCAGCAGATCTTCCCGACCCAGGAATTGAACTGGGGTCTCCTGCATTGCAGGCTGATTCTTTACAAACTGAGCTATCAGGGAAGCCTCCTATATAGGAAGGGGAAGTCTTAAACCCCTGGACTACCAGGGGTCCTTTTATTGCTTTTCTTAACTGTTGATTCTGGAGTTCTGGTGTAAAAGAAGAGTATAGGGAAAATCCTCACAAGGAGAAAGAAGTTGAAAGTCCTTCTGGCTTATTTACTTATTTACTTAAAACATGGACTTCCCTGGTGGCTCAGATGGTAAAGACTCTGCCTGCAATGTGGGAGACCCAGGTTCGATCCCTGGGCCGGGAAGATCACCTGGAGAAAGGAATGGCTACCCACTCCAGTATTCCTGCCTGGAGAATTCCATAAACAGAGGAGCCTGGTGGGCTACAGTCCTTGGGGTTGCAAAAAGTCAGACACAACTGAGCAACTAACACTTTCACTTTTTAAAACATAAGTACCTGTTATATGCAATGTTCTCCAGAAATAGGTGATTGGGACAGACTTTCTATAAAGGAAAATTTTGCCTATCCACATTCCAGATAATAAACTTTCTTACGCAAAATGTCTGGGACTTTACAGAAATAGTAATTGACTGTTGTCTGTATACCAAGAAAACTCACCTTCCCTGTCTTGTGGGTCTGGGAAGCTGGATGAATTCTGACCTAGGAGTGGTCCCCAGGGATCAAACACTCTCCAAGCTCCTTATTCTGCCCTCTCTTTATCGTCTCTTTCTAACTACTAGCTAGGTCCTGGAGATTCTATCTTCATCATGTTTTTCTTATGTATCTTTCTTTTCTTTCTTTTTCAACCTGCTATTGCTTCACTCCAGAACACTTTGTGACTCTTGCATAAATATCATTCCAATGGCATTCAGGTCAAAGATCTCCTTTTTTCCATTCTCTCCCTGCTCCTGATCAGTTTCCACATGGCAGTCACACTTACCTGCTGGTTTCTATTTGTCCTCTCCTTAAAAGTGACACCATTTCTCTTGCCTCTTAGATGAAGCATCTGTTTCCAAACAAGGTGTCAAATGTCACATCCAAAACAAGCAGAGTTGTTAAGAATATGGACTGAGGAATCTGAAATGACCAGTGTTAAAAATCCTAGCTTGGCCAGTTAAGCCTCAGTTTTCTCATCTGAAAAATGGGGATGATTCTCATACTTCTGCTGGCAGTAAAGGGTAGACTAGGACAGGGGTCCTCAAACTCTGGGATCTAATGCCTAATGATCTGAGGTAGAACTGATGTGATAATAACAGAAATAAAGTGTACAATAAAAGTAATGCGCTGAATCATCCCAAAACCATCTCCCCTACCCTGGGTCCGTGGAAAAATTGTCTTCAACAAAACTGGTCCCTGGTGCCAAAAGGGTTGGGGACTGCTGTAGTAGGATATTTGAATTCTTGGCACACGAGGCACTCAACAAATAATATTTATAATAATATGATAACAAGTATTATTAGATTTTATCGCTCCAGTCTGATTCAGCTTATCATTTCCTGAAATGCCTTTTTTCCCTACATTTGCTCATGTAGTATGTTCTATGTAGAATGCCCTTTCTCTCTCTGCCCTTTGATAGTCTTTTATCTTGGAAGTTTGTATGTCATGAAGTCTTTTTTAGATTCTTCTGGAAACAAACATTTTCCTCCCTTTCACTAATGTCTTATCTGCCCCTCTCACTGCCCCCTATTTTGTGTCTGGGATTGTGGTCAGAGCTTCTCCATCTTTCTCTTTGCCCTTTCTCCTCCATCAGGCTATGGGCTCCTTGGTCGCAGAGAGAATTTACCCTGCTTTCTTCTCCTGCACGTAGTCTGCAGGGAGGTCTCTGTACGCTGGTCAGAGGTGGGTGTGGACTCCTGTCTTTGGGGAGAGCCAGGGGGTTGAGGGGGACAGCTCCCCATCTTGGGGCTCTGCTATGCAGCTCGACTCTCAGTGGGCATTGGCTTGTGTAGCTCCCCAATCCCATGAACACCCAGTCCCCTCACAAGCCTCCTGCCCATGGATGTTCCTGGTTTTCAGGATTTCTTGGATTTATCCATGAAATTACTGAATTTCAGAGCTGTAAAAAGTCTGGGAGAGACATGGAAATCTTGTACTTCAGCTTCTTCATTCCTGACCTGAGCTTCTGCTGAGGTGTCCTGTTCATTGAGAAATAATCCTTAAACTCACCCTGGATGGATGAATCATTCCATCTAGTATTTGCTAATGCACCGTCTGTCCCTCTGCTGAGGTATGGCTCACCCTGGATTGCAATGGACATAGCCATCTCCTGCCTGGAACTTAGGTCTCTGGAGGCAAGGCAGTAGCTCATTTGTCCTTCTATCTCTGGCACTCAACTTAGTGCCCAACGCATGCAAAAGAGTTGATCTGCCTCAACCAAACTGATAAATATTGACCAAGCGGAATGGAACTTAAAGAGGCTAAGTGATTGTCTTCTTATGCTGCATCTCCTGTTTTCCAGGCCCATCCACCATCTTTTCAGGGTACCAGGCTGGTTTACCTCATCCAATTTTTGCACTTCTCTTCCTGGAGGCCTAAGAAGAAGGCTGGTTGGTAACTTGATGGTTAAAAGATTGAATATAGACTCTTGAAATTCTAAGAAATAGCTCTGAGCAGAGAGAAATCACTTACTTCTGGCAGAAAAAAAAAAATCAAGAGAAAAAGTGATTACTTTGATTACATTGGTAGGTAGCAAAAGCCACATGAGACACCTACAGGTGTCCTAACAGTTTTTCCTCCCTAAGTATCAGCCCTGCGGTACTTGAGAGGCGAGGGAAACTGGGTCCCTTGCTGTATCCTGAAGGTGGTGGTTAGACTCACTTGTGGGGTTAATAAAGGCTGAACTCCAGCTTCTGTTGGTGGTTAACCCCTTGCCCTTCTCCTGGTTCCTGTGAGACACCTGGCTGGTACCTTGGGTTGCAAACGTGCTCAAGTTTACTAATACTGTGCTTAGTGCACAGACTCTGGGATAAGCCAGTAAATTGAGAAAAGAACAAAACTCACGGTGGGATGGTTTTGCATCCTCATATAAACTTAGAATTCATCTCCGCATACGAATTGGCTTGCCCCTGACTGTGAGATGCTGAGGATGGACCAAACGAAAGAATTCATACCAATTGAAGTAGGAAACAAGGAGGAGAAAATGGACTTTTAGCTACAGCATTGCCTGAGTGTGGGTAAGCCATCATTAGAAAGGCATTTTTTTCTAGGTCTTGGCATTTGTGATTAAGATCCTGCATGCCAAGGCTTCTTTCTGAACCCCGTGGGCCAAGCCACCTTAGAAACAGGGCCACATAATCACCAGAGTCATAGAATTGTAGAAAGGAATTCTGTCGGCCCCTCTGGTCAGATGTTGCCAAATGACATTCCTACAAAATTTCAGATGCTTCAGAGGAGATGAAATGGCTCCTAAAAATCTCAGCCAGGCTTAGGACTCAGTGGATCTGGAGGTAAAGATGACCTAGATTTGACTAAGTGTCCATTCCTTTCTAGATGAAAGTCCTTGGGGGAAGTTATAGAGGTAAGTAGTCCCCAGGGCGTCCCTGGGGATGCCAAAGTTGCTGAAACTTTTTTATCTGTCAGATGGAGTCCAAGATGCCTTTCTTAATGGTCAGTTGTGAACAGTACTTTGGGTACCGGATTAATCAGGATTCTCCAGAGACACAGAGCTGAGAGGTGGTATACACACATGTGAATTGAAAAGTGAAAGTGTCAGTTGCTCAGTGGTGCTCTTTGCTCTTTGCGACCCCATAGACTACAGCCCGCCAGGCTCCTCTGTCCATGGAATTCTCCAGGCAAGAATACTGGGGTGGGTAGCCATTCCCTTCTCCAGGGGAGTTTCCTGACTCAGGGATCAAACTGGGGTCTCCTGCATTGCAGGCAGATTCTTTACCATCTGAGCCACCAGGGAGGCCCACATGTAGAGACATTTATTTTAAGGCATTAGCTCATGTGAAAATGGAGGCTGGCAAGTCTGAAGCTGGTAGGACTGGAAGCTGGAATGGAACCTTGGGCAGGGCTTCCAGGTTGCCAGCTGGAGGCAGAATTCCTTCTTCCCAGGGCAACCCCGGTCTTTGCTGTTAAGGCTTTTTACTAGCTGGCTCACCTACATTTGGGAGGATAATCTACTTTACTCAAAATCTACTGATTTATTAATGTGTTAATTATACCTAAAAAGAAAGAGAGAGAGAGACAATGAAGAGCCAGAGGGAGTAAAGCTCTGTGGGGTCCCTGCTCTGCTTAAGGCACCCTCACACATAGCACATTTGACGGTTAATTTTATGTATCAACTTGTCTAGACTCTGGGCTTCCCTGGTGCCTCAGACAGTAAAGAATCTGCCTGTAATGCAGGAGACCTGGGTTTGATCCCCGGGTTGGGAAGATCCCCCAAAGAAGGGAATGGCTACCCACTCCAGTATTCCGGCCTGGAGAGTTTCATGGACAGAGGAGCCTGGCAGACTACAGTCTGTGGGGTGGCAAAGCATTGGACACAACTGAGCTACTAACACTTTCAGTCTCTAGACTATGGAGCCCAGTTGTTTTGCCAAACACCAGCCTAGCCTGTATCTCTTTGTCTCTCTCTTTTTGTTTTAAACAATGCTTTCTTTCTTTTTTTTTTTTAAGGCCGCACTATGTGGCATATGGGGTTTTAGTTCCCCAACCAGGGATCGAACTCATAGCTCTCTGCAGTGGGAGTGCAGAGTCTTAACCACTGGACGCCCAGGAAAGTCCCTCTTTCTCTGTCTCCCTTCCCCTCCTCTCTTTCTCTCTCTTTCTCCATCATGTTCATCCTTCCTTTTACAATAGACTGCATCCGTCTCTTACTCTTGTTTTTCTTTCCGTGTCCACTTCCTCTCCTCTCTCTCCCCATCAGCTCCACTTTTCCTTTACTGTTTTAGTTTCACTTTCCCGATCAAGGTCAAGTCTTTAATCTCTTAATTTTCTGCCTCATTATCACTTTCTGACTTTGCCTTTTCTGATAGCCTCCTTCCCATGCACTCCTAACCACACTCAAATCTTCTTTGCCTCCTAAAAATACTCTCGTAATCTTCCCTCTCCTCACTGCAAAGCCTCTGACTCTCTCTCTCTCCAGCCTCCAGCGCTCCTCCTCCTGGAGGTTGGTGGTGTGACAACTCCCGGGCTTGGGTGCAGCCTCATGTGGGGGAAAGTCACCCCTTCCTGGGCTGGTTAACTCCCCAGTCCCAGAGGGAATCCCAGTCTCAAGCCAGACTCTCGCCTACTGTTCTGCTCGGCCAGCTGCTGTACGGACGGACTGAAGTGCACACAGGGTAGCCAACTTGGTCAAAGCTGCGGCACCTTTCAGGGTCACGGGCAGTGCAGGGAGCCACCCAGGGTGCTTGCAGATCCCATGTGGGCCTGGAGTGCTAAAGGGGAGCAAGTTCTCAGAAAAGCAGCAGCCAGCAGACACTCCTTTTAGATTTAAAAGGGATATTCCTTGGAGAGATCTGGGGGCTCCCAAGTAAATTCTAGGTTTCCTAGGTGGCTCAGTGGTAAAGAATCTGCCTGCCAATGCAGGAGACATGGGTTTGATCCCTGGGTCGGGAAGATCCCCTGGAGAAGGGAATGACAACCCACTCCAGTGTTCTTGCCTGGAGAATCTGATGGACAGAGGAGCCTGGCAGACTATAGTCCATGGGGTCACAAAAGAGTCAGACATGACTCAGCGACTAAACGACAACAGCGAAGTACATTTTACATTTGAGGAAAACTAAAGCTAAAAGAATAAGAAAAGACATCTTGAATTCATGTCATGGAAGGCTTCAGATACAATTGGAGAGTCTTTGAGCCCAGTAAGGACATTTTCAGATGAAGAATTTGGAAAAACTAGCCCAGAGTCACATAGCTGGTTTTGTTTGGTCACAGACAAGAACTAGGTCTCCCGACTTTTTTTTTTTTTTTTTCTCATAGCCTCAGCTTGTTTCTCAATGAGAAAGAGAAGACTAGTATGTCTGCAGCCAGAGAATAAGTCCCCTGGTAAGTCCCTGTGGCTCATGTCCCTTCCCAGAAATATAAACACTGCAAGTCATCTTTCAATAGAGGGACCACATGGCCTGGTGTCTCAAGACCAGGGTTGCTTATGCAGGACTGTCTTTTCTAGTTCTGGAAACACCACTATTCACCAAAATATTATCTTCTCAGTGCCAGATTTTAGGGAGCAAGAAGGTCTAGTCATCTTATTAAAGAGAAATTCTCTCTCACAATTTTTTGGTGTAGAATTATTGGCAATCAGTTAAAAATGAACTTTTAATAAGCTCCATCATCAGGCTCCTATTTTCCCAGGATTACTTTGTACCCTTTCTCCCCAGACATTTATCCACTGAGGATGGTTAGGACCATAATCATTTGCTCTGAAGACTCTCTTCTCCTTTTCTACCCTTTTCCTCTGTTCTCAGACAACTGTGTGCGGCTTTCATTACCTACTTGGGCTGCTAACAATATTCTATCAGCAATCAATACTGTCTCTCAATTTCCCCACTAACCAACATTCCCAAGAAGTGTATAAAAATGAAAAGAAAACAAAAGCTCCTTATTTTTGCTCAAGCTCCTTCAGATATTTTGCTTGATTTTACCTGAAAAAAGTGAAAGTTAAAAGTGCTAGTCCTTCAGCCATGTCTTTCTGACCCCATGGACTGCAGCCCCCCCAGGCTCCTCTGTCCATGAAATTCTCCAGGCGAGAATACTGGAGTGGATAGCCATTCCCTTCTCCAGGGGATCTTCCAGACCCAGGGATCAAAGCTGGGTCTCCTGCATTGCACGCAGATTCTTTACTGTCTGAGCCACCAGGGAAGTACTGATTTTAGCTAGGTTTGAGTCAATAATAGGGTGACAAGATTATTTCATCAAATCTGTAAAATTTCTAGCTCCACCATCTTGAGTAAGTTTTCCCAGGAATCCCAGAAAGCAAATTTCATTTTGAAGGACTACCTATTATTATCTAGGACAGTTTCTTCAGAGCATCACTTTTTTGCATAAGCACTTAGTGGTTACTCTACCTGCCCTTCCTACTGAAATTATGAGTTCAATGTGTGGGGATTACGTTCGATTCCATTTTTTGTTAACACTCGTTATTGGGAATGAATGAATGAGTGTATCATAATTACACAAACTGGCTACAGCAAAAACACTGACAAGGATGGTTGTTGAAGCTCTAGGTGGTGACAGGTTTTTACATCTATTATTCACACTCATTTTTACACACATGCTGAGAGGGAAACATGATTCCCATCTAGAGGTGAAAAGACTGAGACTGAAAGATTTACATAGTCGCCCAAGACCATCCGTATGGAAGGAGAGCCCTCAGTGGACCCCAGGTTCATTGGCCCCTATATCTCTCTGCTGAGCTCAAGAGCTCACTGTTTGCAGTAGTCATCCTTACCTTTGCCCAGTTGTGTCTGGTGACATGTACCTTTCTTTACGATGAATGTACCACCTCTTCCTAAGGTCCGCTGAAACAGGACTCCATGTACAAGTGGTCAGGAAAGGGAGAAGCCACAGGTGGTGAAGGACTTGGATTAGGGATTTGATCTCATCACTTTCCAAGGTGAATTTCTCCTTTGGTGTCTCTGCCTGATTGAGTTTTGTCATCATCACACATCGAGGTAACTCTAGGGAAAGGAAATGGGCTATGCATAGATGGAAGACAGGGTCTCCCTGCCCTCTTGAAGGACAGTGTCCCAGTTACCTGTTGCTGGGTAACAGACCAGCTCCAAACCTAATGGCGTAAAATAACCACATGTTAGGATTATCTCTGATGATTCTGGGCTCCGCTAGATGGCTCTCCCTTGGGAGAATCTCATGGGAAAGCTCTGTCACTTCTGTGTTTAACTCTGAGCTGGGACAACACAGACAACTGTGAGGCTGGACAACAGAGATTCTCAGATGTCTTTCTTTGGTCTCTCCAGCTTGTTGGCTTTGGGAAAACCAAAATTATTATGTGGTAGTTCAGGCCTCCAAAGATGGTTGGAGAGATGGAGATAGAGATAGGTCAGTTCAGTTCAGTCGCTCAGTCGTGTCTGACTCTTTGCAACCCCATAGACTGCAGCATGCCAGGCTTCCCTGTCCATCACCAGCTCCCAGAGCTTGCTCAAACTCATGTCCATTGAGTTGGTGATGCCATCCAACCAGCTCATCTTCTGTCGTCCCCTTCTTCTCCTGCTAGATAGATAGATAGATAGATGTGGTGGATAGACAGATGTTAGAAAGATTGATAGATGTGATGGCTGGATAAATAGACATTATACAGATAATAGATAGATAGGTAGATAAGATAGACAGATACGTGAGGGTAGATGGATAGATAGATGGATAGACACACACACACACACACACACACACAGAGAAATGTACAGAAGCATTTGCGCATTCTTCACCTCAAAGCCACCACTAGGAGACAGGAAATAGGTCCCACTCCTTAAGGGAGATGTGACTAGGTCCTGAATGACCAGCTGGGGTCAGAAATGCTCTGCTAACGTTTTTGGAAAATGCAGTCTGCCGCACCCAGCAACTCCTCAACACGTCCCTCGTCAGCTAGTCTCCATTTCCTACTCCGTGAAAAGACCAAGCTCTAAGAGCCTCCGAAGATCATACCCTTGGCGGCCTCATAGCTGAGCCAGTCTCCCGGTCAGAGTCCATGACCTGAGACCTCGGTCCTCGACAAATAGGCTGGTAACCACATCCTTTACCATGGTTGCTACCCCATCCTGGACCCCTTCTGTGACTCTTCCCTGGAGGTTCCCTAGATAAACAGAGCTATGGGCAAGGAAGTTCAAGTCAGCTCCTTTAATGGTGGGAGGACACAATCGTATTAACCTAGCCCTGCTTTGCCATTTTGCAGATAAGAAGACGGAATTTCGTAATAGAGTGTATGTGCCGAGCCATACTGTATTAAGAGAGATGCTTAACAAGGGAGAGTGTTTAGAAAGAAGCAATTAAGATGGGGAATAATTTTAAAAATCTTGTCCTGTGAGGAGTAGTTAAAGAAATTTTAGCCTGAAGAAATAAGACATTTTATCTTTAAATATTTGAATGTGTCTCATATGGAAAAAAAGAGATTACATTTGTTTGGAGATTTAAAGGATGATTTAAATGCATGTCTGAAATTTGATCTGCAGATAGAATCCAGCTTTTATTTCCAACGATCCTGTATATGTTAGTTTTACCTACAGTATATACTTCAGTTTTCAGGAAGTGAGTTATGTATTCTTTGATAATAGAATGTGTAGGGATATGTCTATATTCATCTTTCACCCCTTTCCAGCACCAAATAATATTCTGGACACAGAAAAGACTCTTAATAAGTATTGATCAGTTGATACTAATTGATTCTTGAAGTATTTTTTTTTGTATTTATTTACTGGGCTGCTCCAGCTCTTAGTTGCAGCATGTGTGCATGGTGCATGCTAATTTGCTTTAGATATGTCTGATTCTTTGCTACCCTTTGGACTGTTGCCCACCAGGCTTCTCTATCCATGAGATTCTCTAGGCCAGAATACTGGAGTGGTTTCCCGTGCTTCTACCAGGGGATCTTCCCGATCCAGGGATCAAACCTGCATCTCTTACGTATCCTGCATTGGCAGGCAAGCTCTTTACCACTTGTGCCACCTGGGAAGCCATTTGCAGCATGTGGGATCTTAGTTGCAGCATGAAGCTTCCAGTTTCCTGACCCAGGGATTGAACCCCAGCCCTCAGCATTGGGAGCACCGAGTATTAGCCACAGGATCACCATGGAAGTCCCTATCTGAGTACTGATGGATACTTAGTGTTCACATCCTGTTGTTGGTTAGACTGTGGTATTAGTACAGCCTGATGAGTTTTCTAGCCTTCTGCAGCTCCCATTTGAATGAGTGCATTTTTGCAGATTAAGAGAATTCTTACCCTTGTTGCCTTTAGCACCAGGAAGCTCCTTCTAGAGGCCATGCTCTGCTTTCAGGCATGTTGGGTGATAAAGGGCATTGTCAATGCCGATCTCAGGAGAGGTGCTCACCCCTCTCTAGGAGTGAATGTGCACAAGGAGAACTTGGTTTCTTCCAAATCAAGCCTTGTTTATTCTACTCCACATGCCACGAGGGGCTTGAGAAACGGTGAGAGGTGATGCTAGGGGTCTGGGGCTGCAAATATGTGGGGCCTTAGCCCCAGAAACAGGACTTTGAGAGCAACCTCCTCATGCAACCAGCTTCTTGGTGTGGTCACACCTGCATTTTCATAGCAGAGAAAACGCAGCAGGCCTGCACATGGTTAATTAGATGCAATCAGGACATTTTCTGGGTTCAAAACCAAGACTGACCCCAGAAACACGGTTTTATTTGACCTGTTCATCAGCCTCGATCTTCCTGGGGCTGCAGGCCTTTCCAGTGCTGGGAGCCTGCCCTCTGCACAGCAGTCCTTGTGCTGAATGACAGTGATGTTTCATTCTTTGCCAGACACAGTTCAGCTTGGTCAGCAGAGGCAGGCAGGTATTTCTCACTATGCTTGTGGGTGGTGCAGCTGCTACCCCCTGCCCCGAAGACACAGAGAAGGAGATGACACTGCCAGGTCCCAGGGCTACCCTTCTGATGCTGCATAGAGAGACTGTAGACCACGGTGCCCAGTTAAGACCTTTCTCTCTCTTTAGATCTGGGTTTTATGAAAATATACTTGCCAGTCATGTAAAAACTAAAATACTCAGATATCAGTCAGTTATCAGTGGAGTCAGAAGATGAAGGACTTTAGCATTTACAATGCTCGTCATAATCATTTTTAGCATCCTTAAGTGGCAACATAATGATGACAGTGTTAAGAAGGGAATAATGAGCATAGAAGCCGCATTTAAGCAGCTCTGTTTTGTTATAATTAGTCAGACGCTCTAAAGAGACAATTTAGGAACCATGTGGCCCCAGGTGATCTTGTCTATCTTCTGAACCCAAACCATCATTCTAGTACATTAATTTACAAAATGGTCATTTGACAAAATTGTAAACAAAGTCGTTAAGATATAAAAGCATGTCTGGGAATTCCTGGCGATACAGTCATTAAGACTCTATACTTCCAATGCAGGGGGCACAGGTTTGATCCCTGGCTGGGAAATTAGATCTCATATGCTGAAACCTGTTCTATGGGTAGAGTCTAGTTTTTATTTCCAATGATTCTATGTTAGTTTTGCCTACAGTATAGACTTGAAAGTTTTTATTCAGTGACTTAGGCACTAAATGTTGAATAAATGTTGGACTTGGTTCCTTGGATGGTTGATGTGAGGTAGATGTCGTGCAAAGCACAAGCTGGGTCTTCTTCATGTGGTGAAAATTGCAGTGATTTAGCTATTATGTTACTTCCAATTTGCCAGCTGTGTTTTACAGGGATGCAGTGAAATATGCTCTGTTGGTTGTATGTTACAACCATATTTTGTTAATTAGAGGCCTATCATAAATAAATCACTCATTTTTATGGCATATGAGCCCATTGATTCAGAAAATTTGGCATCTGGTTCTGTTTATGTCTCAAGGTATTTCCATGGAAATTCCCCCCACCCTCTCTTTCTTCACCTGTTTGAGGAGAACAAGGATGGAAACTTGACTTCCGCAGAAAAAAGGTAAAGGGGATTACCATCATTGTAAACAGGGTTATTTGGGATGAATAGGGCAAGCTGGACAAATATCCATGACATCAGGACCCTAGGGAGGATTTCCAGGGCTTGTAAGAGTTTACTATTTCTTTCATTTGTTTTTTTTTGTGTGTGCTATCTGTGGAAACTGTCAAACTATAAACTTTGTCAAAATGTTTGTGTAATGAAGCAGAGTAAATAAGTAAATATACTCTGTGTATAGCAAAGTTGGGAGAAAGTATTATTCCTCTTTAGGGAGGTCTAATTATAGCAGTGAATTATATTTTATTTACCGACCTTTCTAAATTTTAAAAAATTTTATTTTTTTATTGCAGTATAATTGCTTTATAATGTTGTGTTAGTTTCTGCTGTACAATGAAGTGAATCAGTTATATGTGTATATATATATATCCCCTCCTTTTTGAGCCTCCCTCCTCTGTCACCTCTCCATCCCACCCCTCTAGGTCATCACAGGTTACTGAACTGAGCTTCCTGTGCTGTATATGCTGATCTTCTTTGTTCTTTGTTCAAATGTAAATTGATGGTTAGCGTATCGTTGATTATATTTGAAGAGCTTCAAAGAGGAGCTCGGATTGGTGACCTCTGGGTTTGTATGACCTCTGTGAGCCTCAGGTTGTCTTTCTGCAAACTGGGATGGAAGATGATCAGAGCCTGTGGGAAATGGTTCTTTGTTTGAAGCTGGCCTTGATGCTCTTCCTGATCTCAAAATGCAATATATATATATATATAGTTATTACGAGAAATAAGAACTGGCTATTTTCCTGACAAGGCTGAGGAACTTGTCTCCTAGTAGACAAGAATCCATAAGAGATTCTAAAAAGCTTCCTTCACTCACGTGTTTATGAACAAAATATCTGTTTAGCGTGATTAAGTACGAGTCTCTGTGCTCAGTATGCCAAGAAGTACGATGCTGTGCAACGTTGCTGCTGTAAGGTGGAGACGCTCCTCAGCCTGATTTATGGAGCCTCCAGATGGGAGGCTGGACTGCTGAGCTAGTTCCTGGGTTTGGAGGGAGAGTGCATCCCCTCTCCCCGACGTGTTTCAGAAGGTGGGATAATGCTGTTTCTGGCTGGGGTGAATCCTTGGGCTGATTCAATATGGTACTTTGTATATTCTTGTGAAGTTTCTGTTTATCGTCCTGCTCCATATTTCTAAATTATTACTGATCCAATAAATTAATTATTCAGGCAATATCCTGTCAATATATTTGATTTCCATAGCAGGTTACTGCAGAACCGATTGAGTCACTTGTCTTGATGCTGATTGCCTTTGTAGAATCAATCTGTGGTGATCTATATAGGTATCTGAAACGGCTCAAAGTGCTGGTTCAGCTGAGACATGGTCCTGGTCCTTTTAAAAAATTCAGGTATCATTTCAAACCTCTGGATTTATATACATATGTATACAATAAAATATATAATGTTCTGCGCTCAGTCGTGTCCGACTCTTTGTGACCCCATGGACTGTACTGGAGTAGGTTGTCCTGTCTTCCTCCAGGGGATCTTCTTGACCCAGGGAATGAACTCGCGTCTCTTACATTTTCCTGCTTTGGTAGGCAGGTTCGTTACCACTAGCGCCACCTGGGAACCCCCAGATTAAACATATATGCAGCCAGTTCGACAAAATTATATTGTTCCAGTTTTCTTTGGAGTCCTGCAGCAGTGTCTTACTTGAATCTGGCCTTACTTCACCTTCCCCAGCCCTAGTTTTTTTTTTTAAACCAGGAATTGTTTTGCTTTTGTTTTTTCCTCTTTTTCCCTCACTTCCGAGTTTGGCGTTTTTCTTTTTCTCTACTAGCAAAAGGGAAGTTTCTTCAGAGGTTAAAGCTCTTTTTTACTTTGGTGGGTGGCTCTGTTTTTAGGACTCTTGCCTACTTCTCTCCTTGGATTAACTTGGCTTCTTTATTTTCATTTTAGCTTTGCTTAGCAAAACTGGCATTTCCATACCACGTTGGGTTGTTTCTGTTCTCTTTCAGTTTTTTCCTTTTATTCAGTCAAAATATCTTATTCATAGAGGAAATATTGAAAGCAAGATGATGTTTCTTCCCATTTCTTCCTTTCCTTGTGCTTCTATCTTTCTTCTATGTGCTTGAAACAGTGGAAACAAAATGCAATTCTGGAACTGCGATGTGCCTTTCATTGCAGCTTAGAAAGGGAAAACCTACCTGATTGTTTCCTGCTGAGCCGGGAGCAGGGTTGCAGGAGAGGCATCAGCTCTCAGGAAAAATATTTCTCTTGAAAATATTCCATAAATAGGCAGGCAGTACTCAAGCCCTAGCCAGCTAATGCAGCGAAGTGGCCAAGAACAGGACTCAGAAGCCAAGATGCTGGGTTTTTGAAGCCTGGCCCTGCTGCTAACCTAGGGCATATCACCTAATAATCCCTCTGAACCTCAGGTTTTCCAACCTGCAAAATGGTAATAATAGTAACTATTCAATAACATTATTCGGAGAAGGCAATGGCACCCCATTCCAGTACTCTTGCCTGGAAAATCCCATGGAGGAAGGAGCCTGGTAGGCTGCAGTCCATGGGGTCATGAAGAGTCGGACACTACTGAGCGACTTCACTTTAATGCATTGGAGACGGAAATGGCAACCCACTCCAGTGTTCTTGCCTGGAGAATCCCAGGGACAGGGAAGCCTGGTGGGCTGCCGTCTATGGGGTCGCGCAGAGTCAGACACGACTGAAGCGACTTAGCAGCAGCAGCAGCAGCAGCAATAACATTATTGCACAGGGTCTGTGAGCTAATACACAGGATTCACTTATGCCTGATACACATTGTAATAAAACTGTGCTCTTATTGTAACTCTTTAAATAGAACATTTTGGCGCCTCCAAGTAAGTCTTTTCCTTGCTGCTCTTCTCTATCTGCATGTCCTTTCCCCACTTCCTGTTATTCTTTTCTCCCTGCCCTCCCTCTTAATATGCTACCACTCTCCCTACTTCTAGATCCCCAAGAATGACAGTCTGACCACTCTCCCTACTTCTAGATCCCCAAGAATGACAGTCTGAATTCCCATCTGTAGTTAAGTCTAGCTGTTGCCACACATCATGTTGTGTTGTATGTGTTGGATCAGACTTTCTTCCAGCACCTGATTTTGGCTCTGCTTCCCCAGTGGCTGCTCTACCCCAAGTGGTGTGTCTAATTCTTGGTCCTGGCTGTTTCCAGTGCTGAAAGAATTGCCATCCTTCTTGGAGAGAACTTGTTAGTTTAAATACGAAAGTTCCCGTTTGATTACTCTTTTAGAGCCACACCATCACAGAAAAATGAACTCTTTCAGTTGGGTTTCTGTGTATGTCAGTAGTCCTCATGTGTTTTCCTTTTGCGCCCGTAGTTCATCTTGGACTCACAAACATGCATTCGTACTTTCCATGGGGGGGGGGCGGTGTCGGGAGGGGTGGCAGTGGGGGGAATGGTCCTTGAATAAATAGAATAAATAGTGTTAAGTTAGAAATGAAATATGCCTAAATTTTTATTGTGTAAAAGTATGTTATTGATGCACACCAGTAAAATGATATAGACACATTTTACAAATGTGAATCATGTGAAAGAGAAAACTAAGGACCATTGGAGGACTGGCAAGGGCAGCTAACAAGAGAACTGTGACTTGTATGGATCAAATTACTTGGGTAACAGAACTATCAAAGTGGTCTTTACTCTCCAGAGCATGGGAACCTAAGATTATGCTACCAACAAGTATTCCTTACCTGACGTAGAACTTTATAAAAAGACAATAGATTTTTACCAGGTCTTTAAAAGTTCTCAATGACATTTTTGAGTCTCAAATATGCAATCTGAATTTCTCTCTTTAATTGACTATCTCAGATAGGTTTCTTCCTGCAAAGTACCAGCCAGATATAAATGTGATCATGTCCAGATACCACAAAGAATATCACAACCTGCTCCAAGGCTGTATAGAGAAACTCAATGATTTTTTCAGGTGAATAAGTGAACACTTTAGGGGTGTATTCTAAGTAGGTCTTCCTTATGAAGTTGGCAATTTTATTGTTGGTGAATTTTGATGTCTAACACATAAAGTATGGGGATTTGTTCTTCTAAAAATAACGGCTTTAAAATCTAGTAAGTAATGGGAAAAAAAAGCACAGTCAATGAGGAAGAATAATCCAGCTTCTATTAGATAAGCTACATAGTCTGAAGTTAGTTCATTTTCTTATCAAGATCACATTTTGACAAAAAATGGCAAAATATTTAAAAAGCATAAAGAATAAAGCAAAAATCACATATCATTTCTCTATCCAGAGAGGACGTTAGTTAATTTGGTTTATTACATTTTAATTCTTTACTTCCCTTTATTGTTCTGAAATTTTACATTTTGCATAAAAATAATATGAGTTGTTAAGGAAACCAGTTCATTATCAGATTAATCAGATTTATGCTCCGTCAAACCTCTTACTTTCGAACATCCAAAGACATCTTTGGGAAGACCTGACACTCCTATCCCAGTGTCAGTCTTAAAGGGCCACAGATGAAAAGATTTTCTTCTCCATCAATAGTCTGGTCATGGATCTATCAAATAGTATCTCATGGTCTTCTGTAGAATATAAATTGCAATAGCATTAAATAGGAAGAGTGTTACAATGAGAATCACTATCGGGACTTCCCAGGTAGTCCAGTGGTTGAGACTTCACCTTCCAATGCAGGGTGTGCAGATTCAATCCCTGATAGGGATGCTAAGATACCATATGCTTCACAGCCAACATAAACAACAGAAGCAATATTGTAACAAAATTTAATAAAGACTTTTAAATGGTCCACACAAAAAAAATCTTAAAAAAAGAACCAATATCTATCGACTGCTTGCAATGTGTCATCCTGTGGAATCCTTACCCAACTCTCATAAATGAGATTAAACTACACATATCATTTGAATTAACTGGATACACAGATGTTAAGAAAGTCACAAAGTCACACAGCTAGTAAGGTACAGATCTGGCAGAGAATGTAAGCTGTTTAACTCTAGAGTTTGTACCCCTCAAAAATGATGCAAAGCTAATTCTGCTGCTAAGTCGCTTCAGTCGTGTCCGACTCTGTGTGACCCCATAGACGGCAGCCCACCAGGCTCCACCGTCCTCGGGATTCCCCTAGATACTTCCAATTCAGTATTCTGGAGGGTGCATTCCAAAGTAGCTCTTGCAAAGAACATCTCTCCAGTTGACTGTGTCCAGCCATACCTATTTTCAAATGCCACCACAGTATTCATTTCTAGTGCCAAAAAGTTAATTAGATTTAGTCTATTTTATTTCATCTCAGTTAAACCCCAAATTTGCCCATAGACAAACTTTAACATACACATTATATTCCAATAAGAATCATAACCCTTCCACTTTTCTTTTACAATTGTTTTCACTGGTTCACTCCTTATAATAATTGCCTCCCATGATTGGAGACACTCAGGTCTTTTTTACATTTGTCCCCAAAATGCCACCAGAGAAGGGTCACTAAGCATGCATCAAGATCCATCAGCCTCAGGTTGAGCCTGTCCCACAGGCTGTCAGTTTTTCTTTTCTTTTTTTACATAAACTATTTTTAACATTTTTATTTATTTTTGGCTGCACCGGGTATTTGTGGCCATGCGTGGGCTTTCTCTAGCTGCAGTAGGTTGGGGCTACTCTCTAGTTTCTGGGCTTGGGCTCCTCATTGTGGTGGCTTCTCTTGTGGAGCAGAGGCCCTAGGGTGCATGCGCTTCAGCAATTCTAGTCAACGGGCTTCGTTGCTGAGGCATGTGAAATCTTCCCTGACCAGGGATCAAACCTATGTCCCCTGCATTGGCAGGTGGATGCTTAACCACTAGACCACCAGAGAAGTCCTCGTATCAGTTTTTCTTGCATGGACCCTTCCGAGGTTCTGAGACGTTAAAAAAATTCTCCAAATTTCCTCTAACTATTTCCAGGGTCTTCTTTCCATTTTACCACAGTTTCATGTTTTCTTTAGTCCTTACGTAAATATGTCTTCCAATTTCTTTATGTGTAAAAGCACATAATTCCATCTCTGGTTCATTCCACAGATTTATGGAGCACTGTCCTAGGCAATGAAAACACAGAGGTGAGGAACACAGTGTGTGTCTTAAAAGAGATGCCCATCTGATGGGAGAGAGACCAACCTGGACAGACATGGCAACACAGCATAACAGAAGCTATGACTGGGCTGGGGAAGGGGGCAAAGCAGCTGAGAGGGTGGGCTCTAAAAAGTGGCAGGTGACAGGAAAGCTGCTTTCTGGAGGTAAAAAAAAAAATCACAGTAGATATTTGTTCATAGCATGACCCTCATTTCTATTCTTGAAATTAGCTTTTTTCTCCCCACCTCTGTAACCTTGATGACAATAGTGTGCACACGAGAAAAACACAGGGGCGATGGAAGACTATGCTCCAGAAAAGCAATTCAATATTTCTTTTGAAAATAATGAAAAGAAATATATCCCCAAACTCAGCAGAACACATTTTATTAATAGAAACAGCCACATACAACCCTGGATGATTTGATATCAAAAGAGAACAAACATTCTACAAAGATCCAACATGACAAGGAGTTCATCATTTGCCTGCGCTGCACACCCTGACAGGCCCTAGACTGAAAATGAAAATATAGTCAGTCAACCCTGGGGAGCGATCCGTGCCCTTCTCCTAAGGCGCTGGGCTGTGGTGTAATTTCATGTTGCTAGGCATCACATGCCATGCGGTGTACCATCCCTGCTGGAGGAGTTTTCTTTCTGCAGAAACTCAGTGGGAACTGCCATTCTGGAAACTTCTTCTTCCTAGGAGGAGCAGTCCAGAAGGAATCTGTAGGATGGTAGTGATCTGTAAAATGAATTCCCAACGGCTCATCACTTCTGTTTTCCTGAGAAATGTTCAGATCACAAAGTGCTCAAGTGGTGAGCTTCATGATATTATTAATATACATTTCATGGATCTTGGCTGTCTTTCCCTGAGATGAGGGGCCACTCAGGCAATGGGAGTGCACTTTGGTTAATTTTTTTTAACAAAAAAAAATTAAAATTGTTTTTTGGTCAATAAAAATTAGAAAAATTGTTGTCATTTTTTAAAAAACCGTGTTTTCAGTATTCATCACCTTTCCTGGGCTCAGTTCTCCCGGAGCATCATTCTCTCCTGTTTCCTGCTCCTGTGTATTTCCTTGGCATGAGCAGCCTTTGAAGTTAACAAGAGTCACCACAGCTGGGTCAGCAGAATCAGGTGTGCAAAGGTGGTTCCAGGGAAAATGGGTGTCAACTTTCCTTCACCTCCATGGGTATTCTTCATTCTGTCTTGAGCATGAAAGCACAGCATATAATTTTCTTGACGGGATGAATCATCTAAACATTAACTTCAGTCTGTTTTAATTCCCATACTGAACTTTAAGACAAGGGCGCTTGGTGACAGTGGCTTTATATTTACTTTATTGGGCATTTAAGGGTCTGAAGAATTTGGGGAAATAGAGGGGTGCAGTGGAGCAATTTAAGACATCAATGAAGAAATAAAGGGAGAAAAGCTGATGGGAGTAGTTGGGAATTTAAGATTTGAAAAGTAGTATAGAACCAGCGGACGCTGTGTCTTGAAAAGAAGGAGGTTTAGTTTAGGAGTGGGAGAAAATAGAGAGTTATGGGCGGTTTATGAATAAGAAAGTAACAAGATAAAAGGTACTCAAGTAAGCTCCTGTGTTGGTGATATAAAAGAGGGGAAGTGAGGGGGGAAGGGTGAAAATATTCAATAACTCATGTCTGGAAGAGAATGAGGGTCTAGTGTAGATGGGGAAGAAAGGATGACTGTAGACTTGTGAGGGGGAAAGGAGAATCCACGTTGTGTGATTTCTCACATGATCTAGGAAAGAAGGAAAGCGACCTAGAGGTACCTTGAACTTTGAGTTTGGGCAGAGAAAGAAACTGCTGAGTCTTGCCTGGAGACAGTGACATTAGAAGGTTGAAGGGATTTAGTGTGGGCAGAGGACAATCCAAACCACCACCAATGAGGTCAAAAATTTAAAAAAGATATGGCTTGCCCATGCGCAATGAGATTCTTTCTTAATGGGCTTCCCTTGTAGCTCAGTTGGTAAAGAATCTGCCTGTAATGCAGGAGACCTGAGTTTGATCCCTGGTTTGGAAAGATACCCTGGAGAAGGAAATGGCAATCTTCTCCAGGATTCTTGCCTGGAGAATCCCATGGACAGAGGAGCCTTGCAGGACATAGTCCATGGGGTTGCAAAAGTCAGACACGATTAATCACCACCACCAGAGGACAATCCAGCTTTGGACAGGCTGAAGGTGAGGGTTTGATGGACCCTCAGAAAGTCAGCATCACCAGGTTATTCAGTAATCTGAAGTCATCCACGCAGAGGAGAAAGATCAAAGAAGGATCAAAAATCCTGTTCTCTCTCTAGCCTGAGATTCCATGAAGAACGTGGTATTTCTGAACCTGAAAATTCCACGTAATGAACAACTGACCCTTATCAAATTCTCTCCATAAATATCTGATTTCTGCTCACTCTTAGTTATTGTAGTAAAATTTGCCTAATTGGTCTGAGACGCATTTGACTCAGAGAGCCAGGGGCAAACTCCTCTTCTCCTTGGCAATCCTGGGGGCAGTTTTAGCCCTTTGGGTTTGGAGCTTCGTCTGACAGAAGAGCCTGCCTATAACTTATCAATCAACATTTTCCTGATAAAGAGCTGCATGGACACAGTGACAGAGGTGGGATCAGTACCAACAATAGTTCTCAACCCTGAGTACTTACTAGAAAACTGTGGGGGAGTTCTTAAGCATCCCCGATGGCTGATCCATGGAATCAATGTCTCTGAGGGTGGTGTTTGGATGTCATTGTTTTCTGAAACTTCCCCAGGTAATTCTAGTGTATAAGCAGGGCTGAAACTAACCAGACAAGCGGAAGCAGTGATTCTGAACCTTAACTGCACATTGGCATCACCTCGGGAGCTTTCAACAATACATGGATGTTCGCATTGTGCTCTCAGAGGCCCTGAGCGTCAGACGTTTTCAAAGGTTTCCAGGTGATCGCAGGTGATGTGGCACAGCCAGAACTCGGAAGTGCTGTCCTTTTCCAGCTTCACTCTCTCAAACAAGCTTTCATACCTGTCCAGGAGGGCAGAACTGGTGCAGCAGTGGGAGCATGGGTTGGATATTTTTGCCGTAGGCATAACGAACTCAATCGTCAGCTAACTTTTGATCGCAGTCTTTCTTGCTGGTAGTAATGATGTAAGAGGCAGAAAAACTCCACTCGCATTTTCAGATCCCAGGTTGACTTTACACTGTTGGCAGCTGGCAAATGCATGTTGTAACTTGAATTGATTTTGAACTGAAATCACAGAGACAATAAATGTCACTTACAGGTGCTTCTCTGGGGGGAAAAAAGAAAACTTCTTTCTAAAACTCTGTCACATAATGAAATGTATACATCTGCAAATCATAGTCAAGGACTCCAGCTTACCACAGAAAAATGTGGGGTTTACCAGATTCTCCTCGAATATTATAGGAAGAGGGCTATGTGTGGTACCATCTCACTCATTTTTTTTTTTTCTAGCTTACACAGACACATTATGTCTACCTCCCTGAATGTATACCTGTTCTAGATTTATTCTGAATAACTTTAAAAAGTAACACAGGTATGTTTTTCAAGTTATTTTTTTCTTAAATCTACCTTTGAAAGTAAAAGGGTGAGTCACTCAGTCATGTCCAATTCTTTGAGACCCGATGGACTGTAGCCCGCCAGGCTCCTCTGTCCATGGGATTCTCCAGGCAAGAATATTGGAGTTGGTAGCCATTCCCTTCTTCAGGTGATCTTCTCGACCCAGGAATCCAACCTGAGTTTCCAGCATTGCAGGCAAATACCTTACCATCTGAGCCATCAGGGAAGCCCCTAAATCTAGCATTACCTGGAGCTTATTTAATATGTTATCAATCTGTGAATTGCTGTGTTGCTGAAAGGGAATCCCCCCCCCCCACCTGGAATGCCTTTTTGTTAAGAAAAATGCTGTGTCCCCTTGGTTTGGTCAAATCACAGATCTGTCATCTTAGCTCAGGCTGCTGGAGCAGAATAGCAGGCACTGGGCAGCTTAACGACAGACATTTATTTATATCTCTCCATTCTGGGGATTGGTGAGTCCATGATCAAGGTGCTGGCTGATTCGGTTCCTGGTGAGGGCTTTCTTCTTGGCTTGCAGGTGGTCACCTTCCCACTATGTCTTCACATGGTGGATAGATGGGGAGAGAGTGCAAGCCCTCTGGTTTCCTCTTTAAAAAAAATATATATATATATATATGTGTGTGTGTATATATATATATATATGTATATATGTATATATATATATATATATATAATTATTTATTTATGACTGTGCTGGATCTTCATTGCTGCGTGGAGTTTTTCTAGTTGCAGAGAGTGGAGGCTACTCTCTGGTTGCGGTTTTTCATTGTGGTGGCTTTTCTTGTTGGGGAGCACAGGCTCTGGCCACGCAGGCTTTAGTAGCTGCGGTGAGAGGTCTCAGTAGTTGTGGCACATGGGCTTAGTTGCTCCGTGGCATGAGGGATCCTCCTGCACCAGGGATCAAACCGGTGTCTCCTGCATTGGCAGGTAGACTCTTTATCACTGAGTCACCAGGGAAGCCCTGGTCTCCTCTTATAAGGGCACTGATTCCATCCTAAGGACCCCAGCTTTATGTCTTTATCTAAACTTGATTACCTCCCAAAGTTCCCACCTCCTCATTCTATCACACAGGAACTTAGAATGCCAACACACGAATTTGGAGGTGGGGACACATTCATTCGATGCATAACATCTTGAAACCTTCCTGCTTCTGTTTTACAGTGACTCCTTCCTCCTTGTTCTGACTTTTCTTCTGGGTTGGAAGTTCTTTGAGAGCAAGGTGAGGTATGGTCAACATATACATCCTCAGCCAGCGAAATGCCTCCCACACAGGTGATGCTCAACTTCTTAGTGTTGGTGGGTTATGGATTACCTAGTTTTACCCTGTGATTTGGAGCAGGTTTCCTAAGCTTTCTAGGATTAGTTTCCTTATCTGTAACATGGAGGTGATGAAACAGATATCGGAGAGCTGTAGTGAGGATTTAGAGATGTAATACACACAAATTGCTTAGCAACTTGGGTACTTTGAGTGTCATATGAGTGATGACTAACAGTTAAACAAACTGACAGCAACTGAGGGAGTTAGGTTTTTCCGTCTCCACAGGACAGGGAAGGTGAGGCAAGAGGTGCTGGCCAGGGATGGGAAAGTAGAGTCTGGACCTTGAACTGAGCAGTCAGGGCTGGGTTTCATGGTAATTTCATCTGAGAAGGGATGAGAAGGAAGTGAAGGTATAAGCTGTGTAGAGACCTGGGAACAGCCATCTGGATTAAGGGGCAGCAAGTACAAAGGTCCTGAGGTAGGAATGCACTTAGCCCAATAAACAAAAGGTTTTGAGATCAATGAGAGAATGTCAGACTATTTCCTGCTCTTAGAGAGAGGAGGAACCATCGCCATGGGTGGTGAGTAAAGCATCCCAAGTTCTGTAAGCTAAACTGTAACTTTTGAGAACAGGGACATTTTCCCCCAAAGTATTGTTGTCTGTGCATGATACTTTGACTCTTTTCAAAGTGATAGTGATGGGAAGAAGATGCACGTGAGAGCAAGCTGACTTCAGTGTTAGTGGCCAGAATGTATTTGGCCATTATGATTTATTTTACCTCTGTCACCTGTAGAGTCAGCCCACTTCTAGGCATTTCACTGCCTTCTCTCTCAATACCAGGTGTAATGCTCCAGAAATCATGACCTAGCTTGAGGATGATAGCCTCATCAAATTCAAAAAGATGAATTTGAATCAAGACTGTTTGAACAGATTTTTCTTTTCTGTGTTAATTTCTAAATAAACTTTCCTAATCAGATGACACCACCCTTATGGCAGAAAGTGAAGAAGAACTAAAGAGCCTCTTGATGAAAGTGAAAGAGGAGAGTGAAAAAGTTGGCTTAAAGCTCAACGTGCAGAAAACTAAGATCATAGCATCTGGTCCCATCACTTCATGGGGAAACAGTGGAAACAGTGTCAGACTTTATTTTTTTGGGCTCCAAAATCACTGCTGATGGTGATTGCAGCCATGAAATTAAAAGACACTTACTCCTTGGAAGGAAGGTTATGGCCAACCTAGATAGCATATTTAAAAGCAGAGACATTACTTTGCCAACAAAAGTCCATCTAGTCAAGGCTATGGTTTTTCCAGTGGTCATGTGTGGATGTGAGAGTTGGACGGTGAAGAAAGCTGAGCACCGCAGAATTGATGCTTTTGAACTGTGGTGTTGGAGAAGACTCTTGAGAGTTCCTTGGACTGCAAGGAGATCCAATCAATCCATCCTAAAGGAGATCAGTGCTGGGTGTTCATTGGAAGGACTGATGTTGAAGCTGAAACTCCAATACTTTGGCCACCTCATGTGAAGAGTTGACTCGTTGGAAAAGACCCTAATGCTGGGTAAGATTGGGGGCAGGAGGAGAAGGGGACGACAGAGGATGAGATGACTGGATGGCATCACTGACTTGATGGACATGGGTTTGGGTAAACTCTGGGAGTTGGTGATGGACAGGGAGGCCTGGTGTGCTGCAATTCATGGGGTCGCAAAGTGTCGGACAAGACTGAGTGACTGAACTGAACTGAACTGAATCCCAATAACTTAAGTAGAGCTGCTATTTATTTTTTTTTTAAAGATTTTTTAATGTGGATCTTTTTAAAAGTCTTTATTGAAGTTGTTACAATACTGTTTCTGTCGTATGTTTTGGCTTTTTGGCTGCAAGGCATGTGGGATCTTAGCTTCCCAACCAGGGATCAAACTGTTACCCCCAGTATTGGAAAGCAAAGTCTTAACCACTGGACCACCAGGGAAGTCCCCTAGAGCTTCCACTCTATAGATAAGATGACTATATTATCAGCACCTCTCTATAGATGAGATGACTGAGATTCCATGATGCTTTTCCCAAGTCAATCCATATAACTGATTGTATTATATAAGTGATTTAGAGATAAGTGATTTGTGTATATGATAAATATATAAGAAACCATGTAAGTTTTGTCATGAGATTCTATCATTTCAATGCAAAAAAACCACCTTTCAAGAGTTACTTTGACTGTTAAAAGATTGTGCAATCTATTTAGGATGCTTTATCAAATTGATATGTGAAAACAGCCATTGGTAAATTTGACCTAAGTTTGAGAAAATTTAGATATAAAACTGTAGTGTTATAGCATCTAGATCATTCAGGAAAACAACGTTGAAAGATATATAATGTTAGAGACTTCCCTCGTGGTCCAATGGTTAAGACTCTGTGCTCCCAATGCAGGGGGTCTGGGTTCAATCACTGGTCACGGAACTAGATCTTGCATACCCCATTGAAAACCTGGCACAGCCAAATAAATAAATATTTTTTTAAAAAAAGAAGTAAAAGATATACGACATTATGATTTATTTTACCTGTGACATCTGTAAGAGTTAATTGTTACAGTTCATTTACTATGCACTTTCAAAAATAATGTTGGGCCTATAGGTGTAAAAGATGAGGAAGAAGCCCAGACACATTTTTTTTTTCCTCCCCACAAGGAGCTTATCCAGAGACCATGACATCAGTCACAGGTATGGTAAGAATTGCTGAGGGAGATTATAGCCACCAATGAGATCTTTCCTGAGATGTTGTCCTTGCAAAATCAACCCCCACAGACTCAGCAGCTTCTTTGAACATCTCTGATTTTTCCTGAATCACCCATTACAGCCCTGTGAGCTGTAACCGTGGACCTTAGGGTGAAAGTGGAAGTGTTAGTTGCACATCGTGTCTGACTCTTTGCGACCCCATGAACTGTAGCCACCTGGCTCCTCTGCCCATGAGATTTCCCAGATAAGAATACTGGAGTGGTTGCCATTCCCTTCTCCAGGGGATCTTCCCAACCCAGGGATCGAACCCAGGTCTCCTGCATTGCAGCAGATTTCTTACCGTCTGAGACACCAGGGAAGCCCAAGGACCTTAGGGTTTCTGGGGCTATTTTATTTATTTCTAAAATAAAAGCAAAGTCCCTTTCCAGTTGGAGTGAATAAGGAAGTACGTAGCAGCATATTGGGGCCACGCAGCCAGCCTGCAAAAGGCAAAGAGAAGTGGAAAGATACGGGGCTTGAGGCTCGTCTCCAGGCTGCTGAACAAGCTTGACTTCAGGCACTCAACTCTTCAGTTATAGAAGACGAGTGTTCCAGTCCTTGTCCCTGAAATGACAGCAGCAGAACCAAGAGCCACAGCAACAAACACTCCTTGTTTTCTTTAAAGTAGGAGCTACTCTTCTAGTTTTCTTAAGTTTTCTTCCAGTTGTCTATATTGAAATTTTACAAATTCTAGAAGTTTTTTTTTTTTTTCCTGATGCATGTTTTATGAAGTCTAGCACTCTATAAAATTTTTTTTTCTTCTATAAAACACTTTTAGAGACTTCCCTGGTACTCCAGGGGTCAAGACTCTGTACTTCCAATGCTGGGGCTCAGGTTCAATCCTTGATCGGGAAATAAGATCTCACATGCCTTGTGGCACAGCCAAAAAAAGAAAAAATAAACAGACCCTCTGCCCCCAAAAAAGAAATAACTTTACTTAAAAAAAATTGATGTATAGTTAATTTATAATGTTGTGTTAGTTTTATGCATACAGCAAGGTGATTTAGTTGTACATATACATGTATATTTTTTTGGATTCTTTTCCCTTATAAGTTATTATAAGATATTGAGTATAACTCCTTGTGCTATACAGTAGGTCCTATACAGTTGTTTACTTATTTTATATATAGTAATGTGTATATTGGAGAAGGCAATGGCACCCCACTCCAGTACTCTTGCCTGGAAGATCCCATGGACGGAGGAGCCTGGTGGGCTGCAGTCCATGGGGTTAAGAAGAGTCGGACACGACTGAGCGACTTCACTTTCACTTTTCTCTTTCATGCACTGGAGAAGGAAATGGCAGCCCACTCCAGTATTCTTGCCTGGAGAATCCCAGGGATGGCGGAGCCTGGTGGGCTGCCGTCCATCGGGTCACACAGAGTCGGACACCACTGAAGCAACTTAGCAGCAGCAGCAGCAGCAGCAGTGTGTATATGTCAATCCCAGATTCTATTTTTTTTTCTTTTTTTAAAGATGGTAAAGATAGTTTATTAAAACCAACAGTAAATTTCATATTACAGAGTGAAATGTGGGAGGATTCAGTATATTAGAAACAATCAAGATACTTTTTTTTATCACCACTATTATTCAGCATTACTTCAGAAGTCTTAGCTAATGCAGTTAAGATGAAAAAATGAAATGGTGTAAACATTTAAGAAGAAATAATATCTGTATTTATGGGTTATATAATTTTACACTTTGAAAACTCAAGAGTTTAGTAAAAAGAATACTTCAATTTGTAATGCAGTTTAAGAGGGTGGCTAGATACAAAGTATATATAAAAAAATTAAAAGTATTTTCTACACAGACAATAGTTAAAAATGGAAATGGACACATCTTTGTAAGCCAACTGTAATTTTAAAAGTAGAAATGGAAACTATATCCCATTTCTACTTTAATGACAAAGCTATAAAAAATACTTGAGAATACATTTAACAAAAGTGCAACAGATTCTAAGCTCCTAATATATCTCTTCCCTATCATTCTATCCCCTTTGGTAACCATAAGTTCGTTTTCTATATGGACTTTTTTTTTCTTTTTGCCTTCAGCCTAGCTAATTAGAAAACAATTTGGTTCCAATAATTTTTAATGACAGGTCAGACTCATATATTTTGGATTTTATCTCAATTTTTAATGACAACTCAGACCCATATATTGTGGATTTTCTCTTTTTTTAGTTACTGATCATATTCTACATTGGAAAAAAACCCCAAATCTAAATCAATATTTGTGTTCTAGTCTTTCTAAAAGAGGTAACAAAATAATTCATATACATGCATACACACACACACACACACACACACACACACACACACACACGATGGTCTTGGTATGTTAACGGGATCATTAGTGATATCTAGGATTAAAATCCTTGCGGTGATAGTACAATGGAGGTGTTCAGCATTCTGAAGTTATCTTTGCTCATTTTCCTCTGTTTCTTTGCCAGTAAGTTCCATCACCTAAACAATGTCCTGAGGCCAAATTCAGCACCTGGAGAGGAAAAGTACAAAAGTTTCATATTGTCAGTATCTCCAGGAAACTCCATCCAGAGGTTCTAAAGCTAATAATTCATCCCTCATTGATCCTCCCACCCCAAATGTTCATACACAGACACTCCCTGAATTAATAAGGAAAGACAATAGTATCGTTCAGAAGTTTAGCAATAGCACGAGAGAGACTTTTGTGGGTAAACAAACAAAAAGTTTATTACACAAACAATGTTGACTGGAGTTTTCTTTTTTTTTTAAAGAAAGTAATTCTGGGCTTCCTTGGTGGCTAGAGGTAAAGAATCCACCTGCCAATGCAGGAGACGTGGGTTCGATCCCTGGTCCAGGAAGATCCCACATTTGTGGAGCAACAAAGCCCATGCACCACAACGATTGAGTCTGTGCTGCTAGAGTCTGGGAGCTGCAACTACTAAGCCCAAGCACCTGGAGCCTGTGGTCCACAAGAAGAGAAGCCATCGCAATGAGAATCCCTTGCACACAGCTAGAGAATAGTCCCACTTGCCATAACTAGAGAAAGCCTGGGCACAGCAATGAAGACCCAGCACAGCCAAAATAAAATAACGAATTAAATTTAAACAACTAATAAAAAGAAAGAAATTCCAAAATAACACCATTATAATAAATTTCTGCCTACATGCAATAAAAATGTCCATGTTTTTTTCATCAAAGAAATATGAGTTTTATTTCCACGTGCAGAATAAAATTATCATAAGCATTTTCTAACGGTGACCAAATATGTGAAGCAGTTGGGACAGGGGAAGGCTTAGCAGTCGAGAGGCAGGAGTTTGGATTCAGACTACCTGGGTTCATATATATGTTTCCATAGTTTATATGCTTTGTGACCTTGGGCAAATCACGTAATGTCTCTGTTCCTTGGTTTCTCACAGGTAAGAAAAAGTCCTTCAGTTAGAGATGTGCCTAAGCCAAAACAATTCATTGCAGATACAAAGACCCTACACGTAGTATCTTAATGCAAGAAATTAGGATAAATTGATCAGCAAATTCAATGAAGAGGAATGAGAACTTGAAGGAGATGCAACTTTAGATTAATTGTTTCAACAGATCTTTTCAGATGATTGTGATGAAGTGAAAAGTGCAATACACAAATTATGGGATCTGGTAGTACAGGGTTCGATCCCTGGGTTGGGAAGATCCCCTGAAGGAGGGCATGGCAACCCACTCCAGTGTCATTGCCTGGAGAATCCCCATGGACACAGGAGCCTTGTGGACTACAGTCCATGGGGTCGCAGAGTCAGACATGACTGAGCAACTAAACACAGCATGGCACAGCACAGCACAGTATAGTTTTGAGTCTCTACTGGTTCAAAGTAGGTAAAAGGATAGTTGAAATTAACCTACCTGATGATACAGAATAGAAAAAAAGTACTAAATGAGTTAATTTTCTATCAGTTAAAAAAAGAGAGAATTGTTGAATAGATCTCATGAAATAACATAATGCAATTAAATAGTACATAACTAAATGCTCTGTGAATGTTGGCTACTATTATATTTGTCATATTTATGTTGTTTAGTTGCTAAGTCGTGTTAGGCTCTTTTGTGATCCCATGGACTGTACCCTGCCAGTCTCCTCTGTTCACAGAGTTTCCCAGGCAAGAATACTGGAGTGTGTTGCCATTTCCTTCTCTAGGGGATCTTCCCTACCCAGGGATCAAACCCACGTTTCCTGCATTGCAGGTGGATTCTTTGCCACTGAGTCACCTGGGAAGCCCATACTTATATTCATATGTTTATATAAATATATTTATATCTATATGTTTATAAAATATTTTGTTTATATTTTTAATTTTATGTAATAATATGTATTTATTTTATGTATTTGCTTTATGTATATATTAATATCATATCTATATTAAAAAATATGCTAGAAAACATATATATATCAATGACATATTATTTAGGGAACTAGTGTCAAAGCCTGTGCAGATGAAAAGATGATAACTTGAGTATTATCATCAAATATAGCTATCTCCTCCTTAACTCTTCCTTGTGCCTGGAGAAAGTGCTAGTGGACAGTGTTGTTTTAACCGAGAGTAAAGAAGATGTCAGAGATGTTTCGTAGAACATAGCTGTGATTCCTGATAGATACAGAGGGAATTACGCCACCTACTGAAGTTCTTCAAAATTTATCTCTTCATCATGAGAACTTAATGATCATAATAAACTTAATAAGATGTAACACTTCATAATCATTAATTAGTTAATCTGCAAAACATCTTTGTGAAGTAGAAAAGGGTCATTACCCTGTTAAGATTACTCACAGGGTTGACCAAGAATGCAGTGGAGACTCAAGTCATGAATCCCCAACATCAACTGTTCCACTTCCTTGAGTGACTCAGGAGAAATTTTGCCTGGCCATAAAGACTGCAATACAGTGTTTTTGAGGAAGTCCTCAAGCACCTTATTACATCTACACTCTCTATCGGCCTTAGGGCCACTGATCTAAGTTCACAGCTGGTCAATTCTTACCAAGAGAAACAGAACACCCTAGGAGGGAATCTTACACATTATGGGAGTCTTCAGTGGGTTTTTGCATATGTTCTCCTAGCTTTATGGAGGAAATAGACATCCTACTTGTCTCTTTTGAAGGTAAAAGGAATTGGATCACTCTCCGAATTGCTTGATATTTTGCCCAAATTCATGATCATAAGACAAATTTACTCCAGATTGATTTATGTTGTGTTTTAGATGTATTCTCCTCTAACAAGTCTCATTTAGAGGACTTAAAATATTCATTCTCATTCTTTCTGTCCTTATTTTTGTCCTTATACACGACTGCCTGCATGCTCAGTTGCTTCAGTCATGTCCGACTCCTTGTGATACTACAGACCACAGCCTGCCAGGCTCCTCTGTCCATGGGATTCTCCAGGCAAGAATACTGGAGCGGGTTGCCATGCCCTCCTCCAGGGGACCTTCCCGACCCAGAGATGGAAACCTGCATCTCCTGAATCTCCTGTGCTGGCAGGCGGATTCTTACCAACTAGCACCACTTGGGAAGCCCTGATGTCCTTCTGTGTTGTAGTAAGCATATGGGGAAAAACTTGATCCACAGCCTTAGTGCATGGAGGTTGATTTCACTGGGTAAAATTTACTTTATAACAGCTGATCAGACACAAACTCTGTTTTCTCTGAATTGCTTTTAAGTCAACCTGTAAAGTAGTTTTTCAACATGTACCAAAATCAAAGAAGAGACATTTAGGCACAGAGTGTATTCAGTAAAGTTTAAAATACCCACCTTTTTCTTTATTTAGCCTTTTGTCAATTATTTATTTACTTGATAAACATATATTTAAAGACTTCATACCAGGATATGTACCCAATATGAAAAAAATAATATAACGCCTTCAGTTTATACACAGTTTCACATGGGTAATCCATTGGCTTTCCAGGTAGCTCAGTGGTAAATAATCTACCTGCCAATGCAGGAGATGCAGGTTTGATCCCTGGGTCAGGAAGATCCCCTGGAGGAGGAAATGGCAACCCACTCCAGTATTCTTGCCTGGAACATTCCATGGACAGGGAATCCTGGCGTGCTTTAGTCCATGGAGTCGCAAAGAGCTGGACATAACTGAGCGACTGAGCACACAGCACAGTCCATAGTTTAAGATGGATAGAGCAGATGATCGGTTAAGAAAAGTGATTTAAGGCTCATTGTAGTCTAAATTCACATCTCCACGTTGCTACATATCAGATCTGTGGAACTGGAGAAATTTGTTTTCTTTCCCTGTGCTTGAGTCATCTGTTAAATGGAAAATATAATCTCTCTGCCATGTTGTTATTAGGAGGATCAAATAAAATAATAGCTGTAAAGCAGTCAGGGCTTCCCTGATAGCTCAGTGGTAAAAAAGCTGCCTGCCAATGCAGGAGACTTGGGTTCGATCCCTGGGTCAGGAAGATCCTCTGCAGAAGGAAATGGCAACTCGCTCCAGTATTCCTGCCTGGGAAATCCCACAGACAGAGGAGCCTGGCAGGCTACAATCCATGGGGTCATAAAGAGTCAAACGTGACTTAGCGACTAAACAGCAAGAAAAGCAGTTAATGTATTATTAACATTTGAAACGCTGTAGATTAATAAAGGCTAGCTAGTTTTATTTTAAAAGTTTAGGGATTCTCTTTAGACTGAAATTTACTTAGAAACAAATCTTTTAACCTGACTTGGTACATCTTTGAGCCAGGAACTTCAAGCTCCATTTATATCTGTGATGCATTGAACAAAATTGCCTGAAAGTATCTCTGGGTGTTTGTTCTGAATTAACTAGATAGTTACCTAAAACCAGGAGATGTCCCCACTCCTCATGGCAGAGACTGCTCCCAAACTCAGCTTCCTACCAGACCTGAGGTATCTCCCAAAGTACGCATATCCCAAATCCCGTTTGCCATCTGGACTTCGGGTGCCAGGCAGCTGGCAATACCAAAGGGGTCCAGTGAACAGCTGGTACCGCATTTCAAGGAGGCTGTGTATTGTCCCACTGATGAGGCTGCCATCTCATTTTTGCCCTATGAAAGGCTTAAGTGACAGGAAGCAATAGCCCTTTAGTGGAACACAGACCCACATGCCAGGAACAGAAGCTCTCTAGACCAGGTGTTCCTCTCCGTGGGATGATGGCGGTTGACTCACACCTTCTCTTCTCTTGCAGATCCAGTCTCACAGGTTTTCTTTGCCCAGCAAAGCCCATGATGTAGAAATCGTCTTGAACCCAGTGCCCCACAAGTGGTGGCCCAGAAGAAACTCACTGGACACAATACCTCCATGCTTCGTTTCTTAATGGATTCCTTTTCAGTTTGCCAAGATTCCCAGTGGGAATGCTAACAAAATTGGCAGCAGTCCTGGGTCCTCTGTATTCTGGAATTTACCGTTAGAACATTTCCTTCTGTCCTTCCTGGTATTAAAAGAAAAAAAAGCAAACCGGTTACTATTTTCATCCAATCAACTGTTCAGTGAAATAAAAAGGATTTTTCTTCACAAAAAGTTTATGGATTCATAGATGGCAGATATTCTTGATTAAAAGAATGCAAATAATTTAGAAGATTTAAAAGCACAGTCTTTTTAGTTCTGTTACTCCTGTATTAGTGCGATAATTTGCTTTTGCTTTCTACTCTCATGGGTAATACAGAATGAAGCAGGGCAAAGGCTAATAGAGTTCTGCCAAGAGAATGTACTGGTCATAGCAAACACCCTCTTCCAACAACACAAGAGAAGACTCTACACATGGACATCACTAGATGGTCGACACTGAAATCAGATTGATTACATTCTTTGCAGCCAAAGATGGAGAAGCTCTATACACTCAGCAAAAACAAGACTGGGAGCTGACTGTGGCTCAGATCATGAACTCTTATTGCCAAATTCAGACTCAAATGGAAGAAAGTGGAGAAAACCACTAGACCATTCAAGTATGACCTAAATCAAATTCCTTATGACTATACAGTAGGAGTGAAAAATAGATTTAAAGGACTAGATCTGATAGACAGAATGCCTGATGAACTATAGATGGAGGTTCGGGACCTTGTACAGGAGACAAGAATCAAGACCATCCCCAAGAAAAAGAAATGCAAAAAAGCAAAATGGCTGTCTGAGGAGGCCTTACAAATAGCTGTGAAAAGACAGGAAGCGAAAAGCAAAGGAGTAAAGGAAAGATATACCCATTTGAATGCAGAGTTCCAAAGAATAGCAAGGAGAGATAAGAAAGCCTCCCTCAGCGATCAATGCAAAGAAATAGAGGAAAACAATAGAATGGGAAAGACTAGAGATTTCTTCAAGAAAATTAGAGATACCAAGGGAACGTTTCATGCAAAGATGGGCTCAATAAAGGACAGAAATGGGTAGGGACATAACAGAAGCAGAAGATATTAAGAAGAGGTGGCAAGAATACATAGAAGAACTGTTCAGAAAAGATCTTCACGACCCAGATAATCACAATGGTGTGATCACTCACCTAGAGCCAGACATCCTGGAATGTGAAGTCAAGTGGGCCTTAGAAAGCATCACTACGAACAAAGCTAGTGGAGGTGATGGAATTCCAGTTGAGCTATTTCAAATCCTGAAAAATGACACTGTGAAAGTGCTGCACTCAATATGTCAGCAAATATGGAAAACTCAGCAGTGGCCACAGGACTGGAAAAGGTCAGTTTTCATTCCAATCCCAAAGAAAGGCAATGCCAAAGAATGCTCAAACTACCGCACAATTGCACTCATCTCACATGCTAGTAAAGTAATGCTCAAAATTCTCCAAGCCAGGCTTCAGCAATACGTGAACTGTGAACTTCCGGATGTTCAAGCTCGTTTTAGAAAAGGCAAAGGAACCAGAGATCAAACTGCCAATATCTGCTGGATCATGGAAAAAGCAAAAGAGTTCCAGAAAAACATCTATTTCTGCTTTATTGACTATGCCAAAGCCTTTGACTGTGTGGATCACAATAAACTGGAAAATTCTGAAAGAGATGGGAATACCAGACCATCTGACCTGCCTCTTGAGAAACCTGTATGCAGGTCAGGAAGCAACAGTTAGAACTGGACAAGGAACTACAGACTGGTTCCAAATAGGAAAAGGAGTACGTCAAGGCTGTATATTGTCACCCTGCTTATTTAACTCATATGCAGAGTACATCATGAGAAATGCTGGGCTGGAGGAAGCACAAGCTAGAATCAAGATTGCTGGGAGAAATATCAATAACCTCAGATATGTAGATGACACCACCCTTATGGCAGAAAGTGAAGAAGAACTAAAGAGCCTCTTGATGAAAGTGGGAGAGGGGAGTGAAAAACTTGGCATAGCTCAACATTCATAAAACTAAGATCATGGCATTCAATCCCATTGCTTCATGGCAGATAGATGGGGAAACAGTGGAAACAGTGGCTGACTTTATTTTTCTGGGCTCCAAAATCCCTGCAGATGGTGATTGCAGCAATGAAATTATAAGATGCTTACTCCTTGGAAGGAAAGTTATGACCAACCTAGGCAGCATATTAAAAAGCAGAGACATTACTTTGCCAACAAAAGTCTGTCTAGTCAAGGCTATGGTGTTTCCAGTAGTCATGTATGGATGTGAGAGTTGGGCTATAAAGAAAGCTGAGCGCTGAAGAATTGATGCTTTTGAACTGTGGTGTTGGAGAAGACTCTTGAGAGTCCCTTGGACTGCAAGGAGATCTAACCAGTCCATCCTAAAGGAGATCAGTCCTGGGTGTTCATTGGAAGGACTGATGTTGAAGCTGGAAGGACTGATGTTGAAGCTGAAACTCCAGTACTTTGGCCACCTCATGCGAAGAGCTGACTGATTGGAAAAGACTCTGATGCTGGGAAAGATTGAGGGCAGGAGGAGAAGGGGACGACAGAGGAGGAGATGGCTGAATGGCATCACCGACTCAACGGACATGGGTTTGGGTGGACTCAGGGAGTTTTTGATGGACAGGGAAGCCTGGTGTGCTGGGATTCATGGGATCACAAAGAGTCAGACTCGACTGAGCGACTGAACTGAACTGAACTCATGGGTAAAATAAACAATGTGATTCTAATCATGTTCACTATTTTGTTTAGATATATAAATAATCAAAGCTATGGTAACATATTTTTCTTGTGTTATAAAGTTTCTTTTTTTAATCCGTGTAGCTTGATGAAATATGTGTATCATGTGTCTACATGCTTTATTAGGTTGATAAGAGAAATATTATAGCATAATGTAAAAAACAATTTTCATTTATTTGACACAGGTTGGACTCAAGTTTTTCTTTTTTGTCTTCATTGGTAGTTTTTATGTAATCTTTTGTGAATTTCTTCTTAATGTTATTGAAATAGCAGGTATTATCTGAACATATTTTTCAATTTGAAAATTCATTTAATATTGACAGTTTAAATCAATTTCTTCAGATATTTTATCATCTGGTCATTTCTCCACTTGTTTTGTTTATATTATAAAATTCAAGCACATAAGAATTTTACATTTTTGTGTGAAAGTTTGTTGGACTCTTTGTGACCCCATGGACTGTAGTCCACCAGGTTCCTCTGTCCATTGGGTTTTCCAGACAAGAATACTGGAGTGGCTAGCCATTCCCTGCATTTTTGTATAATTCAGCCTTTTTTTTTTTTTAAGAGTTTCTGTTTTGTTTAGATTTTTAGTTCATCCTTCCCTAATCCAGGATTACATAAATATTTATCTATATCTCTTTGTTTTTAAACAAATTGTCTACTTTACATTTAACTAATTTATGCTATCTGGAATAAACTTTGCTTTAAAATGTAATATAAAGATCTATTTTCTCCCCACTAATTCAGGCATTCTTCCAATAGTGATTTGTTGGATAATCTTTTTGTAAATGTTTTATATTTGTGTAACCCCCTCCCAGCTTCATTCTGCTCAGAAGTCTCCTTTTCAAGAGGTACATTCTGTCTGTCTGAATTCCCCTAATTATGATTTTCATCCTTTTGCTCTGTTTTCTTCTATGTCACACTTTTCATTACTTGACATTATACTTGACTTTTTGGTACATTTATCTGAGTTATTGTCTCACTCATGAGAATGTAATTTCCATGAAAGCAGGAACTTTTATGTCCATTCATGATTTTATCTCAATGCTTTGAAAATGTCATTCTTATTAAAAAAAAGAAAACCACTTCCTATATTGTTATCAAATAAAGGAATACTTAGATACAATGCAGATTTTCTGCCTTTCATATTAATCAGACTTTGTAAATACTTTCTCCTTGTACTTTAACTTTCTTTACACAATGGATCTTTCAAGATGGAATAAATGACATTTTTCTGTTTGTGCCTCTTTAGAGTAACTGAGTTCAATTGTTTGCTCTGAATGTCTCAATTTTTTTTACGTGATAGAAGCTCTGAAAAGACTATACATCTCATTAGATTGTGACTCCGTGTTCTTGTTCTTGAGATTGGTAAAGGAAATGATATTAACTTTATGATTTCTGATGCTCTTAAGAAAACAAAAACAGCAAACATGATTTTGCTGTAAAAGGAAGTTTAGATTATTCCATCTGACTTTTTTTTTAAACTCCACATAATGTAGTGTTATCCTGAGATATTTAGTTTTAATTTTACTCTCCATGGAAGCTGTCTGCCCTTAGAAACAGTTTGGCAGCTTGTGGCACTTTTTTTCCCCTTGCCAGTTCTCAGTCATGTAAAATCATGATAGAGGAAAAGAAGGAAATTGGTTGATGATCTGCAATGTTAACTGGTTGCTGAGCACAGACTGTAATCTCTCCTGAGTTCCTATATGCTTTCAGGGAGTGTTCGCTGAGCTGTAAGGAGTTTGCCGTTGGAATTCCACTGCACTGGTGTCTCTGGCTAATTGGTTTTATATTACCACAACTGGAGGCCACTCAGGAAAGGGTGGAGCACACCAACAACTGTGTGTAATTTATTAGGGTTAGGTCTGAGTGCCAACTACACAGACCTCTCAGTTCTCTCCCAGATTAGTTGAGGATTGAAGCTCTAATTCATCTTACTAATTAATGGATTTAGCTTAATTGTCACAAGTTTAAATTTTGTGCAGGAGCCCAGAGATCTGAAAGTACTGTACGTGTCATAAATAAGTGGTGCACGTTAGTCAACGCAGAGTTTTTGAGCTGCTTGTCTTCCCATGATGGCAAACCACCTGGCCATTGTCTCAAAAAAAAAAAAAGAGACGGTGTCATCTTTATTCCCTCCCAGAAAAGATCCCTTTATTCCTTACCAGGAAAGAGAAGGTGATTGAATCACAGGACGCATCTGTGCACCCCCAAGATCATTTCTCCTGCTTTTCATCTGTTTCAAAAAACATTCTAACTGTGCTGTGCCAAGCATTGGGCAACGTTCATAAATTTCATCCTACTTCCTCGTTGGCACACGGCCAAGAAAATGGAAACAGGGCTTTCTTGTGGAAAACCGTCCAGCTTGGGGTTTGGGAGCAATAAAGTTTCTTTTCATGTGTGAGGTCTGGGAGTCCTTCAGTGCTTCCTGTTCTGGGGACGCCAGTGTTCATCTCCACTGAGACGTTGCAGATGGAATCTGGCAAAACTATATAGGGAGCCGGGAATAATCAGGTCCCTGAAAGGTGGGCCGGACCAAGTCCCTGGCTCACGGGGCCCATGGCAGGCGGCTCAGAGTTGATGCTCACTCCCTTGTCCCCTTGGAGAAGACCTATCCCAGCTTCCTCCCAAGGCAGGCTTTGAGGAGAGAGTGGGAATATACTTAGGAAGTTACTTCTCCTCCTTTGGGCCCCTCTTCCTGTGTCCACGTCATTCTTTCACTTCCAATAATGTAATATATACGGGTTTCCCAGGTGATTCAGTGGTAAAGAATCCACCTGCCCATGCAGGAGACACAGTGTTCCATCTCTGAGTCAGGAGGATCCCCTGGAGAAGGAAATAGTAACCCACTCCAGTATTCTTGCCTGGAGAATCCCACGGACAGAGGAACCCGGTGGGTTACAGTCCATGGGGCTGCAAAGAGTCAGACATGACTCAGCACCCACAGAACGTAATACATAGAGAGACGGTAGAGGTGGGACACTTTCCCCATCACTCCAAAGTAGGATGAAAAATCCTCAAGCTAGACTATGTTTTTACTTGAATCCATTGGGTTTACAGGTCACTGGAAGGTATGTCCTGTTGCCATTTGAGGTCATCTGAAAGAGAAAGGGGAAAAAGCATGAAGTAGATGCTTAGTCTAACTTACAGACTGAAGGACAGTTTTTCTCTTCGCTTGCTGGGAGGATGAGAATATGCTTTGTAGTTAGAGAAGGTACGGTCTCAAGATAAGGTAGGAAAAATGATTCCCTTAACCAGACGATTTAATCAAGCAAATACCGTCTTAGCACTAGTGCTAAGTAATGTTTTAGTGTACAGTTCCATGAGTTTTAACACACACACACGGATTATTGTAACTACCACCACAAACAGGATACAGAAGGATTCCAACTTGTCCCAAATCTTCCATCACACGGACCCTTTGTGGGTAGATGCTCCCCCTACCTCCCCTTCCATCTCTGAATTTGGCAGAGTTCTTTGATATGTCTGACACCAGAAACACTAACAACAAAGAAAAAAATTAATACATTAACTTCATCTAAGTTAAAAAGCTTGTTCCTTGAAGATCACAGTGAGGAGTGAAAAACCAAGCCACAGACTGGAAGAAACACTTGAAAATCACCCATCTGACAAATGTTCAAGGTACTTTGAGCGAGAGGAAATTGAATAAGGCATGATCTTTTTCTATAAGAAACTGTAGTCAAGTGGAGATAGAGATCAATAGGTAATAGACTATACGTGAAGAAGGACGCAATTCATGCTAAGATATGGGAAGGGAAATTGCTTCAGCTTGGGAAATTAAGGATGGCTCCATCAGGCATGGAAGCTGATGGGAAAGGCTATTCTAGAGGAGGAATTCAAGGAAGAAAAGCCATAGAAGTGAGAAAATACAGGGCATAAATAGGAAAAAGCAAGTAGTCCACTCCAGTGTCACTTCTGTGTCAATGATGTCTTGATGAGAATGAATACAGGCCTTCTCAGCTTCTAATATTTTCAAATGAACACATCCTTCAATATTTATCCCTTCCTAGGCTATAAGGATGTAGAAGGCAATGGCACCCCACTCCAGTATTCTTGCCTGGAAAATCTCATGGACGGAGGAACCTGGTAGGCTATAGTCCATGGGGTCGCTAAGAGTTGGACACGACTGAGCGACTTCACTTTCAGTTTCAGCATTTACATTATGTTAAACAGTGGAGTAATATCAGAATATAAACTTATGCCACTTTCACACTTACAGGCTTAAAGCTTGTTTTATTAAATTCAGTTTTGTAGCTTCTTTAATAAGATAGGATGCATTGGAAAGGTCTGGTTTTTGTCATTTATATTCATTTTCCTTCAGATATATTTAATATGAAAGAGATTTTTTAAAAATTTGTGTTCACTTTTTTTGTGTATATGGTTCTGTGAATTTTAACATGCACATAGGCTCTTGTAATAAACACTGCAAACAAGATACAGAATAACCTCAACACCCTCAAAGAATTACCTCTTTCTGACCCTTTATAAATTAGTCCTCCCATGGATTTGGCAAATAGTATCCATAAAGGAAAAATTGATAAATAGAAGTTCATCAAAATTTTAAAAATTTGCTCTTCAAAGAATATAATTGAGAGGTTGAAAAGACAAGCGACAGATTGAGAGAAAACATTTGCAAATCACATATCAACCAAGATCTTATATTCAGAAAAAAGAAATTTTGAAACTTAACAGGAAGTGAATAAACAACACAATCAAAAAATGAGCAAAAGCTTTGAATGAGACTTTACCAAGAAGACAAAGGATGGGAAGAGAGGCAAATGAAAAGATCAGTAGTCATTAAAGTCCCATAAATTAAAACCACACTGTGATATCATTATTCACCTATTAGAACAAATAAATAAAAATTACTGATGATACCAAATGATGAAAAATGTGGAGGAACTAGAATGCAGTATGGTGCCATGACTCTGGAAAACAGGCTGACAATTTCTTTAAGAAGTTAACATATACATCTCATGTGACTCTGCAATCACATTACTCTATTACATTAATTAATCGCTTACTGGTGGTTCAGAGGATAAAGAATCTGCCTGCAACGCGGGAGACCAGGATTCGATCCCTGTATCAGGAAGATTCCCTGGAGAAGGGAATGGTTACCCACTGCAGTATTCTTGCCTGGATATTCCCATGGACAGAGGAGCCTGGCGATTACGTTAGTTTAATAATCTAAAAATGTATTAAAAAACATCAAAAATGAAAAAAATGTCCCAAATTGAGCACGTCATTTCCCACCTTCTGCTATACCCCCACCCCCTTTTATTCTTTTTTTGACTCTCAGTTAAAGCCATTATCATCCTCTCAGGGGTCCATGGCAGACACTTCAGAGTCATCATTCTGTCCTTTTAATTTATTTATTTTTAACAGTCTTCATGTACAATTAACCTTTGAACAGCTTGAATTCTAATTATCCATTATCTTTGCAATGAGTAATTATTGAATAATTAATAGGACAGATGAACAATTACTTTTCGAATTGTATAGAACTATAGCAGTGACAGATTTTATTTTCTTGGACTCCAAAATCACTGGGGATGGTGACTCCAGCCATTAAATTAAAAGACACTTGCTGCTTGGAAGCAAAGGTATGGCAAAACTAGAGAGTGTATTAAAAAGCAGAGACATCATTTTGCCCATTAAGAGTCCTACAGGCAAAGTTGTGGTTTTTCCAGTAGTCTTGTGTGGATGTGAGAGTTGGACCATAAAGAAGGCTGAGTGCTGAAGAACTGATGTTTTCGAACTGTGGTGCTGGAAAAGACTCTTGAGGAGTCCCTTGGACTGCAAGGAGATCAAACCTGTCAGTCCTAAAGGAAATCAGTCCTGAATATGCATTGGAAGGACTGATGCTGAAGCTGAAGCTCCAATACTTTGCCCATCTGATGAAAAGAGCTGACTCTTTGGGAAAGACCCTGATGCTGGGAAAGATTGAAGGCAGGAGAAGAAGGGGACGACAGAGGATGAGATGGTTGGATGGCATCACTGACTCGATGGACATGAATTTGGGCAAACTCTGGGAGATAGTAGAGAACAGAGGAGCCTGGGTGCTGCAGTCCATGGGGTCGCAAGAGTTAGGCATGACTGATCGAGCCTACACAGACACACAGACACACACACAAATATCTACTGGGTTCCAATCCCTGCTTCACTGCTTACTCTGTGGGTGAACCTGGGCAGGTTTCTCAGTTTCCTTATCTGGAGTTTGAGGATAGCATCATTGTCTTGTACCCATTTTTGCAAGAGCTAAATTATCCTATATCATTAATATCTAGTACAGAGTCTGGACTCAACTAGGCACTTTCAACTGTAAGCACTTGTACTCATATGATTTCCTAGCACATCAATAAGAAAAGCAAACACACAAAACCACACTCTCATAAAGAGTAGGATTCCAAATTGAAATAATTATACCTTAGTATTGCTCACTTGCTCTCCAAGACGATGACAAACCAACCAACCAGCCTCAGGTGGCTGTAAAATACGTTTACCATCAGAAATAAGATGCAGAGAAAAGTCAATAGGCTTGTGGTCAATATTAATTTCCCATCAATAAAATCCCGTATCTTGTGCTGTTTATGGTAATTGTCCCAGTGATCTACTTAAAGTGCTCACAATACTTAGAGGGTGCTGCTGATAGCATCTTATTCAGGCTCTGAGCAGCAGTGTCAAGAAACACCCAAGGCTGGGGCTGGTTCTCCTGCTGGTCAGTTTGACAAAGGGTCCTTGGTTGTCACAGATATCAGACTGTGTTTGCTAGTGGGTCTGACTTCTCTCCTTCCTCCCTGAGGTGAGGGTGGCTGTCCTTTCTTCTGCGGCGTTCAGAGTTCACTGAAACAAAATCAGCCAGGGCTCAGCTCACTACTTAACCAAGTGTTGTTAGGAATCTCACTGTATGTACTCTAGGAGGCCTTTGACATGAAATTACTCTGCTGGCAGCAAAGGAGACCTGTCTTCTCCATGGAAGTCTATTAATATGCACACATAGAGCTTATTGGCATTGAGGGCTGTTGTCCAAACAGCTGTTTCACTTCCCAGTAAAAGTCTATTCTTCCCATAGAAACCTTGCTTCCATCAAGTGACTTGCATTGTTCCCCAAATTAACATTAAGTTTAAGAATTTATAGGTTTACTGTCAGTGTGTTAATTTTGGTTCAAGATGCTTTTTTGGAGAATGAAGACATGGCCTATGAAGGGTGATATGCCCATTCCTAGCTAAACATTGGCTTCTTTTCTTGTTCTGTAGCCCTTCCTCATGCCCACCTCAAATACCATTATTAGCACCTTGGAGGTCATGGAGGCAAAAATGCTTCCTGAGCTTGGTGCTTCCAGTAATTGAGAAAAAAACACACTTATCTCTGAAGCTGAGAACCCATAATTGAACAGTGATGCCCCAAGTATGGGCTTCCCTGGTGGCTCAGATGGTAAAGAATCTGCCTGCAATGCAGGAGACCCGGGTTCGATCCCTGGATTGGGAAGATCTTCTGGAGGGGCGCATGGCAACCCACTCCAGTACTCTTGCCTAGAGAATTTCATGGACAGAGAAGCCTGGCAGGCTGCAGTCCATAGGGTCGTGCAGAGTCGGACACGACTGAAGTGACTAAGCAGTAGCAGCATCCCCAAGTATAACAAACACACACACACATACACATAGTCGTGCAAAACTTTGTCTAATGCAGTTGATAATTTTCAAAATTGCCTTTTAGATTGTATTGGAGCAGAGTAATTCAGAAATTTACAGGATATCTTACTTTATACACTCCTACAGTCTATTTTAGTCAACCGCATCCTTTTTTAAAATGTATATTTTAGCCAAACCTTTCCAAGTCGCACATGCTGTTTGAAATCATAATGACAGACATTACTTTGATGTTACTTTTTATCCTTAACTTAGCCATCATTCACAGCTGCTTCTGCTTTGACTGAACAAGGCACTTAAAAAAGGGAAGATATTATATAAATTAAATTTTCATTGCTCTGTAACTTATCAAAAGATTGCACCATTTCTGATTTACAGTTAGGACTGCAAATTAACTTCAAAAGGCAAGAAATAGAAAAGTGGAGGCATAGCCTTTCATGGTCTATCACTGAGAAGGGAGAAGTGATATAATGATAACAAAAAGGTTTCTTTTCTTGAACAATAGAAGAAATAGAAGAAATATCCATTCCTCTTGTACCTGTTTGTTTATATCCACATATAAGCTTTGTCTTTGACAAAGCTCGTAACTCTTTGAACTCTTAACTACAATGCAAATAACTCCTAAAGGGCAGTCATTATAGAGCTGTGGCCTAAAAGAAATTAGAGGTTGGAGATACACCAAGAAATCAAAAGAGGCCAGCCTACTGTTTTCAGGCCGATGTAGTATTGATAGAACCATTTCTAGATGTGACACATACCAGGGAGTTTATCTGCCCAACTTACACCTGATTAGTGGTAAAGCACACCTGGAACCAAGTCACCTCATTCTTCTGAGTTCAGTGTTTGTCCCAACTTATACAGGACCTAATTCTGTAATATCAGTGTAAGAGAGGCTCATTGGGCAATAGTTGAGTTGGTGCCCCCGGATTCTGAGACCTTCTGGATTCCTGGTTTATCTGATGTTTATTTCTACACTGAGGAGTGTCTTTTCTTTTCTAAGAACCTCATCACCCTGCTTTGCAAACTCCCATCTGCATACCTAGCCTTGTCTTTCAGGCTCTCTTTCAAGAGTTCACATTTGATAAAACCCATCCTCAAACACCCCCTCTTTACTGGAAATCTCTTCTACTTTTCTGTATCCACTCGCTTTCTTTTTGCTTTTTAATCTTGTCCCCCTTCAATTCTTCTCTCTTGGGTAGAATCCAAAAATCTACACTACTGGCCACTCAATAAAATTCTAGACTCTTTTTTTTTTTTTTTTTATGCTATCTCTATCTTCTGATGACCTCCACCATTGACTTAGTCATTTGCTTCCCTGAGAGCACAATCCTCATAATGTCAATGGGCCCAGGTGCTTTTGCCAGTGTGGGTCCCTTCCTTCATTAAAAAACATTAAAACATATTTTATGACTGCTTTGGTATAAAGATGAATATAATCTTCCACACTGAAAGTTCATTTTTCCTCTCTCTGATTTTAAAAGGAATTAAAACATTTTCTTGGAACCTCTAAAAGTATGAAAAACATTTGGCTCAGTATCTGCTCTACCTGATGGATAAATTGGCCTGGGATTAAGCCATGGAAAAGGACAGATTCGATTCTGCTCAGAATTCACTCGGACTGTAGGCCTTGAGATCAGCCAGGTGGTCAGTTGATGTTTATGCCCTAATACTTATCAGGATAAATATTTTCTTTGTGCCTACTATTTCCACTTTCTTTTAGATTCATAGTTAAACTGGTTTATCCCATTTGTTTCCATGCTGTCTTTACCATATCTTTTCTTGGAAGTCAATTTATTGATTTTTAAGATGTATAATGCATGTTTACTCGAAAAATCAGAAAATATTGGACATAGTATAAAGAGAACACAGATTGCCTATCATCTCATAATCAGATTCTCACTTGAACCCTTGCAGCTCTGGGTTTCATCACTTATCACTCTATTCGTCACTGATTTTCAAAGTCAACAATGACTCTTTTCAAAGAGTAGAGACAGGCTTCCATTTTGTACAAGTCTGTCTGTCTTTGTTTTGACTGTGTATCTTGTTAGGAAACATAGACTAGAGATAGACTGGAAAAGACAAAAAGGGTTGAATGTCCATGTTCTCTATTTCACTCATCCATTTAACTGGATCACTTGCATACTGTAACCTCTTCTCCTCTGTCTCCTTTTCCCCTCCACAACTCCCCTGGTCCCCAAGACCCTCTTTTTTTTTTTTTAAGTAATTTTTATTGAAGTATTGTTGCTTTACAATGTTGTGTTAGTTTCTATTGGATGGTAAAATGAACCAGCCATCCATATATATGTGTATCTATATCCCCTCCTTTCTGGACTTCAAGTCAGCACAGAGCATTAAGTAGAGTTCCCTGTGCTCTACAGTACATTCTCATTAGTTATCTATTTTATACATAATATCAATAGTGTATATATGTTAATCTCAATCTCCCAATTCCTCCCTTGTTAGACATACAAGATCCTCTTTTTTATTATTTGCTGGTTGCAGAAGTCCTATCCTGACTATTTGGAGAAGGCAATGGCAACCCACTCCAAGTGCTCTTGCCTGGAAAATCCCATGGATGGAGGAGCCTGGTAGGCTACAGCCCATGGGGTCACGAGGAGCTGGACATGACTGAAGCGACTTAGCAGCAGCAGCAGCAGCAGCATCCTGACTATTGGCTTCAGTTCCCACCATTGACTGAATAATTCTCAATCTGCGTCCCAATTCATGTTCTTGAGAAAGAGAATCTGGTCGAAAGCACTCACCCTTTTTTTTTTGCTTCTTCTTTTAGTGAAGAGATGAGGGGAGAACCTAGTCAGAGTGTGAGCCCTTAGTTTCCTATTAACTTTTTAATTCCCCCTTTACCCTGTTTTGGGCTTCCTTGGTGGCTCAGATGGTAAAGAATCTATCTGCCTGCAGTGTGGGAGGCCTGGGTTCAATTCCTGGGTCGGGAAGATCCCCTGGAGAAGGGAAATGCTACCCACTCCAGTATTCTGGCCTGGAGAATTCCTCGGGGTTGCAAAGAGCTGGACACAACTGAGTGATTTTCACTTTCACTTTCTGTTACCCTGTTTATGGGATTGCTTGAGAGTCAATCTTTGGGATTCTCTTATTCTTTTTTCTTCTTTTTTCCTGCAAAATTCTTTATATCTGACCTCTCATGTCACACTTCCAGTTCCTCAAGTCATTTTCTGGATATTGAGGTTGAATCATTCTGAAGTTAACCCACATATGAAACTTGGAGGTCATCTTTGCCATTTCCCCTTTATTTTAGTTTCTGATGCTCTCTTTTTCCTTATCAGTATCTCTGGTATTTCTCACTCGCACATACATATCCGTATTTTATTGAATGACACAACTTGGATATGGAAACCAGGGGAAAGTGTGTCTTTATTTTCTGTTTTTGGCAAGTGAGTGCATCAAATTCCTCATGGTTTAATAGGAAGAACATTTAGTTTGGAGCTAGGAAAGCTTGATTTCAGTCCCAACTCTCTTATTAATTAATTGAGTAACCTTGGAGAAGGCAATGGCACCCCACTCCAGTACTCTTGCCTGGAAAATCCCATGGATGGAGGAGCCTGGTAGGCCACAGTCCATGGGGTCGCTAAGAGTCGGACACGACTGAGCGACTTCACTTTCACTTTTCCCTTTCATGCACTGGAGAAGGAAATGGCAACCCACTCCAGTATTCTTGCCTGGAGAATCCCAGGGACGTCGGAGCCCGGTGGCTGCCGTCTATGGGGTCGCACAGAGTCGGACACGACTGAAGCGACTTAGCAGCAGCAGCAGCAGCAGCAGGGAAGTCATGTCTTCTCTGGATCTCAGTTTTGTTATCTATCAAAGGAGCCCAACAATATTTTATTTGCTTAAAGGGAAGAGGTTAAGCAATGTGATCTTTCGAAAGCCCTCCCACCAAACATTGTCTGATGCAAAAACTGCAGTGAGCAGGTGAATATATTTAATGACAAGGACTACTTATTAATTGCTAAGTTATCACTTGAAAAATGTATCATTTCCACATAATGTCATCTGTGGGACTTACTATAAGTACAGTTCCAATGTGGATATTTATGGATACATATATATACACATATTTTGTAACAACAATTTTGTGTGGTTTGTGCTGTTTGGGGCCACATTATGCATTATTTTTAAGTTGCTAAAATCTAATTAATATACATATTTGAAAGAGTAATTAATCTTGAGTATATATTTTTTTGAAAAACATGCTGTTTGTCCCAATCTTAGTTCACTTATAATGTACTTTGGTTTCTTGATTGTAAATATCAGATTGTTTCTAAATATAAATTTTCTATAATTTGAAATTCAATTTTAGGAATGTTTAATATGCGCCTAAAATGTGCAAATTACCTTCTAGAGGCTAAAAATAAAAAGATGAGCAAAGCACTTTTCTAGCAGAACAATGAGATGCAAAAGACTGTGAAACTGGACCAAGTGTCTATATTGAACCTAGGAGTTTAAGAATTGAAGAAAATTCATTCTTTGGTAAGTATCACTAAAGACAGGTAAACTATTTGTTATTTGTTGATTTCTGATTTAAAATGTTAACACCTATTTATTGCAAAGAATGTATACTTGAAAAAATGTCAAAAGTACTTTTTAGGGACTTCCTTGGTGGTCCAGTGGTTGAGATTCTGTGCTCCCAATGTAGAGGGCCTGGGTTTGATCCTTGGTCAGTGAGCTAGATCCTGCATACTGAAATTAAAAGATCCTGCATGCTGTAACTAAGATCTAGCAGAGCGAAATAAATAAATAAATATTTTTTAAAGTACTTTTAAAACTGATTATATTATTTCATACCCCCTCACCTACATATGGAATTGCTAATTTCTCTTCTTTCAACATTGGCAACTATCACACTTTTGTGATTTTCAGTGACATTTTAGTTGGATAGAAGAATACTATTTGTATAATTTTGTTTTATTTTTTATATCTTTATTAGCGCTGCTTGAAATTCTTTATATATACTATTTGAAATTCTGTATGTTTCTTCTTTTATAAATTGCCTGCTCACACTCTCTGCCCATTTTACCATTGGAATACTGGTCTTTTTTGGAGCAGTTTTACAACAAAACTGACAGGAAGGATGGAGATTTCCCATGTACCCTTTGTCCCCACACACGCATACCGTTATCACCATCACTAGACTGACTGGCTTTTTTTTTTTAAAACCAGGAATGAAACTTCATTAAAACTTGATGATCCCTCAAAATCCATAGTTAACCTTAGGGTTTCCTCATGGCGTGTACATTCTATGAAAAAGAAAGTGAAAGTGTCAGTCACTCAGTCGTGTCTGACTCTTTGCCACCCCATGGACTGTAGCCCACCAGGCTCCTCTGTCCATGGGATTCTCCAGACAAGAATACTAGAGTGGGTTGCCATTCTCTTCTCCAGAGGATCTTCCCCATCCAGGAACTGAACCCAGGTCTCCTGCTTTGCAGGCAGATTCTTTACCATCTAAGCCACCAGGGAAGCCCATATGGGTTTCAGAAAATGTACCATGAGATATATTCATCATTAAAATATCATAAGACTATTTTCACTGCCCTAAAAATCCTCTGTGCTCTGACTATTCAGCCCCTAGTCCCCTGGCAATCACAGATCTTTTAATTGTTCTTGAAATTTTGCCTTGAGGTCCGTATTTTTAACCACTTATGTTACTAAAAATTTCATTTTGTCTACTAGTTTTCAAGTTAATTCTGAGTAGAGAAGCATTCCTCTCTAAATAATTTATCTTTTCTTCAATATGTGTATGCCTGGAGAATCCTAGGGACGGCGGAGCCTGGTGGGCTGCCGTCTATAGCGTCGCACAGAGTCGGACACGACTGAAGCGACTTAGCAGCAGCAGCAGCAGCAGCAATATATGTATGTTTCTTTAGATTTTCTTGTCCTATTTACTTGTCTGAAACATACAGTAAAATATTAAAGAGCAATCAATTCAATGAGATTTTCTCCAATATTTCACTATTAAGTATGTTCAATACATTTTCTTCTATCATATAAAATCAGAAATAGATATTAATTTTAACCAATGCCTTTCTGGCATCTATTAAGAGTAGAACATTATGTGGAAAAAAGAGCAGGTTGCAAAATATTACATAAAAAATCTGTGAGATATGTATTTTTTGCTAATTTTATCTATTTTCATTTTTAAATAATTAACCAGCACTACTGTGTTAAAAATAAAAATACACCCCAAGTATTCCTTAGGTTACTAAATACTTTTAAGTGATATTTATGCATTATGTGATCCTATCTTAAATAGTTATCATAATTTATTTAATAAATTGTCCATTAATGGAATACTTAGTCTCTTTTCCCCCAATATAAATAAAGTTGCACTGAATATCTGTATGTATAATGATTTATGTACATTACTGATTCTCTCCTTAGGACAAGTTCTCAGAATGATCTTACTAGGGAAAAAATATAAATCTTTAAAGGTTGACTAGGTACATTTGCCAAATTCCCTTCCAGAAATGCTATAAATTCTAATTCCTGCAAGCAGTATATGAAGATACCTACTCTTATTCATCTTTACCAATTCAGGAGATTAAAAATAATATTCCTTTAATTTTAGGGGAGTTTAATGGCTGAAATAGCTTCTAATCATTGTTTTCTTTGACTTTTCTTTCATTTTTAGTGAGGCTAATCCTTCTTGCACATGTTCATTGACCACTTAAAAGTTTTTTTCTAACTTATCTATTCATATCTTCAACTTTTCCCTTTGTTTCATAATTGGTAAGTTTTCTCTCTCTACCTCCTTCAGAGAAAGCCTGTATTTCTATAGGCTTATTGAGGCCTATTAAGCCTCTATTTTATTCTCATTGTTTTATATTTTTGTCTCTTAAATTTAACTCTTTAGTTGAGGAGTAAGAATTTTGATAGGTGAATAGGGTGAAATAAAGAAAGAACTGTTCTTCGGAAGAAAGCGTAAATATAAGGCAACATGTTGGAATATATAAAACATATGGGGGAAATATAAATAGGCTTAATTATTTATAGGTAATGGCTGATATTGAGGAGAGAGATAAATAGACAAGAAAGAGATTCTGATTCTTTAGCACAGGGGAAGATATTTCTAGATTTTTCTAGTGAGCTTCTACTCTAAACATCCACTATGCATCTGCTATATCCACTTGGAGGTCCCATGTCATACTTACATTAACACTCATATCCAGCCTTACACTCATTCTCACTCAACTTGCTGAAGACTGAGAAGCCCATAGTCCTCTCCTCGGTGATTCCAGTGCTCTCCAGCTATTGCTGAAGACCAAAGCTCCAGTGCTGTTCTTGGTATGACTGTTTCACAGCCCAGCCACATTAGTGTATTATGAGCTCCTGTTAATCCCAATTCCTTGATAGTGCCTCCAAATGTCCAGTTTTCTCCATAGTGACCCCACCTCTGTCCATTACCTTAACACAGATTACTTTCCTCTCACCCAGACTAAGGCAACAGTTTCCTATGGGATCGCCCAGCTTTCTGTGTTCTTTTCCAAGTCATGCTTCTCAGGGCAGCTGTGGTGAATTTCTAAAATGAAACCTTGATGGCTATTAAAAATTCTCTAGTTGTTTGTACCAGTTATCCTCAAGATGGGATTTCCCAGGTGGCACTAGTGGTAAAGAATCTGCTGCCAATGCAGGAGACACAGGAGATGCGGGTTCAATCCCTGTGTTGGGAAAATCCCCTGGAGAAGAGCATGGCAACCCACTCCAGTATTCTTGCCTGAGAATACCGTGGAGAGAGGAGCCTGGTAGGCTGTGGTCCATAGGCTCGCAAGCATGCATGCACACCCCTAGGATTAAATTCCTTTAAGTGTTTCATCCTATCTAAGATGGCGCTCTAATCACTCAATCCCATCTCCTCAGTTAATTTTTTTCATAATATTTTCTCCATTTTACATGGTATTGTTGACTCATTGGCTTTTTAACATATACAATTTGGGTCTCTCTTGACTAAAACGTGAAGGCAATGAGAGCTGGGTCCAGCTCTCTTGTTGATAACTCTACACCAGCATGGAAGGTGTGGAAGGGTGGCCGGCACAGAGGGGAAAGTGAGTGTTAGTTGATTAGTCGTGTCCGACTCTTCACAACCCTGTGGACTGTAGCCCGCCAGGTTCCTCCACCATGGAATTTCCCAGGCAAGAATACTGGAGTGGGTAGCCATTCCCTTCTCCAGGGGATCTTCCCAACCCAAGGATTGAACCTGGGTCTCCTGCATTGCGGGCAGGTTCTTTACTGTCTGAGCCACATACAGGAGATACCCATAAATGCTATGTTTTGAAAATCCTGCATGTTCCCTACTCCCAGCTACTATGGTTTATTTATATTTCTGCTCCCTCTAACTCCAGGATCTCTGCTCTCATTTGATTCAGTTGTTACTGATACTTTAGGACTCAGCTCTGAGGTTGTAACACTAGAAATCTTTTCCTGATTCTCTTCCTATCAGTGTGTTTCCATAGCAACCACTATACTGCCTTGCCACAGTATCTATCACTTTATTTTGTAAGGTCTGTTTCATCGTAGTTTCTGTGGTAGACAGCAAGCCACCTGAGGAGAGGCTTGATGTTATGTTTATCGTCATATCCTCAGGACTTGGCATTGTGTTTGGCTCATCAGAGAAGCTCAGTGCCTGCTTACTGAGAAAGGAAATTATAATATATAATTATTACAATGTTTATAATGAAGGAGATTCTTGAGAATCTCTTAAACTGCAAGGAGATCAAACCAGTCAATCCTAAAGGAAATCAGTCCTGAATATTCACTGGAAGGACTGATGCTGAAGCTGGAGTTCCAATACTTTGGCCACTTGATATGAAGAACTGACTCACTGGAAAAGACCCTGATGCTGGGAAAGATTGAAGACAGGAGGAGAAGGGGACAACAGAGAATGAGATGGTTGGATGGCATCACCAGCTCGATGGACATGAGTTTGAGCAAATTCTGGAAGTTGGTGATGGACAGAAAAGCCTGGCATGCTACAGTCCATGGGGTCACAAAGAGTCAGACACGACTGAGTGACTGAACCAAACTGATAATGTTTACGTGTTTATATTATCATGATTTCTTACTTATAAATATAATATTTAATGAACATCACAAAATTGTTCATTATAAGCAACTAAAACAAAACTAGTTAAATTGTGCAGAATTTTTGAAGAAAGTGTAAAAAATACTTACAAGTAATGTTTCTCATGCAAGTTGTTAACATAATATAAAAGGATAGAATTAAATTTTGACAGTATTAGCTAGTTGAGTTATAATTCAATAACTCATGTTATAGTAAATACAATAGGTTGTAATAATAAATACAATAAGTTTAATGTAATAAATCATGTGATTTTACTGTCTTTTGTAACAAATGGTATCTTGCCTCATTCCTTCATTGTCTCCCTAAAAAACAGGAACTCAAATGAGGATACCTGTGGGGCAAAATATTATAGCCAAGAAGTGCTTGGATATTGGAAAGAAACCTTACTGCCGAAATTCTGCTGAAAACTGTTCTGGACTTTTTGAGATTTAGGTTTTTTTTTGATTTAGCGGCAACAATTTTCTGTGTCAGGATCTCTGATTTGGAAACTCATGGCCTATCTAGTTGGTGATATTTGGTGATCTTCAGCCAATGAACTGAATCACATTTGAATATTTTGGCTTCTTTTTTTTTTTAATTCTGCTTTCTATGGGTCAGTTTTGATTTTCTTGATGAGACAGGCGAATCTGAATAGAATGTCCCTTTAACTGGTTGGGATGGCTTTCATGGCATCATGGAATTATATACACGGATTTCTGTAATAATGAAATCAATGACAATGGAGATAAACATCTAACAAAAACCTTTAACATCATCTCATACAACTATAAACCATGACATGTTAGTTTTTTAAAATATATTAACGTCCCCTTCCCCAAACATCCATATGTTCTATACCTATAACCTATGCTCTCTTGGAGTCTTTGGCATAGGCTGCACCTCTAGTTTTATTTGTTCAAAATAATTAATGTTCCTTCTGTTTTAACAAAGGAGAATGCTCCCCCCAACCCCAAGAGATATTTATTTATTAACAATTTATGTATCAGGAAACAAAAATGCTACTTGTTTGTGATGCTCCCATTTGATTTAAGAAGAAATATCAGGGCAGAAGATAGATAAATAGATTGATAACGTCTTTTAAGATCATAATTGCCGTCATCAAAGTTAGCAAATTTGACAGGTTAGTATATTAAAAGCCATTAACAAACAGCTGTTTGGCTGTAGGGAATTGCACTCTCTAGGCTGAATCCAAAGGTATGTGTTGGTATTTATTCAGTCATCAATCACAGAAAGAAAAGGCCTTGAATTTTAGTTGGAAGTTTTTATTTTTATCCTTTTCCTTACTCCTGGTCTTTAAACCTGCTCTGAGGAGAGCTATACATGCCAGGCTAGTGCTCATCAAAAGCAAGCAATCATAGCTAAATCAGCATGCAAAATGCCACTCAACCTTGGGCCTTTATTAAAATTTGCTGGGACTCAATTTGAGATAGCGATCATTCTTATTAAAAAGCAAAATGTAAGATAGTTTTTTTATATAAATCTCTGGATGGAATGGAATTGTTAATCAGCATAGGCTGATGTGATTTCTCTGTTGCAAATCCTGCCGAGGGCTCAGAAGTGGCACATTACCATAATTCGTAGGCTAGAGCTGGCAGCTTGAAAAAGACCTGCAAGAATCTTTAAAATGCTTAAGCAAAGCTGCAAGTCACAGCAAAACAACACAGGAAGAGCCGCTCCCTGGTGCTTCTCCTGTTATATAACCGAGTTTTGGCCTCTTCTTCAACACTGGCTCTTCTCGATGCTCCTCTTGTTCAGGTTGCTGGGCGCTGTTTTATCAACAACCCCTCGGCGCAGGGTTTTTCGCCGTCAAATCCATCCATTTGGGTTTGCCGTGGAGGTTGATTGAAAGAGTTTGGGCTTTTCTTTTAGGACAGAAAGTGGAGCAAATCAATTAACCACATACACTTAATGCATTGTTTGTCTCCCCGACTGTAGCTTTTCTCCCCATTTGACATCACCCTCTGTAATTTCTGGGCTTGAGAAAAATAGAGAAGCTTCTGAAAGAAATGGAACCCGTCTTGGGTTCACAAGGGTCTGCTTGTTTCATGCCTATTTTTCACCTTAAGAGACCACAGCTTGATGGGAAAACCAATCCTTAGATTGAGTAAAGTCAGAATCGTATCTCATTTTTCCCTGCCAAAGGAAGGTTACATTCTCTCCTTTACAGAAAAACCCATGGCTTACCTACTAGGATGTCAGCATAAACTGCAGTCATGTGGTTGGTTATATGGTGGAAAAATTTATTCCACAAAGGTCACCAACTTTATGTGAACTGAGGACGATCTGATCTAATTGTGAATATTTACAAGAATTTTGTAGGTGTCTGTGTGCACAGACAACATAATAGACCCACCTTACTTGCGAAAAGCTGAGCTAGCTTGGTCAGTTGTAAGCCAAGTTGCTGTCAAATATTATACGTGTTTAGAAGACTCGGGGTCTGAGGAAGAGAATTGCTCAATGTCTGTGAATGTCCTGCAGGTGTTGTATACCATGGCAAAATAGTTCTCTCCATCTTCTGAATTACAGTCTGAATTTAGACTGTTGCATTGAACCTTAAACTACAAAAAAAGTGAATGGTTCAAACTGTTCATCAGGGATCAGTCATATAGAGTCCTACTGGCTCATCCTCAAGGAGAGGTCAAATGATAGCTTTTCTTGATGTATGGAGGACACAGTGGACTTTCTTCACTAGAGAGGTATTATTTTTCAGAGTGTATTTAAATGCACACATGTAAGTGGACAAGCACATGGGTTTTAATGAATGAATTGCATCCTTTCTTTTTTTCACAGCAGCTGAGTTTTGTCACCTTGATTTGACTCCTCAGATGTACTCAGAGCTCACAAGTCTTTGATGGAGCAGGGTGATGTCTAGATACTAGAAAATCTGAATCTGTTCAAATTAGAATGGACATCAACTGAATGTGTTGCAAATTTATTAACTAGTGGTGGGGAAATACATTGGGCAGATTTTGACTGTAACATGAGATGTGGGTTCAGTCTCTGGGTGGGGAAGTTCCTCTGGAGGAGGACATAGCAACCCACTCCAGTATTCTTGCCAGGAGAATCCCATGGACTACAGTCCATGGGGTCACAAAGAGTTAGACACAACTGAAATGACTTAGCACGCATGAAAAATGGGGACAAAATGAAATAAGACTCAGGGAAGAGACCAGCCAGATTCAAGGAGCTATTCAACCTGACGTCTCCTTTTGACATCTCATCTGAATCCCTCATTACAGCCACAGAGCTGGAAATGGCTTTCTAGTTAAACACCACAATCAGATTAAACAGATTGGACGACACACGTACATTTCAAGTCCAAAAACACATTACGCGGGCATTGTCTCAGAGCACGGGCACTGGGGCTAGGCTGCCCCCAGCCTCTCTTTCCTGTTTCCACCTCCAAAAACGACTATGATTGCTCAGCGTCACCGAGCACAGCTGGACTCCACACCCCCATTTGCAGCCGAGGCTTCATCTGAAATGCTGGGTAGTATTTGTCAGCCTCGAAGTGTCTTGAGGCTGCTTCTGGGAGATACAAGGAGGAAACTGATAAGAAGAGCATCAGAAGGGCAGTTAATTGCCTCCAGTCTCTCGGTGCCGGGAATATTTAAAATCTATGGGATTAAAGGCAGATTAAAAACTGTGGAAGCAGGGGCCCAATAGCGCTGAAAGATCACAATCAGCAAGGGTAATGGCAGAGAAAAAATGAATGTGGCAAATAAAATGACAGATAGGAAATTCAGATCTGCTTCTAATGCTCCGAGTTCCATCTTGTAAGCACAATTCATCTACGTGTAAATCATTTTTTGGCTTCAAGCTTATCAGCCAATCGGTGAATTAAAAATGCTCTTTCCTTGGAGGATTAAAGAGGTTGATTGAAGTCAGTGTGAAAACTGGCTAATAAGTCTGGAAATGTCAGGAGGGGGCTTCAATGGAACTCAGTGTACTTTTTTTTTTCTCTCTCTCTCTCTCTCTCAGGGCTATGAAACAGGAAGTTTGTAAAGCTGTGAAGTTCTGTTACTTTGACAAATACTTTTGCATTTTCTGAGGGTGACAGAAGTGTCAAGATGGAGTGCTTGGATTTGCAGGGTGAATGGGGGATATTTATACTTAAGACACATATGTAGGAAAATTTGAATGAAAACAATTGCTACTTACTGATGAAAATCATTTCTCCAAAGGAAAGCTGTTTAAACCTGGGCCCGAAAAGTGATCAGCATGAGGTATCTATTTTAAGTTATAGCACTGTGACAGGAGTATTCAATTTGGGAACCATCAGTTTAATTAAAAAAATGATGCCTATTTGGGTTCTTGGATTAAATAGAGTTGTTTAGTTACTAAGTTGTGTCCAATTCTTTGTGACCCCATGGATTGTAGCCCACCAGGGTCCTCTAAATTCATGGGGATTTTCCAGGTAAGAATACTGGAGTGGGTTGCCATTTCCTTCTGCAGGGAATCTTCCCGATGCAGGGATTGAACCCGGGTCTCCTGTATTGGCAGGTGGGTTCTTAACCACTGAGCCACCAGGGAAGGCCATCGAAGTGCTAGGACACACCTGAAATGACCCATCTGTTGTCTGATTGGAGGAGTCTCAGCAAAGTTCCTTCAGCCCTTTTCCATCACTGATCTGTAAGATGTTGTTATTAACAATTTGTTTCATGGCATTAAGGTGCTCCTGTACACTCAGCACTATTTTAAAAACCCAACTGTCTTGGTAAACTAACACATTCTGTTTCGATTACTTTAATCCATGCACATTTATTAGGATGAGGAAAGAGAGCCAAAAAGGAGGAAGTTTAATCTTACCCCATGTCCCCAAAGTCAACAACATCATCTCTGCTGAATTTCATTCATGATTCCATTGATTTACTGTCTTTACTTTGACCAGGTCTTCCTTTCCTTACCTACTAAATGAGGTTAATCACATTTACTTTTCTCCCATTTCACTCTTCCCCACACATTCTCAGACTGGGAAGAGTCATTAGTTGCTTTGGTTTTGAGAGTGTGCATTGGGTTGGCTCTTGGTAGAAAATTTGGTAGTGGACGGAGGTTGTCTTGGCTCTTCCATGCTCATGCTGGACAAATGTTGTTTTGTCGCTAAGTCATATCTGACTCTTTGTGACCCCATGAACTACAGCACACCAGGGTCCCCTGTCCTTCACTATCTCCTGGAGATTGCTCAGATTCATGTCCATTGAGTTGGTGATGCTATCTAACCATCTCATCCTCTGCTGCCCCCTTCTTCTCCTGCCTTCAATCTTTTCCATATTCAGGGTCCTTTTGTGGAGATGTTCTTTTCTGGAACTGATTTCTTGTCCAGCATCTCAAATTCCCTTCGCAAAGTTTTCACTCTTTTAACACTTCCTTAATCCTTACATATTCAAGCTGGGAATTGATCAGGGTCAGCTACCAGCAAAGAAAGAGTAACTAGATCAACCGGCATTCTTTTTTTCCCCCCTACTAACAATTCCTTGCTTAAATCTCAACTTTTCTATTTTTGGACTAGAGTTTGGATAACTAATCTTGACTTACTTCTGAATCTAGAAAAATGGTATAGATGAACAGTAACAATTACTGTTTTCTCCTGTTTTGAAAGCATTATGTTTGTTATTGAAGGTTTGGAAACTTTATAAAACTATACAGAGGAAATTGAGTCCCTGCCATCCTGTTAGCATCTTGGGAATATATACACTTTGAAATTTATAGTCAAATAGAACTAATTTCCTTTATTTTTAACAAATGTGGAATTAATTTTTATTTAGTGTTGTTACTTAATTTTCATACACTTTGTCATGAGTGTTTTCTTATGCCAATAAACATTCTTCAACATTACATTTTAAAATCGTAAGTACATAATTGTAATATATGGATGAACTATACATTATTGAATTAATTCCTATTTATGGACTCTGTTTTCTCTTTCCAATTTTTTTATTGTAAATAAAATACAAATGGTCATCCTTTTACATAAAACATTAATTAGTCTTTTCTACATTTTTATGGTCCAAGCTGATTATGTTTATTGTAGGGAATTTAGAAAATACATAAAGGGAAACAAATTAAAAGAACCAGTAATAATTTCCATTGAGCCATTCACATTTATTGCATATTTTCCTAACCTTTTTCTGTAGATTATGGGTATGTATGTGTGTATATTAATGCATATACATGGAATCTAGAAAAATGGTATAGATTAACTTATTTGCAGGGCAGGTATAGAGATGCCCAATGTAGGGAATGGACATGTGGACATAAGGGAGGTGAAGGGAAGGGTGGGATGAATTGAGAGTGTAACACTGACATATATATATATACACTACCATGTGTAAAACAGAGAGCTAGTGGGAAGCTGCTGTATAGCACAGGGAGCTCAGCTTTGTGCTCTGTGATGACCTAGGAGGGTAGGAAGGTAGTGGGGTGGGAGGGAGGTCTAAGAAGGAGGGGATATATGTATATATATAACTAATTCACTTCATTGTACAGCAGAAAATAACACAACATTGTAAAGCAACTATATCCCAATTAAAAAATGGGACCTAGTTATTGATTCTTGATGCTATTAACAGATAGCAATATCTGCCATACACTATGCTAAGTGCTTCACATAGGATAATTTATTTAACTAAATTGATATTAATTCAATAGTCTTATGCAGTATGTACTCTTGTTATGCCCATTTCATAGGTGAGGCTGCTGAGGTATAGAGAGGTTAATTTAGGAAGTGGTAGAACCAAAATTTACCCATAGAGTGTGGCTTTGGACACTAGACTCAGGTTCCCAGATTAGTCTCAGGGTAGCAGCTGGAAACGAGAACCTGACCAACATGTGATTCTGTGGCGACCTGGATTTCTGGACAGATAGCTTGAGCCTAGAAGAATGCCTTTGGTCTGCCTTCCCCATTCCTGGGGAAGGAATCTTAGGGGCTTCCCCAGTGGCTCCAATGGTCAAGAATTCACCTGCAATGCAGGAGACCTGGGTTCCATCCCTGGGTCAGGAAGATCCCCCTGGAGAAGGGAATAGCTCCAGTATTCTTGCCTGGGAAATCCCATGGACAGAGGAACCTGGCAGATGATAGTCCATGAGATCACAAAGAGTCAGACATGACTGAGTGACGCCCTGATCCCCATTCCTGGGGAAAGTGGCCCTGTTGCATTTACCTGTCCTGTGCTTCATTTCCTTAGGGCTATGCTCTGCTAATCTGGTGAACTATTCTGGGCTAATCTGCAGCCCCTCAAGTGTGAAAACATATTTATTTGTTAAAGGGGGCTTCTAGAAACTTCTCCATTTCATAAGTACTTGGAAAACTGGCAAGTTATTTAGGGAGAATGGATTTTTTTCCACCTAGTCTCTGAAATGGCACAATTTCTAACTGACAAGCTTCTCAAAAGTCTGGTTCTTGTATACAAAATAGAAGATTATATGAACACATTAGGCTTCCTTGAAGACCTTCACTCTTCAAATGACTTCTGCATAAAATTTCATTTTAGTAAAAAGAGTCAGGAATTCCCCTTACATGGAAGTGGTACCCTCAGAGTAGAAGGGTTGATGCTTAGGCATCTCAATAGAAGGTTCAAAGCTGAAAAAAGATGAAGTAGACAATCTTAGGGGCATGAGTGTTTTGGCATCTCAGACTATGACAACGAACTAAAGAAGAAACATTTTTCTTTAAGAAGAGAGCACAGGAAGTAAATACCATTGTCTCATCCTCTTTTTCAACGCTTGTGAGAGATTCATAATGGTGATTTCTGTTTGGTGATTTGTAGATAGGAGATATTCCTCACTCAGATAAATAGAGAGTATTTCTCTCCAATGATAGATTTGGGCCATTTTACACCGTAGATGAGGTAGGTAAGAAATAAGCTCAAGGGGAAATTCAAGCAGAGCTCCAGTTCCCTTTGGTCTCAGTCAACTGCGCCTTTGAAGGTCAGCTTGTGGAATGATACTGATGTTTTATAAAGTAAACAAGATTGCAGAATGTCCCAGTAAATTGTTCTCCCAACAGCAACCATCACTTTGCTTTCCATTGCCTTTAATTATAACCTTAGGTAGAAGGGCAGGAATTGTCAGGGCTAAGAATTCTTTTGCATTTGCATCACAAAAATCTTAAGATCTCAGGAATTTTCCTTTTTTTCTTTTTGCATTTGGGTAAGGCAGCTTCTGCCACCCCCACAGGGACCAATGGTCATCCTTGCTGATTTCTTTTAGTCCTGAAGGAAAAAGCCTCAACACACAGTACTGGTTCTCTGAGCATGGGGAACTAGCATCCAGAGCACAAATTTGAGTGAAACCCTTTTATTGTTAATGAGGTCAGAGGGACATTCTGCAATTCCAAGGGAAAATTCACTCATCTTAATGAATTGATATCTGAAAGCAGAGAAAAGGGGTAAGAAGAGGGTTGGCAAAGAAGAGCCTCATGAATCTGTACTCCTCCTGCAAATTCAGGCTCTTGGAAAGAAGTACCAGTTATGTTGTACAGACAGATACCTGGCTGGTCTGCTGCAAAAGTTAAGGTAAGTCCTAGGTCAACCACTGTGTGAATTTCTCAACATCATCATCATCAACTACCAAAGATAGACATATTTTTTCTCTCCTCCAAATCAGAGTACCTGTCCTCATTCCTTCTCGCACTCACTGAGACTAACTGGAGAATTTCCGAGGCAGAGATATACCCCTCCCCCTCACCCCCGCCCCCGGCCCCGGCCATACTGTCAGTTCCATCAGACGCCCCGCGGTCCCAGGACAGCCTCCGACAACAGGAAGTCAGTAGCGGTAGCTGGCCGCTCCATCTAAGCACACTGCAGGCTGAGCCCCACCTGTCTGTCCTTTTTTTTTTTTTAATTGCAAAATGAAAATCTTTCTAAACTCTATCATCTTTGACATTTTTTTAAAAAATAGTTTTAGTGATAAGATGAACCAAGCAGAATGGCAGTCTGGCATGTGTGGCAGGGTTATATTCTTGACCCCATATTTTAAATCTTCAGATGCAAAAGACATATCTAAGTAAAGTTGTGCCTTGCCTGCTAAAAGGGAAGATTAATATACAATAAATTACATCCCCAAGTCCTTCAGCCTGAATTTCAGTTCTTAGTGCACAATACTGTACTCCATCATGGAAAATAAATTCATATTCTTATTCTATTTTCTCTCTCTCTTTTTTTTTGATGAATGTGTTTTTATTTTCACAAATGCTTCAAAGGTCCTTCATATTATGAAAATTTAAATATATTACTAATAGTCGATTTTTTTTTTTTTTTTTTACCAAAGTCACAGAATCTTCCTCTCTGAATATTTAAAAGTAGACTAGGGTAAGGGATTATCGTTTGAGAATTATTTTGATTCAATCCTTCCTGGAGGCAGCAGAATTAATTTGACCTTCAGACCTATGCTTCTCTAAAGCCATAATCTAAGTAAGGTAGGAGACAGCCAAGTCTCTGCTAAAATGGGGCATAATAAACATACAGTAGGTGCTTAATTAAGGGACAAAATATTCTTAATTTTAAAAATTGTAACCAGATCAAAATGAGAGATAATGCCTTCTTTCCTTTTCATATTTCCTTCTGCTTCTAGGGTCCATCAATGAATACATTATAGAGCTGGTCGCCAGAATATGGATTGCTTTCCGACTTGAATCTTTTCTTGTGAACCTAGGATCACAGGGAAAGGTTTTACTTTGTCTGCTTCATTTCTTCATCTATTAAACAATGGACAGTTTATTACTTTTCACCTTTTAAAGCAGTGTAATGTGCCAGAAAGAACTCAAGTTTTGAAGTAAGGGCTTCCCAGGTGGCCCAGCTGTAAAGAATCCACTTGCCTATCAGGAGACACAGGTTCAATCCCTGGCTAGAGAAGTTCCCCTGGAGTAGGAAATGGCAACCCCTTCTAGTATTCTTACCTGGAAAATTCCACCGACAGAGGAACCAGACAGGCTACCGTCCAGTGTCTCCTAAAGAGTCAGACATGACTGAGCGCACAAGCAATGTGCTAGAAAAAACTTGAGTTTTGAAGTCAGGGATACCTGAATTGGGGGTTTATTTTTCCATCTTAATATCTTAATTCTTTAACATCTCAGAGTTTTATTTTACTCATTGTAAAATGAAATAGTTATGCTTTGATCTCAGTTTTATTATGAGAGTTTAATGAGACGATGTATGTACTTCACAGGCATAAAGTAGATGCCCAGTAAATGTCAATTTCTTTCACCTACTCTTTCTTCCCTTAGATTGTTGCATCTGGGACTTCCCTGTTGGTCCAGTGGCTGGGACTCTGTGCTCCCAATGCAGGGGGCCTGAGTTCCATCCCTGGTCAGGGAACTAGATCCCACATGCCACAACTAAGAGTTTGCATGCTGCAAGTAATGATTCTGCATGTTGCAATTAAGATCGAGCACAGCCAAATAAATAAATTTAAAAAACTTTATAAAAAAAAAACCAGATTGTTGCATCTGACAAAGGTTTATGATACTGAACAGCACAGCTAACACATCTTTGGCACTTATTAGGGTTTAGGTAATTGGCTAAGCATATGATATATTTTGTTAACTTATTCAACTCTCATAATGACCCCAAGAAACAGGAGCCCAGGTCACCTGCTGCTGAGGCCCTGAGTTCAACCAGTCTCCTGTAGGACACCAGTTACAAGCTTGGCTTACCTGACTTGGGTGGTCCTAATGAGAGAAGGAAGGCCTTTGAATAGGACCCTAGTAACAAGCCTGGCTTGCCTGATCTGGGTGGGCCTAATGAGAGATGGAAGGCCTTTGAAAACTCTGTTCCAGTTCAGTTCAGTTCAGTCGCTCAGTTGTGTCCGACTCTTTGTGACCCCATGAATCGCAGCACGTCAGGACTCCCTGTCCATCACCAACTCCCAGAGTTTACCCAAACCCATGTCCATCGAGTCGGTGATGCCATCCAACCATCTCACCCTCCGTCATCCCCTTCACCTCCTGCCCCCAATCCTTCCCAGCATTTGGGTCTTTTCCAATGAGTCAACTCTTTGCATGAAGTGGCCAAAGTATTGGAGTTTCAGCTTCAACATCAGTCCTTCCAATGAACAACCAGGACTGATCTCCTTTAGGATGGACTGGTTGGATCTCCTTGCAGTCCAAGGGACTCTCAAGAGTCTTCTCTAACACCACAGTTCAAAAGCATCAATTCTTCGGCGCTCAGCTTTCTTCACCGTCCAACTCTCACATCTACACATGACCACTGGAAAAACCATAGCCTTGACTAGATGGACCTTTGTTGGCAAAGTCATGTCTCTGCTATTAAATATGCTATCTAGGTTGGTCATAACCTTCCTTCCAAGGAGTAAGCGTCTTTTAATTTCATGGCTGCAATCACCATCAACAGTGATTTTGGAGCCCCCAAAAATAAAGTCTGACACTGTTTCCACTGTTTCCCCATCTATTTCCCATGAAGTGATGGGACCAGATGCCATGATCTTGGTTTTCTGAACGTTGAGCTTTAAGCCAACTTTTTCACTCTCCTCTTTCACTTTCATCAAGAGGCTCTTTAGTTCCTCTTCACTTTCTGCCATAAGGGTGGTGTCATCTGCATATCTGAGGTTATTGATATTTCTCCAGGCAATCTTGATTCCAGCTTGTGTTTCTTCCAGCCCAGCGTTTCTCATGATGTACTCTGCATGTAAGTTAAATAAGCAGGGTGACAATATACAGCCTTGATGTACTCCTTTTCCTATTTGGAACCAGTCTGTTGTTCCATATCCAGTTCTAACTGTTGCTTCCTGACCTCCTGACCTGCATACAGGTTTCTCAAGAGACAGGTCAGATGGTCTGGTATTCCCATCTCTTTCAGAATTTTCCACAGCTTATTCTATTCCAGTGCTACCCAAATTATTTTAAACACACACAGGATTCTTGGGGAAATATGTTTGGGAAACACTATTAGATCAGTTTACTTCTTGTAAAGCTTTTTAAGAACGTCTCAAAGAGTCATTTTGAGAGAGTCAATTCCTAGGCAGGTTGACAAGAAGTCCAGGGTCCCCGAGGAGGAGCAAGGGATCTGTGGCTCTTGAGGAGGAGATAGGGGTCTGGAGTTCTTAAGGGGGAGAAAAGGACAAACTTTTTTCCCCTTTAAACCCAGAGCTGATGATTACACAACAAAACAACTCAGCTTAAACTCTGTACTAAGGATTATATAACAACAGTGTATCCTGCTTGAGGACATGTTTCTCCTTCTTGAGAACCTTCTGACTAATCCTGCTATTTTAAAATGTATATTGTGGGAGTGGGTCTGGTAAGACCTTTACCGCCTTGAGACATTCTTTTGATTTACTGTAATAACCAACTGAAAAAGTATATAGCTCCCTTGCTAAGACTAGGGGGTGGGGGCACTCTCCATCCCCCTTCTGATGTCTATGTCAGAAGTTTTCTCTGTCTCTTTTTCACTTTAATAAAACTCTGCTACACAAAAGCTCTTGAGTGATCAAGCCTGGTCCCTGGTCTCTAAGCTCAATCTTCTTCAGAGATCACAAATCCAACATCATTCACCATAAGCTGTCAATTTGATATATATGAATGCATATTGCAAATCTCCAAAAATGTGCTCTGTATGTGTGTGTAAAATTCAGTGACATACCCAAATTATTTTACCACATGAATCTTTTCAAGAAACACCGAGTAACACTTCTGAGGTGCACAGTTTAATCCATGTGAATATAATCCAATTTGTCTCCTTTTCTGGATGGGTACATGAATATTCACAGATAGGATGAAAGGTGTTCACATCGCAAACAGAATTGGAATAAGACTCGACTTTGCATTCAAATCCAGCTCTCTGGCCACAATACACGATGAAATAGTGCCCTAGAATAAGGACTAGAGTATTAGTAATATTTTCCAACATTCCTGCCTCATTTATTTGGTATATGGACTTGAACTGATATGTAGGTTTACATCATATTATTTAAGTTTTTCTTTAAAAGCAGGCAGTGTTACTTATATGTGCCTAAGCACCGAAGTCTATGGTGGTATGTGTCTTCCCATTCCTGTTTCTCAAGCTCTTTGTGGAGTTTAGAAAAACCCCACATCAGCCTGAGGGCTGGAATTTGGTTGGTTACTCTGCTCTCAAGAGCCTAGATATCACATCTCTAAAGCACTCTTCAGAGAAGTGGGTCATATGAATGAAACAGCTTTGAAACAGGACTCTAAAATCTCCAAGATAATTTTAACCTGACTAGAGATTTGAATATGACACTGGGCTAATCTAACAAACACAGGGTGTTATTGTCTTTTTAATGAGAAAAGGTGAATTCTGAGTAGGGAGTAGATTGATAACTGTGGCAGGTCAGATACACAGTGATGTGAATAGAATGTTGGTAGTTCTCATCATGCTGTGAAACCAAATTTCTGAATGTTAAGGAACAGTGGAGCTTGATTTGAAGCAGAAGCTATCATCTGTTGTTTAGTCACTAAGTCGTATCTGACTCTTTGTGACCGCATGGACTGTAGCCTGCCAGGCTCTTCTGTCCATGGGATTTCCCAGGCTAGAATATTGGAGTGGGTTGCCATTTTCTTCTCCAAGGGGGTCTTCCCGATCCAAGGATTGAACCCTTGTCTCCTGTATGGGCAAGCAGATTCTCTACCACTGAGCCATCTAAGAACCACTAGCCATCTACCAACCAGCTACCATCTGCCTGTCCTTAATTTGGGGAGAAATTGTTTCAAGGGAGAGAAGGTACACTGAAGCCAGTTTTCTGGATGCCCTAATTCTCCATGATGACAAAGCATTTCAGTGGAGCCGCTTTAGAGTCTGTTGAGGCACCCTGCATGGTCAAATGGGGTTTTGGTGATACAGGAAACTCAGAGATTCAGCGTTGGAGGATCCTATGCTGTCGTTCTAATTTTAGGAGAGAAAACACTTACATTAAAAACTGAGCCAATCAATCAATTAAACCCATGAAAACAGGACACATGAAAGATCTTGATTTCTGGAGGAGCGAATCTGAATAGGAGACGAGGATAATCCCCTGTCCCCCATTCTTCCACCATAATCACAGTGGGTTTACAGATGTTTCTCTGCAGCTCCAGTGGGCAACTGGTTCTATAACTGCCTGCAAGCGATGGCTGTGAGGAGCCTGTTTAAAATGATATATTTGATATGCAAATGACATGAAAAGGCATACAAAGGAGCAGGCTGATAAGACTCAAGACCAATTTCAAGTGAGGGTCACCGTGGGGGGATAAACAATGATCAAATTCATGAATTAGACTTCTGTTTACTCTGCCTTTGTCAAAACTAAATATTTATTAATTAAACTGAGCAAGGCTGGTGTGGGCCGATGAGCCAATTAGCACATCAAAACCTGGGATAAGAATTGTGAGAATCACAGACCAAGGGGAGACACCTGGGAAAAGAAAGAGACACTGGAGTTGACAGTTTATTTTGATATTAATCAAGTAATATCCAAGTGATTTGCTACATCTGAGACAAAAACATCACCTAACAGATTGCATTAAATAGCTTGGAGTAAGTTTTAGTTTCTTTTCTTTTATTGGCAGGATGTTCTAGATACATAGAAAATGTTGGCAGGAAATTTGTTGTAATTGAAAATTTCAATTCACCAGCTCTTGCAAGAATGGAGTCAATGGACAATGGAATTTTACACAAAGTTGGTGAACTTGGTGAAACTACTATCTATGGGGAGTCCCTTACTTTTATTTCCATGGGTTTTTCTTAACTGTCCTGTTCTGGGATTTCAAAGTTTGTTCTTCTGCCTGGCTTTCCCCAAACTTTAAACTTTTACTCAGAAGTTTTACAGATATATTTTCCTGAAGCCAGCTCCCTGATTTACAAAGAGCTGGGTGATAAATGGTTTAAGTAGGATTTATTACATTTTCATGGGGAACCAATGCAATATTGTTCTTTACAGCTTCGGATTTTACTTTCACCAACAGACACATCCATAGCTGAGCATCTTTTCCACTTTGGCCCATCTGCTTCATTCTTTGCTAAGTCGTGTCTGACTCTTTTGCTACCCCATGGATTATAGCCTGCCAGCCCAATGTCTATGGGATTTCCCAGGCAAGAATACTGGAGTGGGTTGCCATTTCCTTCTCCAGGGGATCTTCCCAACCCGGGGATTGAACTTGCAGCTCCTCCATTGGCAGGCAGATTCTTTACCATTGAGCCAGCAGGGAAGTCTTTCTGAAGCTATTCATAATTGCCCTCCACTCTTTCCCAGTAGCATATTGGACACTTTCTGACCTCAGGGCAGGGGGAAAGGCTAATCTTCTGGTGTCATACCTTTTTGCCTTTTCATACTGTTCATGGGATTTTCAAGGCAAGAATACTAGGGTGGTTTACCATTCCCTTCTCCAGTGGACCACATTTTGTCAGAACTCTTCACTATAATCCATCCAACTTGGGTGGCCCTGCACAGCATGGCTCATAGTTTCATTGAGTTATGTAAGCCCCTTCACCACAACAAGGCTGTGATCCATGCAAGGAGATCAAACTAGTCAATCCTAAAGGAAATCAACCTTGAATATTCATTGGAAGGACTGATGCTGAAGTTGGAGCTCCAATACTTTGGTCACTTGATGCGAAGAGCCAACCCATTGGAAAAGACTCTGATGCTGGGAAAGATTGAGGACAGGAGGAGAAGGGGGCGACAGAGGATGAGATGGCGTGCTGCAGTCCATTGGGTTGCAAAGAGTCAGACACAATTTAGCGACTGAACAGCATCGGGGACCCCACCCCCACCATCTTTTCACCATCTTTACCCCTGGTGGGGAGTGGAGTATTTGCTGGATGTTGGTGAATGTATCCACATTTTGGGAGTTCCGCTTTGAGGATCAAATGAGAAAACCTGTCTAATCAAGTCTTTAGTCTCAGCAAGAGTGAGACCAGTGGGAGTGATGGGGTAAAGAACCCTTTTCACTTTGATACAAACTTTCCACTTTCCCCAGAACTAGAAGAAAGGAAGGACGCAGAGTTCTCAGCTGTATCCTCCTGGTAACCAAAATGTTTATCAGTCATTATGCAGTATTTTTCTATACAGTACCTAGAAGTCCTCAGAGGATTTCCGGTCTAAAGGCTGAATGAATAATGATTGTTTTTTTTTTTTTAAATGCAAGGCTAGCTTGGAATGGAAAGGCATTGAGGTTAGAATGTGGTAAAGAAAAAACACAGGCAGGGAAAGAAAATCTCATGCAGAGAGAGAGTATGTGGCTACTTCCTGAGACTGGAGGAGCTTTGTGGATCTACAATATCACTCACCTTCATGGACCAGTGTTAAAGCCCCTCCCAGAACTAGGATGCCCCATGAGAGAGGGTCGCTTGGGTTGGGTTTGGCAGAATGAAAAGCCTGTAAGCTGTAGAGTCAGAGTCAGGCAGACTTGGGCTGGAATCCTGAAACGTGTATATTAGCTTTGCGATCTTAGGGGATTTATTTAACCTCTAAAAAGGGACATTTAGACTTACAGAAAAATGTTATCGTGAGGATTAGATAAAACAATCCTTGTGAAAACAGTGCTTTGAATGTCTGTCACACAGTGGAGTGTTTGTGGGTCTGTATATCTTCTCCACTCTCTCCCAAGAGGTGGTCAGCAAGTTCCAGGATGCTTTAAACTCCAAACATCCTAGAGGAAATAATATATTAAGGCACAGATACCTTCATCTTGATCTGAGATATCTTTGGATTGCTAAATTGTTTTCTTTCCTTCTGAATGGAAAGAGTTGAAGAAATATGAAGACATCAGAGGATGAATTAGGGACAAGAGTGGGACAATGGGAAGGGGATGGCTTGCATGTTGGAAAGCAGGGCATGTTTGGGTTAAAAAGTATAAGGAAAGGACCTCATCTTGAGACCTGGAGGAGAACTAGTTTTATATTGTCCTTTTAAGATAGAGTAGTCTTATCATGTAAAGGAGCTTTATGTTGTCATTTCCAAGTGGATTGTTGCCTCAGTTTGCTTAATGAAGTGTAGAGGAAAAGTGAAATTGTGGATTTTATTAGAAAGGGTGACTTTGGTAAATAAGGAATCATTTCCATTCAACTGTAGTCAAATCAAACTGTGGGCTTCCCTGGTAGCTCAGTAGTAAAGAATCCACCTGCCAATGCAGGAGACGTGGGTTCGATCCCTGGGTCAGGAAGATCCCTGAGGTAGAAAACGGCAACCCACCCCACTCCATTATTCTTGCCTGGGAAATCTTCCGGACAGAGGAGCCTGGTGGACTACAGTCCACGGGGTCACAAAAGAGTCAGACATGTCTTAGGCTCTAAAACAAAGGCAACAGCAAATCAACCTTGTCTGAAAAACTAAATGATCTAATTTGAGACTAGCTTAAATCAGTGTTCAAAGTGCCTAGTAGACACCTAGATGCTTAAGACCTGCCTCAAGGCTGTGTCTTAGTCTGTTTGGGTTGTTGTATCAAAAATACCTTAGGCTGAGTGGCTTAAACCACAAGCAGTTATTTCTCACAGTTTTCAAGGCTGAGAAGTCCAGGATCAAGACACTGGCAGTTTCTGTGTCTGGTTAGGACCCACTTCCTGGTTCATAGATGGTTGTGTTCTCGCTGCGTCCTCACGTGGTAGAAGGTTGGATGGGAGCTCCCTAGGGTCTCTTTTATAAGGACACTAATCTCATTCATGGAGTCTCCACCCTCATGACCTCATCACCTCCTAATCATCACACCGATCAGCCAGCACACTGGGGTTTAGGATCTCAACATATAAAGTTTGGGGCAATACCAACATTCAGTGCAATTGGGCAGATTGGATCATCTTGATCTTACCAAATTCATCCACAGTTGTGAAAGCTTAGTTTCAAATCTCTGTGGTCAATAATATTCATGTATATGTTCTCTTTTCTCTTCTCACGACCATGCTATTTTTTTAAGTAACAAAAGAAGTAACCCCTGCTCAAGGTTTTTAGGATATAGAAGTAAGATTTTTGAACCTGATTCCTTAAGTTTGAACAGAACAGACTTTCATGAACATAGCTTTATCAAAGCCTGGATCTTTTGCACAGATCATCTAGTTATCTTGGGACCAGAACACTTAGACTTTATTGCTTTTTGTGGGGTATCATCGCAATAAGCATTTAATAATGGACAGAGGTGGACATTGTAGAAGTGACTAGGAAGTGACTGTGTTGCGCATTTCTGGTCTGTGTGGAATGTCTACTTTCTATGTAACTGTCAGTGTTTAACAGTGTCAGACAACACCACCTGCAAGGAAGGTCAGGACTCAGAGGTGTGGTCCCAGCTGGAGAAGAAAAGATACTAAAGAAACCTGCCCAGCCCAGAGTTTGGTGCTCCTCTTGACTGTCTCTATTCTATAAGGGAAGGAGAATACACATTTCATGGAAAGAGTAGGAAAACTATGTTCCCACTTGACAGGCAGAGGAGGAAATGGAATCAAGGTCAAGTTCTCTAAAGACTTCGAGGTAACTCCTTTCCAAATCTTCTTAGTGAGTTTATACTCAGCTTTCTTCCTCATGCCTCAAGATGCAGTTGGAATAGGATATTTGATACGTTGGTTTTCTGAGGCAATAAGCCATATGGATGATTTCTTTTTTGGCCATGGGTGGTTGTCTCCTAGGTGTTACCTCTCATCACCACATTTAATTTCAGGTATTTCAACCAAGACTGACTCAGTTAAAAGTATCAATTACCTAGGGGAATTTTCCTAAAGCTCTTTTGGGTTCTTTAATTCCAGGGTTGGCCAGGAATGAATGTATTTATCTAGGAATGCTAAATATAGCAGCTCAGTATTAAGTGACAAGACATCAGAGGCAGTTTACTTTGAGATTATCAGCTGTTTATTATAGTCAGGAAAGCAGTGAGAGAAACTTCAAGAAATATCTCCGGAAGATTTTCTTGTGGACTTTCTTTTTCTTCTCTACATGCAGATCTAGTAAGATTGCTTTGCACAGCTCAATTTCCAAGGTTCCAAAATATCCAAAAATACTTTTTTCCAGGACAGAATTTTAGGCAAGGGTGTCCTTCTGTTGACATAGGACCTCCAGATTTTCTTTTCAAGTCTTTATTGCATTTGTTACAATATTGCTACTGTACTGTTTTATGCTTTGGTTTTTTGGCTGTGAGGCAAGTGGGATCTCAACTCCTCGACCAGGGATTGACCCTGCACCTCCTGCCCTGAAAGGCAAAATCTTAACCACTGGACTGCCAAGGAAGTCCCTAGATTTTATTTTCTATACCCTTTTCCTCCATGTGGGCCTAATACTGTATTCTCCCCCTTTCTTTCTTTCTATCCATATTTAAACACTGGGATATAAGTTTGGGGTAAATGATTGTCACTATTTTAAGCGCGGTCCTTCCTGGAGATATTTACATTTTCACAGAGAACCAAGCTTTAAGCCAAAGCAATGGTATTTTAATGGTATAATTTCAACCATTTACAAATGAACTGAGAGGTAGGTTTTGGCAGTTGGAACAGCTGGCTGTCCCGAAAAACATGCCAGACTAATTTGCTAAGCCAAACTTCAGTGAAAATAAAGTATTTACAAAATTTATGATGGCTCAAAGCTTATAGTGGTTTATAGTTTACATCTAGTGGTTTACACTTGTAGTGACTATAGAGCCATTCTCTTACAGGTCAGATTTTACTTTCAATGTTCATTCTCATTTTTCCTCCTAAAGAGTCTCAAAGGTCAAAAAATTCCAATTTAAAAATTCATAATCAAGTTAATGAGATTGCCAAGCCTTAAAATAAAACTACGCCCAATAAACAAAAGTCCACTGTCATTTTATGTTTTGCAACTAGGCATTCAGAAAATACAGAATCCTGATTAACTTTTTCTAATGATTTGCAAATTTATCTTTCCGGTGAATTGAAGCTACTAATGGGTTGTGTCTTTAAAGCCCAGTGACAATTTTTTGAAGCAGTCCACAGATGTTAGTTTGAGACCCATGTATTTGTTAAAAGGAGATGCTGATACTGTGTATAAAATAGCTCAGGGAACTCTATTCAGTGCTCTCTTATGGCCTAGATGTGAAGGAAATCCGAAAAAAGAGGGGATATATTTGTACATATGGCTGATTCACTTTATATCACAACATTGTAAAGCAACTCTACTTCAGTGAGAATCAATTTTTTTAAAAAAGGAGACATTCTTTAGAGTGGAAGTTAAATATGTCCCAGCCCAGATTTTTCAGGGTTTGTCAGGATGCATTTGCCCATGGAAAGAGAGACTTCTGGAAGCCTTTTATGAGTGTTAGCATCATATTCACTTAAGTGTACTTTTTCCTTCTCACTCACACTGTGGTGGAAATGTGAAAAAAACAGTCAAAAAAAAAAAAAAAAAGATGGCAAGACTTAGCTTGTTCTTAAATTCAGCATTTGATCAGACAGCCCAGTATGACATAAGTGTAACTTTGGATTTTATGCAAATATCATTGACTGACTACCTACTATATATCTAGCATTCAAGACAAAATTTAGAGATAAAGATACAAACTTTAAAATGTCTCTGCTCTCCAAGACAGTGGAGGAGAGAGGTAAGAAAATGAACACTCGACCATTTGTGCTGTAGAAATGGAGTAGAGGAGGAGAGGAAGAGCTCCTTTGGGGGCTGCAGAGATGTGGATGGACCTAGAGTCTGCATACAGAGTGAACTAAGTCAGAAAGAGAAAAATACCACATATCACATAGGAAAACGGGATTCCAATATAGGTTTATCTCACTCATGATGTCTCAAAGCCCTCATGGAGAATCTACATAGGTCACCATACTTTGCTGCGTTTAGTAAGGTTGCCAAGTATACTGATCGTCCCCTAGAAACAGCATAAACATATGGTAGGACTGGTGTTTCACTGCAGAGAAGATCACATGATAGAACATATCTGAAGACAGAATGTATTGGCATTTTAGGAAATGTCGTAGTTGCTGTTTTAGTGGTTAACTCATGTCCGACTGTTTTGGGACCTCATGAGCTGTAGCCTGCCAGGTATCTTTGCCCATGGGATTTTCCAGGCAAGAATACTGGATGGGTTGCCATTTCTTTCTCCAGGGGATCATCCCGACCCAGGGATCGAATATGAGTCTCCTGTATTGGAAGATGGATTCTTTACCGCTCTTCTTTTTTCCACTTTTATCCTCTTTTGAAAGGTCTAGAAGCTCCTGATGACCTCACCTCAAGCCAAGACTTGAGAAAGCTCTTTTTCCTGAGACCCCTAAGTCTTGTTGAGAGCCCATTGTGAAGGCATCATTTCATCTTCCTGGATCCACTGGCAATGTCTCAGAAGAAGTCTGACTTTCCAGAGATCTGCCTGATTCCCCATGTGAAGGGGTTCCCAGCTCTCTAACAAAGCCCTGAATCTATTTCCAAAGGCAACTCAGTTTGCATACTAAGGATGCTTAGGGATTTGGTGAGGGCGCTGTCCTGAGTGTGTGCAGTGGTTGCTATTCCAAATGAAAGGACTACTTTGTTTGTGTTTTAATTATCTCTTCTAACAAGATCTACCCAGCAGTATTGCTCCACATGGTTTGAAAGAATTTAATTAAGCAAACAAACAAAAAAGCGCTGCTTTTGTTGTTGTTGTTGTGATTTGCTGGAATGAAGTCAGGCTATGGTTGTGCCAGCGCGTGGAGATTTTTTTTTAATCTGCTGAAGAAATTGCTCTTAAGATTAAGGACATGAACACTTAGGGTCACAATACATTTGTTTATTTATTTATTGTGGACTTTATGGAGGGTGTCCCTGTTTCCAATAGACCAGAAGATTGTAGCTTCCAAGAGATCGGCACCCTTCTAGATGGAAAGGACTAGAACTCTTTAGGATAACTGAGATAGACTGAAAGGCTTTCTGGAGAACATGAGTATGTTTTTAGTTCTCCAGAAAGGTCACATAGAAATAACAGAAGACATTTGTAGCAGCACAAAATATCAGTTCTGGAAATAATTGTGAGACCATCTGGCATGATTGTCAAAAGGTAACAGGGAAGGGACCAACCAAGAGTGGCTAAGTGACCTAGTGGAGTTTCTTGGCTAATAATGGCATGAGACTTTATTCACAAAGGAAAGCATCACTGTCTTTTAAAAAAGGGAATATTTCTGTTGTGGAAAAGTGATTAAATATAGACAAGCAACACATGAAGATTCCTCAAACACTTAGAGCATCGAAATCCCTAGAAGATCTTACCGTTAGACTCTTTCTCTTTTTGTCTCATCTACTTTCATCTCTCCTTGTCACCCCATCAGAGACTTGCAGAGGAAGAGAGCAGATGAAATTGAAAGCAGACACTAATGCTCCTGAGCATTTTAAAGTGTCTGCTGCAAAGGAGAAGTCGAGAGAGTCTCGATAGAAGCAACCCCATGTAACACATTTTTATGAAACACATGCTGTGTGCAGCCCACCATTCAGAATCTTTGTGGGCATAAAAAAAAGAATGAATAAAGCATTGTACCTGCCTACCTTCAAGGCACTTATAATCTGGTTGACTCCATTGTTAGAGCAGTGTGTATTTTTAAAATACCAATGTCTTTGGAGGTATTTTTCATGTTTGAGACACAGCAGATATGGAGGTGGGGCAGAAAAGTTCATCTCTCTTTCAGTTTCAAATTCTCCGTTGTAAAGGTTTGGGTGGTATTTAAGAGCTCAGGGGAAAAAAAAAAAGGGCAAGCATTGTTCTTAGATCCTTCTCTTAGCTACTCACTTATTTTGTATGTGATTCTTTTCCGCATCACTCCACCCTAGACGCCAACATACGATAATCATTTCTTTACGGTAATAAATTTTTTTCTGCATTGAGGAAATGTGTTTGCAATTAATAAGGTTTAATTAATAAGCCTTATTAATAAGGCTTTCAGAACTAGTAAAAAGGTATTGATATGTTCAATAACTTTTTTATTCCTTCATTCATCAGATAGTTACTGACTCTCTACAATATTTTAGGTCATAGGTGCCAGGTGTTTTGTAGGGAACAAAACAGCAAAGCTCTGCTCTCACAGAACTTATATTTTGTGATCAATTTTGTATGGTATAGGACAATGGAAATACGAATTAAATCTTTTAATTATAGGAGAAGCATACTATTGCCTATGCATGTTAGTTGAAGAGTGCTTTGAAACGAAAAGGAATAATATTGGATCATTTGCAGAGACATGGATGGACCTAGAGTCTGTCATACAGAGTGAAATTAGTTAGAGAAAAATATGTATAACACATATTAACTCAGAAAAATGGTATAGATGAACCAATTTGCAGGGCAGTAATGGAGACACAGACATAGAGAATGGACTTGTGAGCACAGGATGGGGAAGGAGAGAGGGAGTCGAATTGAGAGACTAGCATTGACGTATATAAACTACCATGTGTACAATAGAGAGCTAGTGGGAAAATGCTGTATAGCACAGAGCTCAACCTGGTGCTCTGTGATGACCTAGAGGCGTGGAATGTGGGGTGGGGGGTGAGGTGGGAGGGAGGTCCAAGAGGAAGGGGATATATGTACACATATAGCTGATTCACTTCATTGTGCAGAGGAAACCAATACAACTTTGTAAAGCAACTATACCCCAATTAAAAAATCCCTCTCCACTGCCCCTGGAGAGATACCCCAAATTTCTCCAACTTTGCTCCTTACAGGACACAGACATCTTTGAGGCAGACAACCATTTAAGACTTAGTGGCTGCCAGTAAATCAGTGTAGATTCTTTCTCACTGTATGGGTGGCTCTCAACTGATCAACTGGGTAGCAGGTAAGTTTCGACGGAAGGATGGTGGCGGGTGCAAGAAAGGTGAAAAGAGGAAGCCTTAACATCCATGCTTCAGGATGACGGACTCAAGGAGAGGAAGACAGAGGCCATGGGGCACCGGGAGAAGGGCACTACAGATAAACTCACACAATCACTGCTCTGTTTTGGGTTGACCTTAATTTCCTTGCGCCTTTCTCTCAGACCTCTCAGCTGTTGTGCATCCAGATGACACAGAGGCTTGCTGCAGATCACCAAGAAGAAACCACACTGCCTGATTGACCTAAAGTTATGGTTAGAAGAACAGTGTGACAGACCTATGACTGCAGTGACAAAATACCTTCTGTCTTGCCCTCAAAATAAATGTTACAATACAGCTTCACTTGCAGCTTTCCAGAATGATCATATTTAGATTCTTTTGGTCTAATTATTTAACTTGTCATCTCAGCATCCCACTTTTGCTTTAATGGTAGACTACAGTCTTGAAGTCTGAAGTTGCAGAGTCTCAGGAGATAGTTCTTTACCCTTTGAAAAGGTCAGTCCCTGGCATCTTTTCAAAATTCGAATCAACCGAACACGGATCCTCCAATGATTACCCCACATTCCCAATTGGAAGCTGAAGGATTATTATTACTTTTTAAATGGACTGTGTCCGCCCCTTGGAAGCACGGGTTTATAATTGAAATGTTGACACAACCTCAAAGTGTCACAGCACGAGTGGTGTTGTTCTAATAAATCTCGTCCCTAATCCTTGGAGAGAACCTTGAGCAGAGATTCACTTTCTGTATCAGGTTTCATTTACTGAAAGGCTTCTGAAGATAAAGCTCATAAACTATGAAGGGACAGATACAATGTGGGCTAAAGGGTTAAAGGGCTGGAGAAAGCTTGGTAATTCTCAGAAATGGGAAACAGATGTTGTTTGACATTTTGAAGCAGTTTCCTTCTTCTCTGTGCACTTTTCTGCTATCACAGTTTTCAAAGCTAAGACGTATGGCTGTAAATGAGAATTGCCTTGCAATGAGCTTCCTGCCTCGAGAACAGAGGGACCTAATATTAAGACTAATTTTTATTTAATATAGTGTCTTTTCACATAACGAATCACAAATTGCATTGGAAAAAGCAATGGCATTGGTACTGTTTATCAGGAAAGCTTGGGAATTAAGCAACACCTCATGAAAATGAGTAAATATAATTGCAAAGAAACACTGCCTGAGCCTGGAACTCTCCTACATATTAATTTTTGTTGCTTGGGGGAACCGTCCTGATTTGCACTGACTTCTGGTGACTTCCGAACAGATAAACACCTGCAGCTTCAGCCTTGCAGGTGCAAATAAGAAATCAGGACTTGGTATTGTGCTTCCAGAAAGAGGCGAGAATTGTGGTGATGGTAAGCGATGAGAACAGGGGAGCTTGGGAGGCAAGATCCCAAATGAAACAGCAGGCAGATAAAGCCTCAGGTGAGCTCTGAGCTCCCCCAGATGGAAACTGGGAAAGTAGGGAGAAATTTTCCCACCTGAGTGATTTCCTGGATGGTGGGGAGGGACCACATGGAGGGGAGCCAGTGAATGAACAGAAGGAGAAGCAACAAGACTGGAATATTACAAGCTGCGGAGAGCAAACCTCTGCTCCATCTATTTAATTTGTATCTCTGCTACCAGTTGTGATGGACTTCCCTGGTGGCTCAGACGGTAAAGAATCTGCCTGCAATGCAGGAGTCCCAGGTTCGATCCCTGGGTCAAGAAGATCCCCTGGAGAAGGGAATGGCAACCCACTCCGGTATTCTAACCTGGAGAATTCCACGGACAGAGGAGCCTGGTGGGCTACAGCCCATGGGGTTGCAAAGAGTCAGACATGACTGAATGACTAACACTTTACTTTTTCACTTTACCTGCTGTGATAACTATTTTGGCTTATTGAGATGTAAAGTGTGAATGAGTGCTAAGTTGACTCTTTTTGTGCACTGGAGACACATCTCTGGTTCCAGAGGGGCATCAGATCAGAGAGAAAGTTACCAAGATGGATTGAACTGAGTGAGGCGTTGACAGCTCATTCTGGACGTGTTCCCATGGCTGTGCAACACCGTACTTACGCAAAAGGTGTGAATTTTCTGTGTTTATAAAGTTCAGTGTATGTAACTACATTTACTGTGCAACATTTAATATTTAGGGAACTAAGATAATAAAGCAATAATATGAGCAATAATATATGCTTAATAAAGTAGCTATTTGACTAAAAGGCTTCCCAGGTAGCTCAGTGGTAATATTCTGCCTGCCAATGCAAAATACAAAGGAGACACGGGTTCGAACTCTGGATGGGGAAGATCCCCTGGAGGAGAAAAAGGTAACCCACTCCAGTATCCTTGCCTGGAGAATCCCATGGACAGAGAAGCCTGGCAGGCTACAGTCCATGGGGTTGCAAAGATTTGGACAGGACTGATCGACTGAGCACACACACATGCATTTGACTGAAGCTACTATGGCAGTTGAGTCAAAAGAAAAAGATATTTTTGGTGGGGAGGAAAGAGAGGGTAGGATGCTGAATTTTCACTAACTCTACTTTTCACGGGCGGTGAAAGAAAGGTGTATTCAAAAACTGTATCTCTGCTCAAGCTGCATTTTTGTTGTTCAATCACTCAGTCATGTCTGACTCTTTGTGGCCCCATGGACTACAGCATGGACCCCCTGCCCTTCACCATCTCCCGGAGCTTGCTCAAACTCATGTCCATTGAGTCAGTGATGCCATCCAACCATCTCATCCTCTGTTGTCCCCTTCTCCTCCTGCCTTCAGTCTTTCCCAGCATCAGGATATTTTCCAAGGAGTCAGCTCTTTGCATCAGGTGGCCAAAGTATTGAAGCTTCAGCTTCATCATCAGTTCTTCCAATGAATATTTAGGACTGATTTCCTTTAGAATGGACTGCTTTGATCTCCTTGTAGTCTAAGTACTCTCAAGAGTCTTTTCTAGCACCACAGCTCAAGAGCAACAGTTCTTTGGTGCTCAGCCTTCTTTATCCTTCCTGAAGAATTCCCAGTCGCTCCAGCTCACCACAGCTTTTCTTTCCCATTTTATCTTCCAAAGTATCCATTTGATGATGAGGATATTGTCCAAATCAAGCGAAAAACTGAACAAAAAGAACACTTAAGTTAAACACACTGTGGAAACTCACTGCTGAGGAGAGCAAGCAGCTTGTAGCAAATCTTTGGATGCACTGCTCGTGTGCCTCAAAGCAGTTGTCTTACTTCTCTAGGTCACAGTCAGGAGTCAACGTACAACAGGTACATGGGGTTCCAGGACCCAAAGCAGAACCAATGAGCATGGCAATTGGTGAAAACAAAAGCTTTTGTCTTCATGGCATGTAAACATACTGATCCTACCTAAAGCCTTGCAAGATGAGGGTCTGAGTGCTCCTATCAAGGTGGCTTATGCTGTGACTTTCCTTCACGCCATTATCTCTGTCATCTGAGCTCTTTCAGTTGCCAGGATTTTGGTTTCTACAAGCTGGTAACACTGCCTCAAGCCTTCTCATGTCCTAATGAGGATGAAGCAACGTGGAAGGTGGGGTGGGATGCCACCTCCGCAGGACCATTCTCAGGCACGTTTGGTGAGGACAGAGAAGCAGCTGAGGTTGGGTCTCCACCAGGAAGAATCCAAAGGCACAAGCCTGCAATAGGGGCCAAGGAAACCTAAAAACCATGCCTGTGGGCTCAATCAGCCATGTCCGACTCTTTGTGACCTCATGGACTACAGCCCGCCAGGTTCCTCTATCCATGGGATTTTTCAAGCAGTAATACTGGAGTGGGTTGCCGTTTCCTCCTCCAGTGGATCTTCCTGACCCATGGATCAAATCCATGTTACCTGCGTCTCCTGCATTGGAAGGTGGATTCTTTACCACTGAGCCACCTGGGAAGTCCAAAAACCATAATAAAGAGTATTGGTTGGTATTACTATTTCTTCTTTCTTAAAGCTACAGATTACTGCCCATGCCTTTATATGTATGTATCAAAGATTTGACAGTTTGTGCCCCTCCTCTAAAGATATGGTTGAGCAGTATAGTTTTATATTCTTACCGAGAACTGGGGATTCTTGATGGAGGTAGGTCCCTGGTTATCTGCCTTGGTCAACTTAATAAGTACTTGTTGCTATTATTAACATGGGAAGCACACCATGGTGTCGTGAGGAAACTCCTGAATTGTAAGAATCGGGAGATAGAGTTCAGATTCCACAGTCTGTCATCTGTATGGCCCTGAGTCAAGTGAATTCAACTCTCTGGGTTTAGGTCTACAAAACATGAAAGGTGGATTAGACGAACAAGATGCTTGCTTACCCTAAAATTCTTAAAAAAATTTTTTAATAATAATTAAAAATATATTATTTACTTATTGATCATACTGCCAAATCTTTTTAAAATTATTTATTTATTGGCTGCACTGCAAGGCTTGCAGACCTTAGTTCCCTGACCAAGGATTGAACCTGTGCCCCCGGCAGGGGAAGCATTGATTCTTAACCACTGGAACACAAAGGAAATCCTCTGCCCTAAAATTCTAGATTGCAATAATTTTAACGTGAGAATTTGTTTGTACTTCCCAGCTCCCCACTGGCAATTACTAGCATGCAGGCAACGGAAGCAGTTCACCAGAGCAAGGATTATGAAGAGCTCTTTGCTGTGCCGCTCTCGGTGAGCATTGCACAATGTTCAGCAAGAACTTCATTGCCGTTCATTACCATGTACTTCTTCTGCCAGAAGATGCTTCCCTCCCAAGAAAGCCTCATGGCTTGTTCTTTCACCTCCTTCAGCTTTTTGTCCAAAGGTTACCTTCCATAGGAGTCTTTCCTAACCCTCCACTGAGGTGAAACTCACCCTCACCTCAGCACTTCCTGTCCTCTTTTTTCTCCCACCATCTGACATTCTGTATCTATCAGGATCCCTTCAAGAGACAGAAACCACATAACTGAATGAAAAGAGAGCATCTAGTATAAAAGAGTCTTAACCAAGTATTAGAAAACTGAAAAGAAAAAAAAAAGACAACTGAAGGTTCACACTGATGGGAAGTGTAGGAAGCAGCTAGTGCTGTGATTTGGGGCTGAATTGTGTCTTCCCCCAAATTCATATACTGATGTCTTATATCCTAGTCCTTCAGAATGTGGCTGTGTTTGGAGACAGGGTCTTCAAAAAGACGATTAAGTTAGAATGAGGTCATTAAGGTAGACCCTTATCCAATAAGACTCCTGTCCTTATAAGAAGAGGGGGCTAGGACTCAGACCCAGGGGCAACTTTGTGAGGACATAGGGAGAAGATGCCATCTATGAGACAAGGAGAGAGACCTCAGGAGAAACAACTCCATCCACACCTTCATCTGGGACATCCAGTTTCCATAATAGGGAGAAAATCATTTTCTGTATGTAAGCCCCTCGGTCTGGGGCACTTTGTATGGCAGCCCCAGAGGACTATGCTTCTTTACGCCTCAATTGCTTTATATAATGATGCATTAACTATGCATGTTGTTGTTAAGTCACTAAGTCATGTCTGACTGTTTTGTGACCCCCATCAGGCCTTTTTGCAGCCTGCCAGACTCCTCTGTCCATAGGATTTCCCAAGCAAGAATACTGGAGTGGGTTGCCATTTCCTTCACTGGGGGATCTGCCTGATCCAGGGATCAAACCTGTGTCTACTGCATTGCAGGTGAATTCTTTGCCTCTGAGTCATGTGGGAAGCCCATGGTACATAGTTAATATCACAGTTATGGATTTATTATTATTATTACTCTTCTGTGTTACCTTCTATGAGAAAAATAGCTTCTACTGCATAGAACAGAAAGAAACAGTGATAATGCTGCAGCTGCTGCTAAGTCGCTTCAGTCACCTCCAACTCTGTGCGACCCCATAGACGGCAGCCCACCAGGCTCCTCTGTCCCTGGGATTCTCCAGGCGAGAACATTGGAGTGGGTTGCCATTTCCTTCTGCAATGCATGCATGCATTCTAAGTCGCTTCAGTTGTGCCCGACTCTGTGCGACCCTATGGACAGCAGCCCATCAGGCTCCTGTGTCCACAGGATTCTCCAGGCAAGAATACTGGCGTGGGTTGTCATTTCCTTCTCCCACAGTAACAATAAAAAATAGCAATAATAGTTACTGTTTCTTGATATTTCATGATATGCCAGAGTTGGTAGAATATTTTATGTAAATTAGTTCATATCACTCCAAACTATCTCAAGAGGTAGGTAATGTTACCCTCCTTTTTTTTGAATAGGAAATTGAGGCCCAGGTAAATTAAGTAAGTTGTCTACAATTATCAGTAAGGGGCTAACTCAAGTTTCACACACATAAGTCTGATTCTAGAATCTGTGTTCCTTGTCTGGATCCTCAATCATCATGTGCTTGCTCTCTGCAAAGTAGGCAGGGGGAGACGGCCCAGTATATTTCATTTCTTTATACCCTAATGAAATATACCATATACTTTTTAAATACCTTACATTTGTAAGTCTTTTCTTTTGCATTATGAAATCACTTTCAAATGAATTGCCTCATTTTCGGGTGTATATACCAAAGTTCATTGGTATAAGAAACATGTAAATCTTTTGAGTCCATAAGAAAAATTCACTCTAGGCTTTGTTAATATCTATGGGTGTGACTTTTTTTTTCTCCCTTAGCTCTGACCTGTAAATTTTGCCCACCTCTTGAGCATGGAACTTTCAACCTGTGGGCTATGAATGAAGTCTGTGACTAGTGGAGGTGGAGTTCAGGGAAGAGAAAAAACTGAATGACAGAGGCAATAGATGTTTAAACAATAGCCCACGTCACCCGTGGGCTTCAGAAGGCTGCTTTGTGTGGGAGGGGTCAAAGAGACCACAAGGGTAAGCTGTCTTGTGTCTTTTGAATCCATCTTAGCAAATTAGTTACTTGAAGGCTTTCAGATGCTTTTGGGCAGCTTGTAGTTGTAATGACTGACAGGCCAGGGAATTCTGGACCTCTCTGGAATAACGGTTTTGGGGAAGAGAAAAGAAAATGTTCTGATTAGATGCCACTGAAGGCTTTATTTGCACTATTCACAACACTAAATTATGAGGGTACCATCCTGACTTGATCTATTAAAAGGCCTGAAAATGACAATACAGGTTCTTGTATAGCTAAGCCTAAAGTGAAGGGGGTTTTCATCCAAAATGGCTAGGGAGTGGGGGAGATTAAGTTTGGTGTCAGGTTTGAGCACTGGTCTGATTCCAAAGCCCTAAGAAAATTTCTAAAGAGTCTTAAACCCAGACATCACTTATTATTTTCTTTCTGGCCCATTCTCATTTCATGTCCCCTTTCATAAACTTAAAACATCTTTTGGGGGCAGTCAGATACTTAGGGGAAATGGACATCAAGACCTAGCTAGTTTTGTTTCTTTATAACAGGAAATGACATTAGTGTTCCACACGTTATTGCAAATATGCCAATCTGAAAGACAAATATTTTAAGACTAGTGAGAGAATCCCATTTAACCTCCTCTCCTGAGACATGAAAGGTTATTGTAGATCACAATGCTAGAGATGTTTATAGTTCAGTTCAGGCGTATTTTGTTTCATCATCCAGGCAGTAACCATGGTTGACAACATAATATTATTGTACTTGGCTATGCAACTATTTCTTCATATGGCCTTCCTGCATAGCATCTGCATTAATATCCAGCTGAAACGGAGCTCCTAGAAAAGGGGGAGAGCAAAAATTTTAAATATGATGGTTTAGAAACTAATTGTGGCATTGGAGAAGACTCTTTAGAGTCCCTTGGACTACAAGAAGATCAAACCAATCAATCCTAAAGGAAATCAACCCTGAATATTCATTGGAAGGACTGATGCTGAAGCTGAAGCTCCAGTACTTTGGCCACTTGATACAAAGAACTGACTCATTGGAAAAGACCCTAATGCTAGGAAAGACTGAGGCAAAAGAAGAAGGCGGCAGCAGAGGATGAGATGGTTAGATAGCATCATTGACTTAATGGACATGAATTTGAGCAAACTCAGAGAGATAATGAAGGACAGAGGAGCCTGGCATGTTGAAGTTCATGGGGTTGCAAAGAATCAGACACAACTTAGCAACTGAACAACAACGATAAGAAAGCAATGCATACTGATTTTTAGAAACTTATTATTAAAAACATTTTAGTGTTTCTGATAAAATATGTTGCATTCCTATGATTGTAGTGCATCAAGTAGGAAGTATACGGTGAAATGATTTTTCTTTCAGTATTTAGAATTTGCATAGCATTTTTATATGCTATCTCACTAATGATCAAAGTTACTTATTTGTTCCAAATTTAGAGATGAGCAAACTGAAATTGATGGAGCGAGTAGTTTACTAAAATCATTAGCTGGCAAGTAGGCAAAATTCAAACCCAGGTTGTGACTCTAATATTAGTCAAGCTGTTTCCTTATTGGGTGAAGACAGCAGAGCGGGAAAGCGGGATGATTTCGGCAGATAGCCAGATCCAGTGGGCCAGTGACCCCCTCCCAACAGAGAAAACAAGATGCTGCTCACTCAACTCAAAATCAATTCGAAAGAACAAAGAATTTTCTTCCTAGATGCGTTCCCATTATCTGTCATGGTAATCATCTTCCTTTAAAGTCCTTTCTGTCTGTCTAGTTAAAATCGCCATTGATGAGATCTTCACTTTGTGTTTCCAGCAAAAGGTTCAGGTTTTTGTGGGTAAATCCCCTCAAAGTTTCCCATGACTCCCAGTGAAGCTGTGTAGCTTTACCCAGTGACATGCTTACAGAGATGGACACACCATACAATTATTGGGACGAGCTATAATTACCTCTGTCTTCTAAACCACAGCATAGGATCCTTGCACTGCTTCCTTTTCAATGTGATAGAATTAATCCTATTACTATGTTATTGTACGGCATTAACTAGTAAACCCAATTTAGCTACCTAGTAACGTGAGAGTCCTTGCGTAACAAAGAACCGGGTGCCTGGGTGTGTGATCAGCATAGATGAAATATGCAAACTGCCTTCACCATCAGATTCTTGTTGCTTGCCTCTAGCAGGGGATTATAGCTCTCATGGGGCTTCCCTGATAGTCCAGTGGTCAAGAATCTGCCTGCCAATGCAGGAGACCAGGGTTTGATCCCTGGATCGGGAAGATCCTCTGGAGAAGGAAATGGCAACCCACTTCAGTATTCTTGCCTGGGAGATCCCGTGGACAGAGGAGACTGGCGGATCCATGGGGTCCATAGGGTGGCAAAAGAGTTGGCCATGACCTAGCGACTAAAAAAAAACAAACACAGCTCTCACGAAAGTCTTAGCAGGTAGTGCAGGGTCCTGAGTCCAAGGCTTGGAAACCACCTATAATCTCCAGGGGGCTGAAATCCTAGCATGGTTGACTGCACAATGGAAAGTTGCTCACAGTACTGTTTGTGAGTGTTTAGCAAGACAGCTTAAGACTGGATTTCTGTGTGCACATAATGGACTCAGGGCATTTGGGAAGGAGTAGGTGTGTCTTTCTGTTCCATCAACAGGTGAGCCTATTATACTGGTAACACTGTGTTGTGGAGAGAGAGAACAGGTTTGGGAAAGTTGGAGCCCATGTTTATCCCACTTATGCTCTATCACCCAGTTTTTTTGGACATATCTGTAGCCAAAGTTCGGAACACTTTCTCCCTCCTTGTCAGGCACGTTTGAGTCCTGAAATAACAAACAGCTATCTTTCCAATTATATCTTGTACCTGGATCCGTCGATGGAGCTTGGTATCAGTCTATCTGTGTATCTTTATATCTGTGTATGTGTCTACTTGTGAACTTGTGTATCTCCTTTTATATCTTTATGGGACATGCTGGCATGAATAGGCTCAGATTACTAACTCCAGTCTGGAGTTCATGGATAACAAGAGGAAACTCGAAGAGGACCTAATAGTTTAGAGCCTGAGGCTTTCTGGCTTTCCAGAAATCTTACAACTATTTTTTTTCCCCTGTAACATGTTGCTCCTGTGATGTCTCTCACATCTGTCTGCTCCAGCTGCTACCATGCCAGCTCCGTTCTTCATTAACCATCAAGTGGACCATTATAACAGTTTAATAACCAAGCTCCCTGCCACCTTCTTCTCATCCATCCTAAACCACACACCGTGTCTCCTGTTCAGACGCAGCCAATGCTTTCCCAAAACTTGGCTGGTAGTTCTAAGCCCTTCGTGCACATCCTTCTGTTTACCTTTCCAGCATCTTTCTCCTTCTTTTTACTCCCTGGTAAGGACCCTTTATTTAAGTCCCACTAGGGTGCTTGCTATTTGTGAGATGTTAGCCAGCCCCTTCCTGGATCTGTAACATTTCTTATGGGAGTCCTTCCAACTAAAATACTCTTTTCCCCCATTTCACGATTTGAGCTCATTTGAATGACATTCTGATATTAAAAAAAAAAAAATCTTTGATTTCCTCCAAAAGAAGTTAACCTAGTCTAGGCCGTATATCCTCTAATTGATTGTAATTCTGTTGCATTCAGGGTTTCTTTCTGTTTTACTTACTTATTTAAGGCAGTGCCACACAGCATGTGGGATCTTAGATTCCCAACTAGGGATCGAACCTGTGCCCCCCTGCAGTGGAAACACAGAGCCCTAACCACTGGACTGCCAGGGAATTCTTCTTGTAATTTTACAATTCTAAATGTCTCTAGTTTGGATCCCCTTACTGATCCCATTGTCATTGCTTTAGTTTAGAGGATGACCACTCTTTTTAAAAAAACTTTTTAGTTTGTATTGGAGTATAGCCAATTGACAATGTTGTGATAGTTGCAGTTGGACAGCAAAGGGACTCTGCCATACATATACATATATCCATTCTCCCACAGACTCCCCTGTTTGTTATCCATTTTCCATCCCAAACTCCTCAACTATCCTTTCCCCTATTCCTCCCCCACTGGCAGCCATAAGTTCATTCTCTAGTTCTATGAATCTATTTCTGTTTTATAAGTAAGTTCATTTGTATAATTTTTTTTAGATTCTGCATATAAAGGGGGTCATAGATATTTCCCCTTCTCTGTCTGACTTACTTCACTCAGCATGACAACCTCAAGGTCGATCCATGTTGCTGCAAATGGCATTATCTCATTCTTCTTCATGACTGAGTAATATTCCATTGTATATATGCACCACGTCTTCTTTGTCCATCCCTCTAGGGGATGATCCCTTTTCTGCAGTATTGCAAACGATATTCTTTGTCTTCCATCTTCCAACCATCCACATACATTGTGATCTTAGTGAGATGTTTAAAACACTAATATGATCATTATTACTCCCTACTTAAAATCAGGTCATAAGAGGAAAAAATTTGGGTAGATGAGTGAGGGGAAGCTCTTGCATGAGCCCTTATATTTTTAAATAAAAATGCAAATTCTTTTTATACTAAAAGCAAATCCTTTCTTTGTTCCTTGCTTCCGACAGATTAGAAATCAGTCTCTTTATAAAAGCATGGAAATTCCTTTGTAACTGAACCTGTGACATGATGGAAAGTCAAGTTTCCTTGGATACCAATTTCTAAGATGCCTTCTTTTTTTTAAGTTTTTTTCTTTATTATTTTGGCCACACCACAGGGCACATACATGGGACCTCAGCTCCCCCACCAGGGGCTGAACCGTGCCCCCCACAGTGGAAGTGTGGAGTCCCAACCATTGGACCATAAGGGAAGCCCTGAAGGTACACTCTTGATGCTTGCATGCACCATAATGATTTGAATGTTGGCATCTGCACCCTGGCACAGACCATGCTTCATCCTTGCCTGTATCCTTTTCAGTGTAGAGCAATCTCCTAGTCCTCAATGGTCAAGAATCACCTCCTCAGTGTAGTTTATCTCCCCAGGCAAAAGGTGCCTCTGTTTCAGTACTCACCACATGGCCTTGTACTGTTCATTGTTATTTACTTACAGACACCCAGATTCCCCCCATTCCTATAGAAAGATTTAAGGTGGTTCCTAAGCCCAGAAACCTGGTATTTTAATTTTGTATTCTGGGCACCTGCTGCTGCTGCTGCTGCTAAGTTGCTTCAGTCATGTCTGACTCTGTGCGACCCCACAGATGGCAGCCCACCAGGCTCTGCCGTCCCTGAGATTCTCCAGGCAAGAACACTGGAGTCTGGAGTGGGTTGCCATTTCCTTCTCCAATGCATGAGTGTGAAAAGTGAAAGTGAAGTTGCTCAGTCGTGTCCGATTCTTCACGACCCCATGGACGGCAGCCTACCAGGCTCCTCCATCCATGGGATCTTCCAGGCAAGAGTACTGGAGTGGGTTGCCATTGCCTTCTCCAATTCTGGGCACCTAGTTCATGCCAAATTATAGAGGCTATTATTTTTATTTTAATATGGATTTGTGGGCCAGTTTGAAAAGAAACACAAAAGTTGGAGTTGGAAGAGTAAGTAGTGGCTATTTATACAAACCTTTTGCAATGTGGTTGAGGGAGTCTAAGGTTTTTTGGTCTCCTTAGCATCCCACATAATTTGCTGTATTTAAATAGTTTAGTGTTTTATTCTGAAATGAATGTTAACAATTCATGATTATGTTTATATAGATTTGTCTGTTTTTCTTCTGAAATGTCCTCTTCTGTCTCCCCATTGAGTTGTTTCTTAGTAGAAATCTGCTGCCATTTTTATCTTTGTTTCTTCATCTTTGATCCTTTTTAATATATTAAGATATGCAGCTTATTTTTTTACCTCTGTTTTTAAGATTTTCTTTCTATCACTAGTTTTGAAGAATGTGGCTAGAATGTGCCCCAGTGTTATTTTCTTCATATTTCTAGTGATGGGATATGTAGAACTTCCTGAATCTATGGGTTTACAGTTTTCATCAAGTTTTCAATGCTTTCAACCATTATATCTTCACACAATTTTCTCCCTTCCTCCTGTCCTTTGGAGACATCAATTACATGTATATTTGGCTGTCTGAGATGTTCTCACAGCTCAGGGATGCACTGTTTTGTTTTGTTTTTTTTGAGTTTCTTTTCTCTATGTGTTTCATTTTGCATACACTCCTGTTCTGGTTGCTACAAGCCTGAAACTTACTAGTTACACATCCATTCTTTTGGGGCAACATATTTGATCAGAATTATCACTCTCCTTTCAACTTGCTGTTATTGCAGAGAAGGAAACTTAATTCCTAGAACTGTTAGGACTTTAGATGCATTTTCCTAGCAGGGAGAGAGGATAACAGGGCATGGAGGAGATGTTATTTTCCATGAAATTGGGAGGAGTAGGAGACTGTTTGGGTGGAGGATATAGGACCTGTTAGGAGGGGAAGCCACAGTGATTCAGTGTGGCTTGGATGGCCAGAAAGTAGAAGTTAAAAGCAGATGAAAGTAAACACAAGAGGACTGAGAAGATATTGAAGTAAAACATCTCTGGTTTCTCACTGTAGCTGAAAGCCAAGTCTTAGGACTCTTATAAGTCAGTAAAGGTGTTGGATTAGGTACTGTGCTTCTCAGCCCACTTTATGCTCTGACCCTACCTCCATTCATCCTGGTTGAATGAATGGAGAAGAGGTTTGGGTGTACATATGAGTGAGGTGAAGACTTGGACCACTGCCACTGTCAAGGCGGAAAGAACATGCATGCATTCATGCATGCTCAATCATCCAGTTGTGACTCTTTGTGATCCTGTGGACTATAGCTGTCCAGGCTCCTCTATCCTGGGAATTCTCCAAGCAAGAACACTGGAGTAGGTTGCCATTTACTATTCCAGGGGATCGTCCCAACCCAGGGATCAAACATGCGTCTCTCACATTCCTGCACTGGCAGGCAGATTCTTTACTGCTGCACCAATTTCCATAGAGGCTTTTCCTTCTATGTCTGTGCTCAGGGCAGGAACCCTGGTCTCCATATGACCCAAGATCCCCTCCAGCTATAACATGCTTGGATTCTGTAAACTCAGCACAATATTCTGTGCCATTGCTGTTGTTGCTAAGTCACTTCAGTCATGTCTGACTCTGTGCGACCCCATAGACGACAGCCCACCAGGCTCCGCTGTCCCTGGGATTCTCCAGGCAAGAACACTGGAGTGGGTTGCCATTTCCTTCTCCAATGCATGAAAGTGAAAATGAAGTCGCTCAGTCATGTCTGACTCTTCGCGACCCCGTGGACGGCAGCCTACCAGGCTCCTCCGTCCATGGGATTTTCCAGGCAAGAGTACTGGAGTGGGGTGCCATTGCCTTCTCCATTCTGTGCCGTAGGTGTGCTAAATTCATCTGTTTGAAATGTATGACCATGAGTATTTGCAGCGACTTAAAACCTAGACAGTGCATTAAAAAGCAGAGACATCTCTTTGCTGAAAAAGATCCATATGATCAAAGCTATGGTTTTTCCAGTAGTCATGTGTGGATGTGAGAGTTGGACCATAAAAAAGGCAGAGTGCTGAAGAATTGATGCTTTCAAACTGTGATGCTGGAGAAGACTCTTGAGAGTCCCCTGGACTGCAAGGAGATCCAACCAGTCAATCCTAAAGGAAATCAACCCTGAATATTCACTGGAAGGACTGTTGCTAAAGCTGAAACTCCAATACTTTGGCTACCTGATGCGAAGCGCTGACTCATGTGAAAGACCCTGATGCTGGGAAAGATTGAGGGAAAGAGGAAAAGGGGGTGACAGAGGATGAGATGGTTGGATGGTATCATCAACTCAATGGACATGAGCTTGAGCAAGCTCCGGGAGATGGTGAAGGACAGGGAAGTCTGGCATGTTGCAGTCCATGGGGTCGCAGAGTCAGACAAGGCTGAACGACTGAACAGCAACAACAAAAAACACCATCTAGGTATATGTGCATGTGATGTGAGAAACAGCCAGTTACCAGCACCACACTGGAAAACAAACCCAAACAGAATTCAGCATGTCTTCCTCACTTGTCTCTTTATTTCAAGTGGTTTTAGGGTCTGAATCATCTACGTGAGTTGTCTCAGCATTTCCCTTCCATTTCTATGTGGGGGTAACTCCGATTATGGCCAGAATTACCATTGCTCCCAACTCTTTTAAGCTTCAAGATAATAAACACTTTCTAACAATTTTAAAAATTGAGATGCCCTTTTCACTTTGACCATACAGATGGGAAAGTTGTAAATAATGGATGCTTGACACTCTTCAGAAATAAAATGTGATGAAGAGTTCAGTCATCTGATTAAATTCCCCCCATAAAATCTCACCTAGCCTATTCTTCCCCCAGGGAGAAAGAGCTGTGCACACTATGGACATTATTTTTCTTTTGAACGTACTTGTATCTTGTCAAGATGTCATCAATACAAATACTTGGACATTTTTAGTGCCATGATGGGGAAGCAGGTTGAATTTTTCAATCCTCCCAGCCAATATAAGTCAGTCTGAGATACTTAATTTCTATTTGAGATCCTTCGTTTCTATTATAAACAGATCCCGCAGCAGGAGATAAATTTCATGGTAACAGTTTGGACTTTTTTATGAACCACCTGCAAGTTTTCTGCAAACATGTTTTATGGAAGCTCAAGGCAATGTTCACCCATCAAGACCCGACAGGAAGAGGAGGATGGATGGGGCCTTATCTCAGGCACACATGTAACCTTCTCTGTCCCCTGGCCTGACCTCCCTCTGCACTCATTTATGAAAATGATTCATCTTTAAAAAGCTTCCTTGCTCTGCCTGCGGGCTGTAGATCTCTCTGCACTGGACTTGCGGAGGCTGAGGTTATAAACTTCAGTGGGGGAAGTCCTTTGGAGGGGCTTCATTCTGAATATCAAAAAAGCAGAATGCACAATACCTGTGTTTCCTTAAAGAAACAGTCCTGGACGCTTTTCTACAGGAAGATGCTCCCTAGGGATTTCACTGAAAGAGCTTTTGGGGGATGCGACTTTTATGTATGTTGCTAACATATTGCCACAGTTAACGCATTTAAATAGAGGCTTGCCGGAGCATGGCCAATGGTGCCAGTGACATGAACACGTCACCCTCCATGTGGAGAAGGAGACCCTGTACTTTGCATTTCGTGCTTGTAAAGGGCACTGCAGCGGGAGTTATTTGTGTCAGGACTGGTGGGAACTGCTCGCATCCCTTAGAATACTCCTTTGAACTGAAAAGGCTTAGAAGGTGAGCGTAGGAACTATAACTCAGAGAATCATGAGCTGAACAGGAGTAGAAATAGGAAGAGAGAAGACAGTGTGAATTGATTCATCCTTTCAGGCTGAATTGAGTGGTTGAAAGAGCCAAGGTTATTTCCACAGTTCTTAAGAATTAAGTCATGTCTGAAATAGGGCAAAATACCCAAGGACATAAACATGCATATGAGTTTTGTGTTGAGAGAGAGGGAGAAGATAGAAAATATTGATATATAGTTTTTATTTATTTTTATTTACTTGTTATTTCTTTCCCCTTTTTCTTCTTTGTATTGACTGAAAGATTAAATGCTATAGTGCTTTACAATTTTCAAAAGTTTCATACAGATGATTTCATATAATCCCGTAATAACCCTCTCCCCCACCATCTTCCCCCTTCCCACTTTCCTTTTTCCATTGGTAACCACCAGCTTGTTCTCCATATCTATAAGTCTACTTCCTTTTCGTTTTATTCATTAGTTTGTTGCATTTCTTAGATATGTGATATCATACAGTATTTATCTTTCCCTGTTTGACTTATTTCGCTTAGCACAATGCCCTCCAAGTCTACCCACATTGTTGCAAGTGCCAAAATTTCATTCTTTCTTATGGCTGGGTAGTATTCCATTGTGTGTGTGTGTGTGTGTGTGTGTGTGATGTATATATGTACATATATGTATATACATATATTACATCTTTATGCAGACATACTGTTTTTTGTTTTTTGTTTTTTTAATTTCAAAGTCTGACTGAGTCAGTCTTTATCTACAGGCCTCTTTGGTGAAGACCTTGACCTTCTGTAGGAAAATTTAATCTATACAATTCTTAACCATCACTTAGTCTGGACTTAATCCATGCATAGCTTAACAATTACATTCATTCAGATGTGATTCCTTAATGTAGAGAAATTCTTTATTTCTCCAAAATAAATTCTCATTAGAATAATTCTCTGTATGAAATGTGCTTTGAAACACACATTTGTTCCATAGTGTGAGATGGTCTGTCATCAGCAACATGATTTGCTCTGTCTACTTCTAAGATATTTACTTTCACACCTTTGTTCTTGGATTTGAAATTCTTGGCTTTGAAATGTCCAGTGAGCCAAGCTGCCACTTCACCATTGTTTTTATAACATCTGCTCAGAGCCTTTCTTCTTTCAAGTGGTCCATGCTTCAGTACAAAGATGCAGAGCTGTGTAATTGCTGGGTAGGAGCCAGGTGAAAAATTGACACAGTGATAGAAAAACCTGCCCAGCTACTGACTTTGAAAATGCTTTTGCCTTCAGTCCAGTTTGAGCTTTGACTGTGGCACTCTAGAACTCACCTTGTGCTTTGTATCTTCAAAGTTCTTTGCCTGCATTGACTCATTTATCCTATGACTCTCTTGCCAGGTAAAAGGTACAATCATGGTGATAGAAGATTAGAGAATCTTGAAGTCCTTGCAAACTAGACCCTTAAGCCCCTCAATAATGCCTCCAAGAGAATGGAAACATGTATATGTATGGCTGAGTCCCTTTGTTATCCACTTGAAACTGTCACAACGTTGTTAATCGGCTATGCTCCAATATAAAATACAAAGCTTAATAAAATAAATTCAGGTCAATAAAATAAAATAAAAAAGAATGCCCCCAAATAGGAGCCTCTTCAGCAGTGACCTCCACTGCACTCCTCCCCCAAAGCAGATGTTGCCTTTCGAGTTTCCAAATTTAAACCTCAAAAAAAAGAGTATATTTTGGCAGGACCAAATATTGAATACCAGTAAAACACCTATCTACCTCACTGAACTGCAAGCAGCTGAATGGTATATCAGTAAAGTAAGTGAAGAGGGGGCTGCTTATTGGTTTGAGATCTTTGGAAGGGTCCGACTTGCAAATTTTATCCCCACCATTGTGTTATAGATGTGTGAGATGCTGTTAGATATTTATTGCTTTGCATCAAGCATTCTTATAAATAATTAAAAAATAAAACATCACACCAGCATTATCTTATTCTTGTTAACTGAGAGGAGTCCAGAAGAATGAAAACACATCTAAGGAAGTAGCTCTGAGGAGGAGAGAAAAGGGAGACATAGTATTGGAAGATTGGAGGCTGTTGAGTGCAGAGATAAACACTGCTTACTTTACATTTTGCCTGAGATTGATTTCCTGGGGGTAAAAAGAGACAGAATTCTGTGTCCAATGATCAAGCTCCTCATTCTTAGAGTACTTAATTTTACAACCAAATCAAGAAGTTAGCTGGACCAGGAGGTCTTCAATTCATTGAGTAATTTTATGGCTCTCGAAAAAAAGCCGTTTAATCAATAGAGTTGTCCCATATGTATTAACCGGTTTGGGAAGCTGGAAAAGTTCTTCCCTAACTAAACTCAAGACAAAGTGTAAGGAAGACACTTGAAATGATAGGTCCTCCCAATGACACTGAGCGTTTGTCTGCTCATAGTGGACCCAATGCTGGCTGCAAACTTTTCCAACTGAGACACTTTAGTGTCAAAATGACCTGGGCTATGATTATTTGATTTCCTATCAGCACACTTTAAAAATTACAATGACACTCACAATAGTGATGAGGACTCTTCTCAGCAGTTTAAGTAACATACTTCAGTAGATCTGTTGCCTTACCTGCCATCCCAAAGAGTTTTTCCACTAAAAGATGACACAAATGAACATATCTATGAAATAGACCCATAGTCATAGAGAATAGACTTGTGGTTGCCCAGGGGTAGGAGGGGGAGGCAGGGAATCTTTGAAAGTTTGGGATTAGCAGATGCAAACTATTATATACAGGATGACTAGACCACGAGGTCCTACTATACATCACAGGGAGCTATATTCACTATCCTGTAATAAACCACAATGGAATGTATATGAACATATATTTGTTGAATCACTTTGCTGTACATCAGAAACTAACCCAACATTGCAAGTCAACTATATTTTAATACAATATATTAAAAATAAATAAATAAAGCAGGAAACCAAAGTGGCACTCCACACACATATGGCCTGTTTTAATAAGATGAAAACGTGATTGTTCTAATTCATAGAAGTTTATTACGAAGATTTTTCTATCTTCCTGTTATTCTTGTGACCCACGAGCATTGCAGGCAAGCACCCAGAAAGCTAAAGATGGCAAGAGAGATATTGGTACCGACTGCAGATTAGCATGTAGCTGGGTACTGTAATAGAGTGTTCTAGAGACAGGCAGGAGGAATTCTGTTAGTTGCTGTGCGTATGAGATTGTGTTTTCTGGAGTGGTAAGAATATGGAGTAAGGTGGAACTTTTTTTCTTGGGCCTGTGCTTGGGATCCATAGCATCACAGTATAGAGAGGAGGGTGGGGAGGGTCTTTAAAGGCCTTTTAATTCACCTCTAAGCTAGAGAAGCAGTTGATAGAGAGTGCCAGAGGTGAACTTTAGGAGATGTGCTATTTTAATGTCTTTACCCGGGGTGCTGATGATGTTAATAATAGCAGTGTTAATAATAACAATAATGCCAGTAGTCATAAGAGCAAACGTTTATTGAAAGTTTACAATGTGCTGGCAGCTGGGGTAATTGCTTAGCAAGCATTATGGGATAGAATTCCTACAGCACCAACTCCATGAGATAATTACTGTTATGACGATGAGGAAGCTGTGGCTTAGGGTTGAGTGAACTGCCCAGGGCCACACAGCTTGCTCAACATGGAGATTTGATGAACTACATCTCGTTCAATTGATATAAAGACAAACAACGAACACTTCTCAGTTTGAAATAAACACAATGTGAAAATGGTTGAAAAATTACCGCAATTCACATTTCTTTCAAAATGATTTTATTTTCATTTTTTTCCACCTTTTTGATTAAGGGTAGCAGAGCACTGATGGGCCACATCTGCTGCCTGTCTTCATATGGCCTGAGAGATAAGAATGGTTTGTACATTTTTAAGTCGGGGGGGAAATATCTAAAGAAGAATGTTTCAAGACACTTGAAAATAGCATGAAATGCAAATTTCAGTGTCCATAAATACAGTTTGGCTGGAACACAGCAAAGCCATTAGTTTAGGTGTCGTCTACAGCTACTTGGGGTTAGAACAGCAGAGCTGAGTTGTGACAGAAACTATATGGCCTGCAAAGCCTAAAACAGTTACCATCTAACTCTTCACAGATAAAGATTGCCAACCCTGCTTTTTGATTATTTGCGATAAAGCAGTTTACAGCAAGGGCTTTGACTTCAGGCTGCTGGGTTTGTATCCCTTACTTGCTGTGCAAGTGGAGGAAAGATGGTTTGACATGCCTCCTCCTCTTCAGTTTCCACATGTGTAAAATGGGTATGATACTACCAACCCCAAAGGAAAGTGAAAATCGCTCAGTCATGTCCGACTCTTTGTGACCCCAAGGACCATACAGTCCATGGAATTCTCCAGGCCAGAATACTAGAATGGGTAGCCTTTCCCTTCTCCAGGGGATTTTCTCAACCCAGGTTATCGAACCCAGGTCTCTCACATTGCAGGTGAATTCTTTACCAGCTGAGCCACAAGGGAAGCCTCTGACTGAGCTCTGAAATGAGAAACTCCATGAAGGAGTTTGGAAGAATGTCTGGCACATCATAAGTGCTCAAAGAAATGCTTATTATTATCCTTATCACGCTAATACATTCTCCCAGTGACAGATATTAATAGATCTTCTGAAACCTTGTAGACCCATCACTGATCAGTTCAATTAAGGAGTCTTTTCACCACATCTCCTTGGCCTGCCTTGCTGCTTCCCTTAGCAGAGCTGGAGTGGGTTGCTGGGCTCCTCCTGCTTCAGGTCAGGAACTGGTGAGACAGAGATAACAAATCTACACCTCCCATCACTTCAATTACTGCTGGCTCCAGCCCCACCGCCCTTGGCCTTGGGCTCCATGACCAGGGTAGCTGTTCGGGTGGGTGCAGGAAACGCCCTGTGGATTTGGAGACTGAAGCGTGACTCGGTAAGACTGTTCGTGACCCCAACAGGCTGGAAGGTTTGGAAGGCTTTGCTCAGGTCTGCAAATTATACTGAAAGCAGTGGACTGGCTTATGGGTGAGGGGAACGGGCTGGTGTTTCCGGGAGTGGCTTTTAGGGTCTCCATCACCAGCTAGGCCATATCACCTTTATGGACCACCACTCTCCTTTCAGGGATTCATTACATCAGCAACAAGAGGTGTGTATGAGGGGGTGGGGGTGAAGGAGGAGGGGCCACCAGGAAGAAAGAATGCAGTGGAATGTGAAGAGAATGTGGACCTGAGTGTTAGCAGCCAAGCTGATTCTCTCCTTGGAGCTCCCAGGAGAGGATCTTTCTAGAGCATTTATGGATCTAACTCTTGAGCAGATAAGCACCTGACATGACGATTTCAAAACAGGTCATTACCAGGTAATTAGTCACTGTTACTGGATTCCACACTATCACAAAGCAGTAGTGAACCATTCTAGTTTCTTCCTCAAAACCTACCGTCTATATTTGTCCAGTGGTTTACTCTGTGTTTCATTTCTTAGGGAAATTACACTAGAATGTAATTGGGAGACAGGTTTACAGGTCCTTAGCTTGTGACTAGGTTACTAACCTCCAAGATGGCTCTGAATTTTTGAGATTGCCAGTTAACCCTCTCCTTAATCTCTAAGTAGATAAAGGAGTTGCATCAACACATGGATTCTGGGCTCAAATTCAATTTATAACCAGTTCTTATCATCATGATCTTGAATAAAGAAATTCACCTTTCTGTGCCTTAGTTTCCCTGTTTGTAAAATAGGCATAATAGTAGCATCTCACTTTTAAGTTGTTGAGAGGATTAAGTGAACAGATTTAGGTGGAATGCCTAGCATGGTGAGTGTTACCAGGCTGTTATTATTGCATTATTATCTCTTGTGAATAGTCATTCTACTTAGCATTGAATATATTATCCCAGTGAATCCAGACAGCAGCCCTCTGAGATAGGTCTTAGCCCAGTAGGTGAAATCATTGTCTGTGAGGTTGAGTAACTTGTTTAAAGCCACACAGCTAGTGAGAGAGTTGGCTTTCAAACCCAGTCTGATGATCTGTAGAGCCCAGGCACTTTCTGTCCGTACACTTGCTGTTCTAAGATTCATTGACTCTGTACTCAAACTGGGTCTCATAATGCAAGTTATATTAATTACCTGAATAATTAATAAGGTCACACACTCTCTTGAACATTGTCATGGAAAGTGCTTGCTTTATATCCTTTTTATTAAAGAAGAAAACTGTGCGGGATTTCCCTGATGGTCCCGTGGTTGAGACTGCTCTCAATTCAGGGGACACAGGTTCGATTCCCTGGTTGGGGAACTAAGATCCTGCATGCTTCAGGGCATGACCTGCAAAGGAAAATTAAAAAAAAAAAAAAGTAAAATGTAAAGTCAAAGAGCAAATGCTGTTTGGGATTAAACTCCATGACTTTTAGGATGACATTTTTAGCTTTATTTTATTTTTTTCCTACTTCCAGTCACTCAGTAGAAAAGCCATAGACATTTTACTTCTTATCTGTGTCCTCTGAGTGCCAAGCGAGTGAACCTTCGAAGAGCTTGTAAAGTCTGAGTGAGTGTGTGTGGCAGAGTGGAACGTGTGATTGGATGTTGGTAGAGATGGGAGTGAGAAAAGAGAAAAATATACTTAATTGCTACCAGAGGAAAAAGTTGAACTGGGTGGAGGTGCAGAATGATTCACCTGGATCTTTGACTCAAGTGACTTAATGAGTTTCTGCAACGCCTCCTGATAAAAATTTGGCCAAGGAGACGGGATATTTTGTTCAGGGTGTAACCACTCCAAGACTTGATTACTGTTTAGAAGCAGTGAGTGCCATCTTGCAAAATGATGATTCAAAGATTGCAAAGCCAAGGGGAATGGCTCACCGCAACTGGATTGCTGATTTAGGATCCCAAAAGGCACAAGTGTTAGCTGATTACCCTATTAAGAGTTAAAAAAAAAAGGATATAAAAATACCCAGGAGCTAAACTGCGTTCCATGGGGCAAAACAGATCAGAAGGTACAAAAATGGATCCAACTAGAGGAAACAAGTCTTTGTTAGAAAATCATCCAACCCAAACAATGAAAAACAAGTGATGGCAATAATGGACTTGTCTTCCTGTGAAAATAATGGATTCCACTGGCATCTGGGAGTCCACAGTGGGAGGTTTTGAATCACTGTTCTTGTTGTACCTAGTATCACCTTTTCAGTGCCCTGAACGTGGGAGTCATACCCTGATATTAATTTTTAGGCTAATTTAATTAAAAACATTTTTTTTACTATTTTTTTTAAAGTCTTTACTGAATTTTTATAGCACTGCTCTGTTTCACGTTTTAGTTTTTTTGGCCATGAGGCATGTGGGATCTTAGCTTACCAGCCAGAAATTGAGCTCATATGCCCTGGATTGGAAGGCTAAGTCTTAACTGCTGGACCACCAGGGAAGTCCCTGATCTTCAGTCTTGACACAGCACTTGGCACACAGCTGTGGTCTATGACTTCTATGGCATGGATGATGCAGCAAAGGATCATGATGAACAATATACAGTCTCATCAATAGAAAAATACATAAATATTATCTAAATTTTAGAAATCTTCATATTCCAATTAACCCAGCCAAACAAAGGAACTAATTTTTAAAAATCAGTAAAGGCTGGGATATAGGGAAATGTACATGATTATATGATAGCCATTGGTGGCCTTTATAAATTGCTTTAATCTTGCTGGCCACAAACTGAAAAGATGTTATATGATATGTACATTTTTCTAGACCTAGAGCCAGTCATTCAAGTGTTAGCCATGAACAAAAGAGAAATTTAAGTAAAGATATTTCTGACAGCACTACATATAAGACCCTCATATTTCAGGCTATCCAAACACCTTCAAATTAGGAAACTTGTAAGTTAACTACAGTATTACAGAATAAGTGAATACTATGTAGGTTAAAAATGAAGATAATAGAACCATTGTTACTTACAAATATCTGGAAATAAGGGAAGTCAAAGTGATATAGGATTGGTAAGGTTCTAGTAATTTTTAAAATTAGTAAATACTTCAGCTTGTAATTAAAGAAATATGCCTTGAAAAGTTCTTTTCCCCAATTATATTTATCATCATAGATACACACACACATTTTTTACCAACTACATTATTACTGAAATATTATTATGAAAGTAAGATAAATGATCTCTCTGTGGCAGTGATAATTCATGGAGATAACTGTTGGAACAAAAGAACATTTGGAACACAAACCACATCATCTGATGTTGTGGTAAATAAAGGAAGTGATTATCTGTATAAAAGCAAATGAAAATAGCATTAACGTTTTAGATTTTTCAGGTCAACATCCTCATCTGCTTACTACCTATTTTCTCATTCATATGTTTACCTCAATGACCAGAGATTTTGTGTAGAACAGTTTAAACAAACTAACTGAATATGGATTTTAATCAAAAAATAAACAAATAGGACAGTGTCATACATTTTCTTTGAAAGTTTCCATGCTTGCTTGAATATTTGTTTTCCATTTGATTCTAGGTCCTTCCTCCTTCGTGGAAGACTGTGCTAGTTTGGTGAATGCCATTCAAATTCCTTCCACATAGCAAGCATTGGAATAACATTACCTAAGAAAATTCATGCTAAGGGCCACAGGCTGTATGAAAGTAAAAACTGAAATATGTGATGCTATAGCTCTCTCCTTTTATCCCCTTTCTTTCAAAATATGTTTCAAATTTATTAAAGAGATTTTTGTCTATTCTGGTACAGTCAATTTTGACTCTCAGTTTTGACTGTCAGATCAGTCATTTGGTTTGGTGATTATTACTTTTGTAGTATACCATTGTACAGAGCTAAAGGAATCTTTCAAGTCCTTCTCTTAAGAGATGAAAAGACTAAAGTGTTGAAAATGACTTGTCCAGTTTAAAAGAAGGAACCCCAGATGAAGGAACCAGAACATCCTTTGATATTAAAATCCTGATTGGTTCTTGGTAGGGCATATTCCACTCTGCCTCCTGTCAATAAACACTCGAGCTTCTTGCTAGATGCAAATATAATGATAGTCTGTACCTGTTACGTGAGAGTGAAGGGAGAAAGATGCACAATGAATCATAATTCACAGGAGATTGGGATGTGAACACTGGAGGAATGGTGGTACATCCTATATAGCCTTTTTGAGCATCTGACTGCGAGATAATGTACAAAGTCAGGGATAATCAAAGATTTAAGAAGAGCAGTGCCTACCCAAGGAGTTCAAAGTTGAAGCTGGGAGACAGTATGTACTCATGCTTTAACTTCACAATATCACAATATTTATCTACAACATTGCAAAAAGTGAAAACATTGCAAATTCATTGAATAATTACATTGAGAAGGGATGCAGAGTAACGATTGCCCAGAACAGATTCACTGAGGGAAGATTTCCTGAAATAAACATGATTCACAATATCCAACACAGCAGAAGAGGCAGAATAATTCAGGATGAAGCAAAGTGTGCACAGAGGAAGGGAGAGTTAGTTGTTGTTGTTGTTTTAAAATTTATGGAGAGTATATTATATGCCAGATATCACAGATGGTACTTGGCAGCAGGAGTAACTGAGACACAATGATGAAATATTGGCCCTTTCCTGAAGGAGATTTCAAGCTACAGGAGTGTATAGGCAAGCAGAATGTAAATACAAGAGAGTTGGAGCATCAGGTTAAGTGTAAGGCACTAGCCACTTTTCAGAAGAAGGTAAATAGGGAATTCTCCCAGGAAACATTGACATCAAAGTTGAGATTTGAAGGCAGTGGAGGGGATGATGTGGTTGAGGGAGGTCCCGGCTGAAGTGGGAAGGATGTGTGGTTTGTTGTACATCTTCCTTATAGATGGGAATGGGCAGTTGATGAAAGGTTGTAACCCAGGGATGGATAAGATTCAGTCTGCATATTAAAGAAATCACTCTGGTTATAGAATAGATCATGAATTGGGTGACACATGACTGAATGTGGGCGGCATAGTTAAAAGGCTGTGGCCATCATCTAAGCCATGGATGGGTGACCTTAAGGTCTTGGGTATGGAGATTCAATGAGATGGAAAGGAGACAGAATTAACAGGAATTAGTTCATCTGGAGGAGGAGAGAGGGGTCAAGGATGATGTCCACGTCTTGGGTTTCGGGCACCAGGTGGGTGGTTTTGGAAGCCCTGAGACAGACAACAGGGGAAGAGCTGTAGGTTTCAGGATGGGAGGTGTGAGAGAGGAAGAGATGACAAGATTAGTTTGGTTTTCTGAAATTTGAGATTCTTGGGGGGCATCTGAATGGAACTGTCTGAAAATAAAAGTTAGCAATGGAGACGTGGTAAAGGTCTGGATTTAAGAAAAAAGGGGCATGACTTTGGGGACTATAAGAAGGAATATGGGAAGGCCTGGAAGAGATATGGAGCCATATTATGGATTCAAGATGTTATTTATGCTTATGAAGGAACTACAGAGAAGAGAGATGGATATTTTCAGTGTGTTGTTTAACATGAATCCATAAGAATCAGAAGATTAATTGTGCTTAATAAAAAATTTAGAAAGAAATAGGAGACTCAAATATCAGGCTCAAAGCTACTATTAATAACTAGAACAGTAAACATGTTTCATTTTGATGCTTCATTAATTTTACTTCAATCATTTGCTTTTAGCTAACTTCAAACTTTCATCTATAAAGTGAAAATAACCATCTGATCTACAGCATTGTTTAACATACATGGATCATATCTACCTTAAAAGCACAGCAGTCTTGATCATTTTAGGAATTGTCTAGATTTGATACGGGATCTTCAGAAGTCGTGTTTCTTTTGCTTAACAATCGACGTCATATCTGTAAGGTAGTTACCTTTGTAAAACACTTTGAAAGACATTACATCATTTGACTCTTACAGTCAATCTAGTGAAGCAGGTAAGAGAGTCTTTATTATTCTTTCAGTTTTATACATGAGAAAACTGAAGCTAAGGTAGGTGAAGTGACTTGTCCAAGATAAGTCACTATCTAGTACGTGGCAGATTTAGAGATCAATTGCAGGTGTCTGGGCCACAAATATGATTATAATCTTTACAACTACTTGCTAACAGTCCTTGGCTATATCTTTATATCTGGATTAAATGATTTAGTAAATCAGTGAAACTATTCAGATTATCTAGTATAATCAACATCAACCACATGCAAGGCATCTCATAAACCATTGGACAGACTTAAAGACACAGCTGACATCTCTGAGAACAGGAAATCTACTTGAGGCATATAAAATGGAAGTGCCTGGTTAATTCGGTAGTAATAGAGATACAAAATAATTACTATAATCCAAGAGAATATACAACGTGTGCAATGAATGATCAGGACTCTAGGGGGATTCGGAGAGGAAGCCACTTGCAAAAAAAAAAAAAGAATGCCATGGAGAAAGCATGACTGAAATGTAGCTTAAGAGGTGAACAGAGACAAAAGAGAAAGCACTGGTGCCAGGACACAGTATAGGCAAAGGGACACAAAGGCAAAGAGGTGAGGAGGGGAAGATATTCTTGGCAGTCAGTAGACCAGGTTGGTGGGAATAAGTGGTTTATGCAATGATGCTATGTTGAAAATCTTGTAGAGGTCAAGTGGGCCAGATGGCAGAAGCTTTTGAAATGTCAACCTAAGAGAGTCAGTATAGGTTTTTTTTCCGTGAATTATTTTATCAGCCCAGTTTAAAAAATTGCTGTTTAATTCAGTGAAAGATGTCTGAAATGTCACTGCACTAACTGATTAATTTGGTCAAATTGGTCACTTGGATTCACTTTCCTAATCATAGTTCAGGAAAATCTTCAGTCTCTGCATGAGATCAACTGCTTTTAAGTACCAATAAAAGCTTAATATCAAATGGATGTGCTATTTTCTATCATCACTAAGGTGTTTGAGAAGAAGTTCACTGAGGATGTTTGAAAAATATTTTGTCTGCTAATGGAGACAGTTTTCAGATGTTTCTTGAGTCTTTCCTGAGAATTTCCATGGGGCTAGCTCTCATTACATTCTCTGGGATCAAGGGGTAATGCATTGAAATCAGCAACTTTTCCATCAAGAGAAATCTCATGTCAAACACCAGATCATAAAGTCACAAAGCCTAAGTCTTTGGCAGCTAGTGGGAAAATCTCCTGGAGAAGGGTACGACAACCTTCTCCAGTATTCTTGCCTAGAGAATCCCACGGACAGAGGATCCTGGAGGGCTACAATCCATGGAGTCTCAAAGAGTTGGACACAACTGAAGTGACTGAGCACACACAGACACTTAACACATGTGACTTACCAGGTGGCGCAGTGGTAAAGAATCTGCCTGCCAATGCAGATTGAGACTCAAGAGACCTGGGTTCAATCCCTGGGTCAGGAAGTTCCCCTGGAGGAGGATATGGCAAACCACCCCAGTATTCTTGCCTGGAAAATTCCACAGACAGAGGAGCCTGGTAGGCTACAGTCCATGAGGTTGCAGAGGTGGACATAACTATGTGCACACACACACACAGCACATCTGACAACTTAAGTCACTTTTTTTTAAAAAACAAACAAACAAACCAATAAGCAAACGCCAGTATTTAAGGAATCTAAACCTGCAGTTACTTTTAAATCTTATCAAAACCACTATCAGGAAAAGATGACACAAAAGTGCTGTGTGTTTACCGATCACTCGAGTCTCTATTAATGTCTGACAAATTATATAGCCACTAGACAACTCTGTGTTATCTCCTGGTGATATCAATGATATTACAACATTAAGGATGGCTTAGTGTGAATGGTGACAAGAAGTTAAAAGCTTCTGTACTGACACATGATTATGTAATGCTCACGACGTGCCAAAACTTCCTTATCCTGATGAATATTCTGAGCAGTGAAAAGGAAAATGCATTATCTGTTTTGGGTCCTGAGTCATGCAAAATGCATTATCTGTGCTGGGTCCTGAGTCGTGCTCCGGGAAACACAGTTTGTGGGTCCACAGGCCCTCTTGAGGCTGGCAGCACTTCTTTGAAAGGAGAACACTTCTCAGCTAGACAAAGGGTTCCCTATCACCTGATGAAACCGAGTCAGGTGCTCTTTTGCAAGCAAATAGAGTCAAAGAGGCATCCACATGTATAAATGTCCTATCCTCGGATTTCACGGTAGAGGTAATTTCCATTCCTGGAACACTTGTGGACTCATAAGAAGGAAGGACTTCTTTTAACTCCAACTTGAAGTGGAATTAACATCTGAGAATAGCTGATTTGAGGAATTGTTCTTTTAAAACTAGTTTTTTGTTTTGTTTTTGACAAAACTGGGTCATACAATATAGGGTAAAAAAAGATTTTTGACTTGAGTTATATAAACAATCTTTTGACTGTAGCTGGCAAGCGGTAATTCTGAAGAAAGATATTTATTTCGTGGTATGATGGATCTTTATTGGCTGTGGAGATAAGTTCTAAGCATATTTTCATGCATAGTGCTCCCCACTTCTTCACAGAATGAGGCTTAAGTTCCAAGACCCAGAGGATGCCTGAGACTGAGGGTAGTACCAAATCCTACGCAAACTATGTTTCTTTCCCACCTATATACCTATGGCAAAGTTAAATATATAAATTAGGCATATTAAATAGAGCAATTATAACAATACTCTGTAATAAAATTATTTGAGTGTGGTCTGTTTCTCTCAAAATACCTTTTGTACAAATTCAATGTTTTTTTTGCTATTTACTAAATGCTTATCATGCCCTGTGGTCATAACTTAGGCGGTTTGGTGTTCGGATGGCAAAACTATCACATGTTTCTCTTTCCGTCTTCACAAGTTCAAGGTCGGAAGATTCGTTCTTACGGTCGAACTCAATATATGATATTTTTTTCTTCCTTATTAAGTTGAGAACTTTCATCTTTTCACTTAAGGGAAGCACTTTACAGCTTCTCTTTGGCACATTCAAATTGCCAGCATCCCTACTCTTGTGCCTTGGAGCCATTATGAAAATAAGATAATTAAATACGTTGTCTAAACCGCATTAAAAAATCTTGTGGGTAAGTGGTGGTATTCTCAATATACAGGTAGGGGGAGCTGACCTAGGAAAACCTTCCTATTGCGCCCTGGTCACACAGACGGCCGGAGAAGGCAATGGCACTCCACTCCAGTACTCTTCTCTGGAAAATCCCATGGACGGAGGAGCCTGGTAGGCTGCAGTCCATGGGGCCACTAAGAGTTGGACGACTGAGCAGCTTCACTTTCACTTTTCACTTCATGCATTGGAGAAGGAAATGGCAACCCACTCCAGTGTTCTTGCCTGGAGAATCCCAGGAACGGGGGTGCCTGGTTGGCTGCCGTCTATGGGGTCGCACAGAGTCGGACACGATTGAAGCGACTTAGCAGCAGCAGCAGTAGCAACACACCGATGGCAGAGGATAGAAGGGGGTCCCAGTCCAGGTCTCTCTGGCTCCAAACCTATATTTCACCCATTATGAAATATATTTCATCCATTTCTGGCCCAAATGGTCTCACCCTCTGATCAGCTCCCCCTTGAGAGACGAAAGCAGTTCTGGACAGCCCTACCTCCACCCTGGTTCTGGACCCACCAAACGTCGTGGGGCCAGCAACTCTGGGGCAAGGCCTCAGCGATAGCCAGTGACCTTCTGCCCACGAAGACAGTGATCAGAAAACTGATCATCCCTAAGCCTAGAAAATGCTAATCCTTTGCATAAAAATATTGCTAAAATTGGTAGCTGTCATGACCAGTTTATTAAATGGGATTCAACCATTTTACGTGACTTTTAATTGTGGTATTCACCTGCTTCATTCCGTGGTCGTAGTGGTTTACTCTCGACGTCAGGCCGTGTGCAACCACCTTTGCCTACAAGGTGTTTTTTTCTGCCAGTATTCTTTCTCCTTCCTAATTTGGACTTCCAACTTGCTGTACTCTGAGAAATCAGATAAACATGGCTGTTAGAATTGCATGTAAAATAGGAATCAATAAGGCCTGAGTGACCAACTGGCAGGATGGCCAATGAAAATAAGATCTGATAGGAGCTCCCTGTGGCAACAGAGGCTTGGGGAGGTTAGGTTACTAACTGTATCCCAAATGATGTTTCTCCTAAAGATGGAATGAAAGAGGTTGTTGTCCAGAGGTTAAGAAACTGCCTGCCAATGCAGGGGATGTGGGTTCGATCCCTAGTCTGGGAGGATTCCACATGCCACAGGTCAACTAAGTTCTTGAGCCGCAACTACTGAGTGAGCCCAAGCACCCTAGCACTCATGCTCCATAGCAAGAGAGGCCACTGCAATGAGAAGTCAAACACACGGCAGCTAGAGAGTAGCCCCCACTCACTGCAACTGGACAAAGCCCATTCACAGCAACAAAGACCCAGTGCAGCCAAAAATAAATGAACAACAACAAAAAAAAATTGGACACCTCCTCTGACCCTCTTCTGTCTACATGAGGACACTGTGAATTGGAGCTAATAATAATGGCTAATAGAGAACTTACAATATTCCAAACAGTATTTTACATTCTTATCTTTCATCACAGTCCTATGAACCAGACACTATGATTATCTTCCTTTTATAGATAAGAATACAAAGGTATGAATGATAAGTAACTTGACAAAAGTTACACAGCTATTAAGTGGTTGAGAAAGGATTCAAGCCAACACTACTTGGCCAAGAAGAGCCTTTGAGGTGATGGGGCCACTTGAAGTGACTTGTCTGAGCTCAGTCAGGAAACCAACAAAGTGGAAGACGTTAGAATTAAGGTCTCCCTATATCAGGGCAGTGCATGTAAACTGTGCCCTTATATCTAAGTCCAGTGTAACTACATGCACACACACACACACACACATATACACACATGGTCATGCTGGCTTGCAAATCTTTCCAAGGTGATCTTTCCTATTGCTGTTTTCTTTGCCCTTCTCCCCTCTTCACATCACCTGTGATAATTTTTGGCACAAGTGTAGGTGTGCAATTTAGACAGGAAGTGATTTGGACTGTTTAGGATTCTTCTCTTTGGCAGAATTACCATGAGGATAATGATGGGGAACGTTCTGGAGAAACCATCTTGAGTATCAGTTTCACAAGAGACCAAAATCGACCCGTAAAAGTGTTCATCAAGCTGGTAAATTCAAATATATTTTAAGAAGGTATTTCCAACCCAAAGTCAATCAGTGGCTAATTAAGCCCTTCAGTCTTTCCCAATGCTCCATGATCAGAGGTCTCTCAAGGTGTCACCTCATTTCTTTTAGCAAGTTCCCAAAACTAAAGGCAATATTCACATCAGGGTCATCTCCCTCCCGCCCCACTCCCCCCTCCCAAAATGGTCAGCAGTTTTCCTACATGTTATCAGGCTTGTTGTGCCAAATTAAGTCTTATTTGTAAAAATAACTGGCAGTTAACTACCGCTCACATTTCTTTAGGAATGGTTTTTCATAGCTTGGGAGAGCTTTATTGCAGAGGATGTTTCCTGCTCTTGAAGAAAATTAGACTTATGTTAGCAACTCTGAAAGGTTTCATTCTGTCAGATCAATATTTTGCATTTGTGTCATGTATATTAATTTATTCTTCATTTAGCAGTGTTAAAATTTTGCCAGTGGTTCCAGTAGAATATTTCTTTGGTCAGCTTTAGGATGTATGCTGGACTCACATGTTTGGTATTTCAGATCTCAAATATTGTTTATATTAGAAAATGTTTGCTTGATTAAGGAAATAATGCCAGTTTGGGGGATTAAAAAGGTCAGTGAAACCTCTACTGAAGTCACCTAGTAAGTTAATGTATATAGTTATTTTCTTGGCCTTAGGGCCTGTCATATATTACATGCTATGAGAGGGAGATGGGAAGATTTTCTTCCATCCTCCTGGAGTATTGCCTTTCTTAAATGAAAACTCCTGTGGCCCCAGTGATAAGCTCTCTTTGGCAGGGCACTTTAAAACTGCGCAAGTACAGGCTTCCCTGGTGGTCCATTGGGTAAGAATCTGCCTACCCATGCAGGGGACACAAGTTTGATCACTGATCCAGGAAGACCCACACGTCACAGGGCAACTAAGCCCGTGCATCACAACTCCTGAGTCCTTGACGCCCAGAGCCCATGCTCTGTAACTAGAGAAGCCACCACGATGAGAAGCCTGCTCATAGCAATGAAGACCCAGTGCGGCCAAAAATAAGATAAATAAATTAAAAAGTGCAAGAAAGTGGTTAATTCAGTGCGGTTAGTAGTGACATGGGTCAGGCACAGCCATGAAAGCATCAGAGAGCGGGTCCTGGGCTGCTTCATTTATGGCACATCTCTTCTTCCCTTATTGTCTCCCTTGCTCAGGTGACATCTGCACCAACACACAGTTCAAATGTGCATTGGGGGCAGGTCCCTTAAAAAGAAACATTGCCTCCTAGCATGCATTTGTGTTCATTTCTTTATAAAATCTAGGCATGCCCCCACAGACATTCATGCTCATACAGACACACACACAGATATGCACAATCATGCAAGCACACAAACATACAGACACATATAGAATCACACTGTATGATATACATGAACACATACACACAAGTTATGAAGAGATACACAGACCCCTGGGTGTAGGTATAGACGGATACATCCTCTGACAGACACAGACATACATACGGATGGACACACATGTATTTGGACACAGGCAGATGCAGACACATGGGCTTCCCGGGTGGTGCTAGTGGCAAAGAACCCACCTGCCAGTGCAAGAGACACAAGAGACTCAGGTTCGATCACTGGGTCAGGAAGATCCCCTGGAGGCGAAAATGGCAACCCACTCCAGTATTCTTGCCTGAAAAATTCCATGGACGGAGGAACCTGGCAGACTACATGGGGTCACAAAGAGTCAGACACGACTGGGCATGCATGCAATATATAGACACATACAGATTCAGACTCATAAATACACAAATAAAGACAAAGACACACATGCATATGCCCTGCCAGCTATTTCTATGTTGGTCTCAACTATTCAGTGAAACTCCTCTCTCAGTGTTGGAAATGGTCGCAGTGGCCAGAAATCAGGATGTAAGAATTAGATCAGGCATAATAACCCTTTACCATTTGCATCTTCCATAACATGATTTGAGAAACAGCCTCTTGGTTTGCTCCTGGAACCTACTGACCACGGACAGCAGGACTCCAACTTTATTTCGAAAATAGAAGAGAGAAACCAGGACCAGAGCCAGTGGGAAAAACACCTGGAACTGTGAGCGGTTGCCCTAAACCCAGCTTCTTTCTATGTAAGTCTGGGAACCACACTCCTTCACAGGCTTTGAGCGCCTACTCTCCTTCTCTGTTGGGAGGGGGGATGCTGCGGAGAAGAATATGCAGTGAAATATGCTCTCATGGTTCTCAAAACACATGGAGTTATGTTACTGAATCATAAATGTATTTGGATGGATCTTATCTAATTATAGTTACATGACAGTAACTTTCTTCTTTCAATGAGAGTGCCTATCCAAATTTCCATCTTTGTATCTGCTCTAACAGATCTTTCTGAAACAACTTTCACCATCAGCTGTAAATGCTTCCTTTGAAAGCTGATGATTACATCCTGGGAGTACTATTTATGTAGTTGCTATTTCCCAACTGGAGTTCTGTTCAAGGTGTCACTTCCCAGCATCGTGGTTTGTCTTGATGGATGAATGGGAACTGGGATTTGCTTCCTGAAGTGCGAGTAGACACCTAAGTGCAAGATGGATCTGATAGTGAGGAAGGCAGGGAAAATACTTGATAACAGATATAAATAGCACCTTCCCCTTTTCAATCATCTATCCTGGATTGGCCTCTGTGATGGGAGCTTTGCACACATTACCTTAATCCTCACAACAGCCCTATGAGGCAGGCAGCTATTTCCCTGATGTGGATGAGGAAACCGGGCTCTGTCTTTCTTGGATATTTAGTGTATTTATTCACATGTGGCTTCAGATGTAGAAAATTTGATCCATGAATTTAGATTCACAGCATTTAATGATGGATTTTGGGAAATCACTTCTCAACTCCAGCTGTCACTTTTTCCATGACTCCTTGTATTTACAGTTTTTACTTGGATCAGACTGTACAAATATGCTGACTGAACAGGACTTTATTAAGCAATGCTCCTGTTTTGTTTTCAGGGGAACAATAGAATTAAGAATATAGATCTGGAATACAGCTGCCTGGATCTCAGTTCTGACTTTGCCACTTACCTGCTGCATGACCTTGGGCAAAACAACAAACTCTTCTGTGTCTTAATGGACTGGTTTATAAAATGGGAGTGATTATAGCACCCAGCTTACGGATTTATGACAAGTTTGTCTGGGCGAGATTCTCAGAACTGTGCTTGGCATAGAGTAAGCAAAATACTAGTGCCAGTTACTATTATCATTTCTATTTTAAGTCACAGTTTTGGTTTCTCATTTCTTTACAAGTTACTGAAATGTCCTGTTTCACATGTAAAGAAGGAAAAATATGCAAGCATATATTTTAATGCATGTCTTAATGGATGGAATGCTAGAGAATATATTCCAAGCAGCACTGTCATTATAAAAGGAAGGACAAAGAAAAAGAGTCTATGGCCCGAGAAGGACCCTCAATCTCAGACAACTGATCAGCAGGCTTGTCCGGTTGAACCTGGGAGAGCAGCAAAATCACTGGAGTGTTCAGGACGATTTCATTGCTCCCGTTTAGTGGGATAGAGGTTGACCAACTAGTAGCTGATGGCAAAATGTTAGTCAAACTGAGACTTGACTAACAGACTGATGATCATCATGTAACAAGTAAAACGAGCAAGACATTTGAGTGGCAAGGTTGTGTGGGTGGGAGGCTTATTGTTGAGGTCACTGATGTTCTAACTTTACTGCACTATTATTTCAGTCAAGGGAAAGAGTGCTGTGACAAGCCAAGACAGAGTTCTGGAACAATACATACTTACCGTTCTTTTCTCTCTCTTACTCTCTCTGTTTCTGTCTTTTTCTTTCCTCCTTCCTTCCTTCCCTCTCCCTCCCTCTCCCCTCTCCCCATCTTTCACTGCCTTGTTCTCCTTTCTCTTGTTATTTTTCTTTATCATGGGAAGTCAGGTATCCTATGTTCGTGATGGCTGCTGAAATGACCTTGGTGACCCATGTATTGTAGGCAGCTCCCAAACTATAGGTTTCTATCTGCCAAAGCATTGAAGAGACATTCCTGTCAGCGCTGAATGTGAAAAACGTATGGTGGATAAATTGTCGGAACACATTAAATCAGTGTTAGTAACAGGCGTCGAACTGTGCAGAGAGTTTGGGCTAAAATGGCTAGACATAACAAAGGAAGTTTTTTTTAAAAAAAAATGACAGGTCGAACGTAGCCTTCACTTCTTCATTAACTTTGTTTTTGCAAATCTGTGCTGACTTGTTAGAACTATCAGTACCGTAATAAGGGAATGGTACACAAAGGAAAACAGAGCATAATTATTCAGTGTGCTCAGAGATTTCTTAAATACCCCATGCTTCATTCTTCAGATAGAAGTCAGCAAATTCAGCCTCAAACATTTCTACAGGGAAGGAACAGATCAAACTAAACAAACTAAAAACTCAACAAAAGAAAGAAAAAACACCTTTTAATATTTGTTTCTGTTGCCACTTCTTCTACGGTGATGACCTCATCTGCCAAGCTTTTCATTGGTTAGAGAGTATTTTAAGTGAATTAAGGAGAGTTAGGAACAATGAGATGCTGGGTAAATTCTTAACATCAGAAATACTGTCCCACTTCCAAAATCTCTCAGATCTTCAACTGCTGACAAGCTATGGTTTGTTGTTCGCAGCCATCTCAGGAACCTGTGATCTCACTTTTCTCAGAATCCTGCAGGAGGTATTTACGGCTATTAGTTATACCTAAGTTGTACACCTTTAAGTTGTACTTTGAGTAGACAACTTAAGTTGTACAAAAAAATTGTGTCACTTTTGTTTTGGTAAAGACTTTCTCTTGTTTAAATCTCATCTACTCATGGAGATTATAAACTCCTTGAAGGTGGTAACTTATATTGATTTTTATCCTCCTAGCATTCCTCCGCTCACACTGATCAGTCCTCAGTGGATGTCTGATGCTTGAGTGATGGAACACTTAGACCGGCTTTTTCATGTGGGCTTATACACGGGATGGATTTCTCCTTTCTAGGGGCTGCTGGTTGCTACCTTCTGGACTTTTCTGCTCTCCACAAAAAGAAGACGAGATGGTGGGTCTGATTCAAAATTCCCCTGCGCTGGTGGTGTGAGATATGGGGTCTGACTCAGCCTCTTCTTGTCCTAGTGATGTGATGTCTCCATACACAGCACTGTTTACAGTTGGAGCCATTCCTAGTTTGTTTTACTTGGGAGTCCAGGAGAAATTACGCTCTTGCTTATAAATTCTCATTGGGTTTTATGACATTGCCTGGCTCACACTGGTAGCCTGGTTAGGGTGGGGATAGGGAGGTGTGAGCTAATGAAGACTAAGATCCTTGGCCTCTGTCTCTTCCCACTCTCCTGCAGCCAAATCCGGGGTAAATGAGACAGAGGCAGACGTAGCTGGAGGGTTAAACCTTATTTTCACAATGAGGCCCTCTGGAGGTCTCCAAGTGTTCTCTCTGTCTAGAGGGAAAGAAAAAAAGTGGAGAGGCAGCCACATCTTCTTTTTATCTCCCTTTGGAAACAGAATTAAGACGCTGCCATTGACTTCAACCTATGAACATCATCTGGACAATTTTCCAGACTCTAGCTTTTCATTTTAAAGCCAGTCTTTGAGTGGGAATGTGAAATCAAACACAGAGGTAACAAATAAGCAAACAGACAGGGTTGAATTTATCACTGAGTGTTCAGGTCACCTGCTAACCATTCCAGGTATCTGATTCCAAAGCAAACATATCATCTAGCTATTAGGATCCTCTAGAGGCATTTAAGCTGAGTGAAAGGGCAAGCAAAGATCTGCGGTATGATTGCCACTGAAGTCAAAGTCACTAAAATTTCTGGAGGTGGAAATTACATTTTTTTACTTTCACGTTCAATTATTCATCATGGTTTTTCCCTTGTGCAGTTTTACAAAAATGACAATTATTTAATTGGATATACAGATAAAACTAACAATTACAGTCATTACTCTTCTCTCTCTGATGGCTACTGGGTCTTTCTGGATTATTCACCAGCCTCACTGATCCTACAACCTTGTCTAGCACCCGTGGACATGTGCAAGTCAGCCAACTGTGCCTCAATTTCTTTGTAATAAGGTGACATGAAGCCACTGATTTATTAAATATTATTATCTTCTTGGTACAGAGTTTTGCCATGGTTAGAGATAGTAGCAACTTATTAAGAATATTCTGGGAAAAATACCTGAAATAGTAATTGCATGATGCAATCAGTAAAAGCTTGCTCATCTTCACTCCACTGCTTCAGCTGTAGACATGCTTGGTGGAGACAGAGGATGGGAAAGGACCTTTGATCTATAAGAAATATTACATTAGAGGAGCTTATATCACACAGAGTTTGAATAAACTGGCCCAACTGAACTAATGCTTCCCCCACCCCTCCTTGCTTGTTTTTTAAACTAGTATCCAGGCAGCCTGGATGACTTCATATTCTGAATAAAAGATCAGCTATTAATCATTGAGGTGTTTGGGGAAGTTGGGAGCAGTTTTCTTAATCAAAAGGTGAAACTAAAATAATTTTCATGTTGCTCTACTTACTGACATTTCTTGACTTCAAAATGAATATTATTTTCAATACAGAAGTAAAAAGAGAAAGCACTATGTTTTTCTGACTGCATGGGTCTGTCTTAACTCAAGGCGAGTTACAGCTTTATCTTAGGAAGTTGTGTTCTTAAATGTCTACACAGATGCCTACATGAATGTCTGCATGAAGACACACTTCACTTTGGTTCACATCTTTATGATGTGTTAAATTCACTGCATTGAGGTAGACTCTGATAAAATGCTGAGGAACTCCTGCATAATTAGTTATCTTTGGGTTACTGAATAACTTTCCTCTTTCATTTCACATTATTGAACAATTTTTTGACTGCTATATTTCACAGTTTTGATGTTACCTACTTCCCTAATCTTTTGAGACTGTTAATAAAAAATGTTTAGGTATGTGTGTTTGTGCCTGTTCAAATTGGACACCAGCTACTGGTTATCTAAACTCATACACCAGACCTCAGAAAGTTTCTGAGGAAAGAGATCATCATGTTTTGGGGGCTTTATGGTACAGATCTCTCTCTCTATTCTTCTTGGGCATTTAGTTTGTCAATATATAATCTAGGCCGGAGAAGGCACTGGCGACCCACTCCAGTACTCTTGCCTGGAAAATCCCATGGACGGAGGAGCCTGGTGGGCTGCAGTCCATGGGGTCACTAAGAGTTGGACACAACTGAGTGGCTTCACTTTCACTTTTCACTTTCATGCATTGGAGAAAGAAATGGCAACCCACTCCAGAGTTCTTGCCTGGAGGATCCCAGGGAGGGTGGGACCTGGTGGGCTGCCATCTATGGGGTCACACAGAGTTGGACACAACTGAAGCAACTTAGCAGCAGCGGCAGCATATAATCTAAGCAGGTTAAGCTGGGTTTCCCCAACTTGCCTGACATAAGCATCACTTGGGAAACTTTTAAAAATGTCCATATTTAGGAGTTTTCTTTAGAGAGTTTGATTCCATAGGTCCAGGGTTGTGCTCAGGAATATGTATTTTAAATGACTGTCCTAGGAGGTTCTTAGGCTTAAGCAGGTTTGAAAACAGTGCTACTGAGTAAAGATCAGGGTTCCTACAGTCTCAGAAATGAGAGAGTCATGCAGACCTTAGGTGATTAATTGAGTCAACTTAAAATAATTTTAAATAAAAAATTAAACATTCTACACATGCATTTTAAAATTGGAAAAAAAATTATTTCCTCATGGTCATTGCAAACCACAAATTCTTAAAGTGAAAGTCAGTCACTTTAGGCTACCCCCTCCAATATTCTTGGGCTTCCTTTGTTGCTAAGCTGGTAAAGAATCCTCCTGCAATTTGGGAGACCTGGGTTCGATCTCTGGGTTGGGAAGATTCCCTGGAGGAGGGAAAGGCTGCCCACTCTAGTATTCTTGCCTGGAGAATTCCATGGACTGTATAGTCCATGGGGTCGCAAAGAGTCGGACATGACTGAGCAGCTTTCACTTCACCAGACATATTGGCAGAAACAGCCTCGATGGCCATTTTAAATTTCATTTGGTAGTGCTGATGCTTAGTTTATCAGCGAGACCATGGACGCTGTCTGGGAACTTTGTTTGTGGAATTTTTAATCCCTCATGAAAATCTAGAATTACTACAGCGCAGGGTAGACATGGCTCTGCTTTGTTGGGTGACTTCATGAATATTGAACTGCTGTTTCTCCCTCCTTAGCGCTCTATTGTGAAATCATGGCCAAGCTTGATTTTCTTGCCTGAGTTCACCACAGCCAAGCCCAGGTGGAGAGAAGACTAAACCGACTTCTTTAAAGCACACAGAAAAAGGTGACTGGCTGTTTTCTTCTCAATTTTCACAATTTTATGAGTCTTTAATAAGCATTTGCTCAGAGCTTGGCAGTTTCTACATGTTTTAAAATCATTTTTACTAGCGACTTCCAAAACACACCCGTGTGAGAAGTCTGTTTTCTTAGCCATGTTTTTACAGGAGGTATATAACCAAGAGCACAAAGAGGAGAGACAGTGTTTCACTTTCCTCCTGGCTTTAAACCACAGGAAGAAAATGGGAGGCCTTGCCTGTTTCTTCACGTTTGGGGTTATATAAGTTGTCGAAGAGTTGTGGTTCCAATATGCAGGTGCTTTCCATAAAGAAAGCGTCCTCAGAAATACAGTGTGCGGTCAGTTGGGGAAAATAAATTCTCCAAGTTATAAGAATGATTGTGTGGCTTCAAAAAACAAACTGAAGCAACAACAAACTTTAAAAAACTTTTAGAAATGACTATGGAATGATAGCTGCTGAGTATAAATTCAGCAACTGGGATTTTTCTATGCGGGCACATGACAAATTACAATAATGATATAATGATTTGTGTACATCTTTTCTTTACGTGGAGGGTATTTCATTTACTGAAATACTGTAAGCTCGTGATTACAATCTAAGACTTTTCATTAGTAACTTTCTGATTCTTCAACCCCCTTCTAGAAGCAGTTCCTTACCTTTGGCCTGCCAAAACACTCACAAAAATTAATTATCGCAATTCCAAATGAGTTTTGAATATGTCATTATTTAACTCTTCTCTAACTCAGTAATGTCCTCTAATCACTTAATCACATCATTTATTGGGCATTTGAAAACTTGAGTTTAAAACCCTAATAACTCCCTTTATTCCTTACTCGTTTTTACAGTACTTCAGATACATAACCATGAGGAAATGAAGCTATTAACACCAAAATAATAAAGAATAGACTCATATAAAGTAGCTTCTCTACTAAAATTTATAAGCTTATAAAAATCATAGACTTTCTCCCTGCTCCAATCAATATTAAATTAATTGATACCAGTTCTTTGCTCATTAAACAATGTTTTCAAGAAGAAGCCGTATTTTGGCAAGGAGAGGGGAAGACTCAAGTTACATAAAGATTTGCTAAATTATTTTTATTATCATGCATATGTATTTTTACTTTGTTTTTATGTGTGTGATTTTTTAAAAATAAAATTGTAGTGTTATTTTGTGACATTTAGTGTTGACTTTATTCCTATCTTAGTTGGACTGAATTTAAAGTTTTTCCTTCTGCTTCACCTTTTATGTATAAGGTTATAAAACACAGAGTACGCCAATGGGAGCCCAAGTCAGTGAAAAATCTCTAATATGTGTAATGAATAAAAATGGAAAATATTTATTTATGCTTAATAACTTGTTAATTGAGGGAGCTCATTTTCTTTATCAAAGCAAGAATAAAAATTCATATTTAGAAAAATGTACTTTTTCTGAGTGCATGGATCAAAAGCAAGAAAACATCTATTTTTTGAGAAATATAAAATTGTGTGCAGGCATCTGTATTTTTATATAAAGGTAAACTATAATGACAAAATCAGTTAACAAGTTTTTGAATTTTTCAGTGCAATGCATAAAATGTCAGGCATATTAGCATATGCTTATTTACTCTACAATGATAACATTTTTACTTTACACATTATAAAAATTTTTTATATTTGTCTCAAGTTATGGATTTCAAATGATGCAATAAAAAGTCTACATTTTAATAATTATTCACTTTCGAACACTTTTGGGGGTAAGAGCATGAGATAAGATCATTATATCCAAAGAAACATGAATAAACTAAAATTTCTAAAATGAATTTCTAAAATTTCTAAAAATGAATAAACTAAAAAGTGGAATTTGATGAGGCTTTCCAAAATTAAATAGGGATGGAGTCCTTCTATGATGAGTTTTAGATCCAGGATGATACACTGAAATGAATTGCTCTTTGTTGTCTACCTCTCTTTAAATTAATTCTGATCATCACCATCATTACTGCGAAAGAGATTCTTAAGACAACGTCTTCTTACAGAACTTGCTGTGTACTTCAGGAGGTGCGCCTGAAGGCCGGTGACCTATCTAGTGCTAAGACCTCTTCATGTCAGAGTGGCCTGGGTTCTGACAGGTTTTCGACATATGACTCTTGGTTTAGGTCTATTTCTCAATTTCTTCTCTGGCATAACTCTGGAGCTTTCAACAGTAAACCTTCAAATAAGGACACATTTTTCTTTCTGTCCAGCTGAGTAAGAGAAAGGAACGCTGAAGCAAACTACCTGGTAGGAAAGGGGTGATTTCAACTGCAACTGGGCTTGGCTTTCATAGGATATGTCTAAGCTCTTCATTGCACAGTGAGGTGAAGGATTTTAGCCCTAAAGTAGAGGTTTCCCCCAGTTATCATGGGATCTGATAGTTTAATGTGTCCTATGAGAAAGACAATGATAAAGGAACAATTAGGCATCGTTGTAGCCAACTTTACTACACTTGCCCATAGAAACTCTATTTATGTTTTTCAGTATCTTGGAAACTCAGGTCCAGTCTGTGAGAGTCAATTTCTCAGGCAGGTCTTTCGAGTGAATGATCATTTCCCAAGCAAAAGGGTCGGGCTTGGAGAGGTAATTAACCTGTAGTCATAAGCCTGATGGAATGAATCCAAAATGTGAAGCACGTCACAGTCAGGGACACAGAGTGGAAAGTGTCACCGAGACCAATCCGGTAGCAGTGATTCAAAGCACAGGCATCCACGCATCGCCCTGGACAGAAACACACTGAACCCTTCTGAAAATTCACTCTCAAGGCATGCACATGCAAACAAAGAAAAATCCAAGACTCACAGTTCATTTGAATTCACAAGCGAACATTTTCAGGATGAAGGTTGCTTTCACGTCGTCTTACTGATGCAGAGGGAAGCCAAACCTGTTTTTAATTGCAAAGCCAAATGGTTTATGCGTGGGCTCTGCCATGCTTGTGGGAACATGTCGCTTTTATAGCCCCCTCCCCCTCTGAGCACGAGACCAGGCTTGCCGGCCCTGTGTTTGAGCATGGTCACATTGAAAAGGAGAAACCTTGCAGGTATTTTGCAAGGGGTGGTGGTGGGGGTTGTCAATCTGTCAGAGATGTCACTGTAAGTGGATGTATCTGCCTATCTGTTACCACTTGCTAATTACGCATTTGGGTGATAATTGCCATAAATCTTGCCACAAAATGTGCCATAAAATGCATTTTCTAGGGGCAGAGGGTGATGTGTGGAGAGGGATGAAGTGCTTGGGATCAAGAGATCACAAAGCCTGGGCTGTTTCCCTGTTTCATATGCCGATGAATACACATATTGTTGCAAGTGTCAGGCTGCTTCAGGCAACATAGCTGGCATTCCATTATAGGAATGGTGAGTGTACACAGAACAGACTCTGCTGAGAAGTTTCTCTTCATATGGCCAAAAAGGGCCCTCAGGAGTACCCTGTCCTTCTCAGAACTTTCCTGGAGAGGACTAAGCAACCAAATAAGTGACTAATAAAATAAGGAGCTTCTTTGTGCTTGTCAGGAGCAGACCAATCATGGAGAAGTGGCATCCTGGAAAACATTTTTGAGATGGATCTTAAATACTCGTTGTTCCAGAGATAACTTACAGATAAGGAAAACAAAAGCCCGAAAAGAAGGCCCACTATTCAAGTCAATGCTGTTTGGCAAAGAGGCTGCAATAAAACAAGGTGGAACCTAAAATTGGCATCTGCTTCTGTGTCCAGTTCTGGAAGTTACTGCCACCACCAGTTACTGACTCATTAATGGTCACTGTTGCCTTATCTCTTTGCCATCTCTGTCAGCTCTCAGGAAAGTGTGTGCATGCACACACGCACACACACACACACAGAGCTTGAAATATTAATTTCACACAGTTTGCAATGTGAATCCAAATGTTGTGTGTAAGAAGCCCATCCTCCCCTTGCTGAAATAAATTGGTACCTTGGGCTGATATTCTATGAAATGTTGAGTTTTCTTAAGGGCAGAACATGGACTTATCCTTCTGTCCTTAGAGCAGGTGCTGAATAAATATTGAGGGATAAAGAATCTCTCCCCAAAATGTCTTCCTCTGAGAAGTAGAATTTCAAGAGACCAGGAACATATGGACATCAGGGGCTCAGGAGTGTTCCTGGACAGTGATGCTTACTGCTCCTTAGTGTAATTAAGCAAGCAGCTCTTGGCCTGAGAGAAGACTGGAAACATAGAATAAAAAATGCGATAAATAAATAAAAGAATCAGGGAAGGACTGGGGAAGGGATAGTTAGGGAGTTTGGGATGGAGATGTATGCACAGCTGTATTTAAAATGGATAACCATCAAGGACTTACTATATAGCATAGGGAATTCTGCTCAATGTTATGTGGCAGCCTGAATGGGAAGAGAGTTTGGGGGAGAATGGATACACATATATGTATGGCCAAGTCCCTTTGCCATCCACCTGAAACTATCACAACATTATGAATCGGCTACCTGTTTCTTAGGGAGGATCAGATTATTTGCCCTGCGTTTAGTGCAACAGGATAAGGAAAAGACTATTAAACAGTACTCTCCTCTGCAATCAGGGATGAGGGGAGGATGGATTTTACTATATATGTGCAGGAGATGCATGCAAGTGGGTGAGGGAGGAAGTGGGTATTGGGAGAAAAAGGTGTAATTAACAATGTTGGTGATCGGCTGCCATCCACTAGACACCATGTTCAGGGTCTGGACGGGACAGGATGAATGACACAGGTTCATCATCCAAGAGCTACTCAATGGTCCAGTGAGGAAGGGAAAATGCAGCAACAGAGTCAGCATGGAGGAAGAATGTCACAGGTTCATCATCCAAGAGCTACTCAATGGTCCAGTGAGGAAGGGAAAATGCAGCAACAGAGTCAGCATGGAGGAAGAAATGATGTAGCCCGCTGAGGACTCCAGGAACACAAGGAAGGTAATCTAACCCAGCCAAAAGGAGGGAGGCTTAGGAAATGAAGGAACAGATATGATGGGTCCAGTTGTTTCCAAGCAGGAGGAGGATAATCAGTCTCATTTCCCCAAACACCCCAAGAGTTCCCACATCTCGGTGTGATTCAAGACATGTGGGGATGTGAACCCCAATAAGGAAGGGATGCCTCAGAAACCCTCTTGCTCTCAGGCACGTGGGCACTGTCAACTAGGGCCAGCTACTGAGCAGACCCAGTGCAAAATAAAAATGAAGGGCTTCCTGTTCAAAAAGCAGGAGAAAAGTGTCATGAATGAGACCAAGATACAAAGCCATTTTCTTTCTTCTCCAGACTCACTCTCTCAACTGATTACCTTGTTGTTTGCTATTTAACGTCACTCCAGATAAAGAATACGTAAAAGCTTAAACAATTAGCATGGATTTTACTATTCATCTTTATACTGTGTGATGCCAGTTTTCAGTGCAAAAATAAAAGAATTTTATATATATTTTTAATTTTATTTTTTTATTTTGCTAACAAAGGTCCATATAGTCAAACCTATGATTTTTCCAGTAGTCATGTATGGCATTGAGAGTTGGACCATAAAGAAGTCTGAGCACCGAAGAACTGATGCTTTCAAACTGGTGCTGGAGAAGACTCTTGAGAGTCTCTTGAACATCAAGAAGATCAAACCAGTCAATTCTCAAGGAAATCAATCCTTGAATTCATTGTAAGGACTGATGCTAAAGCTGAAGCTCCAATATTTTGGCCACCTGACGCGAAGAACTGACTCACTGGAAAAGACCCTGATGCTGGGGAACACTGAAGGCAAAAGGAGAAGGGGGTGACAGAGGATGAGATGGTTAGATAGCATCACCAACTCAGTGGACATGAGTTTGAGCAAAATCGGGGAGATAGTGAGGGACAGGGGAGTCTGGTGTGCTGCAGTCCATAGAGTCACAAAGAGTCAGATATGACTTAGTGACTGAACAACAACAAATAAGAATGAATTTGACTAGTATGCACAAAATCATATAACGAGTATTTCATTGCTCATATATGCATATACAGTTTATTCCTACCAGAACAGTAGAAGTGCTGCACAAAACTAGCTCAGCTGTTTCTATTTTACTTCTTAATTCATGCACATTCAAGCAACTTGCTTACCTTGTGCTCTCTTTGAGTATCTCTGAATTCCGTACATGATGGGTCAAAAAAGTGATACATGGATGAGGTAACAACTGTTGGAGGATACCTATTGTGTGTCTCTCCTCTGCTCACACATATTCTCCACTGTCTCACTGGATGACACTTACAAAACATCCTTTCCAAGATACAATTATTAATATGAAGTTTTTGAGATGGTGACAGCAGAGCCTGTAATCAAGCAGAGAGTCCTTCTGAGCATGACGTCTGGGGTGACGGTACAGGTTTGCAAGCCCACAATCCTAGCCTTGCTGTCATATAATTCCATCTTGGACAACAAAGCAAGGTCAAAAGATCAGATAGGAATTCTCTGCTCTTTGACTCTTTAGGCTGAGAAATCAAGCATCCTTTATCTTGCAAAAATCCAAACCAGGAATACAAACTGACAATTCAAAAAGAAGGATAATCATTGCCCAACATTTAATAAGATGGACTTGGAAAGGAGACCATCTGGGTGTGTACACAGAGGTTTGATCCTCCTATCTGTCCTCTTGGTTTTCTGCACTGATGGCTTCTATTTCCTCACTGATAACAACAGGGTAAGAATGAGAGTCTCCTGTCTTTCTTTTCTGAGAACTTAGAGGACAAGATGAGGACCCTGGGGAATGGTGGAGAGGGAGCTCAAAACCAACATGCTTGCATAAGTTGATCTTCCTGGGCCAGATTTCCAACCACAGGTACTGTCCCAGGCAACTTTATGGTTCAGTTTCCTTCTGGTCAATCATTCTCTTTAATTTCATTCCCCAGTATACTGTATATATTTTCCTGAACATTCAAACTCTCTGGTGCTCAAGTCTCAACTGAATTATCCTTGGAAACCTCACATGTTTTTAGATGTTGCTTATTCTCCTCTAATGAGTTAGAGTTTAGCCAATAATTCCAGATCACTAGCTTGATTTACATAACTCCTCAGGCCCTGTCTGAGCTCTCGACCATCTCAAAGGCTTGCTCGCTCAGACTTTACCAGCAATGGGTTTGTCGAGTCATCTAACTGAGTGACAGGGAGACACTTTTTGTCCACACCTTCAGATTTATATTAAGAGTATGTGAAGATCAAATTCATTACAAATGCATATTTAAAATTTACAAGCAGCCTCTTGAGAGTGATAGTCACTTTATATTCAATATATATCAATAGTTATGAAAAATGTTACGTTATAGTAGAGTTCTCTCTTAGGAAGCAAAGGTCTGGGTTTATATACAGTTTAACCAATACTCAGTTAGGTGACCTTTGTGTTGGTGATGGATCCTAGTCTCCTCACCAGTGAAATGGGAAGAATAATATTACTTCCAGTATCTTTATAGAGATAATGTGACAGCTCATTAATGTTAAGTATTATATGTGGAGGAAATGTTGCAACTGACCAACGAGTAAGCCTATCACAGTACTATTATGATCACCTACTGTAACCTCTATATTGTCAACGCAGTTGTTGTTTAGTTGTGTCTGACTCTTGTGACCCCATGGATTGTAGCCCACCAGGCTCCTCTGTCCATGGGATTTCCCAAGCAAAAATACTGGAGCGGGTTACCATTTCCTACTCCAAGGGATCTTCCTAACCCAGGGATCGAACCCAAGTCTTCTGCATTGGCAGGGGGTGTCCTTACAGCTCAGCCACAAGGGAAGCCTGCAATCTCTGTATACAAACCATATTGAAGATCTGATTGAATTTACACCCACCAACCCCCTTTTTTCCTGCCATGCTACTATCAGAGATATTGATCAGATATCTAGCTTTAAAAATATTTCCAGTGCGTTCTTTCTCAATAAAACCTCAATTGTCTCTTTTGTGTCTTGTATGTTCTATCAGTACCTGAAATATTTACTTCTGGAGTCTTGCTCAATTGTTTCAAGGAACAAAGAGGCCTATAAATGGATTCCAAAGTTATCTTAAACAAAATCTAACTTGTTCTTCTTTACATAATACAAATTCCATTTAGTTGTTAGTTGTTCCAGAAGGGACGTTTAATCTAATCGGCCATTTTAGAGTTAAGATTCTTTACCCAGAGAGGAGAGCAGACCTCTCCTTATCTCTAGGCCATGAGTTTGCATAAAAATAGTGGTGCAGCTGTTGAGAGGACTTTTGAGCTCCCATAGCATCTCATTCAGACAGAAAAACCACCAGAAGACAGGAAGTGGAATGACTCAGGAAATCAGTTCATGTTCAAGATTTTGGAAACTTCAGTCTCAGAGAAACTTGTACCAAGGCAAGGAAGATCTTAACTGTCTTCCTTCATAGGTTTTTAAAGGTTTTTAAAAGCTTATTCTTGTGAGGGATATTGAAAGCAAGTGGATACTTATGTCAACTCTGAGAATGTGTCAAATCCTTTTAATTTGATTTTTTTAAGCAAAGTAATTTTTTTAAAAGAGGGGGTGATAGGGAAGAATAAAGAGCAAGATTCACCAAATTCAATAAATAGCACAGGGAACAATACTCAATAAAAAGAAGATAATTTCAATTTATATTCATTGAACAGGAATTTGGGGACAAGGTGTGAAGGTCATCTGTCCTCTAAACTTATAGCTGAATAACATAACCACGGTTTCTTTATCCTGCCAACTGTAGATGGACACTTAGACTGTTTCCTTATCTTGACTATTGTAAATACTGTTGCTGTGAACACAGAAGTGTAGGTATCTTTTCAAGTTAGCGTTTTTGTATTCTTTGGATATATTATCAGAAGTGGAATTGCTGTATCATAGGGTAGTTCTATTTTTAATTTTTTTGAGGAACCTCTATACTGTTTCTCATAGTGACTGCATCAATTTACATCCCCACCAACAACGAACGAGGGTTCCCCTTTCTCCACTTCCACACCAATATTTGCTTTTGCTTGTGTTTTTGATGTTCAGTTCAGTTACTCAGTCATGTCTGGCTCTTTGCGATCCCATGGACTGCAGCATGCCAGGCTTCCCTGTCCATCACCAACTCCTGGAGCTTGCTCAAACTCATGTCCATCGAATCGGTGATGCCATCCAACCATCTCATCCTCTGTCGTCCCCTTCTCCTGCCTTCAATTTTTCCAACATCAGGGTCTTTTCCAATGAGTCAGTTCTTCACATCAGGTGGCCAAAGTACTGGAGCTTTAGCTTCAGCATCAGTCCTTCCAATGAACATTTAGGATTGATTACCTTTAGGATTGATTGGTTGGATCTCCTTGCAGTCCAAGGGACTCTCAAGAGTTTTCTCCAGCATCACAGTTCGAAAGCATCAATTCTTCAGTGCTCAACTTTCTTTATAGTCCAACTCTCACATCCATACATGAGTACTGGAAGACCTTTGTTGGCAAAGTTATATCTCTGCTTTTTACTATGCTATCTAGGTTGATCATAGCTTTTCTTCCAAGGAGCAAGCGTCTTTGAATTTCATGGCTACAGTCACCATCTGCAGTGATTTTGGAGCCCATGATGATGGTGGCTGGCTAATTCTTATCTGAATCCACACATTCAGTTCCTAACTATTCTATATTTTGTTCATCCTTTTCAATTTTCCCACTCTATCAAGCCTGTTCTCTCACCCATCACTTTACAGGACCCACTCCCAAACCTATTGAAACTGCTCTTTTAAAAAAAAATCACCTTATCTCTAAATGCTGTTCCCAACTTATTTATTACCATGAGTTTCCACTTCCTGTATCTCATTTACCTGTACCTTCCAGATATCAAGTAAGGGACGAAAACATGGATGAGAAGAGGTGGTCAGATATCACAAGACAGAACAAGGAGATGGATGGTTGGGATGAAATGATCATTTCAACAGCTGAGGAATCTGAGAAAATGAATAGAAGATGGAACCAGCAGTCCATGGAGACACAGAACGAACAGATAATAGAAGCAGATGTCAGGGTACCAATTAGCAGAGATTTCACCTGGGAAAGCAATTTAGGCAGAAGTGGTGATGGTGGTCAGGTTGTAACCCCTGTGGTTATTATGCTACATTTGGAACTATAACTCACATGCAAAGAATTCAGTTTAGTTTGGAGATAGGTCACTCTCAAAGTATTTGTTTGCTGATCCATGTATTTAATGCCAAGTAATTCTATGCAGAAATGTTCTTTTCCCTCCAAATATATTTGCAACATATTCTTTATTACATATACACCTAAATTTATAATTTTGCCTTTCATTTTACTATAAGAATTTCAAACGATCCCAAGCCCATGACAAGGCTGGTTGCCAAGACTGTTTGCTCTCCTGGGTTAATGTTAAGCCACTGGTGAATGCTTTCTAGATGCCTCTGTCCAGTCAGCTGTGCACCCACTGAATAGCTGTGTGGCTGAGATTAGATCTCCCCAGTCTGTTGATGAGAATGTCAGGTAGGACAGAATCAAAGGCTTACAGAAGTCTAGAGAGATTACATCTATTGCATCCTTTTTATCTACAAGGCCTGTCACTCTATCATAGAAGGAAATTAAATTGGTTTGGCATGATTTGTTCCTCTAAAAGCCATGGTGGTTGCTACCCAGTCCGTTACGTTCTCCTAGGTGATTGCAAATTGATCATTTTGATGATTTGTCTTAGTAACTTCTTTGGCACTGTGTTTTAGGCTGACCGATATTTCTTTTTCCTTCTTTTAAAGATGGACATTGCATTTACCTTTTTCTCTTCTTTAAGTCTTTCCCTTGACATGTATACATTAAAAAAAAAAATCATGTCTGGTTGAGGTCTGGCTACATATTCTAAATAATGGGCTTGTACATTGTTACAATCTGTCATTTGTGTTATTTTTACCAATTGACTATTAATTCAGTCCATATTAATTCATTCCATCTATCACTCTATTGAGTCACTTACTCAATGTCTGCTGAGAATTTAGGACCTGAGAAAGCAATAAATATGTCGACAATGAATTCATAAGCCTCTAAGAGAAATTTACAGTCAAGGGCAGGAGACATACGGATAAAGAGATGATTATAATACAGTGCTGGAAGCATTGTAATAAGGGTGAGTAAGACAGAACACCTACAATAGGCATTTGCTCCAATAAATCAGGGAGTCTTCCCAGAGGAGGTGACATCTAAACTGAGTTCTCATGGCTGAGCAGGAATTCGTGGGTGTTAGGGAAAGTGATGGGAAGAGAAAGTGTAGGACAGAGAGAAAGAGATTCTAGGCAGAGGGCATCAAATTTACAAAGATAAAGCTATGAAGGACTTCCTTGGTGATCCAGTGTTAAGACTTCACCTTCCATTGCAGGAGGCACAGGTTCAATCCTCTGTTGGGGAGCTAATATCCAATATGCCTCAAGGTCAAAAAAACCAAAAGATAAAACAGAAGCAGTATTGTAACAAATTCAGTAAAGACTTTTAAAAATTGTCCACATCGAAATATCTTAAAAAAAAAATGACTAAAGTCAATTAAAAAAAACAGATAAGGCTGTGAGGATGTAGTGAGTTTGGGGAATCATGGTGTGACAGTTCAGTGGGATGAGAACATAGACTCTCTGCTTCTAGGTCCTGGGGAAGCAGGTTAGTGATGGAGCTGAAGAGTGTGGTGCTGACAGACCTAAAGTCTTGAAAGGCAACTAAGTCAGCATGGGATTCTTCCTGAGCGCAGTGGAGGGTATTCAAGCCTCATTTAGCTAGTTTTTAAATGAGTGCCTGTTATTTTAATAATATGATAGTCTTAAGTACCAGAAGGAGATAGAAAAAAAAATTTAGGATATAATCTCACTTTCAGAGTACCTTGTAAACTACTCACAGAGTGAGGACTTTTAGACACAAAACAATTAAAATATAATATAAGTCATTTAGGGAAGGGCTCTCAGAGAAGAGTTATAGGGACTTCCGAATGAGCAGTCTTGAATTAGGATTGACCTATTTTATTTGAATTAAGGTAAAGTAAGAAGTATCTCTGACTTCAATTATTTGGAAAGTTTCCAAACAGTACACGTTCAAAGTATAAATGATTCCTGTGTTCCTAGATTGTCCACTCCCAGCTGCAGGCTTGGTTTCCCAGTATTCTTTGCCCCCACTGCCATAGTAACAACTTAAAAAAAAAAAAAAAAGACAAAGGAAAATGCAAAAAGGGTACATTTTCTTTTGATAATGAAAAATAGTTTAGACCAACCCCTGTGCTATCTGGGGAAAAGTTTTAAAAGTCTACTTGAATGCAGTGGAGAGAGGAATAGGAGATGAATGACTGATCTAGGATTTGAAAGAAGATGAAAATTTAGGGTAATAATCTTAATATCAGGTTTTTGTTTTTTTTAACCCTACTGTTTTTCCTTCTTTCTCTCCCAGATATCAAGAGAGCAAGTAGCACTTTTGACAGTGTTGTGAAGCTAAGAAACATGTATTGATGAGCAGGACTTACTCAAGCAGCTACAGATACTTGTGTACAACTCTTACTCTAGTGAAGACCCTGAGGGCTGCATCCTGGGAATATGGATGAATCCAAAGTAGCTTCGACAACCAGAGGAGCTCAGCTTTGTACCAGCTCAGTCCACAATGTGCTTCCCAGGTGGCAGTAGTGGTAAAGCATCCTCCTGCCAATGCAGGAGATGCAAGAGAGGCCTATTCAATCCATGGATCGGGAAGATCCCTTGGAGTAGAAAATGGTGACCCACTATAGTATTCTTGCCTGAAAAGTTCCATGGACAAAGGAGTCTTGTGGGCTAAAGTTCATGGAGTCACAAAGAGTCGGACACGACTTAGCATGCACAATACACAATATCAGATTAAGAGATTCCTGGAGTATTAGTACTTTCAGGCACATTTGAGACTCAGACAAAACGATCCTTTCTAGAGGAAGATGACGGACACGACTTAGCATGCACAATACACAATATCAGATTAAGAGATTCCTGGAGTATTAGTACTTTCAGGCACATTTGAGACTCAGACAAAAAGATCCTTTCTAGAGGAAGATGACGTCAATCTTGGTCTTAAACTTTTTCTAGAACAATTTGAACAGGAAGGCATAAGACAACAAGAAGGAAAACTGATAGATATATCAGATAACAGAAATAGAACCATGGGTGCTCCAGATACTGTAGTGTTCAAACATAGACCCTAGCAGAGCCCTACCTTCTTTGCTCAAAGAGATAAAAGATAATTGGGAAACTTGATAGAGAACTTGAAATTGTAGCAAGAATTCAAATAAAAATTCTAGAATTGAACCAAAGAATCTGAAAATGATCTTAAATGGTTTTAATAAATTATATTTAGGTTAAATTGTGTCCAGGGAAGATCCCCTGGAAGAGGGCATGGCAGTCCACTCCAGTATAGAGTCGGACATGATTGAAGTGGCTTAACATACACACACATAGTGTCAAGATATCACTGAAGAAAAGACAAAAAGAATCTTGATGCAGGTTCAAGAAGCCCTATGAACTCTAAGCAAGATAACTAAAAAGAAAACCACACCTAGTTGTACCAGAAGAATCTTATAGCCAGCCACAGCCAGAGGGAGCAAAAATGAGACAGGTTGTCTTTAAAAAAATAATGATTAGATTGACAACTGAATTCTCAGTAAAAAAATAAAAAATCTAACTTGTAACCCAGACATCTCTACCTTCAGAAAATATCTTTTAGAAGTAAAACATATTTTCAGACAAAAGTGGAGATAATACATCATCAGTAAAACACCAGGATGTTCTCCAAGTCGATAGAATAATCAAAAAGAAAATAGATGTTTTGAATTGAATTAAAATGAAAACACAAGATACAAAACTTTGTGGGGTATAGCCAAAGTGGAATTTAGATGAAAACTTACAGAATTTAGCAACAAGTTAGAAAAGAGTTTACATGATTTATCAATTTATAGTAATTCATTGAGTTAAATATTTATATTTTGTGTGCTTTTCTATATATATGTTATGCTTTGTAATTAACTTTTTTTTTAAGGGGTGGAAGAAAAGAAGCTACAGAAAATCAGGAGTATCTTAGGTGGAAGTGACCTTGGGGCTAGATTTCTAAGCCCTCAGTTGTCTTCTCCCTAAACCACCTTTTTTCTCTCCACTTCCTTCTGCACTATTACCTGTAATTTCACCAATTACAGCTGTATTCTAGCATACTAAATATTTTCTGTAAAAATATAAATACCTCTGGTTCTTTGAGGGGCTGTTGTCAAAAGTCTCTTATTTCCCAATTCCAGAGCTCTGTCTAACAAATCTACCATGATTCATTTTCATTTTATGGAATAAATTGTCTTTCCTGAACCAGACAGGAACTTAGTTGTCATTTGTAATATTGTTTCTGTAGAGATTAAATTCAGATTTTAAATTCCAAAACAAAGTATTGGAATGTGATCTATTTGTCATTTGGAGAAATGTATATAAGGGAGAATTGATAGGATTTGAATTTGAATGAACTGGACTAAAATTTTATTTCTATTCATTACTAGCTACTTTTTACTGTGAGAAAAAGTATTTCCCAGTATGCATTTATGAGACTCATTTCTCTCATTTGAAAAATGTGGACAGAAATAGCTATCCCCCCAAATGTCATGGAGCTCAAATGAGATAAAACATTGTATAAATGTGAAAAATAAAGCTTTAAATTTACTACAGTAGGAATAAAATTGGATTTAAGAGACAAAACTAAGTAATAGGTATCATGCATGCATATTCAGTTGTGCGACTCTTGCAACCCCATGAACTGTAGACAGCCAGGCTCCTCTGTTCAAGGAATTTTCCAGGCAAGAATACTGGAGTGGGTTGCCATGCCCTCATCCATGTGATGATCCCAAATCAGGGATCAAACCTGCATCTGCTGCATTGCAGGTGGATTCTTTTATAGCTGAGCCACCATCAGGTAGGACTAAACCATCATTTCATTTATCTGGTATTCCATCTCTCACACTGCCACTATTTTGAGCAATAGCCTCTTAATTAATTCCTTGTATCATTCTCAAAGGCTCAGAAAATATCCATGGAGAATTTCTCACTTAACCTGTGTAAACCTTTGTGAATTGATCCTCCATATTTTTAACTAAATTCCTGATATGCAATTTCCATGAGGGAAAAGATAGTGCCTGCCTGGCATGTAATATATCTCAAATATTTGTTGAATTTGTTAAAAAATCTTCTTGAGTCTCTTTATATCTGCAACCTTAACTACTTCTTGGAATGGAATGATCTAAGCTCTAGCTGCTAACCTCTAAGGGTATACTTCTATTTGTCCTATGACTACCTTTTGTGGATTTAGGATATTTTTCCTAGAATTAAGATGTAGGAAAAGTGACCCACATCATTTTAAGCTATACTGGGCATTAAGGAAGATTATGAGAATTTTTCTTCGAAGTCCTCAAGCATGAGGCTACGTGTATCTACTGATTTATTTACATTCAGTGTTTGGTATTTTTAAAAATAGAGATGATATTATTTAATGATCACAGACTTTATAAAGCCCTTGGGCTCCAAAATCACTGTGGATGGTGACTGAAGCCATGAAATTAAAAGATGCTCCTTGAAAGGAAAGCTATGACCAACCTAGACAGCATATTAAAAAGCAGAGTCATCACTTTGCCAACAAAGGTTCATATAGTCAAAGCTCTGGTTTTTCCAGTAGTCATGTATGGATGTGAGAGTTGGACCATTAAGAATGCTGAGCATGGAGAATTGATGCTTTCGAACTGTGATGCTGGAGAAGACTCTTGAGAGTCCCTTGGACTGCAAGGAGATCCAACCAGTCAATCCTAAAGGAAATCAACTCTGAAGATTCATTGGAAGGACTGATGCTTAGGCTGAAGCTCCAATACTTTGGCCATCTGATGTGAAGAGCTGACTCACTGGAAAAGACCCTGATGCTGAAAAAGATTGAAGGCAAAAGGGGAAAGGGGGCAGTGGTGGATAAGATGGTTAGATAGCATCATTGACTTAATAGGCATGGATTTGAGCGAACTCTGGGAAATAATGAAGGACAGGGAAGCCTGGTATGTTGCAGTCCACAAAAAAGTCAGACACAACTTAGCAACAGAAAAACAACAACCATAAGCCACTATGGAATGATAAAAAAGTCGTGTCAAATTTGATTCTACTTACCCATTTTGATTACCATCTCAGGGACACTGGGAGGCTCCTGGTCAGGATGAGGAGGTACACTGTGTTGAGAGTCAGTTTGCATGAGTCAAGGCTATCTGATTCATGGGTTGAATAATTCCATGTCCTGGTCCTCCTTATCTTGGTGCCCACCAAGTCACAGGCAGTGCCACAGATCTCAGAAACAGCAGAGGACTGGGGGACACATGGATACATTTTGTCTGTCAAAATAAAACTTACCCTTTCACAAGAGCAACAGTTGCGTAAATACATGAGATAAAATACAAATATTTAGCTTTTCCATTTCTCTGAAATTTCTGTCTCACAATTTCTGGTGCATAGCATCTCTAAACCTGTACATTGATCTTAACTGCTTGAACATGCTCTTTTCTTTGCTATGAGTGGGCAAAGGAAAGGTGAACATACACTGTAGCTTAGCATATCTGAAGGAGAGATAATATCAAGGATTGAATTAGCTGCATAGGTTTTTGCGCTCTAGTCCTGAGAACCATTTGGACAAGTACAAGAATCAATAGGAGATTGCCCAAGTGGTCCATCCTCTTGGGAATTTCCCAGCTGTCTTTCTGAAGCTCTTCCTAGAGATCTTTCGATCAGTTATTTAATTTACTATTTAAATTTAAATCAGAGGGATATTTAACTCTTGGGTCCTGGCCTTGAGGACTAAATTAATCAAGAGTAAAGACACGTTACATTGTCTGTATCCCTTAAACCCACAAAGGGATATCTTTTCTATCACACAATGATATTTTTGATATGAGAAAAAAATCTTGATGTATTGATTACTCTCTCCAGGGAGGATAGTTTATTTTTTAGGTAAGGAATGAGAGAGAGCTGGGAGGAGGGATAGAGTGCTGCCTCTTGGGTGGCTATAGATTTTGCATCTTTCTTGGAGATGTTAATTTTCTGGTTTTGCTCACACTGACAAAGAAATAACCCAGCTGTGGTTCTGTTGCCGTGGGTCCCAAAGGTCAGGATGGCTTGCAGATAGAAGCACGGTTGGTTTCGTGGTGACCCAAAATTATCCTGGACTTCAAAGGACTTCCTCTTCTCTCTGCATGAAGAACTCTTTAAAGAGGTCCTTTTTCCTTTTACAAGGTGAATGCTTCAAAGCACGTGGGAGGAGTATTTCCTTCTCAGTGTTTACCTTTCAAAGGTGAGGAGTTCACAGACGGTTCCCTGTTTGTACAGTAGAATCTAATCACTGGCTTGGAGGCGAAGGCTCTTCTTGCCCCTGTTGTACTGTCAGGAGTTTCCCTGCTCATTTTTCACTTACTGATGCACTAAAGAAGCTGTGCCAGGAACCAAAAAAAGCTGCATTTGATTCCTCTGGAGTATATTTCTGTCAACGTTGTGTATCACCCAAAAAAGAACTCTGTTCTATTTTCAAAGCCTTGCTTTCTTTCACAGGTTACAGGATGTTCACTGAACGGCCACAAGTGACAGGCAAAGTGGGTAAGTGGGAAATGCTCACATTTTCTCCCAGAAGGAAGGCTTTAAGTAAGGCAACACTAGTAACATATTCACTTGGATTTATTCACCCAGTTGAGCAGGTGCCCTCAGTGAAGAAAACCCAGGGGATGCTGCCTGCAAGACATACAAAAATAAGCAATGTGGGGGCAAAAATAGCTATGAAATCCCACTGAAATTGCATTCAGATACTATGCTGCATCATTTTATACCATTTGTAACCTTATATTTTCTGCCCTAGGAATCTCTGAGATGGTGAGGACAGGAATTTGTACCTTGTTAGTCTAGAAACTTCCTTTCAGGAAGTTCTATTCCTTTCAGGAATAGAACAATGACTTGGATAGAATATTTTTTAATGTGCTTTTCACATTAATATGGAAAAGTCTTTAATTTGTGAGTGAAACGACTTTCAGAAAACAGCTAAAAACTATTGGAATCGAGTCTGGTAAAATAAATTATCGATCTGTAATACTATTTAGCAAAAGTAACACATAAACAAAAAATAATTGCCATATACACACACACACACACACACACACATATATATGTATCTATATGGGGCTTCCTTGATGGCTCAGCAGTAAAGAACCCCACTTACCAGTGCAGGAGATGTGGGTTCAATCCCTGGGTCGGGTAGATCCCCTGGAGAAGGAAATGGCAATGCATTTCAGCATTCCTGCCTGGGAAATCCCATGGGCATATGTGCGTGCGTGTGTGTGTGTGTGTGTGTGTGTGTGTGTGTGTGTGTATACACACACACCATAATGGTAAATAAAAGAATATCACACCTAGGAAAATTAATCCAAGAAAACCCACCAAAATGTTAATATTAGAGCCATCAGATTATGAACAAGTTTTTCTACATTTATTAGGAAAAAAAAATCAGTTCACATTTAGAAAAAAATAATGAAGCATTTTCCTTGCCAATTAATACAAATCTCTGCCTGAGGGGAATTATAAGCAAGAAGAGCAAAACTATTTTAGGCAATGGAATTGTCATTGCAGCAGATTTCTTAAAACCAGGATAAAGATAGCTGCTGCTTATGGCAGAGCTTCTGTGTGCCTAGTGCATTGTTCTGTGCTGCATGCAAACGATCTCTAATCCAGAAAATATCACACAAGGTGAATATTCTAATTTCAATTTCCATTTTTTCAGAAACTGAAGGATAGAAAGATGAAGTGACTTGCCCGAAGTCACGAGGTGGTTTTCAGATTGATGACCTTTGGACTCTGAAGCCTGTGGTCTTTTGGTGACACCAGAATTCCTCTTCTGGTGTCCCCTCAGACTCTCCAATGGATGAGGCAAATGCCCTGACGTTGGATGCCTGTTATAACCGGACTCCAGCTAATCTTTTTCTCATCTTATTCTTCCTTCTCTCCTCACATTCATTTCCCCACTTAGCCCTCTTCCTTGAAGACACTTTTCATCCTTGTCCAGCTGACTCAAGATCTCTAAAGTCATAAACATTCCCGGGCTTCTCCAGTTTGCTGAAACCTTGTCTCCCTTTGAATTTTTGTTGACTCTACTATTCTGCTTTATGGCGGCTCTTATATTTTTTCGTATCATTATCCAATATTTTATGTATAATTGGTTTTCTCCACAGCTATAATTTTCTCTTCTTGTGTCAGGCTTACGTAAGTTATTCAATTTTGCACTTACTGTGGCATAGCTTGAAGGCTAAGAGAACAGAACCTGGAGTCAGGAAGTCAGTGGCTTGAACACTTTTTGACTATGTGAACTGTATGAACAAGTGATTTTGTTTTTCAACATCATAGTTTCCTTGTCTGTAAACTGCAGCTAACAATACTGATCACTTCACAGGTTTATTGAGAAGATGACACATCACAGTAAATGTGAAGAATTGATGAGACATTGAAAGCACCTCATAAATATCAGCAGCAGCATGATCATCACTAGTAGTGGTACTCTAACTAGCAAAAAAAAAAAAAAGAGTATAGAAAGCTATGTAATAAGAGAGCAAACAAAACAACCTACATTTCTTTTCATGTCTCTTTAGATCCTTTCAGTGTGCATAGGTCTCATTTTATTCAAAAATATTTGCAACGATTTATTTATATCTATGTTACTTAACGCATTGCTAAATGTTTAAAAAGCATTTGTGATGTACGTGCAAAATGCATATGAATAATGTGGCCACTAGCAAAGATGAACCAAAGTAAGAGGCAAAATAAAAACAGGAAAAAAAAGAAAGATGAAAAGGGGAACTTTCAATATAACATTGTGGTTGGTATTGGCACACTGGGATGGATTGAAAAATTGAAGCAGACCCATACAAATTCACTTAAAAACAATAGGTTCAGAAGGGGGGCACGGGTGGTTCTCGAATGCTTTGGTCTTTTTAAACTAGCAGTGACTTCCCTGGGAGTGATTCACCAGGAAACAGTAGGACTCGGTTGGTTTTCTGTCTTATCTGTTGGTGATGGTCAGTGACTCACATATGTCGCTCTCGGGGTGATTCTTGTTTGTGACTAATATTTCCAAGCTAATAGGTGATTCTCAAACATTTTCCCAAGAATCAAGATGCTCAATGATGCAAACTCATCTCTTAAGAACTTCACTAGAGAACATAAATGATATCAGCATACTTCCTCCTCTACCGGCACTATGAGTTGTACCCTGTCGATGGAATTGAATTTCAGCTTCAACATTTGAAAAAAGCTTAGAGCCCGAAGTGATTCTGTTTTATTGACTCAAAAGCAAAACCTGCTCAGCACCGCAAGAAGACAAGAAGATAGCTTTGAAATTTCTCAACCTTCAGTTTCCACCTGGTGTTGGGTGCCTGTGGACTCCTGCTCCTGAGGTTTTACTCCATCTGGAGATGGCAGTAGGGAGGGATGAGTTTAGGTTACAATAATGAGTAATGAGGGTGATCAATCAGCTCTCTTGGCTGTTCCTGAAAACAGTTCATTATTTAAAATACTAGTCTGAATTGTGGGGGGTTCTCACAATGGAAGCCTTAGAAGAACCAGAAACCTCTGTGCATTCACTCCTGGGTGTGTTTGAACAACATCAATAGCCGGAGAGCTGTCTTTCCCACGTTAAATTGTCGTTTGATGCAGAATTTCTTCCACTGTTAGCCTCAATGAGTAGGATGTCAGTAACATAACTCACGACAAGTTAAACAACACACACGACACACACAACACCTCAGTGAGAAAGAACTCACATGACAAATGCCCCCTAAACGTAACACATGGATTATTCTAATCTGTATGAAGCCAATCACTTTCATAAATAATACCAACCATCATTTATGAGAAGCTGCTGATTGCCAGATATGTTATGGACAGCTAATGGTCATTTTAAAGGGACCTTCCTAAATGGAGAGTCTGGTGGTGGCCCCATCCCATGGCTTCTAGCTTTCTTCAGGACGTGAACCTAACTCACCTGGCAGGAGACATCCCCTGGACCTGACTGCTTCTCCAGCGTCTGGAGCCCCGTCTCCTCCGTTCACCCACTCCTCACTCACCCCTCACCTTTCTCCGTCTGCTTGCTGACCCCTGTATCCTGTTCAGACTCGCCTCCCCACCTTTCTCCAATTTCCTCTCTGTGTCCACAAGCTCTTCTCTGGAACCCTCCCTCTTTTCTGACCCGTTCTTCTCTTAGATACCCTCTCACCTCTGCAAAGTCTTCTCTGAGCATTCCTTCTTTCCAAGAACAATTGAAGTTTTCCTTCCAGACGTTTCTGTAATTCTTTTCCTTTGAGATACAGTTGATATATAGGACTTCTCTGGTGGCTCAGATGGTAAAGAATCTACCTGCAATGCAGGAGACCTGGGTTCCATCTCTGCATTGGGAAGAGCCCTTGGAGAAGGGCATGGCTATCCGCTCCAGTGTTCTTGCCTGGAGAATTCCATGGTCAGAGGAGACTGGCACACTACTGTCCATGGGGTCTCAAAGAGTCAGACACCACTGAGCTACTAACACTGACATGTAACATTGTACTAGTTTCAGGTGTACAGCATAATGATTGGATATTTATATATATTGTAAAATGATTCCTGGAGTGAGTTTAGTGAACATCCATCACCACACATAGGTCCAATTTTTTTCTTGGGATGAGAAATTTAAGCTCCTCTCTTAGCAGCTGTCAAATATACAATCTAGTATTGTTAACTACAGTCACCATGCTGTACATACATCCCCAAGAGTTATTTATCTTATAATGGGAAGTTTGTTAACTTTTGACCACCTTCACCCATTCCCTTCCCCACCTTCCTCACCATCTCCTGTAACTCTGCATTCACCCTCAGCCTCTGTCAGGGCACTGGGCACATGATAATATAACTACTTGTTTGCCTGTGGGTCTTCCCCGCCTCCACTTTCATGGCACAGTCTAAACAGAAGAGTTAAATAAATATTTGTTAATTGAATGCTCACAAGAACCCAGGCCAGATATTAATAGATTTTATCATCCTCCTTTTATGGATGTGAAAAACTTAAGTGTGGTGAGGTTAAATAACTTGTTCTAAATCATGCAGTTAGTACTTGGCAAGACTCTGATTGAAACTCAGATTTCTCTACATCCCAAGCCCCATTGGCTTGCACAACACCCCCACCAACCTCTGAGTTTAGAGGCAGCTGGATGCATACAAATTGGTAAGGATGAAGCAGCTGGATTCTTCAGAAAACTGTTAACTCATTTCACAAAGATAACTTAAATGGGAGAATGAATCCATGATGGCTCTGTTTCAGGCTAACCAAAGACCTGAACCCGTGGATTGCATCTGATCTGTGACTTTGCTAATGGAAATCTAGAGTCTTGATTGGGATGGGGGGAGATTCTACAGGAAAAGGCGCACAGTTCCTCTTGTGACAGCAGAACTTTTCCACCCTGCTCCAAGGCTTCTGCCCATTCTAAACATGCCACTCCCCGCTGAGCAATGAGCTGGATGGCCTCCTAATTCTTCCAAGTCACCTTGCCAGCTGAAGCGTGGAGTGCGGTGATGGTGCAATGTGATTAGCAGGAACTGAGGGACAGGGCTGTGAAGCAAGGAGTCGGGGGTGTGGTAGGGTGGGAACCTCCCAGTGGGAACTCTGATGGATTTCCCTAGTCAGACTTGCCTTTTCCAGCCACCACTTTATTCTGAGTGGACAGACACAGCTTTCTAATTTTTCTTTAAGTCCTATTGCCTCCGGTTGTCACTTCCCTTCCCTTGGGCATATGACTATAACATTAATAATGGTGAAGTTCTGTTGCTGAGTCGTGTAGGACTCTTTGCAACATCATGGATTGTAGCCCACCAGGCGCCTCTGTCCATGGGGATTCTCCAGGGAAGAACACTGGAGAAGGTTGCCATTTTCTCCTAAAGAGCATCTTTCTTGACCCAGGGATCAAAACCAGGTCCCCTGCCTTGGCAGGCAGACTCTTTACCCTGAGCCATGGGTAAGCCTCAGTAATGGAGAAACAGAAAAGGAGTTTAAAAGATCTATTACTATTTCTACAAGGCTGCCCCTTCCCTTTTCTTTTTTCCACATCCATGTGGTAGGCATTTGCCTTCCTTTGTGGAGGGGAGATGGGTGGGCCTCGAACATAAAACATCCCTTTTGTTTCCGTGTCTTTAACTGAGTGTTCCCAGGGGGCATCTTGTTACGCAGAAGCAGCTGTAGTGAGATTCAGGGGTGAAGAGCTCTCTCCCCACCCCTCCCCGGCCCCGACGCCCTCACCTGTGCTCTTAGCTACAGAGGCCTTTCTGGTCTCTCAGTAGGGTGAAGAGTAGGGTGGTGGGGGTGTAGGGGGTGGGGGGAGCTCCCAGTAGTGAAGGAGTTAGTTGTGAGGAGGCAGGAGAGTGAATGAAGGAGAAAAGTCCTGTTCTATAACCATGGGGAGAAAGGGGCGTCTCTACAGGGAGGGATGTTCTTAGGATGACATTTTCTAGAGTGTTCCAAGGAAGGGTATGAATGAATAGCTCTCATATTTTAGTAGGTTGATCACTAGGAGGTTGTTTAAATGCAGATTCCCAAGGCTTATCCTTATGTTTCTGGTTCAACAGGTTCAGTGGGGTCTAAGAATCTGAATTAAAAAAAAAGTACCCACAAATGGCACAGATGGTTTTATTTGCAAAGCAGAAATAGAGACGCAGGCTACAGAACAAATGTATGGACACCAAGGGGGAAAGGAGTTGGGGTGGGAGGCATTGGGAGATTGGGATTGACATATATAGACTATTGATACTACGTATAAAACAGGTAACTAATGAGAACATACTGTATAGCACAGGGAACTCTACTCAGTTCTCTGTGGTGACCTAAATGGGAAGGAAATCCGAAAAGGAGGGACTATATATATATATTTATACTTATGACTAGCTCACTTTGCTAGTGAGTACAGCAGAAACTAACACAGTATAATAAAGCAACTATACTATACTCAATAAAAATAGAATACCTCAGGAATTCAAGTATGGATTTATGTTTAAAACTTTGACACACATTGGCTGTCCTGGTTTTTGAGATTCAGAGGTCTATAATACTCATATGACCTTACATGATTTTCTTCAATGCAGGAAGTTGCAGTCTATTAATTAAACAATGGCATTTAATTTAAAATATATACAGAGAACAAAAGACCTATTTTTGTACATCTAAAGCAGATATAATTGATCTTATTGTTGAAAGTTTTATAGTAGTGTTGTGCTTTTGCTCCAAATAATTGGCAGTGTGACATTCTACTATCTTCGGTTTTTAATGGTTTAATATGATTTTTCTCCCGCGGTTCGCCTTCCTATTTAATCTGCTACTGCCTGTTAAATCAGCTTCCCTTCATGCCAAAGACTGAGGTGCTTTTGTTAGATGAAACATTCTTTTTTTTATCTGACCCAGCTTTCAGCTTCATCTACTTAGTTCTATCGTTGGTTGGGAAACAGAAATTGCCAAGATGTCACCAGTGGGAAAATCAATTCACGAAAGAAGGCCCAGTGCTGTGCGTTTCCTATAGAGCATCTCTTTTTCTTTTTCCGAGCATATCTGTCTCAGCACACCTGGGTATTCCTCCCCAGGGCTAAGAAGAAGTTTGAATCACCCTGCTCTTAATTAGCAACATCCCTTCCCCCTTTTATTACAGGTGAACATGATTCATTTTCTTGTCTATATTCCTAAGAGAGAGACACATTGAAAAAGGACACTTCGTTGCAAAATGAAGAGTTGGCTGGTTGTGAGGTGCTTGAAAGAGAATTCTTCTCCATTGTTCTGGGAGGTTTTTAAAAATCAATGTTTCTCATGATAGGATCTGACATCCAGCTAGGAACAAGAAACGCTCTTGTTTCATGAATTTAGATGTTTCAAAGATACCACTTCATCCCCTTACACTGAGTACCTCCCGGCCTAGCCTTTGGTTTAACTCAATTGGTCTTGATCTGCTTATAGATATTTTACAGAGGACGTTGCACAGATAGCCTTCATTTACAAAACTTCTAAAATTTGTATGTGTATATGTGCCTTTTGGGGGAAATGATTTTTCTTAAATTCCATAAGCTTCTTCTGTGGAGTGTATGCCTCCAAAAAGATTAAGGGTCCTTGATGATACGTCCCAACACGTTGGTCTATAAAATAGTAATCCTGAGTTGCAGTATTTTCAAAGAGACTTGGAGTTAATTTCCATAGGAAGCTAAACTTAAAAAGGAACATTCTTCCTCCTCAAAACTCTTATTTGAGCAGGAACTGCAAAGTGATCCCTGCCACTAAGCCTAAGGGGGCCTCTATCTCTGAATTAGATTCTGTGAAGTGGTCTGTGATCACCCACACGAACCAATGGCAGGGTGTTTAATGGTAATTAACTCCTGTGCTCCATTTTGAAGTATAACTTTTTAAGTGTTTTCTGACTTCTGGTCAGTTTTTAAGGATGGGGAAAGAGAAAAAGACAAAACACAAAAATTTCTCCCTGCTCCAATAGTATAAAATTTTCTGATACAAAGATACCATATTTTAAAAATCATGCTGTACTCCAAAGGCAGAATAATGGTTCTTGGGTAAAAGCAACAAATTTCAGATGAATTGAAGACAAGTGGGAGATCTGAATGCTGGCAACTTTTTTCTTTATTATTTACTAGGTGACTCGACTAAGTTTTACCGTAAGAAAGTTATTTTGCATGCCCTAGAGAATCTGGAGTGTGATAAAATCAAGTGCTTCAGTTTCCTCATCCCTAAAATGACTATAACGATCCTCTTTTTTTGCACAGGATTTATGTGAGGATTCAATAAAATAATCCAAGCATGATGTTTGGAATAGAACTTTAAGTATGTTCAAAGCATGTTGGCCATATTTATATGACAGTATCTGTTGAATAAAAAATTGAGAAATACAAAAATGAGATGCTTAGATTAGCAGGTATTTTTCATTTTTTTGTTTAATGTTCGTTGGGTTTGAGTTTTTAATGTCTTGCTGGGTTTGGCTAAATATATAGATGACAGATCCTATCTTGCTATGTTTCTTCTTTATTCTTTTCTTCTCTAATATCCTCATGTTAACTTCTTATTTCTCTAGAATCCTTGTTTGTTCTGCATTCAATTTCTTCACCATTCTATTCCTTATAGCTAAGGGATTTTTAAAAAGTTGCTTGTCATCAAAACTGCTAAACATTTTTTGCTACTTTGTAAGCTATGACAGGTTTTATGTCTTTCTGATAATATCTGCACTTACTTAGGGCCTCTTGAAAATTATGTTTATTGGGATGACTCTATTGGTAGAAATCTGGGGTGCATTAGGGAACTTATTTAAAGACCAATAGGATGGTAAGCCCAAGGACTTTGTGGAAACATGATTCTGTCCGTTCATGGGCAGACCACACATCACAGAGACAGTTGGGGTCAGCCTCTGGTTCAAGTCTGCCTGAGTTTTATATCCCAGCTCCAACTTACAAGCTGAGTGATCTTGAACAAGTTACTTAACTTCCCTGTGCCTGTATTTTCTCATCTCTATAGGAGTAAAGAAAGAGTACCTAGATCAGATGGTTGTTTTAAAAATCAAAGCCAATATAATGCAAAGCACTTAGAATAATCAGTAACTGATGCGTGTGCTTATATAAATGTTTGCTGTTATTTCTAGAACAATCCTAATTTCCGGCCTGTTTTCACAAAATACATTTCTAATCAGAGACTAATCCTTTGTCAAACCAAGTATCTCAACTCTGAGTTCAGACTTATCAAGACATCTTTCTCTATGAAAATTGGTTTTGTTTTCTCTTCATCTTTTGTATTAAGATGAAAAGGATCAGAGGTTTAGATATAATTAAAATCACCTAAAGTTTCACCTAAACATTATGCATTGCACTATTGAATTATTCAAGTAAGTATGAGCCTTTATGGTCATTTAAAAATATTACAAAAATATCTGAGGCTGGACTCCTTTTCCCTGGTAGCACAGACAGTGAAGAATCTGCCTGCAATGTGAGAGACCCGGGTTCGATCCCTGGGTTGGGAAGATCCCCTGGAGAAGGAAACGGCAACCCACTCTAGTATTCTTGCCTGGAGAATTCCATGGACAGAACAGTCCAGGGGATCTCAAAGAGTCAGATGTGACTGAACAACTAACACATACTCCTTTTCATCAGAATGGGCAACAAACAGATATGTTGCCACTCAAAGAAGCTGACATCAGCAGAGTATTTAATGGGCTTTTTTTTTTCTGAAGCAATTCAAGTGCAAAAAGCAATAGGAACAAACCAAATTCCACCGTGTCATTTTATTAGATCTCAAATTGGGTACGACTGATTTCTATAACTCAGAAGTTTCTCTTCCAATTTATTTCCCTGATACCTATGTGTTCAGAGAGATGAGATGAGTGAAGATAAATTACTTGTCTAAGACTTTAAGTCAAATCAGATAAAGCTACCCACTTAAGTGAAAACTGGACCACACTCCAAATTTGTGTCTAGTCACCACCTCCCAAATGCTGCTATTCCCCAGTTTTTCATTTTCTCCTTTCTCAGGAGTATAGAAAACAGGTTTTCTTGGTAACGTCTTATAGCCACGACCTAATGAGCTGGGCTATACTGTGGTGCTGCCAATTTGCAATTAATCTGTGAAACCCGCGATGCTAAGGTATTACACTGGCACGTAGCATAGCATGTTCCTAACAGGGATTAAATATTTATGTGTGAAAAAAAAGAACATTTGTGGTTGCTGCACTTTGGGTAAAATTACAGACCTATCAATCTTAATGCTGTGGAGCATGAAATCAGGAAGTATTTTTCCCTGCACAGAATATTGTGTTGCACTGGGAGACTGGGAGGTGTATTTGGGGAGCGGTGTTTCCACGCAGGAGGAGAAGATGGAAAGTGCAATGCACAGACTGCGGTAAATTCCATCCACCTTCCAGTTATGATTTCTGCCTCAGCTCATAGCGTGGATTCCCAATCTCTGTCCTTGGGGCACTGAGACAGATAAGTCACACCCAACTCTTTCCCGTTTCTCCTGTGTGGCTATCATTTAAGATGTTGACACATGTCTTTATGACAACATGGAAATTACCCAGGCCATGGTTACGAGACAATTTAGGTTTTGTTGTTGTTGTTTGCTTACTTGAGAGGGAAGGAAAGGATGGAATTACCAATTTGATGGCTCTCCTTTTAGCCAAGTATTTTTGCTAGCTTAGAAGAGTAAGCCTTACTACAGAAACCAAACTGAGATTCTAGACTTTTTATTTTTCTCTGATTTTTATTCTTATTTTTTTTACCTTCTGGGTTGGTATTGAGGTTGATTCACAGCTGGGTATATTTTTCTTTTTTCTTTTTTGTAATGAGGACTGTTGGTACATTGAATACAAAGCCAATCTTAATACAAGAGGGTTTTTTGGTGGCTGCTATTTACAGAAAGTGAAGAAGAACTAAAGAGCCTCTTGATGAAAGTGAAAGAGGAGAGTGAAAAAGTTGGCTTAAAGCTCAATATTCAGAAAACTAAGGTCATGGCATCCAGTCCCATCACTTCTTGGCAAACAGGTGGGGAAACAGTGAAAATAGTGAGAGACTTTATTTTTGGGGGCTCCAAAATCACTGCAGATGGTGATTGCAGCCATGAAATTAAAAGGTGCTCCTTGGAAGGAAAGTTATGACCAAACTAGACAGCATATTAAAAAGCAGAGACATGACTTTGCCAACAAAGGTCTATCTAGTCAAGGCTATGGTTTTTCCAGTAGTCATGTATGGATGTAAGAGTTGGACTGTAAAGAAAGCTGAGTGCCAAAGAATTGATGGTTTTGAACTGTGGTGTTGGAGAAGACTCTTGAGAGTCCCTTGGGCTGCAAGGAGATCCAACCAGTCCATCATAGAGGAGATCAGTCCTGAGTGTTCATTGGAAGGACTGATGGTGAAGCTGAAACTCCAGTACTTTGGCCACCTGATGCAAAGAACTGAGTCATTGGAAAAGACCCTGATGCTGGGAAAGATTGAAGGCTGGAGGAGAAGGGGATGACAGAGGATGAAATGGTTGGATGGCATCACTGACTCAATGGACATGAGTTTGGGTAAACTCCAGGAGTTGATGATGGACAGGGAGGCCTGGTGTGCTGTAATCCATGGGGTCGCAGAGTTGGACATGACTGAGAGACTGGACTGAACTGAACTGATTTACAGGATGCTAAGAGAAGCTCTAGATCTGAAATATACAGTACTGTAAGGTGGCATTGAAACGAAATGTGGCTGCTCTGAACTGATCTGTGTTTTAAGTTTCTGTCACACACAAGATTTTTATAGACTGAGTATGGAAGATATTTCAATCATTTTTATATTATTGCATATTGAAATGATAATATTTTGGCTCTATTGTATTAAATAAAATGGATGGGCATCCCTGGTGGTTCAGGCAGTAAAGAATCTGTCTACAATGTGAAAGACTGGGGTTGGATCCCTGGGTCAGGAAGATCCCTTGGAGAAGGGAATGGCTACCCACTCCAGTATTCTTGCCTGGAGAATTCCATGGACAGAGGATCCTGAAGGGCTGCAGTCCATGGGGTCGCAAAGAGTCGGACACAACTGAGCGACTACACTTTTCATTATTGAAACTAAATATCATGTTTCTTTTTACATGTGGCTTCCCTGGTGGCTCAGTTGGTAAAGAATCTACCTGCGATGCAGGAATCCGACTGCAATGCAGAAGACTTGGGTTCAATCTCTGGGTCAGGAAGATCCCCTGGAGAAGGGAATGGCAATCCACTCCAGTATTCTTACCCAGGAAGTCCCATGAACAGAGAAGCCTGGTGGGCTACAGTCCATGGGGTTGCAAGAGTCGGACATGACTTAGAGATTAAACCACCACCACTAAAAAGTTTTAGTTTTTAACTCCTCACATTTGAGCTTGTGTTCTACTTCTATGGAGCTGCACTGTTCTAGACCAAGTCGTCTGATTCAGCAGCTCAGTGCAAGTTAAAATCCATGCTGAAGCAAGTACCCAAAGACACTTCTCAACAAGGGGACAAGTCAGAACAATACTTGTATTTTTGCAGCTGGAAAAACCCAAAGTGACTTACAGCAAAGGACTTCCTTGGTGAAAGTGCTTCACATTTTCCAGTGTCACCTGTTGAATACGCACATAATCACAAAGAATATTTTTTTAAATTAAAATTCTGGAGGCAACATAGCTGCTTTGTGAAGATATGAGTTTCTCCTGACACACAATGCTATTAGTTCCTGGGTAAGAGAATTGCTTGGAGGCAATCATCAGATAATGATGAATGGAGGGTGTGTGTGTGTGTGTGTGTGTGTGTGTGTGTGTATGTGTGCGAACACAGGTGTTTCTGAGCATTTCTTGTAAATCTTCCATGGATCAAAACATCATGAGATTTTTCCATTAAATCTTGGCGGTGAAAGAAATTTTTAAAAGTGATACAAAACAGGCTAACTAAGGACTCATCTGAAAGTTAAGAATCAGTGATCGGGTAACTTAAATTAGATAGCTGCCTACAAAGTTTGCATTACCTTAAAATGATTTTTAAGTTAACGTGATTGTCACTATTCAACTGAAGTTGAACAGCTAACTGGAAACATCCATTTAACATTCATGCAATTATGACGTAGTCCCTGTATTCAGTATGTCAATAGATCAGATGGTATTTATCTCATACCATGAGCAAGAATGTATCAGGGCTGATGGCAATTTCAGGTGATTACAGACATCACTGTTCAAGATTTTATGCATATTCCAAAGCAGAGAATAAACTAGTTCAGACCTTCTGTTCTGCATCATTTGAAATGCCTGTGAGTAAATTCTGATGCAGTTCAATTATATTCCATAGAATTTCAGGACATCAACTTCCTGAAATAATCAACATTCCAACATTACTTTTAACTTGTACCTGTTTTAGACATTTAATAGTGACTTTTTTAAAGTAAATTGCCAAATTTCTTGAATATACATTTTAATTACTGCTTGGGAGGAGAGTAAAGCCTTAAATAACACACTGATAACAAAAAGATAATCAAAAAGGAGAAAACACATATAGCATAAAAGTATAACTGAAGCATGCAAAGGCTTTGGGAACTGTGAGTTCTAATTGCAGTTTGCTGGTAGATGAATATTTTACTTTTTGTCTTATCTTAAAATATTGATAAACTTTGTTATCTAGTTCATGGAACTTTTGTGAAAGAGAGCTAATAAACCCCCAAAGAATTCAAGCATTTGGTACAAATAAAAGCCTTATATAAACCAATAATAGCAAAGCAGCGACTGATGAAATGAAACGTTTTCACCTATGATTTACGCTCCAGGGAGATGGAAGATACTGTCAGAGGACATCAGGCAAAGAAGTTTATTAAAGAACGTCAAGAACTATTTGTTCCAGGAGTCACAAAAACTGTGAATGAACTCAGAGTAGATAAACCTACATTATCAGTTGACAGAAAAGCATCCTTGCCTCTAAGTTATAAGGATTGAGGACCAGTACATAGTTCTTCATTTCCAAATATAAATATATACATCATAATTATAAATCATAAGTTTCAAGGCCCCAGCTTCTGACATATCCAAAAATAAAAGGCACTAGTATATTGTAATATGGCAAGAATAGAAATTGTAAAAATTATTCTGACATAAGACAGTTTATAGGGAACTCATATAGATGAAGGCTAAAAGGAGAAGAATCTATCAATCAACCAAGAAGTAATAATTAAATTCCTCCTTGGCACTGTGTGAAAGTTGTGGGAAGTCCTCATCTAGATGAAGAGTCCTGGCAGAAGACTGTTAAAAAGCACAAAGCTGCATATAATTAAAAGCCTGGGTGGAAAGTCAACTAATGTAATAATCAAGAAAATGGAGAAAGTGTTACAAGCAGAGGGAGTGGGAATAGCATTGGAAGGACCCAGGACCTGAAGTAAGGGGTTTCCCTGGTGGCTTAGCTGGTAAAGACCCTCCCTGCCAATGTAGGAGACTTAAAAGAGGCAGGTTGGATCCCTGGGTCAGGAACATTTCCTTGGGAAGAAGATGGCAACCCGATGCAGTCTTCTTGCCTGGAAAATCCCATGGACAGAGGAGCCTGGCAGACACAGTCCGTGGAGTCGCAAAGAGTCGGACACGACTAAGCATGCATGCACGAAGTAAAAAGGGCTATAATGAGGTTCTGGGGTTGAAACAGCTCAGTTACTGAAGTGCTTAGTACCCAGGAAAGAGGCTTGGGGAGCATTAAGTGTCCTAGAATCAGGATACCTGGATGCGAGCTCAGGCTGCTCCCCTGTGCACTGGTAAAACAACTTGAGCAGATCTCTTCGCCAAGAAATCATTATTAGACTAAGCCGTATCATTGGTAAAATAAGAATCATAGAGGTCTGCCCTGCTCGCTTCAAATATTGTGATTGTCACTGTCCCTGCTCACTTCAAATGTTGTGACTGAATGTGGTGATAAGCAATCATACTCTGAAAACGATGCTTAACAGGGGGAGCCAGTTTGAAGCCCCAGCAGAAAGAACATGTGACTCATGGGCAGAGTTTCTGCTTTTGGCAATGAGACAAGCTAAGTTAATAGACCAACATTCCAGTTACAATAACTAGAAATGCTAAATGAAATGTAACAAATTGTTTTAAAGATGTCAACTGAGCTTATAGGAAAGGAAGGGCTTCCCTGGGGGCTAGATGTTGGCACTGTAAGAGCTCTTTGAGCAACTTGAGAGGCGGGAGATTGGTTTCAGAAATAGCCCAGGGCTGGGTTTTACTACCCATGCCGAAGTGGCAGATAAGACCTCGTGAAGAGGGAAGTGTAACAAAACCCCAGTTTTAAGCCAGATTTATGAAGGGTTACCCAGAGCAAAAGCGGACTGGAAAAAAATCTGCTCACCAATATAGGAGACAAAAAAATCTTATTTCTTGTTGGTTCCTAAGCAGACTCAAGTTCTCTTATCAGAAATCAGAATGCCAGTTTTGTTTTTTTTTCCTGAAGTAGGGTTGGAGTTTGCATTTCCAGTGGAGAAATTAAAATAAAATTGGTCTAAATTCAGTGGAACAATTCCTGGAACATCTGAAAGAATCAAGCCCAACATACTGCCAGAAGGACCATCCGTATCAGGCACTTGGGACTTAGTGCAGAGCAAAATCCATCACAAGTCAGGTGTCTACACATTCAACAACCAAGACTATTAACCCTTTACCCCCAGAATTGTACATAGTAAAGTGAAATCTGAAAGAGATTCTAAAATTTTATACATTTTTAAAGAGATGAGTCATTAGGCGGGTTGAAGACATCAAGTAGGGGCATTTTTACTAACCGTGATAGGTCCTGAAAGAGCGTTGAATTTTAGAAAAAGTATAAGGTGAATGTGGCCTTGCTAGCACAATACCACTTATGTATAGAGAGAAGAATAGGAATGAGACTTAGATAGAAAAAACTAATAAAATAGGGACTTCCTTGGTGGTCCAGTGGTTAAGACTCGAGTTTCTAATGCCAGGGGCATGGGTTCAGTTCAGTCCCTGACTGGGGAACTAAGATCCCACATGCTGTGCAGTATGGCCAAATTAATGACAATAACAATATTAATAATAAATAGGAACAGGTTGGTTTGTGGAGGGAAGATGACAACAGGCCCTGACCGCAGGCACCGAAGCCTAGTAGGAAGTACTGGGGCTCTGGAGCCCAGTGGCCTCATTTACATCCTAACTGACCAGGTCACTTTGGTCAGGCAATTTCCTTCATCACTCTGTGTCTCAGTCTTCTCATTTCTCAGTGACCGTTCATCACATCCCTGCCTCATAGAGCGCAGGGAAATCCCACAGGGCTCGCCTTATGACGGTCACTGTCTCATTGACCGCTGTGCTGGGCCAACCACACCGTCCTTCTGTTAACAAGTTGAAGGACTCACTGTCCAGCTGCTGGGAGTCCCGCAGACAGGAAGCCCTCCGAGGTCAGTGCCTTTGGGGAAATGCCTCGTCTGAAGACAGCTCCCCCTCATCCAAGGGCACAGTCCATTCCAGAGGTGGCTGGTACCCAGAATCCCAGATTGTAAAGGCTTGACTTCTGTCCCTGCTGTGAAGACTCCTGTGAAGGAACTGCTTCACCCTGCCTTCCCCCCGGGGAGGTGGCCTGCATCACGGCCTCTCCCTGCCCCATCCCACTCCCTCCTCTTCCCTTCCCTTCCGCACCCGCAGAGCCCAAGATCAACCCATACCATCTAATCTCTGCCTAAGTCGGCTTCCTGGAGCCCAGCACACAGAAGCTGCTATTAGCATTATCCGAGACATATGGTTAATTCGATTCTCTGAACCCAAGAGTCCAAATTAAAAAAAAAAAAAAAGAACTACCTAAAGTGAGAAGGAGGAGACATTAAAGAAGACAAGAAAGCACAAGGAAAGGCACGTCATTTAAGAAAAGCAGATTTGAAGAAAAACTGAAAGAAATGTTGGATTGAAAAATGTATATCATCATGGAAATGAATGCTCAGTAGCAAAATAACCAGTGACTTAGATGCAGTGAAGAAAGAAATGAACAGGAAGAGAATAAACTATAAATAAATTACCCAGAAGATAGCATAAAACAGAGAGAAAATCTTAAGAAGTTGAGACTTGAGAATAGAAAAAACTCGGATGTATGTCTACAGGAAAAGAGTTCAAAAGGAAAGAATGGAAAGATGGAGAAGAGGAACATTAAAGCAGGCAATGGCCAGTGATTTTTCAAAAGTGATGAGTGGTACAAAAAGTCAGAATAAGGAAACACATCAAGTCACAGAAGGTCATGTAAAACATCCCTATAGCCATCTACAGTTTAGGCTGTAGAATGCTTCCCCCACCCTCCAAAAATAGGTTTTAAAAACAATTTGAGGGAAAAGACTTTTCTAAAAAAGGGACAACTGTACTGACTGCAGACATCTCAAAATCAGTTCAGTCACTCAGTCGTGTCTGACTCTTTTAGACCCCATGGACCGCAGCATGCCAGGCCTCCCTGTCCACCACTAACTCCCAGAGTTTACCCAAACTCACATCCATTGAGTCAGTGATGCCATCCAACCATCTCATCCTCTGTCGTCCCCTTCTCCTCCTGCCTTAAGTCTTTCCCAGCATCAGGGTCTTTTCAAATGAGTCAGTTCTTCTCATCAGGTGGCCAAAATATTGGAGTTTCAGCTTCAGCATCAGTCCTTCCAATGAATATTCAGGACTGATTTCCTTTAGGAGGGACTGGTTGCATCTCTTTGCAGTTCAAGGGACTCTCAAGAATCTTCTCCAACACCACAGTTCAAAAGCATCAATTCTTTGGTGCTCAGCTTTCTTTATAGTCCAACTCTTACATCCATACATGACTACTGGAAAAACCATAGCCTTGATTTAGATGGACCTTTATTGGCAAAGTCATGTCTCTGCTTTTTAATATGCTGTCTAGGTTGGTCATAACTTTTCTTCCAAGGAGCAAACATCTTTTAATTTGATGGCTGCAGTCACCATCTACAGTGATTTTGGAGCTCCCCAAAATAAAGTCTCTCACTGTTTCAATTGTTTCCTCATCTATTTGCCATGAAGTGATGGGACCAGATGCCATGACATTAGTTTTTTGAATGTTGAGTTTTAAGCCAACTTTTTCACTCTCCTCTTTCACTTTCATCAAGAGGCTCTTTAGTTCTTCTTCACTTTCTGCCATAAGGGTGGTGTCATCGGCATATCTGAGGTTATTGATATTTCTCCCAGCAATCTTGATTCCAGCTTGTGCTTCATCCAGCCTGGTATTTCACATGATGTACTCTGCATGTAAGTTAAATAAGTAGGGTGACAATATACAGCCTTGACGTACTCCTTTTCTTATTTGGAACCAGTCTGTTGTTCCATGTCCAGTTCTAACTGTTGCTTCCTGACCTGCATACAGGTTTCTTAGGAGGCAGGTCAGGTGGTCTGGTATTCTCATCTCTTGAAGAATTTTCCACAGTTTGTTGTCCACATAGTCAAAGGCTTTGGCATAGTCAATAAAGCAGAAATAGATGCTTTTCTGGAACTCTCTCACTGTATCAATGATCCAAAGGATGTTGGGAATTTGATCTCTGGTTCCTCTGCCTTTTCTAAATCCAGTTTGAACATCTGGAAATTCATGGTTCACATACTGTTAAAGCCTGGCTTGGAGAATTTTGAGGATTACTTTGCTAGTGTGTGAGATGAGTGCAATTGTGCGGTAGTTTGAACATTCATTGGCATTGTCTTTCTTTGGGATTGGAAGGAAAACTGACCTTTTCCAGTCCTATGGCCACTGCTGAGTTTTCCAGATTTTCTGGCATATCGAGTACAGCACTTTCACAGCATCATCTTTTAGGACTTGAAATAGCTTAACTGGGATTCCATCACTTCCATTAGCTTTGTTCGTAGTGATGCTTCCTAAGGCCCACTTGACTTCGCATTCCAGGATGCCTGACTGCAGGTGAGTGATCACTCCATCATGGTTCCTGGGTCATGAAGATCTTTTTTGTACAGCTCTTCTGTGTATTCTTGCCACTTCTTCTTAATATCTTCTGTTTCTGTTAGGTCCTTACCATTTCTGTCCTTTATTGAGCCCATCTTTGCATGAAATGTTTCCTTGGTATCTCTGATTTTCTTGAAAAGATCTCTAGTTTCCCATTCTATTGTTTTCCTCTATTTCTTTGCACTGATTGCTGAGGAAGGCTTTCTTATCTCTCCTTGCTATTGTTTGGAACTCTGCACTCAAATGGGCGTATCTTTCCTTTTCTCCTTTGCCTTTCACATCTTTTCTTTTCTCAGCTACTTGTAAGGCCTCCTCAGACAATCATTTTGATTTTTTGTATTTCTTTTTCTTGGGGATGTCTTGATCACTGCCTCCTGTACAATGTCACGAATCTCCATCTATAGTTCTTCAGGCAGTCTATCAGATCTAACCCCTTGAATCTATTTGTCACTTCCACTGTATAATTGTAAGGGATTTGATTTAGGGCATACCTGAATGGTCTACTGGTTTTCCCTACTTTCTTCAATTTAAATCTGAATTTTGCAATAAGAAGTTCATGATCTGAGCCACAGTCATCTCCTGGTCTTGTTTTTGCTGACTGTATAGAGCTTCTCCATCTTTGGCTGCAAAGAATATAATTAATCTGATTTCAGTATTGACCATCTGGTGATGTCCAGGTGTAGAGTCGCATCTTGTGTTGTTGGAAGAGGGTGTTTGCTATGACCATTGTGTTCTCTTGGCAAAACTCTGTTTCCCACCAGTCCACAAACAATGAGAATGAGCTCTTTATTGGGTTGAGAGAACGTTACTGTTAGTTGAAAATTCTATATTCAGCTGTTGTTCAAGAGTGAAGGGAAAAATGACTTTCTCAGGATGAGGGACTGTGTGCAGCCCACCTGGAAAGCCTATGAAGAATGATTTCAGGAGGAAATTTAACTGAGAAAATAATTGTGGGCTGGCTTGCAGTAAGTGATCTTGGTCAAAGAAACTGGTGCTTGGATGGGTAAATTTAAATAAGCATTGACTCTAGAGCCAATAATGATACTAACAATAGCCATAAGATAATAACAACAACATAAGATAACAACATAAGATAATAACAGCAACAACAATAGCAAGAATAATGACTTATTTCAGATGCTGAAAGGTTAAAAATAAGAAAAAGACTAATAACCAATGTAAAAAAGAAGAGAAGCTAGAACCAGTGTGTATACACACACACACACACACACACACACAAATATGTATCTATATAAAGCATACATATTAAAGTTATATGTAACCTATAACCAGCCTATGCTTGCTACTGCTGCTGCTGCTGCTTAGTTGCTTCAGTCATGTCTGATGCTATGAACTGCCACCTGCCAGGCTCCTCTATCCATGGGGATTCTCCAGGCAAGAATACTAGAGTGGGTTGCCATGCCCTCCTCCAAGGGATCTTCCCGACCTAGGGATTGAAACCAGGGCTCCTGCATTGCAGGTGGATTCTTTACCATCTGAGCTACCAGGGAAGTCCAAGAATACTAGAGTGGGTAGCCTATCCCTTCTCCAAGGGATCTTACTGACCCAGGGATTGATCCTGGGTCTCCTGCATTGCAGGCAGATTCTTTACCGCTGAGCCACCAGGGAGGTCCATATATATATATATATATACATATATATATATATATACACACACACATATATATGCATATATGTATATATGTATATATATATATATATATATAAAACCCAAAAGCCATTAAAATTATTGACCAATGGATAGACTATTTAATAAGTATTTCTAGGATAATCAGTTCTTTAAATTGATTAAAAAGCTCCACTTCACACATAAAGGCTTAAATACGAAAAACAAAGCTTTTTTAAAACTTAGGAAAAGTTTATGATATTTTGTGAGGGGACGATTTCTCAAGCAAGACTATATGAAACTAAAGCGACACTATGCTCTTTCACACACAAACACAGGCACAACACATTGGCAGCATTGTAGACATCTGGGGACCCTAAGTGTTACTGAGTATGTGGTGAAAAGATTTGCATGTTTGTGTAATGTACTTTAGTGAAACCACTTTGGAGAATAGTTCTGTGTACCTAGTTAAATGGAAGATGTGCATATTTTTTTTATCTCAACTTCTACTGCTAGTTTGCTCCCAAAGAAAAATTCTAGGAACATGCTGAAGAGATATGTAAAATTTTTCATTATAAGTTATAGAATTATAAGCAATAGAAAAAAAAACAATGTGTAAATACCAGCTGTCCATCAGTGGTGGAAGTTTTGTTTCTCACTACAAGATATTTTAACCCTGTATAGTAGCGAGAAACAAAACTTCCACCACTGATGGACAACTTGAGTACATCAGGGCTGTATATTGTCACCCTGCTTATTTAACTTATATGCACAGTACATCATGAGAAACGCTGGGCTGGAAGAAGCACAAGCTGGAATCAAGATTGCCTGGAGAAATATCAATAATCTCAGATATGCAGATTACACCACCCTTATGGCAGAAAGTGAAGAAGAACTAAAGAGCCTCTTGATGAAAGTGAAAGAGGAGAGTGAAAAAGTTGGCTTAAAGCTCAACGTTCAGAAAACTAAGATCATGGCATCTGGTCCCATCACTTCATGGCAAATAGATGGGGAAACAGTGGAAAAATAAACAGACTTTATTTTTTGGGGCTCCAAAATCACTGCTGATGGTGATTGCAGCCATGAAATTAAAAGACGCTTACTCCTTGGAAGGAAGGTTATGACCAACCTAGATGGCATATTTAATAGCAGAGACATTACTTTGCCAACAAAGGTCCATCTAGTCAAGGCTATGGTTTTTCCAGTGGTCATGTGTGGATGTGAGAGTTGGACGGTGAAGAAAGCTGAGCGCCGAAGAGTTGATGCTTTTGAACTGTGGTGTTGGGGAAGACTCTTGAGAGTCCCTTGGACTGCAAGGAGATGCAACCAGTCCATCCTAAAGGAGATCAGTCCTGGGTGTTCATTGGAAGTACTGACGTTGAAGGTGAAACTCCAATACTTTGGCCACCTCATGTGAAGAGTTGACTCATTGGAAAAGACCCTAATGCTGGGAAGGATTGGGGGCAGGAGGAGAAGGGGACGACAGAGGATGAGATGGATGAGATGGTTGGATGGCATCACTGACTCGATGGACATGGGTTTGGGTAAACTCCAGGAGTTGGTGATGGACAGGGAGGCCTGGTGTGCTGTGATTCACGGTGTCGCAAAGAGTCGGACACGACTGAGCGACTGAACTGAAATGAACTACACAGGGTTAAAATAAAGATACGAGATCTAGTGAACTAATAGGGATAGCTGTCAAATACATGACAACAAATGAAATATAGCCAGTTTTGTAAATGGATATATATGATAGCATGCTTTCAGATAAGTTTTTAAACTAGTAAACCATGTAGTGTGCTGTTTGTGAATCGACCCCTGGGTTGACCACCTGATGAGAAGAACTGATTCATTTGAAAAGACCCTGATGCTGGGAAAGATTGAAGGCAGGAGGAGAAGACGACGACAGAGGATGAGATGGTTGGATGGCATCGCTGACTTGATGAATATGAGTTTGAGCGAGCTCCGGGAGTCGATTATGGATAGGAAAGTCTAGCATGCTGCAGCCCATGGGGTAGCAGAGTTGGATGTGACTGAGCGATTGAACTGAACTGAAAAGTCAAAAGAATGGAGCAGATAGCACTCTGTTGTGGTTATTTCTACTTAGAGAGAATCATGTATAGTGTTTGGGGCTTTTGCTATTATTAGTAATTTTTTAATAAAAAAAGAAAAGGAAAAGGAAAAAATGAATGAATGAAAGTTAAGTTAGACATGATGAAGTGTTAACATCTTATTCACTTGGGTGATAGTTTAAAAGGATTTCTTTCTTTTGTATATTTACCTGTGTTTCAAGGATCTAATAATTAAAAATAAAGAAAACATGATGCCTGGCACTGCATGACCTGAGTCGCCTCTATTATTCTCCTGCAATGGTAGTATTTCTAGAATTTTTAATCCTAATCTCAATGGCTTTCACGATGCTCTCATTTCCTAGATGGTAAATTCCCATGCAAGTATATATCCACATCATGTATAAACTCACCACATTTTACATTCTTGTAGCATACCTTTTTTTGAAATAAACAATGACATTTAGTTTCCATTAAAAAAAAAACAACCCACCATATTTACTTTGTTTTCAGAAAATATTCTATATATAACATTTATTTGTTGTTCCTGACAAGTTTTTTATGATAAAATTATCTCTTTAGAAGTATCTCCCCTACTATGTTTTTTTTTAATCCAAATCAGTCATATTATCCATAAAACACTTTTTTTTTTTCTAGATTTTTTACTGTCTACTCAAATTCAATTTAAGTGTGTTTGGGACTGGCATCCCTGAGTCACTAGCAAGGCGTTTCCTACCTGTTCTTTGTAAAATAAACTCCCCGCTGCCAGTCAGAATGCTATTATCAAACCATAACTTTAACACGGGAAAGGACCCTCTGACTCTGTATGTTGGGATATTTATTTTAGCCTGGTGAGTTAGAAGGGCTTAAATTAGAAAACAAAATGTTGATTATTGCTGTACCATCGATTTCACTCATTGTTAGAAACTAGCTTCTCTTCTGAAGTCAGGCTCTGTTATGAAAAACAAATAAAGATCCTACCTCTGCCCTCAGGTCTCTGTTTCCTGACCTGAACTTTAAAGTCCTACGAGGTCCACTGTGGATCTTTAATGACTATATCATTTGTTCCTTGTGAGTCAGCAGAAGTGGGGCGTGATCACTGTCTGATTATTCCTGGCAGGCTTGCAGTCACAGCTTGCATACATGCACCAGGAAAATGGCAGAACTCCCATATTTCCTTCATCAGAACTATCCATATTTTTCTCCCTCTTCACTCAGGAGGGTGTTATCATGTACAGTTTCACTTTTTCCCCTGGGACGCTGGCATCCTTTTTCATAATTGCTGACACCTCCAGAATCAAGTGTTCAGTGGCACACAGAATGAAATATCTTCAGCGTGTCACAGCTAGCAATAAGAAAGAGGCAGTGCTGTATATTACTAAGATCATGGGACCAAGAATCAGACAACTAGCATTTGGTCCCGTATTTTTATCCCAGAACAATGAGAAATCAATATCACTTTAAGACAAAATCCCAGGTCTTGAAAAAAACTCTCCAGCATTCTGGAATCTAGTACAGGCTATGCACATTCCTCCTTCTCTTCCTGTGTGCCACCAGACATACACAGGGTCACACGTGGTCACTTTTCTTTGTCCTTAGTCACACATTAGTGGGAAACTTTGATAAGCATTGACACACATAACATTTTTAATAAACTGCCATGTCATACATACAAAAATTCATATGACTGTCTTCCTTATTTGTATCATAGGAAATTGCTTTTTCTTCCTTTTTACTGTACTATATATTCCTGACACACCATTCCCTTTTGAAAATGCTTTCTTTCTGATTGTCTTCCTATTTTTTTTTTCTTCTTGTCTAAGGCGCCTTCATTGTAGTTAATAATCTGGAGTGGTGAAAAGCAATATTTGAGTACTTTTTTCCTGCTTTAGCAGGAAGAGGAGCTTGCCTCTTGCAACACATAGGATCAGTGGTCACCCTAGGCAGAAGGCTCAAGGCAGTTTCTGCAGCCACTACTCCTTTCCTGTCTGTGTCCTCAGCTGAACTCACAATTTTAGCTTTCTGTCTCCCACTTTAACCCTCCAACCCCCACCCCGTGGACTCAACCAGAAAATTGTTTGTCTTTGTTTGGGTCACAAGGTCTTACCCTATAGCACTCAAACTCTGGGGAGAAATTTTAGGTTGCTGGAAGAAATCAGTCTGAAATCTGAAGTGCTCAGAATATTTCCATGATGCCTGCCAGGCTGATTCATAAAAGCAAACTCACTCCCCATTACAAAGGTTTGAATAAAGACGAGGAAAACTTTTACTCTGAACAAAGACATGATTCACATCCATAAGACAGCAGTTGACGCATTCATGAATGGTTAGTCTATGATCTGGTTGATATTATACATACATATATATATGTATGTATATATTACATACATATATATATGTATGTATATATCTGAGAATAGTAATAGCCAACATTTATTGTTTATTATATGACAGGAACTGTGCTAAATACTTTAAATATATTATCTCTCTCTTTGTTTTTAAATGAAAACATAGTTGATCTACAACATTATATAGTTTCAGGTGTACATATTTGTGATTCAATATTTATATAGATTTTACTCCATTTAAAGTTATTTAGAAGTAATGACTATATTTTATGCATGGTAGTTTGTATCTCTTAATTCTCTACGCCGATATTAATATATTTAAAACACACAGAAAAGCATGACGATGAAAAAAAAAAAAAATTCAAGCTCTTGACTGCACCCCCAAGGGCAACAGAACCTTTACCGAGGTAAGAGACCAGATAATGGGAATCCTGAAATAAATGCCAGGCATTGTGTGCTAATTACAGTGACCAAGTCAAGACCCAACTGGGGCAGGCTGGCCATACCCTGTGTGCTTAATCCCCTGCTACTAACAATGCTTTCTGATAACATGCTTCTGGGATCCTAGAGCAAACTTGGTGGGGAGGACAACAGAAGCAGTATGCCTGAGAGTATTATGAGCAGCATCTTCATTAATCCCTCAGTAACCCGTTCATACTGTTAGTGCACATTTGTTCCTGAGCTTGATGTACAGTGAGGCCAAACAAAGAGAAACATCCGTTTGGAGCAGAGAAAGTTCTGTTGCTGGGCTATACAAGGAGACGGGCAGCTCATACCCTAAAAAGTCCCAAGCTCCTGAAGGGTTTCCACAAAGCATTTTTAAAAGCCAGGTGAGGAACTAGTAATAATGATCTTATTTCTAAGGAAGAAATAGAGATGCAGACATAGAGAACAAACATGTGGATACCAAGGGGTAAAGGGGTTGGGTGAGATAAATTGGGAGATTGGGCTTGATACATATCCACTGCTGATAATATGGATAAAACAGATAACTGATGAGAACCTACTGTATAGCACAGGGACCTCTACTCAATGCTCCCTGGTGACCTAAATGGGAAGGAAATCCAAAAAAAAGAGGGGATGTATGTGTATTTATAGCCGATTCACTTTGCTGAACAGTAGACACTAATACATTATTGTAAAGCAACTATATTCCAAAAAAAAAAAAAAAAAAAGCCAGGTGAGAGAGAGGGGTTGCAGGCTGCATGATCAGCTCATGCACAGTTCTTTGACTGGCTGATGGTGAAGGAACAAGGTAGTGTCACAAAGGTTAACTTTATCTAGTCCTTTAGGCTCAGGAGGCCAGGGGCTATGTGCTCATGGTCATCAAGCAGTTAACATCTTCCATTTGGTGGTAGTGGGGGGGGTTCACATCTGTAAAATTCGGAAAACATGCACAAATACCGTTATCTATTCAATAGGTCCTTCACAGAGGAGCTAAAGCAGAGGACCGGGGGATGGTCTCTCTCTGGGAAGGTCCCTGTGCTAAGTTGCTCAGTTGTGTCCAACTCTTTGCGACCCTATGGGCTGTAGCCCGCCAGGCTCCTCTGTCAATGGGATTCTCCAGGTGAGAATACTGGTGGATTGCCATGCTCTCCTCCAGGGGATCTTTCCCGATTCAGGGATCAAACCAGCATCTCTTACATCTCCCGTATTGGCAGACATGTTTGTCATGCTTGGTTGGTTACAATTCCCCCCTTTGCTTTGATACTCCTCAATCTTGGGGAGAATAAGGGTTAAAGAAGAAAAGGAGTAAAGGTTCAGATAAGGAGGTTAATCATAAACTGACAGAGGTGCCCACAGGGCCCTTATCCTCATTTGTAAGATTAGGAAACAGGCTTAGAGAGGTGACATGCATGCTTAAGACAAAGTTGACACAGCTAGTGACCAGGAGTGCTAGGGTTAAAACATAACTTTTGACCAGAATCTTTCCTCTTGGGCACCTTGATGAATATGGACTGCTTTTCTGAACTAGCAGGGTTAAAAGGGATCTTATCAGTCACCTTTCCCCAGATTGCTTATTTTATAGAATGGACAGCTGAGAATCAGAGATGAGTAGACAGGAACAGAATAGGTTAATGACCATGATCATCACCCTGGTATTCTCTTTAGCAGCACTAAGGAATTCATACCATTGAGCTGGGCAGTTTCTTTGAAGGGATGTATTTCTTACTAGTCCTTAAACCCCCTTTCCTACCTCATTTTCTCTGGTAATATTCAGTAACACACGCACACAAATTCCCAGATTCATTTACCTTTTTTTCATATGGTAGGAAATACCAGGAAAAATGTAGTTCTGCCTCTAGGAAGTGACACTCCAGTTCTAAGAAACTGAAGGCAGCATCTGCAAAACAAAATTTCAATGCCACGTAAGTCATGAAATGGACTTTGGACTCTTCAGTTCCAAATGTTACCAGACTGCTTATGTGCAGGGGTAGACCTAAAACAAGAGAGAATAGTCTGAGAACCACGTTCCTAACTATGGGGAGCTACCTTTCTTAGCACTGAATAGATGATAGGTGGTGTTGTTCAGTCTCTCAGTCGACTCTTTGTGACCCCATGGACTGCAGCATGCCAGGCTTCGCTGTCCTTCACATCTCCTAGAGTTTGATCAGACTCATGTCCATTGAGTCAATGATGCCATCTAACCATCGCATCCTCTTTCACCCCCTTCTCCTCCTGCCCTTAATCTTTCCCAGCATCAGGGTCAGTTGAAAGGTGACAGACACTTTAACCTTAGCTCTGGTGAGAGATCTGAGTGAAGTGTCTTCATTCTCTGCATGGCTGCAGAGTTCATCTATTTTCTATCCATTTTTCAATCAACAGAAGCTCCTCCAGCAGAAGACGGGAGTGAGACACAAAGGTAAAGCAACCAGGCAGTCACGGAAATATTTAAGGTCACAAGCTGAACAAGTCTCAAAGCCAAGAAAAGAACTCCAAAGAAGTCATCTGAAAGAAACAATGGATTATGTCTTCTGCAAACAATGTTCCCAATGGAAAAACTCACGTTGGGCAATCTCCTTGAACTCTTTGTTTCCTGTCTCTGCTGCTCACCCTTTTAGCTCTTACACAATACATGTCTTTAATTTCATACTTGTATGGAAGTGTAGGGGAAAGGCCCACAACCTCTATGGCCCCCCAAATTCTTGCTAATAGTTAGAAATAGGCAGCCCATGAGGGTGTTCACCCAATACAGTATTAGACTCCCATGTGCCCCCTCAAGGGCATAGCCTTCTTTTTGTACCTAACCACACCTAGAAATCAGTAGCTGTAAAGAACCTGCCTTCCTATGCAAGAGACAAAAGAGACATGGGTTCGATCCTTGGGTTGGCAAGATCCCCTGGAGGAGCAAATGGCAACCAGCTCCAGTATTCTTGCCTGGAGAATCCCCATGGACAGAGGAGCCTGGTGGGCTACTGTCCACGGGGTTGCACAGAGTCAGACACAACTGAAGTGAATTAGCACGCACACAGGCAGGCACACCTAGAAATGGGGCCTCCTCCATGGTTCAGCATTAAAGAATCTACCTGCAGTGCAGGAGACACAGGAGATGTGGGTTCGATCTCTGGGTCCGGAAGATCCCCTGGAGATGGGTATGGCAACCCAGTCCAGAGAATCCCATGGACAGAGGAGCCTGGAGGGCTATAGTCCACAGAGTTACAAAGAGTCAGACATGACTGAAGTAACTGAGCACACAAACGTACCTAGAAACAAAGCCTCCTCCGGTTTTCCCGTGTCCAAAATTTCTTGTCTCCTCCCCTATAAACAACATAGCACCTATTCTTTTGTTGATTATAAGAATGTTTTTCATTAGACATTGTTTTGGAGGCATTTCAGGAGTAGTTAAGCATCATTTTTCCAAATGTGGGAAAGAAAAATTCCCAATTACTTCACTTCTCATGTCAGGCTTTATCCATCAAGGTTAGAAACATTTTGTAGATGGAAGAGACTAATATCAGCCAAATATGTATCATGTTTCTCATGATGTCAGTTGCCTGATTTTCAGCAAAGAAAAGTCATCTAGAGGTTGATGAATACACTTGCCAATAATTAAAATAATACTGACTTTATAGACCTGTTTATATAACCTATTAGAAAATATGGTGGGTGGAAGAAAAGCCCTAATATTACAGACTTTGGCATCACCTAAGGAAAGTTCCAGAAGCTTCCTGGTTTTATAATGCTGTCTCTTCTGGTGCTCAGATCATGCTTATGAGTGTGGCACAAAGTGACCTGTTCAACCTTCAACACCCACAGGGTGCAAAAGGCTACGTCATCGTTTTAAATATTTGATGGTGGGTTGATTTTGAAAAGCCCACCACATGTGTGTTTCTCCTCACAATAGTTTATCAATTCCATTATCATTCGACTAAGTGGAGTAACCTAGAATTGCCTAGGCTTCCTGAGGAGTTAGAGATAACTATCGTCAATAAATATTTATTGAGCACCCTCTTTATGGTTAAGAGACTGTGCCAGGCACTGTCCGAAATCGGATTACAACTGCACAGCCACTGCCCAAAGGGGCCTGCAATCTAATTAGAGACACCAGATGAGATAAACAGAGATGATGTGCTCAGGCCAGGCAACCCCATATTGTTCGTCTAATAGAGAGAGGAAAAGATAGTGTGCTTTATTAGGTTAAAGGAGGAAAAAAAAGACTTTTCCCCTCTCTGTATATCCTTTGTGTTTATTTCAGTCTGGGTTTAGGAAAATGGCTTTGGTTTGGGTAAATGTTGCTATCAATAAGGTCTTAGAGATGAGACTGGAGACACACTTCATCATTTTTCTTGTCCTCTCCCTCCTTGCCTTACACATCCCCAGGGCTCAGGCATCACCTAATGCCATTTAAGTCAGGATCAATTGTCTCCAAAGTGTAGCCTTTTTAGAAGCAACAGGCTTCAAGCCCTTCCTTGTGTACTGAGTCACCAAGGTGGTGGGGAAGTCAGCCGAGAAATGTCGTGAGGAAGAGGGGTTAACAAACACCCTAGTCGCTTTCAGGGTGTCTGACTCTTTGTGAGCCCATGAACTGTAGCTCACTAGGCTCCTCTGTCCATGGGATTCTCCAGGCAAGAACACTTGAGTGGGTTGCCACGCCGTCCTCCAGGGGATCTTCCCGACTCAGGGATCGAACCTGTGTCTCTTGTGTCTCCTGCATTGGCTGGCGGGTTCTTTACGACTAGTGCCACCTGGGAAGCCCATGTTTTATATCAATCACCCTCAAAGAGGGTTTCCTGGACCAGCATCACCGGGGAACTTGTTAACAATGCAAATCCTCCAGCCCCATCCCAGAACTACAGAATCAGCACCTCCAAGGGGATCCGGCAGCCCAGACTTTCAACAAGTCATGCTGGTAACGGATGCATGTGCCCTGGAGAACCTCTGCTTTCTATGCTCATCCATCAAAATGGGGCCAACTGGTATAAAAACCCCAAAGCAGAGACTCTCCTGACTCTTGTGTGATTGGGGTTGGAAAGATGTCTCTGTAATTTCAAGATAAGAGGACTAAGGTCTTTAAAAAAACAGGAAATTTTTTGTTGGAGAAAGAGAGACAAAGGGGTCTTCTGGAAGGACTGGTTCCATGGGTGGGTTCCAGTTTACTGTTGAGGAATCTGAAGGAAAGCTCAAGGGCAGGACCTCAGTTATTTTCTGCAGTGTCTGTGGGTTCCCACAGGGACCTCATTCAGTAACCTCGGCAAGTGCATTAGCCCCAGTGACCGACAATATGATCCATCAGTGATGACATCATGAGTGGAAATAATCTCAGAGGGAGGAGAGGATTGCCTGCCAGTCTCTGTTGCCAGGAATTGCAAAACTGGAGGTCTCAGCTTCAGAAAAAGAGGAGATGACCAAGGCAGCACATGAGCAAGACTAATCAGGAGAATAGTTGTTTGCTGTTTAGTCTCTAAGTCGTGTCTGACTCTGTGATCTCATGGACTGTAGCCCTCCAGGCTCCTCTGTCCAGGGGATTCTCCAGGCCAGAATACTGAAGTAGGTTGCCAGGCCTTCCTCCAGGGAATCTTCCCATCCCAGAGATCGAACCCATGTCTCCTGCATTGCGGGCAGATTCTTTACTCCTGAGCAACCAGGGAAGTTCTATGAGGAGATTAGGAAGAACACAAAACTCCTTCAGAAAAATGGAAGTGCAATTACGTGATCATGTGTGGTTCTTATTCAATGTACAGATTTATGACTTGGTTATCCCAGGAAAGAGTGAAAGGGAGCGGGGAAGATGGAAAAGTTCAAGGACCTGTGAGATCTTGGGGGACAAGTCAAGAGAGTGCTGACACCTCAGTGTACACTATCTCACGGAGCCTCACACCTGGAGAACGTCAGTGGCTGGTTCAAGGTTTCTACAGCTTGTAAACACGGTAGCTGACCACACACCTTGTAGAAGACTAACAAGGCTGAAGTCCCCAATACCTGTGAAGCCTCGAGCAGAGAACTGTAAATCTCACAGTAACCCCCTTTGGGTGGTGATTATCACCCCAGTGAAGGAAACAGGCTGAGAGAGAGAGGAAGCAATTTCATTAGCAGTAATGGGGATACTGGAGCAGAACCCTGCAGCTTACAACTTTGATGATGGCTTGTTGGGGAAAACAGACCCCCAGGAGACATAAATCAGTGCTGGATTCAGTGAAGGGGAAATGAAAACTGAGTGAAGACAATTTATGGTAGGAGCTGGGGAGACCTTAAATTCTCCTGGTTAGGTTTCTGGAGTCCAGAGAAGGACCCTGTCTTTAACGTCTCGTAAATGCAAAATAAAATCTTCCATTCCAGGCAGCAGGTGGTTTATAGAGCCCTAAGTGGGTACTTCCAATTAAAAAAAAAAGGAGCTTACAATGACACTGGGATGGAAGATGGAGAAACTTTTCAGTTTATAGTCTCAAAGATTCCTGGGCCTGGAGGAACTTGCTTCAGAGAAGGTGTATCCTCAAAGACCTCTATAAGGACTCACAAATTACCAAACCAATTGGGAGCTCTGGTATTTTTGCTCCTCAAATTATTTTTCACAAATAACTTCTTATGAGTGGGTAAACACTTCTGGAAATAAAAGACTTGGAAGTAAATAGGGCATTCTATTAAGAATTAACTAAAATAACAAAGAACCTGTGTAGTTAATTTCAATTTAGATTAATAGGGGCATATTATTATCCACTGGTGTTCTAGAATGCTCAACAAGAACAACATTTAATTTTCAAATGAATGTAAAAGCTTCCTCCTCTTAATGTTTTATATAATGCAGTTAAAAAACTAATTCATGCAGCCATAATGCCTACATATATATTCCAACATAATTATGTATACATGCCACACAGCTATCCATTTATAGAATTAACTAGGTATAGTTTTACAGATTTAAGTCTATACAAATATAATATTTACAAAGACTAATTAATATGAAACACACACATACATCTATGTATAGCATTAATATTAAAACAACATCTAAGGGATGGCTGTGTGGTTTTCAGTTTATGCTTGGTAGTATATCAAAGAGTCACATTTTAAAGATTTGTTTGCTTGAAAATACCTTAGTAAAGTTATCTATTAATGGAGTGCATTGGCTTCCCTGATAAAGAATGATGCCATTTAAAGAAATACTAGGTCATTATGTCCTACTGACAAGCATAATTAGGAATGTCTGTCTCCAGATTTCATAAGAATAGAGAAAAAGTTGTTGTTCAGCAGAGCCAAATCTTGCTGTCTACCCCATGGAGTAATTTAAACCCAGGCTGAACTGGGGCAGGAACAGGTGTAATTGGGCTGGTGTCTGCCCCTTCCCGCCTGGCAATTACCATAATAAGATCGACTACAGAGAGGTCAGAAGCTAACAGCCACTTTGGCTGTCGCCTTCTAAGACTGTCACCGGTGGAGAACAAGGAGTCCATTGGACCGGGAGGAAAAGCTCTGTAGATGCTGGTAATTAGCCTAGTGACAGGAGTGTCTGCAGATGACAACAGACCCAGGCAGCAGCACTGAAAGACGGGGCAGCAAAAATGAAGTCATACGGGATGAAGGACTTCAGTGAATTTACAGGCACGTCATAAATAAATCCGAGGGCGTGGGAGGGCAGCTAACTACCGGAAGCATATTGTGACTAAGCAATGTGTAGTCATTGAGAAATACAAACATGGAGCTGTGAGCAGCTCTCTTGACTTGTCCAAAGTGTTCTGGTCATCGTGCAAATCTCCGTGGATGAGGAAACTCTACCTACCAGTGTCTAGGAGTAAGGCCATAGCATAATACACCACTCTGCGGGAGAGTACTTTAGAGTGGGGCTCACAAGGGGGTGCTTTGTAAGCACATATTGCTTTTCTTTTCTGAAAACCAATGTTAGTGACACTGGGATCCAGGAGGTGGATGTTCCTGGTGCAGATCTTCTGTCAAAGGATGGGGAATCATGTGACCTTAGCTCTGATCCTATCAGCTTTGGATCTGCAGGAATCTTCCTAGAGTCTGAACCCTGAGTTCTCTAGTAACTTTTGCTGTCCCCACTCTTTTTGGCGTGGGTCCCTGTACACCTGTTATCTTGGGCTCAGTTCCTTGTGTGTTTTAGAGCTTGAGGAACCCTTTACTGATAGTTCTCTACCAGCTATTCCCACTGAGTGTATGAGTCCCGAGTCAACAAGTATTTTTTTCCTGATGCTCCTTTTTGATAACTCTCAAATGATGAATAGTAGTCAGTATCATGCAGTTTAATTCAGTGCCTACCAGTGTGCTGCTGTGGCAGTTTGAGAGACAGTTCCTCCAAAGTACCTCATGTGTTGGGGGGAAAAAAAAGGAATTGCATAGAGATGGATGGAAGTTCTGGGTACTCTGGGTCAAGAGTACCCAGATGAACATGATAATGACTTCATCTTTGCTATCCATTCATACTCTGTCTCCCACACATTTTATAATGCTTTATTTTACTAGCTACTGACTGACTCTTGAATGAATGAATAACACAAAGAGATTTCTAAATGCAGAAGGACTTTTGTGCGTGAGCATAGGGCAACCGTTTGCTGAATTTTGCTAAAATATTTTCTGGAAAATTTCTGTCATCATTAGATACATATATGTATATGTGATTGTATTTTGTGGTAAGTAACTTTGGTAGGTGGTTGCAAGTGGCAGCTCATGTATGAGAGATCGAGAGGAGTTAAATCATGAAAAGATTTGTGAAAACATTTAAAAATGGATTAACATTGTAACCAAATGCTTCTTTCCTTTAGGATACCACTTGACCTCTTAAAGATGGGGTTACCATGATGGGATTTATGGTTTTGGTCAGTAACTCTGGTGTACAGTTGCCAGACTTTAAAACTTTAATAACAAACAAATAACAAAGAAAAAGAATAAGAACAGGAAGTCCAGTTAATCCTGAATTTCAGGTAATAAAGAATAATGTTTTGGCATGGAATATAACTATACAAAAACATGAATTGTTATTTATCTGATATTCAAATTTAACTGGTTTTACTTTTCTATTTTAGCTGACGATCCCAGCCTGGAGACCACATGCATGGTGGATTTGGGGGAGTTAGGCAGGAGTCATGGAAATCAGTTTGGTGGGCAATGAATGGCCTGAACAAAGGCAGGGAATGCAAGAATGGAAGCGGAGACTGAGTCTCAGCTGAATGAAGCAATTTCCGCAAAGATCCCAGTTGGACAGAACTCAACTGATGGCCTTCCCTGGCTCAGGGTCAACATTGTATCACTCTTCTTAGCAGGTGTGGAAAGTAAAGCAGAATTTGTAACGGGCTTTCTTAGCTCAGGAACAAATTGGAGGAACTTGCTATTGTTCAGTCTCTAAGTCATGTATGACTCTTTGCAATCCCATGAATTGCAGCACACCAGGCTTCTCTTTCACTATCTCCTGGAGATTGCTCAAACCCATGTCCATTGAGTCAGTGATGCCATCCAACCATCTCATCCTCTGTTGCCCTCTTCTCCTCTTGCCCTCAATCTTTTCCGGCATCCGGGTCTTTTCCAATGAGCTTGGAAGAATTTAAAGGTGACTATTGACTCCCTTGCTAATGGAGAACATCTTGATTAACTTCCTACGTTCTTGATGTATGTTATCCCACTTAATTTTCACATCTACCCCAGAAAGTAGGTTTTATTATTATCCTCAGTTTATAGAAGAGGAATCTGGAAACACAGATAATGTAGGTAATTCCCATAAGTAAAGAAGCTGGGGTGCTGTCAGTGGCCGAGGGGTGGGAGTGGATCCCTTTGATGAATGTCTATCACCAAGTGTTTGCATGTGTAAAGATGGAAATGAAAATAATTTAGAATCATAAAAAGTTATCCCTGGACTTCCTTGATGGTCCAGTGGTTAAGAATGCACCTGCCAACACAGGTACATGGGTTCAATCTCTGGTATATGAAGATTCCACATACAGAGAGCAACTAAGCCCATGTGGCACGACTACTGAGCCCATGCTCTGGAGCCTGTGCTCTGCAGCAAGAGAAGTCATCGCAGTGAGAAGCCATTGTACCATAACTAGGGAGGGGTCTCTGCTTGTTGCAATGAGATAAAGCCCACACGTGACAATGAAGACCCAGTGCAGCCAAAAATAATAAATAAAATAAATTTAAAAATTGACAGGATGAACATCTATCTAGGTATCTATTGATCCGTGGCTCAGTTGGTAAAGAATCTGCCTGCAATTCAGGAGACCCGGGTTCCATCCCTGGGCCAGGAAGATCCCTTGGAGAAGAAAAAGGCAACCCGCTCCAGTACTCTTGTCTGGAGAATTCCATGGACAGAGGAAGTGGGCAGAGTATAGTCCATGGGACTGCAAAGAGTCAGACACGACTGTGTGACTCACTTTCACTTTCATCTATCTAGCATCTATCTATCTATCTATCGATCTATCTAAATTTATCCCCAAGCTTAAAAATAATCATGGGAGCAGATATCAAAAGTAAAGAGATATAGCTACAAGTTGAGAGTTTCTTAGCTGTGTGAGCTAGAGAAGTTTACTTAAAAGCAGGGTTTGTAAAAAAAAGATCCTCCTCTCACAGGCTTCTTATGAGGAGAGCACAGGTTTTGCAACCCAAACAATTTTTCATAAATTTTACTATAACATTGCTTGGGAATAATATTTTTTTAACTCAAGGCTAACTTCCTATCTATGAGCCAAATGGCATAATCACAATTTGAAATATTTAGTTCTATGAAGTATTCAATTATTACAAGGTAATTATGATAATGTGTGATTATAAAGTGATTCCATTAAAAAAGTTATTATATAGTATCTAGTCATAACATTTGTAACCCCGATTTTTTTTCTAATATACTTTTCATTATACTTTTATAATGGAACTTATCTTGAGGTTCATCTCCCTGGAACTTCATCCAATGGGATTTCGTTCTCGAGTAAAAAAAATGATGTCATTGAATGTACTCTACTACCTAAAGTGTCCCTCACAAGCATCCTGGACCATGTAATGCAAAGGCTCCAGTATTATGTAGTTTTGATCTTGTGCTCCTTGTAATAAGAAATATTAACTAGATCAATGCAATGGGTTCAAAGAAATAATCAGATTAAAAATATATTTATATGGGATGACCAAACTGGTCAAGCTATGTATATTTTCTGTGCTCAGTTGCTCAGTCATGTGTAACACTTTGTGACCCCATGGACTGCAGCCTTCCAGGCTCCTCTGTCCAGGGGATTCTCCAGGCAATAATAATGGAGTGGGTTGCCATTTCCTTCTTCAGGGAATCTTCTCCACCCAGGGATTGAACCCACATCTTGATATGTTGTTTAACTGAATGATCCAATTTAGTGAGACTACTCATATTCCCAGGTCTTGAGAGATGTAGTAATACAACAGACTAAAGCTACTTACAGTGAAAATGGAGAAACTGTACCGCTCACATCAAGTAGCTTCACCTGCCACACTTCCTTTGTATTTTATAACCCAAATGACTCAAAATTTCCTCAAAGTTCATTCTTGAAAATAAACCCATGGTTAGTGTTTTTTTTTTTAATAACTAAAAATATTTTTCTGTGAGTTAATAGAACCTATTTAGATACCACTTCAAAAAATAACAATCTCTATCCTTTGTTATCTGGGAAGACTCTATTTGCTTTAAAACAAGATTTTATAACAAATTAAGAGATGAACTAAAACCTTTTATACACTTGTCTAGCAGTTCATAAAGAGTCAAAGAAATAAAATAAATGGGGCAAAAACGATAGCAGAACTTGGGTCTGAAGGCGGGCAGATCTGTGTTATTTTAAGCTTGGTTGCAAATATGGGTAATTTAATAAGACAGTTTGTTTCTAGTTTCCTGGACTATGCAGCCCCTGTCTTTTCCTTTTGCTGTACAGAGGCCAACCCCAGGTCAACTTTGGAGGACAAGTCCCGGTAATATAAATATGTGTTGCTGGGCAATGTTAAGAATGGAGAGTGAGATCCATGGTTCTGCCCTCTGGCTTTTTATTTCTTCATTTTTGGAGAGAATGTTGATTGAAGTCTTTAAAAGCATTTTAGGTTGGCGGGCTCTCAATTTCTCAGCCCAAGTGGCAATTACCTGGAGAAAAGTAGTTGATTGCATCAATATAAGAGTTTTCATCTGGGTTTGCCAAGGCATTATTATTAAAACGAGTTAATTAAATTGACTTAAAGGTAGAATAGCATTTTTATTATGCCTAACGGGTTATGCTATGCCACTTGTCGGTAGTTGGCATAATTGAAGATGCAGCTGGATGGATCAAAAACAGCAGTGTTCCTGGTGTCCAGATTGGACGGTCTAGTCCTAAGTTCAGTGGTTTGAAGACAAAGACAAAAAGCAGCTCTATGAATAATTTAATCACCATTATTTTCTCTTTGCCTATTTCCATATCTCAAACTACTCTTAGAAACTTGCCATGTCTTGAGATCTAGATGAGGAAAAAGTGAAAGTTTCTCAGTCATGTCCAACTATACAGTCCATGGAATTCTCCAGGCAGAATACTAGAGTGGGTAGCCTTTCCCTTCTCCAGGGAATCTTCCCAACCTAGGGATTGAACCCAGGTGTCCTGCATTACTATGGGGTTCTAGATGAAGAAAATTGGCAAAATCTGGCTTCCACCCTTCATGTTTTGGCAAACTGCTGTAATTTGTGATACATTCCATGAGTTTGTTCTGAGTATTCTGATGCTTCAATAAATGCTTCAATAGCCATGCTATTGATGGAATATCTTTGTGGATAATTAAGAAGAAAAACATTCTGTTTAGATTTTAAATGTATTATGATAATTTTAGTAACTTGTTCACCTTTCCTAATTGGACACATATCAATATGACCTTGCATTTCTATTTGTTTTTTTTCCAAACTTTAAGCTTTTTATTTTGTATTGGGGTGTAGCCAAATCATAATGTTGTGGTAGTTTCAGGTGAAGAGTGAAGGGACTCAGCCATACATATACATGTATCCATTCTCCCCCGAGGCTGACCCATAACATTGAGCAGAGTTCCACGTTGATCTTGCATTTCTGCACAGATATAACTGATAGAAGGAAAAGAGGCATGTTAGAAGATATGGTTAGGGTTAAAAAATAGCTTTCAGGTAATTGATAAAATATTTAAGCCATTGAGAGAAATGGATGTTGACTCTGTTTTTCTTGCTGTGCACACCAGGGTATTAAAGAGAGGCTGTTTGTTTCAGCAGACTTCTCTGTGGGTTGCTATAAATTGTAGAATCTCTGCCACTGATGAACTTTTCTTAATTTTAGCTGATGAAAATGAGAAAAAAATTGGATGGTAATGCTGAATTTTGAAAAAATAGTAAGGGAAACATGATATGTTATTTGGGCAAGTGATTTATAAATAGAAATATAAGAAATGCTTAAGATGTTTAATAGCAAAATTCGGTACCCCTCCTGAAAAGTTAAATACGATTACTGACACATTCATTTTGCAGAAATGCATTTGGTATATTACTGGCCAAGTTGTGACTCTTCATCACAAGTCAGGGGTGTTTATGCATCTAGGGTTAGGGTTGAAGAAGGCTGTGAGAGGGCATTTTATTTCCTTTAAAGAACTTTTGAAAATTCTCATCACTTGAGGGCCTACTTATCTATTGCCTTAAGACCGCAAACTTATCAGAGTTTCTCTTCCAGCCTTTTCCCCATCGTGGCTTGCAGACAAAGATCTTGTCACTTGATTTGATGATTTCTTTTTATTAACAGTTCAAGAGGTCATGCTTCCTTTTCTTTTAAAAAATATTTTTATTACTGGTGGTTCATAACTTTCTAAGATTTTGTTCAGTCTCTATCCTGGGTTAGCAATTAGGCTATTTGTTCATTTTTTTACAAACTTTGCCAAAATGACTATCAAGTGGCATGTTGAGTGGAGACCATATGTGGTCTTGTTGGCACATCATCTGTGGGTGCAGTATGGCTCAGGAAGTGAGGGGATGATCAGCATGGGTCTGGGGGAAAGATTTCAAGAGTCCTATATGCCTGGAAGCTGGATTATGATACTAACTGACTGAGTGACCTTTGTTCAGTCATTAAACCTACACGATGAAGTCAAGTGTATGTAAGGTGTGTGTGTGTGTGTGTGTGTGTTTGTATGTGTGTGCTTAGTCATATCCAACTCTTTGTGACCCCATGGGCTATAATCTGCTAGGCTCCTCTGTCCACGGAATTTTCCAGGCATAAATACTAGAGTGGGTTGCCATTTCCTACTCCAGGGGATCTTCCAAGCCCAGGGATCAAACCCACATCTCTTGCATCTCCAGCAGGTAGATTTGGCAGGTGGATTCTTTACCACTGAACCACCAGGGAAGCCTAATATGTAAGAAGGGGTTGTCCTAGTGTCTTATGCAGAATAAGTGCAAATAAATGAATACTGGATTCAGTTTCCTTCTCTCTCTAAAATCCTCTGTGATTATCATTATTAAAAAGATACTGAATCTGCAGGATAGGATGAATTTGTGGGCACACTAATTAAATGCTGACAATCAAGACAAGGGAAAGAAACAAGAAAAGTCAGATGTGTAAGTCAAAAAGGCAATTCATTTTTTAAGTGACACAATCGAGATATTTTTCTGTGCTTCACTCATGTATCTCCCTGAGATTACATTTAAATGTGGCTGACCATTCCCGAAAGGACTTGACTGTCTTTGGTTGACATTTCTACCAGTCATATTTGAGTTCAACATATCCACTTTTAAAAATTCTGCTTAAAATATGGCAAGGGCAACAACTTTGGGGAGTTGGCCGTTCCTCTCTGGTTTTATTGATCTGGAATTGGCCCAAAGCCCTCCTGGTGTGTCACACATTTGGTTTCTGAACTCAAACAGGAAATGCTGAAGAAGATTCAAACGGAGACGGCAACAAAGTGGTATTTCCCAAACATGAATAAAATATTGCTTTAAAGTGGAGGGGATTTCCATTGCCAGAAACTTTTTTCATTTCCCTAACCTAACCCCGTCAGAATTGTTTTCCCAACCTGGAATTGTGATATTCTACTGACAGACGCTGATGAAAGCTGAGGCGGAGATGAAGAGATAGCTCCAGAGGAGGCACGAAGCCAGAGGTGCACACCCAGGGGAGGGGTGTGGAGCACATGAAGATTGTCCAGGTGCCATGGGGCTTGGTGTTCAGAGTTTTTTTGTTTTTTTAAAGAATACCTCAGTGGTACCCCACGTCTGTGGCTTTATGATGGTGTTCAGTATAAGGATTTGACTTATCATATTCTCCCTCCATCAGACCTGAGCCCAACATCTGGGGGCCGATTTTGCAAACCCACCCTTACATCACCAGTGAAGAACTCTCTGTCAATATGCAGTACGCCAAACAGTGTTCCTTCGTAGCATAAATAATTGGCCTGAACATTCTTTGTGGCATTTCTCTCAATGGTACTTTCCATTCAAGATGGAGTGCAATTAAGTAAGTACTTTCTGAAAAGATCTTGTCATCCAGAAACTTCTCCTCCCAAAGTCCTAAAATTTAGCAGGTTAAACACACAAAAGTGGTTCCATAGCTTTTAAAAACAGATGATTAGATATGTAAGAAATAAAGAAGTTTATTCTGAGAAGCATGGCAGCTGAGCTCCTTGAAGACTGGAATAGTCTTTGTGAAGTACTAAAAGTACTATGTCTACTATGGGGCTTCCAAGGAGGTGCCAGTGGGTAAAGAATCTGCCTATCTATGCAGGAAAATTTAAGAGATGCGATTCAATCCCTGGGTTGGGAAGATCCTCTGGAGAAGAGCATGGCAACCCATTCCAGTATTCTTGCCTGGAGAATCCCATGGACAGAGGAGCCTGGCAGGCTACACTCCATAGGGTTGCAAAGAGTCAGACACAACTGAAGTCTGACTTAGCATGCATGCATGCATGTCTACTACAGAAAAACAACCTAATACAATTTTGTTTTTAAAATATAAATGGTGAGCTCTTTGGTGGAGTTGGAAGTCCAAGTGGAATTGCTTCACAGATTCTCTATTTCAAACACCTTGTAGTTAAGAGAAAAAAGTACATTTATTAATTAATACTTTATCTCTTTATTTGAAGGAAATCAGTGGGGTGCATGCCCTATTTGTGGTATCTTACGTGATGCCTGAGGAAAATGATGCTTTTAGGGAGAAAGTGGCATGAGGTTAATTTTGTGTTTTTCACCTGCCAGTTCACTTCCCTTTTCAGGCTCATGAAAGCTGTTTTGTGAGTGTGCAGAACCTGAGATGCACACTCAGGACCTGAGATGCACATAGCCCCAGGGTTATTAGGATTCCATTTGATCTTTCTACGAATTAATGGAAAATCCTTCAGTACGTATGCAGTTCTAAATAAATGCATGAACTTATCGATGACTGTAACCTTCCCATTAGAAAAAACAGAGTGTTCCTAATGTCAGATTTCCAGGTTGAATTATTTTTTGGGGGGATAAATCTATCTAGACAGTGTTGGCTTCTTTCTTTTCTCTCTTCTTTAGTTGTATACTGACTGTCTTTGAAAAAAACTTAATGTAATTGTTGGCCTAAATCTAGAAAAAGAAAGGAACTTTACAAGAACTAAAGAGGTAAATAGTTGAGAGAGCTAGTTATTAAATTAGTATTGAAAAAAGACATGCCACTTTAGATGGTAGAGTTCTAGAGAATTCTCTAGCCTTTCCCTTATGAATGAGAAATACCTTATGTTGCACCTATTCCTGGCCATAAATAATACTTTCTCTAGATACAAAGTGGAATGATACTGTGTATGCTCTATCAGGACGTAGATGACACTCCCTAGTATCACTGGGTAAAACAAAGAAGCTCAGCCTGGCCTCATAGGAGTCCATGTAGCCCTGTTTAAACAGCTTCAGCAAAATATGTATTATTCAAGAAAAAAATGGATCTGATAAAAAGTCTTGACTGTTATTTACCTCCTGATTTCATTAACATTTAAGGATATTTACCACAAAGAAATAATATTATTTATGTTTTGAAGTAGTTGAAATAAATAAGGTTAGTCCCTATAAGTATTAACATCTAAATTTATATAAATTCCTTATAGTGAAAAGCAGACATATTGGATCTTTTTTTTGCCTCAGTCTCGAATGTCAAGTAACAAACATTTACTTAGAACCCATAGGGGCATAGATTCTATGAAGAAAAAAATGGCTTTTTCCTCAAGTAACTTATAATTTTGTTTGGAGAGAGGGAGAAATAAGATAAAACGAAATGTGATAAGAGTTCTAATTAGTTGTGTTGTTTGTTGTTTAGTTGCTAAGTCATGTCCGACTCTTTTGTGAGCCCATGGACTGTGCTGGCCAGGCTCCTCTGTCCACAGGACTCCCCAGGCAAGAATCCTGAAGTGGGTTGCCGTTTCCTTCTCCAGGAGATCTTCCTGACCCAGGAATAGAACTCATGTCTCCCGCATTGGCAGGTGGATTCTTTACCACTGAGCCACCAGAAAAGCCCTAGACTTTTAAATAAGGACACTAATCCTATTCATGAAGGTGGACCTAGTTAACTATACCACCTCCAGAGACTATCACACTGAGAGTAAATTTCAATATATGACCCTTGAGAGGACACATTCAGTCCATAAAAAAGATGTATTATAAGTTATTCTTCTGTCGTTCTGTAACTGTAGGATTGTGCAGATTATCTTATGACGTGGTTTGTGTTTTTTGATCCACCCTCCCTTCTTCCCCATTTAAGACTTTGTGTCATCTTAAGTCTCTGGGATTCTGTTTGTCGGATACAAAGGTAAGAATTACTAGACTCCATCCAAGCTTTTATTTTCTTAAGCCAGGGCTCTTAAAGGGCAGTGGACTGGATCATCCCCAAGGACAGAGAACAGAAGCATGGGTTTTAGGGGTAAGCAGGTGGAAGAAAGTTGACCACTACTTTTAGTTGACCTCTTCTTCTCCCCTGCCCATAACGATCACATGAGTGGCAATCTACAATCAAAAGCAAATGTAGAAAGCAACAATTCTACAACTGAAAATGAATCTTACAATCCTCGATGGTCCCCACTGCTTTCAGGAAATAGTCGAAATTCTTTTCCATGGTTGATGGACCCTTCAGGATCTGAATTCAGCCAATTAGTTTGTATTTACCTCCAGTGCTGGTGTGCATAGTTGCTTAGTCATGTCTGACTCTTTGCAACCCCATGGACTCGAGCCCACCAGCCTCCTCTGTCCATGGGATTTTCCAGGTAAGAATACTGGAGTAGGTTGCCGTTTCCTCCTCCAGAGGATCTTCCCTACCCAGGGAACAAACCCATGTCTCCTGTGTGTCCTGCATTGCAGGCGGGTTCTTTACTGCTGAGTCACAAGAGAAGCCCTGTTTATCTCTAGCACTCCCCTGCCCCCTGCATATGATGCCTCAGTCACATTGTCCTTATCTCCACTGTAGCATGGTCTCTTCTGTTTTTTCATGTCCTGTTTTTCTTATTCAGAATATGTTTCTGGCTTTCTCCTCCTACTAATTCCTACTGCCTCTCAAGGTTAGCTTAAGTGTCATTCTTCCAGGAAGACTCTCTCAACTCCGAGTTTGATTAGTGGACCTTTTTGTTGAACCCCACAAGCATTCTGCTCTTTCCCTATCAGAGTGCTTATCACATTGCACGTACTTGTCTGTTGACTTGTATCGTGCGCTAGACCAGAAACCTGGTGACATCAGGGGACACAGCTTTTTCCCCATTTCTTACCCGTCTGAGTCATAGCTGCCTTCTTCACTTCACTGACACTGAACTATGTGCAGTTCTGTGGAGAGTCCATGCCATCTTACTTCTTGCTCTTTGTACAAACAGTTCTCTGGACTAGTCAGACCATCCTTACGTATCTCCCCCACCATCAGGCTCCATTCAGAAAACTCCTATTCAGTCTTTAGAACCTACCTTCAATATCTGCTGTATCTCAAGGTTGGATTGGCTCTTCTCCAGGTTTCAGAATACCTCCTTATGTTTATCTCTGCTCATCTATATTACAATGCGTATGGAAGTAGATTATAATTCAGAATAAGAAGAGCTCATCTAATGCATTTTTTAGAACTTGTTACTGAGATGTTAATCTAGCATTTCTCTTAAAATGGATTATTATTTTTCTCTTTTTATAAATAAAATATATATTTGTTGTTTTTTTTAAATCAAGCAATAGAAAAAAAAGACTAAAAATCACCATAAATCTTGCCACCATAAATCTGCTTGAATTAAGCAGTATTGACTTTTAATGAATATTATTTCAGACACCTCTCTGCGGCCAGGGGGAATGAGGGTTGTAGAACAGAATATAAATACCATAAGATTTGACAAAGGATAAGAGTATCAACAGAGAGCTAGTAATAGTTATGCCAATGGGATCATTATATACGTGATTTTTTAAAATTACTGAGTTTAAAATTTTGCTTTAATAGAATTGGATAAAGATATTATAAAAAAGCCTATTTGTTTAATTTTTTAATTAATTTTTTTTTGGCCATGTCATACTGCATGTGGGATATTAGATCCCTGACCAAGGATCAGTCAGAGCCTCTGCACTTGGAATACAGAGTCTTAGCCACTGGACCACCAGGGGAATACCTATCATTAAATTTTAAAGATAATTTGGCTCCATAACCTGTCTTGCCCTCACTCTTCCCCAGGGAACCTAAGCGCTGAAACATTGTCTTATGTGATAACAGTTGCATAAAAGGAATGGGATATTTCCCCCACTTCCCTGTTCCTTCTAACATATCCCTCTCGCAGTGATTTGCTTTTTCTTTCTCATTTTTTTTGCAGGATACATGAGATGATGATGATACATGAGATGAGATGAGATGATGAAATTAAAAGACACTTATACTCCTTGGAAGGAAAGTTATGACCAACCTAGACAGCATATTAAAAAGCAGACATTGCTTTGCCAACAAAGGTCCATCTAGTAAAGGCTATGGTTTTTCCAGTGGTCATGTATGGATGTGAGAGTTGGACTATAAATAAAGCTGAATGCAGAAGAATTGATGCTTTTGAACTGTGGTGTTGGAGAAGACTCTTGAGAGTCTCTTGTGCGAGGAGATCCAATCAGTCCATCCTGAAGCAGATCAGTCCTGGGTGTTCATTGGAAGGACTGATGTTGAAGCTGAAACTCCAATACTTTGGCCACCTCATGCGAAGAGCTGACTCATTGGAAAAGACTCTGATACTGGGAAATGTTGAGGGCAGGAGGAGAAGGGGACGACAGAGAATGAGATGGTTGGATGGCATCATTGACTCAATGGACATGAGTTTGGGTGGACTCCAGGAGTTGGTGATGGACAGGGAGGCCTGGAGTGCTGCAGTTCATGGGGTCACAAAGAGTAGGACATGACTGAGCGACTGAACTGAACTGAACTGAGATGATGGTGAGCAATGGTTGAGATTGTGTGTTTAGGTGTGGGTAGGGTTGGGGGAGATGTGTATATTAAAAAAATACTTTTATAGATTTATTGTGCTGTGCTTAGTTGCTCAGTTGTGTCCAACTCTTTGTGACCCCATGAACTGTAGCCCACCAGCCTCCTCTGTCCATGGGGATTCTCCAGGCAAGAATATTGGAGTGGGTTGCCATGCCCTCCTCCAGGGGATCTGCCCAACCTAGGAATCAAACCCAGGTCTCCCCCATTGCACGTGAATTCTTTACTGTCTGGGCCACCAGGGAAGCCCAAGAATACTTCTCTAGTGGATCTTCCTGACCGAGGAGTCGAACGGGTGTCTCCTACATTGCAGGTGGATTCTTTACCAGCTGAGCTACAGAGATGAGGAGTATTATCCTGGCTTTAATGGTTACCTGTGAATTCAGACCAATGGCAGAGTTCTGGAAATTTCTTTTATTTTGTGGAGAGAGGTGGCAGAGAAGGGTGTTAAGTTTTATTTCTTAAATGAATTTAAGGTTATTAATTCTTCTGTGATCTCTGGAAATGAAAACAAGAATCCATATTGAAAGTGGATCTAAATGAGGACTTTTAGTCATGATATTGAGCAGCATGAAAGGGCTTATTTTTTCTGGGGAATCTATTACATTTCAGCCCTGGAATAATATTTCTACCTCATACTTTCCTATTTCCTCTATTACAATAAGAAATTTTCTCTTGCTAAAAAAAGCTAAGTTATAACTATAAATACAGTTTTTTACTTTATTTTTGACAATGCATTGCTATTGCTGCTGTTTATTTCACATGCATCTCCATGGTGCAACCATAAGGTATGGTATCATGGGCCCAGGAGCAAGTCTTCAGTTACTTATATCTATTTATGAGAATTATTATAGCATAATTTTCCATGTATAAAAGACAATGTCATTTAAATCACTTAATATGAGCAGTGTTAAATGTAAATGTTATATTTATTTAAGGCTACAATTTAGAACACACTTGAAGACATAAATCTATGTGGTACATTTATATAATTACATTGCTTACTTTCTACTTAAAGTTGTTGTCGTTGTTCAGTTGCCCGGTTATGTCTGACTCTTTGCCACACCCTGGACTGCAGCATGCCAGGCCACCCTGTCCCTCACCATCTCCTGGAATTTGCCCAATTTCATGTCCATAACATTGGTAATGCCATCCAGCCATCTCATCTTCTGACACCCTCTACTCCTGCCCTCAATCTTTCCCAGCATCAGAGACTTTTCCAATGAGTCAGTGGTTCACATCAGGTGACCAAATTACTGGCGCTTTAGCTTCAGCATCAGACCCTCCAATGAATATTCAAGTTTGATTTCCATTAAGATTGACTGCTTTTATCTCCTGTGCTACTTTATATCTGCCCACTAATTCTTAATAGAGTTCAACTATTTTCTTGATTTGAAAAAAATTATCCCACAGGTTACCTGATCATCACACCATATTGGGAAGTATGTGTGCATGTGTGTGTGTTCAGTCGTGTCCCACTCTTTGTGACCCCATGGACTGTGGCCTGCCTGGCTCTTCTGTCCATGGGATATCCCAGGCAAGAACATTAGAGTGGGTTGCCTTTTCCTTCTTCAGGGGCTCTTTCCAACCCAGGGATTGAACCTGCTTCTCCTGCATTGACAGGCAGATTCTTTACCACTGAGCCACCTAGGAAGCCCACATTGGGAAGTGGACAAGCCCATACAAGGCCTCACTGCTTCAGAAAGCCTCAGTATTGAAAACTCTCCCCCAAAGCTTTTGTCACATATCAATAATTTCCCTTCTTATCAGTCACCAGCAATCTCTTACCAGACTTGATTTGTGAGGTTTTTTTTTAAATGATCACATTGACCTTCATTCTCTTTTGTTTTCACTTCTGTAAGAATAAGCAGAAAGAGAAATATTACATCCTTAGATTATATGCAAGCAATGTAAATCTCCATAAGTTATGGTTATTTCTATTTTTCTACCAATCACTGCATTTTCTTCCATGCTTATTTCTTATAAAAATTTTCTTCTACCATGCTGATGGTTCCTTGATATTATTTAGGGTTCATATATAAACTCTTCAACAATTCTCTGCTTTCCTTAGCTTCTCAACCTGGTTTCTTTCAAACAGGACATATTTCTTTTCAAATGCTGTTATACTTCTTTAGTGTCCCTTTGAGAAGTTTCAAAATGCAAATTCATTATGCCACAGGGCCTCAGTTTATTAGAGAGAAACTATTGAAACTATTTGTGTCATAAATGATAAGATATTATGTTTTAATTCAATAGTTCTATATTAATGAGATAATCAGAGATATGGAAAAAGAGGCCTGTTCAAGGATATTCATTTTAGAATTAGTTTAAAAACTGGACCTCATTTGAATTTCCGCCAATAAAAAGAGCTCACAAATGATAGCGACTTGTGTTATGGAATAGAATATATTCATTAAAGTCATATTGCAGAATCATTAAATGTGTTGCATAATGTTTACTATATTGTGCTAAGGAAACAAAGCCATTTGATTTAATTTTTATAAAGATATGTCTGTATCTAGCATGGATGACTCAAAATTTTAGTAGTCATGAGAGATATAAGCTCTGACTTTAAAAAAAACTAGAGTGTAGATGCTTTAAAATGTGTTAGTTTCAGGTATACAGCAAAGTGTTTCATTATCTTCAGATTATATTCCATTTTAGGTTATTATAAGATATTACATATAGTAAATCCTTGCTGCTTATCTATTTTATATAGAGTAATTCATATCTGTTAAGCCCATACCCCTAATTTGTCCCTCCTCTCTTCCCTCTCCCCTTTAGAAATCCCAAGTTTGTTTTCTATAACTAGTAGTCATTTTTTCTAAATGGAGTTATTATTGTTGAGTTCTTTTTTTGTTTTAATTTATTTAGGGTCTTGAAGTTTTGTTACTTTGTGTTTCTTATACAGTTAATAAAAAAATGAAACTGACTTGGTTCACTAACTTTGGTTACAAATTTTTCACATTAAAATTTTTTTTCAATTAATCTTTTGAAATGCCACTTGACCTTACTAATAGGAAGTTCATTATCTCAACCTCTAGTCTAAAACCCCAACAGGGTTCAAAGAGCCTGGCCCTCTTTCAAACGTCTGGCGGAGGAGAGAACTGAGAGTTCTGGCCAGTCCACTGGGGCCAGTTTTGAACCCAGCTGGGAGACTTGTCCAGCACCTTCAGGGAGATGCTGTACAATCACCCAGATGTGGCTTGCCAGCCTCTGCTTCTCCCACTAGGACAGAAAACGCCCTTGCGGTTCACACTCCCCTGGTGGTTACTGTTCAGAGGCGCACAGCAGGCAGTCAGGATGGAGAAGTCACAGAGGCATTGTCTCTACCACCCGTCAAGACAGTTGGACAGTGCCAGACCCCCTCAGATCTATGCATGTTGAGCCCTGATCAGCAACCAAGGCTCAGCCCCCTCCAGGGACCGTGGCGTCCATTTCTGCCAGGGGAACTAAGGAGAGAGTATCCTCAAGGGCTACTCAACCAACGTGGACAAATTTCAAAATCCGCAGCATTGAAAGTGAAAGTGTTAGTCATTCAGTCGTGTCTGACTCTGTGACCTCATAAACTGTAGCCCATCAGACTCCTCTGTCCATGGGATTCTCTAGGCAAGAATAATGGAGTAGGTAGCCATTCTCTTCTCCAGGCGATCTTCCCGATCCAGGGATTGAATCCGGGTCTCTTGCATTGCGGGCAGATTCTTTACCGTCTGAGCCACCAGGGAAGCTCATTGAAACCTCAGCACAAGTTGATCCTATCCCAACTTCTCTCTCCTCCTGCTCAGGCTGGGCAACAATGCTTAGTGAAATAAAATATTCTATTACACCCTTTCTCCTGAACAAGGGGCATCTACTTCTCTCATGTTTGCCTTCCAAGAGAGACAACCTGGATTATTCCTTCAGTAAATTCTCTGCCAGACTGTATGCCTCTAAAAGGAAAAAGCTAACTGGTTCACTTAACTTAAAAAAATTCCATTTTATGCATAAAGAATCAAGTAATGTTTTGAAACTAGAACTGAACTTAAAGACAGTTTCGTTCAAGGCCCTACTTTTACAGATGACGGATCTCAGTCCCAGAGGTAAGTCACCATGTTTCACAGAACAAATTAGAAGAATCAGTGCCAGGGTCTGGATCGGATATGACCCAGTCAAGTGTCCAGTTTTGTTTTGTTTTCTTCTCTTGCATGGTCAAATGTGGCTGAATGGAAAGTCTTCTCCACTTTCTGGCAAGAGCCACTGTGAGCTGTCACCAGGTTTAGCAATGGAGACTCTCTGTTCTATAGCAATATACATACAAAAATGTAAGATTGGGCAAGCAGATACACCTTCTGTGTATATAATTAATAACTCACGCTTGAATTTCTGTATCTCATTAGAGGTAGTTGTCTCACCTTTAACTAGAGAAGACAAGCTTTATTTTTGTAGTGCTTTGCCCTATTATATTCAACAATAATAATTCACAGTGACAGATGTAATCCACCAAACTCATTATTTTCAACCCTGATCCATTTATTTTGCATTACCAATACACTGTTGATGCCTATCGTTCCCTGGACTGGAGTGCTTGATGAAATGTTTTATTGCAATATGTCAGAGTCTAAATAATTAACAGCAGGAGTAAGCCTGAAGCTTTCCAAAGTTACCGTGTGTATTAGAAAATTGTATGTAATGCACTCTGTACTCACAAGAACATGTCCTAGAGATGTAGTTTTGATAAGATGATTACATTTAGGAAAAGAAGAATGGAACCTCTCTCTTATAGCGGGTCTCATCTCCTCAAAGATGAAAAAATATGTGTGTGTACTCAATCTATCAAAGGGAAAAGTAAACAGGATTTGAGACTTTTTCCCCTTTGCTGAGTTAAAATCTCCAAGATCTATTGTGAAAAATCCCACTCATAATTTAACATACTATACTATATAATAAAACCAGTTTTCTTTCTTTTTTTGATTTGTATTCTGTCAAAATCCTGGGGTGGGACAGAAGGATATTGTTGTGTGACAGGCGATGTGGACCTATGTGACTTCCCTTGACTTTGAAGGCATCACAGGGAAGTTTGAACTGCAACTATTCAACCTTGAAGGGAGAGAAACTAAATGAAACACCTGTTTTTCTGATTACTGTACCACAAGGCCTTTTAATTAGTTTGTGGAAATGGAAGTTTTAGCTATTGAAGCATACGGCTATTTTCCCCCAAGAAATGGACATGTGACTACACATCATTAATTTGTGATTATTGTTAAAATCAGAATATAATTTGAAAGATTGTACAGTAATAGATATATTTTCTAGACTAGAAAAGAGCTAAATAAAAAAGCAAGAGAGGTAGTCATAAAAATTTCCATCTTTTATATGAGCACTCCTGATAGATTGATGGTATAATAGTGTCCAGAATATGTGTTTATTCATACTGAAATTTCCATTGCAAATGCTGAATAAAACTGTTGATCGTTATTTTATGGGCATTCATTCTTCTAATCTAGTAGAACTCATCTTTCTCAAAAATTTGGAGAGCAATAAATTAGTGTTTGAAGCAAAGGCTAGAAAAATGGGAATGATCAAGGTGAATGTATTCTGAAAATGTTTTCTCTATGTTGTTCTCATTATATACAAGTGGAGACTTTTCTCCACCATATTCTACTACTTTCGTTTTGGGATCCCTCCACTCAGCTAGAGGTCATCCTGAGGTCATCTTAAAGATCTCAACCCCTTAATGTAATTGTAAGGGAAAGAGCAACAATTTGGCTTCCTTCTGATTTTTTTGTAGACATCTCTGCCAAAAAGTTGTAAACTATGCTTCTGTTGGGGGCTTCCCTGGTAGTTCAGATGCCAAAGAATCCACCTGCAATGCAGGAGACCCGAGTTCAATCCCTGAATCAGGAGGATCCCCTGGAGAAGGGACTGGCTATGTATTATTGCCTGGAGAATCCCATGGACAGAGGCTTCTGGAGAGCTACAGTCCATGGGGTCCCAAAGAGTTGGACAGACTGAGCAACTAACACTTTCACTTTTCAGAGTATACTTCATGATTATTAGGTCATGGTAATCCTATATTTTTGAGGTGAAGTGCATGAGCTATTAGCAGCCTCATAATAATGTCTTATAGAATTTTTTTTTCCTCAGCCTTGCTTTGGACATAAAGGGCATTTGATAAGTATTTGAGGTTTCAGTTTCTCTCTGAGAAGCTTTTATTGAATTATTGCTTAGCAATGAATGAAATAAGTATAGGTAACATGGTGGGAATATAATTATTTAAGTGCCAAAAAAAATCTCAAACAAGAAAATAGCTTTGCTATTAATAAACTGCAAGCATTCATAGCGGCAGAAATGACTCAACTGTTGTGAAATTTGAATTTCTTTCATTGTTTATATCTAAATATGAAACATACCTGGCAACGGAATGAGACAGAACATGCCTTCTCATTTTCCATATAATTTACACCATGTGTTTGGCCAAAAGTGCTGATTACAAAATATGACTGCAATTGGACAGCATAGCAATATGAATTTCCACACCTATGGCATAAGGCTTGGTTTGTTTTGATTAAAGAAATAATTGTGATCCAATTTCATAATGTTGATCACAATTTCATCACCTGTGCCTGGAAGGAGAAGAAAATATATGAGGGGGTATAGCAAAGTGCAAACTCATTAAAAATTGTTTGTAAGAAATTATGATCATTACATTTAAAGCAAAGGTGTGGTATTGTGTTTAATTATACAAAGTTTGCAAAGTGTTTCATGAACTTTGCTGCAATTGTGCAAACTTAGACAAGGCACTTTTTTAAAAAATTTCATTTAATGGAATATTTTGAGAACACGTAACTTGAAGAGCAAATGGATAAATTACCATGAGAAAACTCCTAGCATTGTATTTTGCTTAGCAAAAAGTATTATGATGGGAATGTGAGTTACAAGGATGCCTATTCAATTCTTTAATGTCACAATCAACATATTTGTTCATAAAATGTTTACAAAGGAAATAGAAAACACTGTAACATTTTTCCTTTGGTTACAAAATAGTTTCTTGGAAGATAATGAATAGTTAATAGGTTCTTGAATTTTCATGATATTATGTGCCTAGACTCATTCTCAAACAATTTTTAGAAAGCTAATACTGTAAATGAATATGAGTCCTAGGAAAACATTGTCAAATTTTTCAATCTCCACTTCTTGTCTCAATGGAGCTCTGTGTGTGTGTTCAGTTGCTTCAGTCACGTCCGACTCTTTGCAACCCTATGGACTGTAGCCCGCCAGGCTCCTCCATCCGTGGGATTCTCCAGGCAAGAATACTGGAGTGGGTTGCCACACCCTCCTCCAGGGGATCTTCCCGACCCAGGGATCAAAACCACATCTTTTGCACTGCAGGTGGATTCCTTACTGCTGAGCCACCAGGGAAGCTCCCTCAGTGGAGGTTTGGATGATGCTAAAGACAGGACAGAATAAGCCAGACACCCTTTCTCTCTCAATCAGAATATCTGACCTGAAAAATATTTCCAAGTACCCATGGGAAATTAACAGCATTTGTTGACAAGCATTGTTTTATAGAGTCTGACATGACTTAGCGAATGAACAACAAAAAACTGTTTTAAGCAGAATCTACATCCAAATTTGGGTTGAGGTTTGCTGTTCATATTGAATGGCATTTTTTCAAGACATAATTCAGTTAATCAGTTGTTTGGCAAATTTTATTCTTTTCTGCTCATTGGCTAGAGCAAACTGCTGAGAAAGGGAGTAAACCTCATTGGTGGTGGTGATTAGTGGTGGTTTAGTCATCAAGTCATATCCAACCCTTGCGGCTCCATGGACTATAGCCCGCCAAAGGGAGGTATTAATTTTGCGAAGCTATGGGTGAAGAGAAATAAAAATCAAAATTATAACTTAAAAGTGAGAAACTTAATGTAAATATTTTAATATAAACTTTAAAATTTTAAATTACTGAAGTCCTTTTGCAATATTTTTGTGGAAGCATCTCTGGCCAAGCTGCTTGGAGACAGGGAGAGAAGAAAGGATTATGAGCTATGGGTGGCCATGTAAAGGAAGAGGCCATGTGACATGAAATACAACAGGTAATGGACCTCATTCAGGTGTATGCAGGAGACCTGTGAGAGATGAACCAGAGCGAGCAGTCATCAAGAGGGCAGGGGGTTCACGGCATGGGATCTCAGTGAATAAAAACATCCCACAATGTAGGACCTAATGACAAATTTGAAATTGATGAATATAATGAATAGGTTACAGAAGCTCACAGTTGGAAGACTCAATTGAAGGGTGAGATAAGGTCATAGGGAGAAAGGCGAATCTGAGTTGATTTTTAAAGATGAATCAGTTGCAACAAGTTGGGGACAGGATCCTTATGCCCAAAGACACAATTCTAGGAAAGAGGACAAATGTAAGCAGGTTACACTCCTTAGCTTTAAAAGACCCTGCGGCTTACGAAACATTTTCACAAGCTTATCTCAGACAGTTCTCACCACGACACAGTGATATAGCTAGGGTGATTGTTACTACACAATTTTACAGATGTGCGAAGTGCAGCTCAGAAAAGCTATCACAAAAGAGCTGCTGTTGAGTTTCACACAGATGTACTTGGCTTTCTCTAGTTTGCTACAATAGCTAAGTTATAGCAAGGGGGACTATCACAGTGCTTTGGCGTCAACAGGAAGAGCGTTGCCAGCAGAATGACTGAAGGCACTCAAATTCATATGGAAATGGGAAGAAATACATTTAAAAAAAAAATCTGTCTATAACCTGAAATAATTCATGAACTTATGATAATGACTAGTTAAAAGGCTTCCCTGTTGGCTCAGATGGTAAAGAATCTGCCTGTGATGTGGGGAGACCTGGGTTCGATCCTGGGTTGGGAAGATCTCTGGAGGAGGAGATGTCAACCCACTCCAGTATTCTTGCTTGGAGAATCCCCATGGACAGAGGTGCCTGGTAGGTTACAGTCCCTGGGGTCGCAAAGAGTTGGACAGGACTGAATGACTAAGCACAGCACAGTAAAAATATCTAATTTTAACAATTCTTTTCAACTTAAAGCTGGGATGAATCTGCACAAGAAAGATGAACAAAAATAAGACACACATGGCAAAACAAATGAAACAAAAAATAAAGATAAGAACAGTGGGACACATCAGGGTATAGTGGAAAGTTCTATGCGATCTGTATTTTCCAGCCTTTGCAGTCTCTGTATTGTAGTTTACCTGCTGTAATTCAACAATCTCTATTCATTATTAGCAGAATGCACATTTGACTATGGACCTGTGTGACCTGGATACCTGAAAACCTGTCCCCAAGCATAAGGCCATCTTTCCAACATGTCAACAGAAATAGGTCCTCAAAGCAGAGTGGCATATTTTTTTGAGGCCAATTTGTCTACCAACATGCATTCTCCTATCTCAGAACAACATACAGAGACGTGAGAGTTTAAAATGAATGAAAACATATTCAATCCATAATCAAATGAAAATGTTTGAGACTGGTGCCAGAAAGTGTTCCTGAATTAGACTTTCTTCAGCACCTAAATTTAGGCATCTGGCATTCTATTTTAAGAATCATTCAAATTTTTCAAATGAAGGATTTGCCTTTTGATTAGGAAACCATAATTTCATTTAAATATAAAACATGCTGTCCTTGACTTGGAAAGCACTGAATTCTATGTTATGAAAGAGGTGGCCTCATCAGCGAGTAATGAGGAGAGAAACTGTCAACCAAAAAAAAAAAAACCAGAATAGTTCTAGAATATTGGTAATTATTACAATGAGAATTATTAGTAAAAAATTTCAATCTTGTTATTAAAGACTAAAGAATTATAAAACATGAGCAATATACTGCAGGAGGTTTCATAAATTATTGATTATTGTGGGAAGAAGTCTGAAATATTGTTAAAAGATGTCATATTTTTAAATTTTATTTTCATGAAGATTACAAAGCATGCTTGTAGTGGCATTTGCTTTTAATAAAATATTCTGATGTTATTACAAATACTTAAAAAGCTATGATAATTTAAATTCAGTTCAATACTACCAAAGATAGTTGTGACTAAATTTCTTCAGAAATCTTATTGTATGACAAAAGACCCTTCTTTATTTCACATATACTATTGATACAATATTATTTGACTATAATGTTAGATATTATGCTAGGTGTTGAGGCTATAATAATGAAAAAGAGGAGCATAATAAGATCTGTCTTCCTGAAGTGTATAGTCTAGTGGAAATTGTGAAATAAACTAGCAGTTAGTGCAATACAGTTATGAGGTTCTGGTATAGTGTGCTTAGAAGGTGAATTCGTAAAGATACACGCTTCCAATTAAATTATTTTTAAGCAAACTGCTATGACTTGTCCTAATTCTCTATGTAGATTTACGTTTTATTGTATTAATTATAATAGAGTCTTCTCTTTGCCAAGCTCTTTATTAAGATTTTGCATTCATTCACCCATTTAATTCACATCAATGGCTGAAGCAGGTGGTATTAGTAATATTCTGAAAGACTGACGCTCAACAGGTAAAATAGTTCCCTCTGGTCACACTTTGGCAACACCCAACAGAACCTGTGACCTTCACGTTCTGTTATATTAGATTCTTGCATTGGTTTTAGCATCTTATGGAATAAGAATTCTCTATTGACTGATCAAAATTATTGATTACAAAGGGGCTTCCTTGTAAATACTTTGTATAAAAATAATTCAAATTTTTAAAGTAATGTTTAAGCCAAATGCATTCATTGTTGATTGCTACATAACACATTATCTCAAAACTTAGTGGCTTAAACCCACAAACATTTTTTATCTCATTTAGTTTCTGAGGCCAGGATTCCATGAGCAGTTTAGCCGGGTGGCTCTGGGTCTGGGTTTCTCAAATGGTTGCAGTCATGACATCAACCAGGGCTACAGCCTCATCTGGAGGCCTGACGGGGCTGGGAGGACCCACGACCAAGCTCCCTCATGTGGCTTCTGGCCGGCAGCCTCAGTGCCTCACTGCGTTGACCTTACCCATTGAGGACCAGGTCACGGCAGCTAGCTTCCCCAAAGCACATGGGCAGAGAATGTGTGATGAGCATCTCCTGTGGCTTTTATAAACAAATCCAGAAGTCACTGTGTCTGAGTCCAGTCAGGAGAGAAGAACTACTAGGCAACTTGAAGAGGGTAAGTTTAATATAAAGAATCATTAACCAGTACAGCAAAGGGAGCCATAAATGAGTCAAAAAGACAACCCTCAGGATGGGAGAAAATACTTGCAAATGAACCAACTGACAAGGGATAAATCTCCAAGATATACAAACAGCTCACCCAGCTTGATATCAAAAAACCAAACAATCCAATCAAAAAATGGATTGAAGAGCTAAATAGACATTTCTCTAACGAAGGCATACAGCTGGCCTACAGGCACATGAAAAGATGCTCAATATCATTGATTATTAGAGATATGCAGATCAAAACTACAATGAGGCATCACCTCACACTGATCAGAATGGCTGTCATCAAAAAATCTACAAACAATGACTACTGGAGAGGGTGTAGATAAAAGGGAACCCTCTTGCACTGTTGGTGCGTATGTAAATTGATACAGCCACTGTGGAAAGTAGTATGTAGGTTCCTTAAAAAAAAACTATAAATAGAACTACCCTATAACTCAACAATCCCACTCCTGGGTAGATACCCTGAGAAAAATTAATTAAAAAACACACGTGCACACCAATGATCATTGCAGCACTGTTTACAATAGCCAGGGCATGGAATCAACCTAAATGTCCATCAACAGATGAATGGATAAAGAAGATGTGGTAGATATATATAAAGGAATATTATTCAACCATAAAAGCGAATGAAATTGGGTCAGTTGTAGAGACATGAATGGACCTAGAGCCTGTCATACGGAATAAAGTAAATCAGAAAGTGAAAAATAAATATTATACATCAATGTATATGTGTGGAATCCAGAAAAATGCTACTGATGAGCCTATTTTATTGGGCAAGATTGTAGACACAGACATGGAGAAAGGACTTGTGGAACAGTTAGCAGAAGGGGCATTCTTCTCACACCTTGAATCCCTTCTGCAAGTGTTTGCATCCCAGGAGACCATTGGAAGACACCTTGGAATATGGCTATCATACCAAGTCTTGAAAAAAATGTTTTTCTCTTGATTGTTTTTAAAGAAATTGTGAACATTCATCCCAGGAAACAACAATCCCAAGATTACAGTTGAAATGGATTTGTCTTCTGTTTTGAAGAACAAAAAAAAGCTTTGTAAGTGTATGTGCAGTATTTTTTCCATGATTTATAATGGGATTTTCATAATTATCCAAGAAACATAATGATACACTTGGCACAAGAAAGACACATTGTGATGTTAGGAGTTATAAGCACATTATGAAATAAAACTTTCAAGAAAAGTATTAATGAGTTCTAGAAATTAGTTTAGTTAATCTGGCTCATTTACACACATGTATTGGTTACTTCTAATTTATTGCTCTGTGAGTTTTAAAAGTTTGCTTCTTTCATATCCTCCTCAGTTTTAATTTATTGGAAAACACTTTCCTTGGAAAACAAGAACTACTTTGTGTTCTCCCATCATTTACAAATTAATCTCAATTCAAGCAGCAAAAAGTCTGTAGTTGCACATTATTTTTCACTTCCATGAAAAAGTGAAAAACTGTTAGTTGCACAGTTGTGTCCTACTCTTTGCCATCCCATGGACTGTAGCCTGCCTTGCTCCTTTGTCCATGGAATTCTCCAGGCAAGAGTACTGGAGTGGGTTGCCATTTCCTTCTCCAGGGGTCTTCTTGACCTGGGGATCGAAGCCAGATCTCCTGCATTGCAGGCAGATTCTTTATCAACTGAGCCACTAGGGAAGCTCAATATATTCACTTCCATACTCCCTTTCAAGTGATTCCATCCAGCAGATAATGGCCATCATTTTTAGTGTGCTTTGAAAAGCACAGCACATAAGATGCTGTCGAATATGGATTCTATGTGATGACGAATAATGGAATGATGAATGAGTATGGGAAATTAATATGGAGGGAAAGCCATCGACAATCATGTAGAGATAATTTTTAAAAATAGTATGACCTTTAATCATTTAAACTACCATGCGACATCTATATTTTCAATATCTTCCAGTATTAGTTAACCTGGAACGTCAATTACTACAATTTTTTTGGAGAAGTAAGTCTCTTTTGAGAATACCATAAAGGCTATGACCACTCTTTTCCCCAAATGCACATATGTGGAATTCATGCAATTTGTGGATCACTTGAAACCATAAGTAGAGTAAACTGAACTTCATACTACTGACTAAAGGTGTAAAATTACTGAGTGTAAGGAGGGTCATTTATGGTAACACCCATTTCTTTATGTTACTATTGGTTGAAAGAGGTTTTTTTCAATGTCAAAATGTGTAAGAATACAAGATTCTTTTCAAAACTTAGCCTCTACATGAAATACATGAGAGTAAATTAAGTAGATTATGGGATACCAAATTTTATTGGCCAGAGAGTCCAAATTTCTTATTTTAGGTGCATACACTGTATGTGACATCAAGAATGCTCCCCCTATCCCATCATACATATGTATTTACTAATTATCTAGTTCATTCAACTCATGTAGAAATTAGGCTGAACAGATTAAGGCAAAATTCTTCAGAGGTTTTGTGTAATAGCTGAGTCAGAAATGCCACTTGGCATGCCATCAGGTACACCTTGTCTGACGTGCAGCATGGAAAACCAAAAAAGGATGGAATAAAATGCAAAAAAAAGCTAATTCAAATATCACGGTGTTAGCATTTGAGAGAAAGTTAGCCCTGCAAAGTGCAACAGAGAGCAAGACAAGACAGGGCAGAAGTTTGCACATTCCAGCGAAAGTTTTCAGGCAGTCTTGTCCACGGATGTACCCCGAAAGGATGTGACCCAGGTGAGACTTACCTGCTGTAGGCAACTAATCCACAATGAGCAAATTATCCTCCCCTGCAGGGCAAGCTGTAATGGCAGCCACATGCTTCGGAAAGAAAAAAAAATCATGTGTTCCTAGAAGAGGAGGAAATCAGGGGCTAGTGGAGGCTTGTCCAGGAGTGGGACTGAAACATAAGCTGAGAATTTTTAGTTGATTTAGAAGAAGAGGGTGTTCCAATCAGATGACTGAATGTTTCTGACAAGAAAGAGATTCTAATAAGGGAACAGCGGTGGCCTTGTACAGAAAGGAATTTAATAAATTTGGGCAGTTTAATGTGCCCTACGGAGATGAGGGATGAAAATGAACTTCCAAAGTCAGGGCTGATTTAGTTCCAATGTGGTGTGGGATAGCTTAAAAAAATCAATAAAGTGTAATGACCATCCAACAGAAAATATTGCTTCCTTATTACCTTGAATACTTTTCTCTTTAAACAGTTGTGGGCACTTCACACTTATACATGTGTTGTCCCCAATCACAATACACAAACAGCCATACATCTGTAGAGGCCGAATATTGCTGATATTTTTGGAAGGATGCCTAAAGATGTCACTAAAAAATGAAACTCCAGTTACTGAATCCAGTAGAAAATCCAACACATCCATATAATATGTATATTTATGGATAATGATAATTGAAAGGAAATAACTTTATAATGTCATTTAATGTGGGTGTGAGCATGTAAGCAAACAAAGTGAAAGAGGTATGTCTGTATCTTGGAAATTTTGAACACTTGTAGCTGCAGTGATAAGATTAAGAGAACTGTCAAATAAAACAAAAATGCCATTTAAAAAAAATTAGACACAGTCATTGAAATTTTTGGTTTATTTATGCTTTAGTAAAGCTGAAGATATTATTTTAAATCAGTGGGCCTATGTGAAATAGATGACAGATAAAGGATCATGTTCTGGCATAACATTCCAGATATGTTTTGACAATGTCAAGTATAAACACAAATGGCTCAACAGATAATGTTCATAATGACTGACCTCTATATCAACTTCTTACTTTCTGTTTACTTGGTGTAAATATGTACTCTTCTAAATGATACTTGGTCTCTCATGGAGCAAGTTATGGCAGTCAGAGAGAAAAAACAGGATAATGAAGTTAACCTGTTAGTATGGGCTCACTAAAGCAGCTGCTTTGGATAAATTAAATTTTCATTTTAACTAGGTCAGTACTTTCCTTGGAGAAGGCAATGGCAACCCACTCCAGTATTCTTGCCTGGAAAATCCCATGGATGGAGGAGCCTGGTAGGCTGCAGTCCATCGCAGCCTAAGAGTCGCTAGCGACCCATGGGGTCGCTAAGAGTTGGACATGACTGAGCGACTTCACTTTCACTTTTCACTTGCATGCACTGGAGAAGGAAACGGCAACCCACTCCAGTGTTCGTGCCTGGAGAGTCCTAGGGATGGGGGAGACTGGTGGGCTGCCATCTGTGGGGTCGCACAGAGCCGGACACGACTAAAGCGACTTAGCAGCAGCAGCCGCAGCAGCAGTACTTTCCTTGCCATCAGGCAAAGCATGGGCAGCTTCATGATGACAAAAGTCAGGCCAGTTTAGCTATTACATACATACATGTACACATACACATACATATAAATACATATAGACACGTGCATGGTGGTGGTGTGGTTTAGTTGCGAAGTCGTGTCCGACTCTTTGCGACCCCAGGGATTATAGCCTGCCAAGCTCCTCTGTCTATGGGATTCTCCGGGCACGAATACTGGAGTGGGTGGTCATTTCCTTCTCCAGGGGATCTTCCCAACCCAGGAATCGAACCCGGGTCTCCTGCATTGCAGGTAGATTCTTTACCTACTGAGCTATGAGGGAAGCCTAGAGTTGTTAAAAATGCATGGACTGTTCCCAGTAAGTTTAATTACTTAAAGGAGCCAGAAGACACTTTACAAAATTAAACATAAGAAAAATATGTTTGTAATATGCTTCCGCATTTGGCTATGTGATTTTATCTTTTATAATAGTTTGGTAAGTTAAAATGTTCACATGAAAATTTTAATTCTCTTATATTCTTTTTCTAATTGAACCTTAGAATGGTGTAATTCATCAGCTAAAATCTCCTTTAAATTACTGTGGATTTCCTATGTGGCAGATAATAGTCAAATGCATTAAAGAAAAGTCATTCTCAGAGACCTCGTCCAGACAAGTCTTTCTCTGCTTTGGACTGTGAGTAGGGTGGAGTGAAGAAATGCCCTTCAAAATTCTTAGAAGTCCTTTTGTTCAGATAGCAAAAAATATGAGTCACTGACTTCTGTCATTCTGAGGTCTTTACCAAAAAACTTCCTTGACCCTGAAGGAATTCTTGAATTAACTTGACTTTGAGGCCAAGTTCTACTGGCAGTCTTGTAATTGCTTTTTTCCTTAAAAATATTTTCCACTATGAGGATCTTTTCCTGACTGGAGACACTCCCCTGAGCCCTCTATATTTCATTAAATTTTGCTTGAGAACCAAACAGTTTTTATTTCTCTCTGACACACAGTTAAAAAAAGTGTGTAAGAAGTACCTTATACACAGCTGGAAGAAGATAATTAGCACTATTGACATTCTTTTCTGAAATCTCCTTAGCCAAATATGCAAGTTTTGAGTTGCTCTCCTATCTTCTGAGTTAACTATTGCTGGCATTTTCATTAATTTTTCTGCTTCCACATAATACTGGCTTCTATTTTTTTCAAATACAGTTGTGCTGTAAGTGTAAAACACACAGCAGATTTTAAAGACTTCGAACTGAAAAGAAAGAAAGAAAAGTATCCTATTAATATTTATATAATGGATTAATTTTATGTTAAATTAAAATGTACATATTTTGCATTTGTTTATTTTATACAGAATGATGATGTTTTGATTAAATTGAACTAAACAAAATAGTTTTTAAAATTAATTTTACCCAATGGTTTCTTAGGTGTGACACCCAAAACACAAGCAATAAATAAATAAATAAATGAACCGGACTTTGTTAAAAGCAAAAATTTTGGTGCTTCAAAAAATACCACCAAGAAAGGAATAAAACAAGCCATAGATGGAGAGAAAAAATTTGCAAATCATTTATCTGGTAAGAAACTTCTATCCTGAATATATAAGGTGCTCCTACAAGTCAACCTAGTGATAAAGATATAATCCAATTAAAAATGGGCAAAGTTTTTAAAAGGTGTTTCTCCAAAAAAAACATGCAAATATCTGACAGGCACATGAGGAGCTGCTCAATATCATGATATTAGGAAAAAGCAAATCAAAACCACAATATCACTTCATAACCAGCAGTATGGCTAAAGTAAAAAAGGTAGACAATTACAAGTTTCTGAGAATACAGAGAAAATGAATACTCATCATCACCAGTGAACATGTGAAATGGTGCAGCTGCTTTGAAAAAAGAGCCTGTCAGCCCTCAGAATATTAAACATAGTTGCAATGAAAAAAAAAGGCTGGGGGGGAAGTGTTAGTCATTCAGTCGTGCCCGACTCTTTGTGACCCCTGGGACTGTAGCCCTCCAGACTCCTCTGTCTATGGAATTTTCCAGGCAAGAATACTGGAGTGGGTTGCCATTCCCTTCTCCAGGGGATCTTTCCGACCCAGTGATGGAACCCATGTCTCTCACACTGCAGGCAGGTTTTACCATATGACCCAGCACAGTTCTTCGCCTCCATATGTACTAAGGACAAACGAAAGCATGTCGCTGTGGACTGAATGTTTGCATCACCTGCCCAAATTCATATGTTGAACACCTAACCTGCATATGAATGAGGTCTTTGGGGGATAATTAGGTTTAGAAGAGATCATGAAGGTATAGCCCTCTTGATTTAGTGCCTTTATAGGAAGAGATGTCTGAGACATTGTTCTCTCTCTCCTAACCATGTAGGACACACCAAGAGAGTGGCCATCTGCAGGCCAGGAAGAGACCTTTCAGCAAAAACTAACCATGTTGGAACCTTGGTTTTGAACTTCTAGCTTCCAGAACAGTGAGAGAGTCAATTTGTGTTGTTTAAACCACCCAGATTGTGGTATTTTGTTATGGCATCTGAGTTGACTAATACGCAAGACAAAACCTTGCACATAACTGTTTATAGCAGTGTTGTTCAAAATAGTCAAAAATGGAAATAACCCAAATATCCATACATGGATAAATGGATAAATGAAATGGGTAAATCTATAAAATGTGATACTATTCATGAATACAAAGGGAAGAGGAACTTCTGAAACATGGCTGAAACTTGTAAATATGTTGAGAAACCAGACACAAAAGGCCATGTACTGTTTGATTGTATTTATATGAAATATCCTGGAACAGACAAATCCATCGAGATAGAAAGTAGATTCTAGTTGTTGCCTGAGTTTGGAGAGAGGAGGAACTGGGCAGTGACTACTAATGAATATAGAGTTTGTTTTGAGTGATGAAAATGTTTTATAATTAAATAGTGATTTTATAATTAGACAGTGGTGGTGAGGCACTTCCCTGGAGAACCAGTGGTTAAGAATCCACCTGACAAACCCAGGGCACATGGTTTGATTCCTGGTCCAGAAAGATTCCGCATGCCCTTGGGCAACTAAGCCCATGAGCTACAACTACTGAGCTTGCACACTCTAAAGCCCATGCTCTGCAATGAGAAGCCACTGCAATGAGAAGACCATGCACCACAGTGAAGAAGAGCCCCCACTCACTGCAACTAGAGAAAGTCCACAGGGAGCAGGGAAGACTCAGCAGAGTCAAAAATAAATAATAAATAAATGAATTTTCAAAAAAGGTACCAGTGATAGCTGTGAACCTTTGTATATGTGCTAAAAGTGATTGAATTGTGCACTATACAAGGGTGAATTTTATTAATATGATTTGGAAATTATATCTCAATATAGCTACTATAGAAATTTAATTTTATTTTTTTAACTTTAAAAAAATGTGGCTACTAGAAATTTAAAATTATCCAAATGGCCTGCACTGTATTTTTATTTTTCTAGGTGGTCAAAGGCAAGCATTTATGGAGGAAACTGATAAGATGTCTAAATTTAGTGGTGACTGTGCAATTTGAATAGGGAATGGTTGTTTAAGAAGGATAATTTATTATGAATGTTAAAGATATTGTATGGCATAAACAAAAGAGGATTTGTAGGAGATAAAACTTGTTTTAGAAACTACTAGTGGAGTGTCTTGAAAGCCACAGAAAAAAAAGCTTGCATTCGAGGATCAAATTTTTATATTTCTTTCTTTTCTGTTTTGCTAGCTGTTACAGGAAATATATCCACTTAGAAGACACTTCTTCAGTTAGTTATTTTATATGAGTGCGAGGGCAGTTGCTTGAGTATGTTGATAGGATTTTCCAATATTTAGGTGTCTCAAAAACTCCAAAGTTTATCCTTAAAATAAAATGTTAAAAAGAAGCAATTGGTTGAGGTCCTCTGGCTGGAAGACACTTGTCATGCAATAACTTGTGTTTGTTTATGTTAAAAATAGGATTAAGAATTGTCGCGAGAATGAAGAATTGTCCTAGACAACAGATTTGTGGACACAATGCGGGAAGAAGAGGGTGGGGCGAATTGAGAGAGTGGCATTGATGCGTATACACTACCATGTGTAGAATAGAAAGCTAGTGGGAAACTGCTGTATAGCACAGGGAACTCAGCCAGCTACTCTGTGATGACCTAGAGGGGTGGGATGCAGGGAGTGGGACGGAGGCTCAAGAAGGAGGGAATATGTATATATACACACAGGTGATTCACCTCGTACAGCAGAAACTAACACAACACTGTAAAGCAATTATTCTCCAATTTAAAAAAAAAATTAAAAAGAGAAAAGAAAAAAAAAGAATTATCACCATTGTCCATATAGTCTAGTCAGGGATTTTATTTTTTGGCTTTTAAAAGAAAGATTCAGCGAAAAGTGATTTGTGTGGAACTTTGAATTGTTATATGAATTGCCTTGTGTTTCCCCTTCACTTTCCTATACCTCCAGCTGCTGAATGTAGAGCGCTTCTGATGAAGTGTCGACATTTAAAGAGATGCACAAACCTTTGTACTGTCATGCTCTGCTCCAGTCTGGATCTGCCCATCATGTAAAACAGTTCTTGAAAGGATCTGAGATAAAAAATTCTTTTAAAGAATTTTGCAGTAAAATAGTTATTAAGTTTCAAGTGTATGTAACTTTATAAAATAACCTATATAATTTCTTCATTTTCACTTGGTTCTGAAGCATCAGGAGCATTTATACATATAAAAGAATACTTATCCATAGCAATTATAAGAATATGTCTGAAAGCAAAATTCAATGTCAATGTGAAATGAAGTATTGCACAGCATTCCATGAATATGCATATCTTATGAAGTGATCTGTTTTAGGAAATAGTATGCAGAAAATATCTTTACAGTAGACATGTAAAATAGTTTTAAAGTTGTATATTTCATAGTACATTAATTATTTAAACAATGGTAACCAAGAATAGAGTTTGAAGCAATGGTACTAATCTGAATTTTATTTGAACTAAAATACCCTAATTCTTGATCTTAATCAGAGAAATAGTAACAGATTTTATTGGTTAGAATGTTGCTAATAGTTTAAGTATTCACAGTGTTTGCCTAGGAAATGAACTGAGATCATTCTGTCTTTTTTGAGATTGTACCCAAATTGGATTAGAAAGAAGGCTGAGCACCAAAAAATTGATGCTTTTGAACTGTGATGCTGGAAAAGACTCATGAGAGTCCCTTGGATAGCAAGGAGATCAAACCTGTCAATTCTAAAGGAAATCAACCCTGAATATTCATTGGAAGGACTGATGATGAAGCTGAAACTCCCATACTTTGGCACCTGATGTGAAGAGATGACTCATTGGAAAAGACCCTGATGCTAGGAAAGATTGAAGGCAAAAGGAAAAGGGGGCGACAGAGGATGAGATGGTTTGATAGCATTACTGACTCAATGGACACGAATCTAAGCAAACTTGGTGAGATAGTGAAGGACAGGAGAGCCTAGGGTGCTGCAGTGCGTGTGATCAGAGGAAGGATCTGTTAGGTCGTTTAGTCTCCAGTGTGGTTTTAGAGCCATTACTACCTCTTTGAAGAGCATCTGTATTTTACATCCTCTATTTGTGAATAAAATACATGTGCCCCGAGGTGGGATTCTGAAGCATCAGAACAGAATAGGGAAGATGACAGTGTCATGACTGTATATGTCTGTGTGGGTGGGGATGCAGGGAATGGGGCTTGTCATGGGCTCATCAGACAGTGCTAGAGGTGATACTCTGCTCTAAGGATTTTCAGAGATGATCTCTATATCCAGGGGCTTGAGCAGAAGCTCATATTCCCAGTGCACAAAAGTACTTGTCATGTTTCATATTGAAAATAAGAAAACAATTGCAGCTGTTAGAAAAATAACATTCCCTGTTATTTAGGCAGACAGATCGCAGAAGAAAAAGCCTGCGGAAGATGAACCACCTTTTCAGGAAGAGAGCATTTCAAGAAATACTCTCAGTACCATGGGAGGTAAACAGGGTGTCCCATTTTACCGATCTGCGGCACACTGAGCAGGACCACCCACTGATGGGAAGATAAACAGGACCCCCCACAGGACCAAAGAAGGGTGAGCAAGATGAGACTGGTGGCAGTTGGTGAGTTTCCCTCAGCCCCAGGCAGGGGAGGTGTGAAGACACGTAGAAGAGTTTGACTCCCAGGAGATGTCAGTGACAGCACAACATAATTTATAAATAACTAGGCGTGCATTCTGACTGGTATTTGAGGGTATGGAATTCTGTCAACTGTCATAAAGAGAACATTTTTTCATTGGTTAACTAAAGAACAACATAATTCTCTTGGAAGTGTGTGACCATAACTACAGCCAGGAGGTGTGCCAACGTAACCCACTCTGGGTGTCGGGCAGGGCGAGGTCCTCATCGCCACTGGTCCAGATAAAGGCCTTCTGACAAGAGAAAAGCATTGAACTGCAGCTGCTTATAGCACATAATTGTCAATAGTTAACACACTTGAGCACTTTTGTGTGAGTAAATAAACCCCTTCCTTAACTTCTGCCCAATCTTTGGACACTCCCCCTTTAAAAAAAAAAATGGAGTAGAGTTGATTTACCATGTCCTGATAGTTTCTGCTGTGCAGCAAAACAAGTCAGCTATAGGTATACATATATCCTATTCATACATACAGGTCATGACAGAGCATTGGGTGGAGTTCCCTGTGCTATCCAGTAGGTCCTTATTAGTTATCTATTTTATCCACACTACTGTATATAAAATCCTTGGACACTCAAAAACGCATCCAAATTGTCCAGGACAGATTGAGAACTCCATGTGTGTGTGTGGTAAGTCACTTCAGTCCTGTCTGACTCTTTGTGACCCCATGGACTAAAGCCCTCCAGGCTCCTCTGTCCATGGGATTCTCCAGGCAAGAATACTGTAGTGGGTTGCCATTTCCTTCTCCAGGGGAACTTCCTGATGCAGGGATTGAACGCGAGTCACCTACATGTCCTGCATTGCGGTGGATTTTTACCACCAAGCCACCTGAAGCCTGAGAACTCTATGCTATGCTAGTTGCTCAGTCATGTTGGACTCTTTGTGACCCCATGGACTGTCACCCAAGAGGCTTCTCTGTCCATGGGAATTCTCCAGGCAAGAATACTGGAGTGATTGCCATACACTTCTCCAGGGGAACTTCCCAACCCAGGGATCGAACCCAAGTCTCAGCATTATAGGCAGATTCTTTACTGTCTGAGCCACTAGGAAAGCCCAAGAATACTGGAGTGGGTAATCTATCCCTTCTCTATGGGATCTTCCTGACCCAGGAATCAAACCAGGGTCTCCTGCATTGTAGGTGAATTCTTAGCCAGCTGAGCTAACAGGGAAGCCCACCCTTTAAAAATCACATGCCTTGAAGGCACTTGCAGATGACCCGAAACAAAGGCTTCTTCTCCCCTGAATATTTTCCTCATCTACTTTGCAGGAATATTGCAAGTATCTCTTCTACCTTGGGCTCCAAGATGGGGATCCTACACCCTGGGAAGTAGAGGGAAGCATGCCAAGGGGTGTGTAGAAATTCAGGGAAAAATGTGCTGGAGTTCCCAGAACTTTCAATTTCCTCCCAAGTTTTGGCTAAAACATCTTTCAGATGAACAGAGATATTTTATAGATTGCCAATGTAAATTATACATGAATTTTTGAAATAAAATATGATACTTCCAAGATATAGCTTGGCTTCAGGCAGCTGAAAGACTTTTATATCTATGAATAGAGGTTCATACTTTTTGTTTGTTTGTTTGTTTCTGCTATTAGGAGCAGAAAACATCAAAAACATTGCTTGGGAGAACTGTATTCCATTAGCTAAGCAGAGTCACAAGTGGGCCTGGACAGGTCATCCCTATGAAGCAGTGATGCATCTAGGACTCATACTTACAGTTTCTTGCCCATATTAAACTTCTTGATTTTCACATTTTCTTAACTCTTTAATTTGTACTCTACCATCTCTTCATAAAATACTTTCTGGATTTCTCTTTATTATTTTCTGCACCTACCTTCCCCCCTACACCCATCACCACATTGATCTCTGCCCTTGAACTTTACAATGACAACCCCCACCCCTACACCACCCTATAACTTACTTAGCTTCTTTTTTTCATGCTTGTGACCTTGAAGCATGAAAGCATCTTTTTGTGGGGTGTTGTTTTTTTTTTTTTTTTGGTCTCTTGGTCCTACAGTGTGCTGGTCATTGCTCTGGGCTCTACGTTCTGGGTCTCACTTAATATTCAGTAACCAATCTGTAGGTCCTGGGAGATATGTTCAAGGAACAGAATTAGTTGAGTGGTAAATAAATAAGCTAAACCCAAGTCTCTTCAAAGCTGACACCTATGTCTGACTCTATCGGTTGGTGGGGACCAGAGGGGTGGGGGCAGAAAAGAAAATTGGTTGGTTTATTTACTGTGGTGAAGGAAAAAGAAACACATCAAATTGATTGACAGTATATAAATTCAACAAACTAATTGAATTTATCACCTTAATAAGACATCTGACAGCTAAGAAACTTGACAGTGTGACGTTGACTGATTTGGGCCATGATGATAAAATTAAAAGATGCTCATATACAAAGTGCAAATGTCAAGGGAAAGTTAAAACTAGACTCTCTGATTCACTGTGATATTCCATTCCCTGTGACTTCATGGTGATTTCAGAATAAGTGACCTTGAGCCAAGTCAACTGTGAAATCCAAATAATACGCATATCAGGATATCTGAACAAAAAGACAAGTCTCAGCTTCCATCACTCAGGAATAACAATGATGTGGGTGACATCTGGACATTTTCTAAGCAATTTAGGAAGAAAAACAATTGCTTATAACATATATCCTTTAATAGTCTAAATATTTTGTGTAAATTTGTGTCTTCTGTCTGAATGTCTAGATTCCTCAGTGAGATGAATGGAAGAGTTGTTGTTATGTTATAGGATCAATGTTGTTAAATCAAAACTTAAAACAGTCCTAAAGGAAATCAGTCTGGAATATTCATTGAAAGGACTGATGCTGAAGCTGAAACTCCAATAATTTGGCCACCTGATGTGAAGAACTGACTCACTGGAAAAGACCCTGATGCTGGGAAAGGTTGAAGGCTGGAAGAGAAGGGGACAACAGAGGATGAGATGGTTGGATGGCATCACCAATTCGATGGACATAGTTTGAGTAAATTCTGGGATTTGGTGATGGACAGGGAGTCCATGGGGTCACAAAGAGTTGGACACAACTGTGTGACTGAACTGAACTGAGCTTCTAGTGGGTGTCAGGCACTGGACAAGTCATCATCCTTGTCTGCCCTGATTATGTAAATTAGCCAGGGCCACACATCTGTGTGTGTCTTTGTGTGTATGTGTGTCCAAAAGAGTGTACCTCTAATTTAGGGAAGGCTTCCCTGGTAGCTCAGATGGTTAAGAATCTGACTGCAGTGCAAGAGACCTGAGTTCGATCCCTGGGTTGGAAAGATCCCCTGGAGGAGGGCATGGAAACCCACTCCTGTATTCATGCCAGGAGAATCCCATGGACAGAGGAGTCTGGGAGGCTACAGTTTATGGGATCACAAAGAATCAAACACAACTGAGCAACTAAACACACACATTTTTCCCACTGCTGCTGCTAAGTCGCTTCTGTCGTGTCCGACTCTGTGCGACTCCATAGACGGGAGCCCACCAGGCTCCCCCGTCCTTCAAGTGCAAAAAGCCTCCAAAGAGCTTCGATTGGTTGGTGGAAGAAGCAGCAGTCTATTTATACTTTTTTGCTGTCGAGTCATGTGTTAAATTGTGTAAGGTGGTCACTAAATTTATTGAAAAGTATCCAACATCTTCACGAGTTCTATGGAGGTATGAATTGAAATACAGTTTGCAGGATGAACAAATGTTCAGTGTCATTCCATACAATAATAATAGTCATAATGAGATTGAAGCAGCTATTTTGTGTTTGGTACTTGCAATGTACCAGGGAGCCTTCTGACTACTTTATATTTACAAACTCTTTTACGCCTCACAAAAATCCTCTTTGATACAAAAGACAGAGAATAGTAGCAACTCGTCCCAGAGATGATATTGGCAACTTAAACCCATCCTCTGGATCATGTCTACTCAGATTTGTTATTTTTTAAGCTGCATAAAAATCCCTTGAACCTGTAAAAATACTTTTAATCTAAAAATCATCTCTATATCTAGGCATTTTTCATGGCTAGATAAGGGAAACTATTCTTAATTTTCTCTGGGAGACTCAGCCTGGGAAGTTTGTTTGTTTGTTTGTTTCTTTAAACAGTGAAAATTTTTGACATTGATTGAAAATATTTATGATTCATAGGCTACTTTCAATGTTTGGTACCAAAATATTTGAAGATTATATGTAGTGTATTTTAATAATAATAATAAAAATAATGAAAATATGGAGTCCCTTCCTTATGCTTTTTCTTCCAACATTGCTACTGTCCTTGCGATTTCTGCACTATGGAAATACAAATAAATCCACCACTCATTTCCACTGGGGTTTCTCTCTCCTCACTTCCCGCGTCTCAGAGCAAAGACTAATTTTGACTCTGGCTCCTTTATTTGACCCCAGTGATAAAGTAAACAGTGGAAAAAGTTTTGTTTTTTTTTTAATATAATGAAATCCTGTTTCAATACAAGAGAACCCACATTCTCTTGTATTGAAGAAAAGCAGGCTCTTTAAACTTGGTTTTGCAAAAGGAACAATTTTACAGTAGGATCATATTAAATCACAAGCAGTAAGCCTAATTGAATTACAGTCATTATGGGTTGAAAGAGGAACAGCGAGGAACTTGTTTTACCAAATGCTATGCAATTTACTCCGTGTCTATTTAGACGTGATGTATAGACTCAGGTCAATTACTCTGAATCTCCAGTAGTTTAAAGCCTCTTGGTTGAGGAAAGGCTATGCTCAGGAAAAAGGAGTTGTCCTGGTTAAGCAACTATTGAACCAACCACTGGTGATGTGCGTTAAGACAAAACAGTTCACTTTTCCGCTTACTATGAACATTTCTCTTTACCAGGGGCTTCGCAGAGTAGTAGAAATGTATTGAACTCCACCCTCCCTTATTTTGATCAATAGGCACTAAGTGAAGTGGGAAGTATTCTTGAGCCCCCTGGGTGAGCAAGAAAGACCCCTTTCTTTCAGAAATTCTTTTTTTAAAAAGTTTACTTATAAGAACTGACAACAGAATGTTACAAAAGAGAACGAACTCGGAGAATTTTATGAATTGAAATACAAACGTACTGGGAAAAACATTCAGATACAACCACTCCACAGCAAACTTAAACAACATCTACTGTACACATTCTGTTAAAAGAAATTGTGGGTTATGGAAATATCCAGTTGATCAACATACAAGAATCAAAGTATTTTTTAAAATTTTGTATTTAGTCAACCAGATGTTTATCTGCATTTTTCTAGATTGTGTTAGCCTCAGATAGTTTTTCTTAGTAGGGAGTTGTCCTGGTTAAGCAACTGTTGAACCAACCTCTGGTGATGTGTGTTAAGACAAAACAATTCACTTTTATCCATTGAAACCCAACTGAGGGTGTGAAACAAGGGCTCCATTTACTATGAACATTTCAAGGGACAGAGTTGTGCCCTTCAAGTTCTTGTGTAAGTCAGTGGGTGTAGGACGAAGAATGCAGTCTCCCAGAGACGCAGAGTGATAAAGGGAAGGTAGCTCTTTTGTGTGGCCTAGGCAAAGTAGCATGTGAGGTGCTGAAATAGAAATGGAAATTCAGGAACCCTGAGTTTCCCTAAAATTACCAATTCTGACATGGCTTCAGCCGTGAATATCTCTGACTCCAGTTTTTAGATTCTTTTGAGTCTCCTGGCCAAGGGTTTTTGCATCCAAGCCTAGAATCCCCTGCACCTTGATTGTAAGGAACTGGAGATTAGATGGGAAGGAGAGTCTGGGCAGTCCTGAAGCTTGAGAAGCTGAAGGTGGAAGTGGGCTGTGTACACACAAGAACCTCCTGACCAAGGAGGCCAGGAGCGAAGAATTCAGAGATGGCCGGGCATTACTGGAGTGGGGAGAAAGGAAAAAGGAGCAGCCCTTGCATTCATCAAAATATCCACTCACATTCTGAACCAAGTAGAAACAAACAGTAATACAAGCTCTACCAAAGAATAAAAATAAAAAGACTAGAAAGTCCTGTGCTGCCTTGTCTCTCTGCTAGTGGTTTGTCACCCTCTATAATCCCACCACTAGGAATGCCATGACCTCTTTGACCTTGACCTTTGGCTGATGGGAAATGACTCTTCCCTTCCCATAATATTTGCTTGCAAAACTATGTGTCTTTATTCCAAAATTTGATTATTTGTTCCTCATGGATTTTTTTATGTTAATTTTTTAATACATGCATTAAAATACTTCTAATCTTGATACTCACTATTTTGGGCACCTCTTAAATTATGTGCCCCCATGGAATTTCCCTGACTCTTGGCCTAGTCGTGGCCCTGCCAGCATTTATGTAGGGGTGGGGCCCCAAGTCAGATACAGGCTGCATTTGGAAATGTTCTGAGACCTTTGCTATCAATCATGTTTTTAAGAGATTGAAGAGGAGGAGGGCAAATTTTTCAAGGGCTGTATTCCTTTAAAACTCACTGGCATCAAGTCGAGGTTTCATTTAGAGAATTCAGAGATGTAACCACATCCCGGAGGAAGGCTGGTGGGGAAGGATTTAAATCAATGCTTGTGAGGTGGCTCGAATGCAGTTCATTTCTAAAACAAAATTAGGCTCTGAGAAAAGGTAGCACACGTGCAGTGTAGAATTAGCCACAACCAAAATCTCCAGATGAGAAATCAGAATAAGCCAAGCATTGGTCATATTCGGTTGTGCCTGGGCAGATGAAGCCATAGGGACAAACAAGAAATAAGGTTTTTATTTTTAATGTTATGTTTTTCATAATCAGTAAAAGGTATTTATTAAGCTTTAAAGTGCAAAGTGATGTTTTCTTTAAGTGTTGTAACAATAAGCGGTATCTGGCCTCTTCGTTGGAAGGACTGACGCTGAAGCTGTAACTCCAATACTTTGGCCACCTGATGCAAAGAACTGACTCATTTGAAAAAGACCCTGATGCTGGGAAAGATTGAGGGCAGGGGATGACAGAGGATGAGATGGTTGGATGGCATCGTTGACTCAATGGACATGAGTTTGAGCAAACTCTGGGAGATAGTGAAGGACAGGGAAGGCTGGTGTGCTGCAGTCCATGGAGTCACAAAGGGTCAGAGATGACTTAGTGACTGAACAACAACAAATCTAAATTGTTCTATTAGCTAGAAAGGCAGATGATTTCTGGATATCAGGTTTTGTTCCTGGAAGGGCGGTGGATATTTTGAAATGAGAAGGCAAATAAATACAGGGAACCACACAGAAGAAAAAAGAAGCCTATAGGGTTGATCGTGTATTAGAACACATTTGCCCATTTCACTTGCCTTTAGATTGGCTCAGGGTATGGGGATGATGGGCCCAAAGTCATAACTGGAGTTTTTATCATTGGAGAGGAGAACAGCCATAGTACACATAAATGTTCCAAATCTGAATAAGGTTATTTTAAAAAAGAATCTCAAACATTCTATAAATTGCATACCATAATGAAAACTGGAATGTCTCCTTGACTAATTCTACCATGCTGTGCAAATACCTAGAGGAATCTTTTAACATTTTACAGAAGAAAAAAAAGATATAAACATTAACCCAGAATTTAAATAATTTAAATATAGGCAGGAAAGCAAAAAATACCTCATTTGGAGAATAGTGTTTAAATTTCATAAGTCTGTAAAAACAAACCTGACAAATGTGTAACTTTTGGATCATTTAGGATATCTGTAGTTATTTTAGTATTGTGCTTAATAAAAATTTAGTTGTATAAAGTTGAATATAGTGAAGTGTTAAGATATTTCACCAGGATTAAGCTAATCCTTCTCTAACACAAAGAAAAATAGTTGCTAATAAACTCTATTTTTAACAGCCACTTGAAAGAGACAAGATGAGACTTATAAAAATCCCTTTCAAGAAGTTTTCCAGTACAATAACAGTTTACACCCAACACACACAGAAATACATTGCAGAAACTTTGCCTCTGCCAAGTTACAAAGTCCGACTTGTCAGAGTTACATCATGTTTTTAAAGCATATTTGAAGGGAAGCTTGTCATACATAAGACTCCAGTGAATCTAGCAAGGGTGTCCCTGTTGTAGAAACTTATGGGCTGCATTCTCTTTGAGTTTTTCAAGGAATTATTTTAGCATCAAAATTCCACATGTGGAGTGAAAACCAATGGTTTTTTGGTTGCAGTTTTTGGAATATACAGTTCTACACATTTTCCATGTACAGTGCCCCACCCCCAATGCCCCTCCCATTATAATGTTGATATCAGTATGGAGTGCTAAAATCACCATGAATCTGCTCCCTTCAATATGGATTTTCTGTACCATAGTGTCAAGGCTGGGGCTTGAAATGGCATGATTGTCACAGGAGATCTGACCCTGGCTTTCAAGATCTGTTTGTGATAAAGGAAATTTAAATGCATGGCGCAGGTAAAGGACCAGAGATGAGGCAACTCTGTAAGAGCTGCCTAATAGTAAGAATTAATTTGAAAATAAAAGATGTATCTATTAATAGAAATACACTAAAATTCCATTCTCTGCATGTGTGCTTTGGTGACATATATGCAATTTATACATATCCAGAAGGTGGGTTCTGGAGACAGAATGCTAGGGTTCACATATCCCATTCTTGCTTTAGCATACTGTGTTCTTGGGAATATTACCAAGCTTCCTTACTCCAATTTCATAACATTTTTGTCATCTCCTAAATATTTCCTATGTAGACTTTATCACCATCTATAATTATATTCTAGCTGTGAAAGCTCAATTATTGCTTATCACTCCTACTAGAGTGAAAGCTTAGTGAATGTGGGTTCTGTTTGTTCATTATCATATGATCAGCCTCTTGCCCTGCATATTAGCATTTTGTTGGCATCAGTAGAAGATTGTTAAATAAATGAATGGATGAATGAATGAACAATATTTTTTGATATATCCATCTTTATAGTACGGTTATACTTGACACCAGGATAGTCTTATCTGTTATGGCTTTGGGCTGCCCAAGGCATGTTTTTTTTAATGCAACTTTTGTTGAAATTAAATTCTATTTTTTCCTTTGCTTAAAATCTTGCCCTGTTTGAATGGACATTGCTAAGGTTTGCTTTTGTGATTCCATTTCCTTTATTTAAGAGCTGAGAAGCCCCTTTCTGTCTACACCTTCTCTCTATGGACATATGAATATGTACAATCTATTTGCTATCTAATCTGGCCTGGAATTCATTTTATCTTTTTAAGCTGACTCTGAATATTTTTGGTTGGATTCATTAAATTTTAAACTTTGTTTCTCAAATGTCATTTCCAATTAATTAAGCAGTAGAAATAAGTTTCAATGTTTCTCCTACAATCAAACAATACTAGTGCATCTTTGCACTGTCTTTGTTTTGGCCAAAGATCTATATGTAGTGATAAAAAAATAATTGAGTAGAATTGCATAAATAAGGTGCACTGTGATACTAGGGCTTTATGGATGGTAAAGAATGATGAAGAGGAATTTAAATGCAGGTTTATGTCACAAAAAGAAATACAATTTTATATACTAGGTCATATTCCTAACAAAGTAAGTGGCAAATTTCTAGATGCTATATAATCCTATACTAAGTTGAGACTAGTTGAAATCTCTTAAATTAACAACAAAATAAATAGCCTGACCAATATTTTTAATTGGTTCTTCCTTTTTCATCTACTTCTCAGTATATGTTTTTCAGTTTGAACCTCAAGCTCAAACACGTCAATCTTAGATTACAAATTCTAGATTGTACCTGAGTATCAGCATGCTTCATTATTTTAATACATCCTTTTATTGATCATTATTTCTGTATGGCCAACTTCTTAACCTTTACCGGTAAGATGATTAGGCAAATGAGATGGTTGGAAATCCATGAATTCTGGCTTGACTTCACAAGTTATTTGTAAGGACATGGCCTAAGACTCCTTCACAATTGCTTAAATTAGCTATCTTGATTACCACCCAAAGTTAGTAGTGATTGGGTGGTTGAAACAAATCCATCTGAAATTAAAAAATGACTCTCTAGTTTTTGAAGACCTATGAGTGCTGTATGGGAATTGTCTGTGAGAGACAAATATTTTTCATTTTTGGTAAAAAAAAGAGAGAAAAGATATCAAAAAGGTCTTCATTTTGATAGTCTTGAAGCACATTTTAAAAAGTCATGTTAAAGCACTTTTTAAATAGTGATATTTCTCTGGAGGAAGAAATGGCAACTGACTCCAGTATTCTTGCCTGAAAAATCCCATGGACAGAGAAGCCTGGTAGGGTACAGTCCATGAGTCACAGAAGAGTCAGATATGACTGAGCAAGTAAACAGGCACACACTACCTTCAAGTCTAGAGCTCTGCTCTTGTTTACAGCTGATTAAGTTCCACCTGGATTACCTCTCTTGAAGATAACTGCATACTCTGGATAAAACGTGAAAAATAACTGTGTGAGAGCACTGGAAGAAAGTCCAAGGCAGAGGCAAGTTGACACTAGGAGAAGGAAACTCCCTCTTATGAGTTGCCTTTAAAAAAAAACAACAAAAGACAGCTGTGAGACTGCTGGCAGTCTGGGTCTACATCATGCTTAGCTGTTAAAACTCAATGGGAAACCTGCAGAGATGTTGTGGTTTGAGCAGCCAGGGTTCAGAGCTTGGAGCAACCCAGCAACAGATCCTGGGAACTGAGAAGGTAGAGGAGAGGCCAGAGTTTAATGCACAAGCTTACAGTTTGTTATTGCAACTAGTAAATAGATGACTTTTACAAATAGTCACAATGCAACTATTTTGCGAAAAGGTGCTACACCAAAATAGAGCTAAAGATGGTAAATTAGTATCATTCAATACATGTGCCATATTGATGGCTGTCTAATGGCTAGCATACATAGTACTTCATGTGCTTAAGGAAATACAATCCCCTCTTCTTAAATACAAAGAACGTATAATTACACATTTAAGATTTTAGGCACAGGTTTCTGATTCTGTAAATATAAGCAATACTTGGACTCCTGGTAGAGCAACCTGGAAACATCCATTTTGATGTACAGATTTTTAGAGTATAGTTTTGCAAATTCATTAACTAAAAAACCAATGTACTGGGCACAAACCTTGAGAAAAACATATATGAAAAGACACATGCACTCCAATGTTCATTGAAGCACTATTTACAATAGCCAGGATGTGGAAGGAACGTTAATGTCCATCAACATATGAATGGATAAAAAAGATGTGGTGTATATATATATACACACACACAATGGAATATTACTCTACCATAAAAAGGAACAAAGTTGGGTCATTTGTAGAGACGTGGATGGACCTAGAGACTGTCATATAAAGTGAAATAAATCAGAAAGAGAAAAACAAGTACTGTGTATTAATGCATATGTGGAATCTAGGAAAATGGTAGGTGAACCTGTATTTGCAGGGAAGTAATAGATATGCAAACACAGAGAATAGATGTATAGACACAGGGAAGGGTGAAGGAAGGTGGAACAAACTGGGAGATTAAGATTGACATCTATACACTATCATGTGTAAAATAAATAGCTAATGGGAACCTGCTGTATAGCCCAGGGAGCTCAGCTTGGTGCTCTGTGAGGACTTGGAGGACTGGGGTGGGAGAGTATGGGTGGGAGGAAGGTCCAAGAAGGAGGGGGTATAGCTGATCCACTTTTTTGTACAGAAGAAACAAACACAACATTGTAAAGCAACTATACCTTCCCAAATTAAAAGAAAACGCTGCATGTGACTTCAAGGAGATGTTTCTTCAAATAACCCACCACTTTCTTTTTTTTTTTTTTTTTTTTTTTTAGCATTTCTAATGTCCACACACATCCTGGTTGTTGAGAAACCTTGTTTGAATTTCTAGCACAATTTCCCTCATGGGTCTTGATTTTTTCATCCACTACATAACATGTCCAAAAAATGTGTCAGATGGCACCTATCTCTAAATTGAACTGCTACTCTGCTTCCTAACTTGATTTAGTTGCATTTCTTTTGAAACTTCTCTGCTTCTCACACCGAATGGTATTTATGCCCTTATACTCAGGTCAGCATTGTCCATTTTGTTGCATTTACGTGGAGCCCAACCCAATGATGAGTGCATAAGAGATAGTTTAGGATTGTTGAACAAATGAATGAAGAAATGCATAATGAAACTTCCTAGAAAAAGAAAAATAGTCTTTAAAAGACTGGAAAGGGGCTTCCCTGGTTGCTCAGTGGTAAAAAATCTGCCTGCCAACGCAGGAGATGGCGGTTCCAATGCTGATCCAGGAAGATCCCACGTGCTGTAGAACAACTAATCCTATGTGCCATAACTACTGAGACCATGTGTTGCAACTACTGAAGCCCGTGTGCTTAGAGCCTGTGCTCTGCAACAAGAGAAGCCACTGCAATGAGAAGCCCGTGCATTGCAACTAGAGAGTAGCCCCTTCTCACCATAGCTAGAGAAAGCCCACTTGCAACAACAAAGACCCAGCACAGCCAAAACTAAACTAAACTAAATAAATAAAAGACTAGAAAGGCGATGATTTCACTGGTCAGAATTTTTTTGTTAGATCCAGATGTGAGACTTACTTTAACAAGTCTATGGGAAGAACTACAGAGTGTAGGATTCCTTTCCTCCTTTTCTTTGAAATACCATGCTCTTTGGTGTTCAGGGAAACAACAAGAAAACTCCAGCCCTTCTTCCACCTCCCTGAGTGGCAGACAACAGGCTCTGCAGGCAGACAGACTGGATTTAAATTTTGCTTCTGTCACTTGCCAGCCACATGCCTCATGCAAGTTACTGATCCTTGCTAGGTCTGGCTGCCTTCTTCATCTGTGAAGGGAATGGGCTCTTCTTGGGACTAAATGAGACAAAAATGAAACATTTTAGAGTAAAATAATACCTGGTGCAGAGACATTACTTTGTCAACAAAGGTCCATCTAGTCAAGGCTATGGTTTTTCCAGTGGTCATGTGTGGATTTGAGACTTGGACTATTAAGAAAGCTGAGCGCCGAAGAATTGATGCTTTTGAACTGTGGTGTTGGAGAAGACTCTTGAGAGTCCCTTGGACTGCAGGGAGATCCAACCAATCCATCTGAAAGGAAATCAGTCCTGAATATTCATTGGAATGACTGATGCTGATGCTGAAACTCCAATACTTTGGCCACCTGATGCGAAGAACTGACTCATTTGAAAACACCCTGATGCTGAGAAAGATTGAAGGGGATGACAGAGGATGAGATGGTTGGATGGTATCACCGACTCTATGGACATGAGTTTGAGTAAGCTCTGGGAGTTGGTGATGGACAGGGAAGCCTGGTGTGCTGCAGTCCATGGGGTTGCAAAGAATCAGACATGACTGAGTGACTGAACTGAACTGAATATCTGGTGCAGAGCAGTAATTATAACAGTCTTACTGAGTTTTCTGATGTGGTAGGCACTTTATGCATATTACTTCAGATCATGCCTACAGCTGGTAGGTACTATTTTTAGGTTCACTTTACAGGTTTGTTTCAGGTTTTTTTTTTTTTAAAGGGTTTATTTGCCAACCTAAATAATTCAGATCCCTACCCAGGCTTCTGTAATTGTATTGCAAAGTTTCACTACTGCTCTTTGTTGTCTCCTTAGATGGTGGTTAGATGCTGGAAGCAGCCACCAGCATCATCACTATATTAAGTATCTTACTCAGGACACAGCTGAACACGGTTTATTCTTATTTTAAAAGGTGACTGTTCAAGTTCATGGAATTTGGAGGACTGGTGTTTGAGAGATTAAAGCTGTTATTAGCCAAAAGTTCGTAAAGATCTCTGTGTGACTCTATCTCCTCTGTGAAGTCCACAAAGACCATGTTTTTCACAAGACACAAATCAGGAGATTGTTTTATTTTTCCCTAGAGTACTATTTTTTTTTTAAACTGCCTGTTAAGCCTATAATCTAAGGATTTATGTTTCTGTGTGTCATAAAGATGTTTAGAATATGCCTAATGAATAAAGATTCAACCATATTCACAACATAGTTTGTTTATTAAGAACTCATTAAAAAACCTTCTAGTGTTGACTACAGGACAATGTCAACTTGGAAATCTTAGGAGTTGGGTCAATCTTACTAATATTTGAGATTCTGGTTCCAGGAAGTCTAGTGTTAGCTGACAGACTGGTTGCTCCAATAAAGGGTTGTCTTTCCACTTCACCCTTGCTTGGCCAATGCATATAAAGAGGGATATCCTGAAAAGTGACATTTTTTAGAGACATTACTGCACATTGCCTTCAAGGATTGCTTGATAGAAGACAAGCTCATGCCCTTTCACTCCACCTCTGTGCTCCAAGGCTGGGCCCATCAATTTTCTCCTTCCATAAAGATGTCTGAGCTGTCTCTTGAACTAATTTATGCTTCTGGTCTTATTTGGCAATTTACTTTCCTGCTTGAACGTCCCAAACAAACAAAAGCAGCTCTTCTGGAAATTCTTCATTATCCTTGTTTTATATCATTTCTTAAAGTTTGAGTCACAAGTCCTAATAGCTTGTGCTTCTTTATCAAATGATCAGATGCTATCCTAATTTTGAACATGCTGTGGTGGCAGGATTTCCTGTTATCATGAGAAGCTAGTGAAATTTGGTTTAGTGGTTTTCAAGTGTTCAATATGGATACTAAAAATATTAAGTTTAGGGATAAAGACTTCAATTGCTTCATGTTTCTAAAACTAAAGACTATTAACTAACAGTCATTAAAAGGTCAAGATGATTGGACTATTTTCAAATATAAGAAGATGTTTTGACTGGTTTCTAAGTGGTGGGGTCCTATTTTCATCCTATATATGATTAATGTTCCCCTACTCCTATTTACTAATTTTCCCTGGCTCAGATGGTAAAGAATCTGCCTGCAATTCAGGAGACCTGAGTTTGATCCCTGGGTCAGGAAGATTCCCTGGAGAGGGGAATAGCTACCCACTCCAGTATTCTTGCCTGGAGAATTCCATGGACAGAGGAGCCTGACAGTCTATAGTCCACAGGGTCACAAAGAATCAGACACAACTGAGTGACTAACACTTTCATTTCATTTCATAGTATTACATGTCTGATTATGCCAGGGAGGTAAAAGGACTGTAAAAAGTTTCTGAATTTTAATCTTACAACTTGTATATGAGATGGTTGAAAATGTGAGAAAATTAAGCAGTGTTTTGTAATTCTAGTTTTCACCTTTGCAGCATGAGTTTATTGCAGTGTGGATACACTTTAGCTGGTTGTTGAGAAGAGAGTGAATAGACATTGTTAAGCTATTGAAAACAGAACATATGCACCTTAAGAATTTATCTTTAAGGTAATTTATTTTATTTTGCTGTGGAAGAATTATATATTATTATAGTCAAAGCTATGGTTTTTCCAGTAGTCATGTATGGATGTGAGAGTTGGATCATAAAGAAGGGTGAACGCCAAAGAATAGGTGTTTTCAAACTGTGGTGCTGGAGAAGACTCTTGAGAGTCCTTTGGACAGCAAGGAGATAAATCAGTCAATCCCAAAGGACATCAACCCTGAATATTCATATCAGATTATTGCAGATAATTTTTATTTCTATTTTATAGATACAGTGATAAAAAATTATATAGCATTACAGAAAGGTTTATCCAGGATGGACCTTCTCCAATTTTTGTTCCCTGAGAACAATATATCTCTTGGTGACTGCTTTTGAACAAAAGTTCCCATAAGCAAATAAGCTTGGAAAATGCCCTTCATAGAATTTAATAGTAAATACCGGCATATATTAAAAGACTCTGAGAAGGTCCAATACATATAATTAAATGAAGGAAGGATAAAGAAATGAAACAGAATAAAAGAGAGAAACCTGCTGAAGGATTAAATGATCAGACTTCATTGCACCAAGGTGAACTTTTTCCCAGCACACCTCCTGGTATTCAGCTCCTTCCTGCAGAGTTGCCCTCTCACCCCGTGCCCGAAGCTATCCCTGGACACCAAGGTGACAAGCCAGGCCTAGGGGGTCATCCACTAACAAACACACATCTATTGGGCTCATGCTCTGTGACAGCCATGGCGGTAGGTACTAGACATCTGATGTTGAGCTGATATAGTCCCCTGCCTACCCCAAATGAGAAGAGAGTACTAGGGAAATAAACAAGCAAATGGAAATCAGGGAAAAGCAAAGGCTATTGGTGGAGTGTATTGATGACGAGTAACTTTCCACAGTTGGGGAGGGAGCACGGAAGGCTTCCTGGAGGAGAAGATGTTTAAGCTAAAACCTAACTGGTAGGTTCCTGCATACCAGGTGAAGAACCAGAGGAGAAGTGTCTGTTACAGAGGAGTTACTTCTTTGCAGGACAAAAAGCCTGGAAGGAGACTCTTGCAGTAAGGCTGGAGCTACCTGTGAGAGTGTTCTTAGACAGGAATGAGAGCCTTGAAGAGCCAGAAGACCCAAAAGAGCCTTGAAGAATCTTATTTTCCCTTTCAGTGAGTTATTTTCCCTGGAGTTATTACTTAATTTTTTTTCCTATAGACTAGAATGATGTACATACATAATTAATGGACCTATTAACTCAGTAAAGACAGCATCAGTGGCATTCAATACTTTCTTCCAAGCTTTCACTGAACCTCCAGAAGATTGACAGTGGCCAATTCTACTAACTGTGGGGTCCATCAAGGTCTTTTTAATGGTTCCATTTCATCTTAAAATTTTACAAAAATTTTATTTAGTGTCTTTCCACTTAAGCAAACTGGTAGATTCCAGTGTTAGCAAATATCAAAGCCAGAGATGCCTGTCTACATTTTTGTCTGGCTTTTGCTAGACTTGAGAGTGATATATGATTGTTCATTTAGCAGCAGTCACAAGATAAGAAAATATTGCAACACATGCTTGGGTTTTTTTTCAATTAAATTTTAAATAGATGCAGAAATCTGGACAGTTTAAATGGTTTAAATTTTAACAATACATTTTGCATTGTGCAATAAAGAACCAGCTGTAAATGCAATGAATATTTGTTTATGATGTCTTGGTGGTAATTGGGTTTAGCAAGGCATGCAAAGAGCAGTTTTCTTCAAATGACTTATTGGAAATGTGAAAGGAGGACAAGTTTCCTTTCTACACCCAAGCTTCCTTTCTTCAGTCCCAGTGATGGTATTATGAATAAATTGTAGCACAGATTTAATACCAAGCATAAAAGACCATTGTCCCAGGTGCATGGACATAACTTATAATTACTATACTATGTAGAGGATGCTATTACTATTTGACTTACATTTGCCATAATTACTGGGTATTATTCTTCAAGTAACTAGGAATAAATGATCATTAACAGATGATGTCCTGTGTAATTCTGATATATGATAACCAGCACAATTTTATCCTTCTCTCTAGAGGTAAAATGCTTAGCTTATAATAACAATTTAAGAATTGGGGGGAATGGTTTGGAACATGCTTCCTGAAAGATCGCTGAAAATGTTATGCTGCTTCTATGAAATTCCACTAGTTTATTTATTTTCCATTAACATGTTTATTTTTAACTGGCCTGTGTTTTTCTAGTGAAGAATCATGATCCATCAGGACCTACTTTGCACCAGCTGTGCTTCAACTGTTTTTTATTGCTGGAGGAAGACCCAGGATGACACACAATTGTCTTTAAGGTTAGAGATTTCATCCATGACAACTAAGACAACTTTTTTTTTTTCCAGTGACTGAATTTTCACCTTCAAATCCCAGAGGTCACCCAAAGGTAATGTTTTCCTTAAAACATACCTATTAAAGTGACCTAATCCCTAACATAAACAATATCTTTTAAAATGCAGGCGCCCGAAAAATCCAGGATTTCAGTCCTGGCTCCAATGTTTGATTATGAGAAGGAGAGCAAGGCATAATGCAATTCCTTTTGAAGCAAGACTTGGTTTTAAAGAAGTAGCTTAATTTAATCATATATTCCCCCTTTCTCCCCTCAAATGCATTTTCAGCTTAGATTTTCATTTTTTTATTGAAAAAAAACATTACTTGTCAACTGTAAATACTGAGTCTTACCAGTGATAATCTTTTCCCATATAGTCCCATTTAATGTATTTCTACTCTGTTGACTATTAGGTTATTAAAAATGAAATAATTACAATCTTTTGTAGCCTAGACTTTCCCCAACAATATTATCATATCTGTGATGCAAGCATTCCTTCCAGTTTTCTGACAATTTGACTCGGCTGTAAAAGTTTATGAAGACATGTTGTTTTAAGGTCTGGTTAAAATAAATAAGGTAAATAGAAAGCAGTGTTTATTAAATGCCTACTATGTACGTGTGTGCTTACAGATATATTTTACCTAGTAGTCACTTTGTCTTGAAGAAGAGGGTTTAGAAATCCTGCACTGTTTTCCCAGTCCTGCGTCTTATGTGACTTGTGGTTTCCTGAACTTTGTGAGGTTCTAACAATTCACCTTGTAAATTTGCTGAAGAGTTGTTTGTCTCTGAGCTGGAGCTGCCCCGACATGATGGACCGGAAATCATAAAGCCTGGATGGCGGGTGATTCTGGAGGCGGAACAAGTGCTTTCAGTTCCGGATGTGGGACCAACTGAACGAGTAAACGAGAAGTGGAATTAACTGCATCTTGAGAAGGAAATGGCAACCCACTCCAGTATTCTTGCCTGGAGAATCCCATGGACAGAGGAGCCTGGCGGGCTACAGTCCACAGGGTTGCAAAGAGTCAGACACGACTGAACGACTGAACCATCACCACATCATCCAAAATCACTCATTAGTATGGGCTCTATTTCCGCAATCAGGAACTGAATATCTGAAGATGCCTGGGAGAGATATTCAGCGTTAAGGAATCATTGTTGTTCAGTCACTAAGTCACGTTCGACTCTTTGCAACCCCACGGACTGTAGCACGCCAGGCTTCCTTGTCCCTCGCCATCTCCTGGAGTTTGCTCAAGTTCATTTCCATTGAATTGGTGATGCCATCCAACCATCTCATCTTCTGCCGCCCTCTTCTCCTTTTGCCTGCAATGTTTCCCAGCATCAGTCCTTCCAATGAGTATCCAGGATTGATTTCCCTTAGGATTGACTGGTTTGATCATGATCATTTATCCTCATAACACTTAAAAGAAGGGCAGCCAATTATTTTGCTCTTATTTCAAAATGTTTTTTTTTTCAGGTATTAAAAGTAAAGCATCCATGTTTTAGAAAATATAAAAACATATAAATAAGAAAATAAAAATTAAGTATAATGCTGCCACCAGGAAATAACTACACTCGTTTGGTTTGGGTGTATATATAAATACATGTTTGAAATACTATCATATGTGTTTTGAAAATCGGGGTCAGGTCATAATGTAAGCAGGACCACTTAAAAACTTACTTTCTTTGATTCTTTCTCGGATTTTTATTCCCGCCGCAATTAGGGAAGCTTGAATTTTGACCTGGAAAGCTGCATAGTCACAGGGGGAATTTTTTTTTTTTTTGCTATACATTACTCTGAACATCTCCCAGTGCTCTTATATGTGCTTGAAAACATGATTTTTCATAGCTTCTCAGTGTTTAGCCCTATGGACATAATACAGTTTATTTAAAAATCCTCTGATTGTTGGACATTTAATTTGAAAACTGTTTTTTTCATTGAACAGCCTTGGAAACTCTGAGAGGAACTTCCTGATGTGGTTCAAGGCTACATCCAGGGTCAGGTTGCACACACTGACCAGCACAAGACAGGTGCTCAATAAAAATGTTTTGCATTAATTAATATCTTTTTCTGAATCTCTTCTTATCTCCCTGGGAAAGATTTCTAGAAATGGAATAGATGTCAACAAACTTTAATAAGTCTCTGTACAGGGAACTGCTTTCTGCACTTGTAATAAATAGCACCCTAGAAAGTGTGACTTTTTCTTACTGAAGCTGCTGATTAAATGATAGCATTGGCAGTTTATAATATAAACTTGGCCTACAAATCCTCAGTGCAACAGTGAAAGCCCTTCTCACCTTCTAATTCTACCTACCAAACGAACACCGACTCGATTTCATCTCTCTTTTTCAGATGTACTTCAGTAGCTTTTAAAAATTTTCCTGTCTTGAATTCTTCAACATTCTGTTTTTTTTGGGTGCAGGGAAAAGATGAATTTTTAATTTAATTTTTTAATATTTAATTCTTATTGGAAGTTTACTCGCAATGTTTTGTTAGTTTCTGCTGTACCTCAAAATTCTTAATGGTAACTCTATACTTTCCTCTTAATAAACTATTTAGTTATACTGTTTTCCTGTGTGCTTTGTGTGTGTTGCGTGTGTGGCCAGCATTTCATATGGTGATGTCTTATTTCTTTAACTGGACTGTAGACTCACAGAAGACAGAACTCTGTAGTGGCTGAGAGTACAAGTGTGTGAGTGCGTGTGTGCTCAGTCGTGTCTGACTCTTTGATACCCTATGGACTGTAGCCCGCCAGGCTCCTCTGTCCATGGAATTTTCCAGGCAATTTGGAGTTGGTTGCCATTTCCTTTTCCAGGGGATCTCCCCAACCCAGGGATGCAAACTGCACCTCTGCATTGCAGGCAGATTCTTTGCCATTGTGCCACCTGGGAAGCCCACAAGTGATATGGCTCTAGTTCTTAATGGCTGCATGACTCTGTACAAGTGACTTAACTCTCAGTCTTTTCATCTGTCACTGGGATTAATAACACCTCCCACTTTTGAATATTCTAAGGATTAAATGAGAAAATGTAGGTAAAGTATTTATCACAGAGCCCCACATTTATTATGCTATGCAATGCTAAGTCACTTCAGTTGTGTCTGACTCTTTGCAACCCTGTGGACTATAGCCCACTAGGCTTCTCTGTCCATGGGATTTCCCAGGCAAGAATACTGGAGTGGGTTGCCATTTCCTTCTCCAGGGGATATTCTCAACTCAAAGATGGAACCCATCCATGTCTCTTATGTCTCCTGCATTGACAGGCAGGTTCTTTCCCACTAGTGCCACCTGGGAAGCCTAATCAATATGTGCTAAGTCTCTCAGTCATGTTCCTTGCGTGACTCTTGTGTGACTCTGGCGACCCCATAGACTGTAGCCTGCCAGGCTCCTCTGTCCTTGGGATTCTCTAGGCAAGAATACTGGAGTAGGTTACCATTTTCTTTTCCAGGGGATCTTCCCAACCCAGGGATTGAACCCAGGTCTCCTGCATTGCAGTCAGACTCTTTACTGACTGAGCTACAGGGGAAGCCCAGTTGCTCAATAAATTTTGGTTCTGTTTTAATCTTGTGCTTGTCTGGAATTACATAGACATCATTTTGGATATAGTCTACACCGTGAGCTGGAAATATGATCCATAGGGTCAGCATTCACTGTCCTGTCAGTAACAAATGAAAGTGGTAGGATGATGTAGTTTCCTGGGATTTACATTCCTACCTTACAATGGGCTTTACTACCATGGACCCACTCACCTATGATTCCTTTAAGGGCCTCTGCAGTAACCTGTAATCAGAAAAATGGGGATGTAGGATATACTTTCAGTCAAGTTCTGAAGGCAAACCTCCAACCAGAGCATCTATAGGAACAAAGATGGATTCAGGCTTGAGATTGGTCTTTCACTGAGGAAAACATCTTGTTAGCATTTCTTCTGGAACCTTTTTTTTTTTTGACAATTGGTAATACTGCATTTACTCACTTTATAATCTGGTGATATTTATGGTTTAAACCTGTTTACCGAGATCCCTTTTGATGAAATATTTGGGAAAGATTTACTAGGCATGAAAACCCTGTTTTCCACTCTTTGCACCTGCTGTCAAAGTACCATTCAAGAACCAGGTCCACTTTAAAAGCTCACTTGCATGGATACCTCTCAGTCTGGTATTCCCACCCTGATGACAGAAGCCCAGAATGTAATCTGGGAAGTCACCTAGTCTTAACAGGAAAGAGCTACAATGCTGCTGGTTGCAGTGATTTAACAGTGGTTGAGCAAGGTGGAAGAGATTTTTTGACAAAATAGAAATATGTGGTAACTTGACAGCTCAACACTGTATGTTGTAGTTATTTATTTTTGGCTGTGCTGGGTCTTAGTTGCAGTGTGGGCTTTTCTCTAGTTGCAGCCAGTGGGGGCTACTCTTCACTGGAGTGTGAGGGCTTCTTATTGCGGTGACTTCTCTTGTTGAGGAGCACAGGCTCTAGGGCATGTGGGTTTCCATAGTCGCAGCTCCCAGGCTCTAGAGCACAGGTTGTGGCTTGCAACTACTGAGCAACTAAGCCTGTGCTCAGTAGTCATGGCACGTGGGCTTAGTTGCTCCATGGCATGTAGGCTCTTCCCAGATCAGGGATCAAACCTGTGTCTCCTGCATTGGCAGGCAGATTTTCCACTACTGAGCCACCAGGGAAATCCAACACTGTATTTTAAACACAAAAAATAATTTCCGGAAAGGATTACAAAAAGCTTTGGCACCAAAAATGATAGACGTGAGTGGTAGAAAAATGAGAACAGTATCAAAGGTAAGATTTAAGAATTAGGATCCATATGAAAATAAAGATTTAGAGCTCAAACCTTGGGTTTTCCATTTTATATCTTGCTTTACAGCAAAGATAACATCTATTTCTGCTTTATTGACTATGCCAAAGCCTTTGACTGTGTGGGTCACCATAAACTGCGGAAAATTCTTAAAGAGATGGGAATACCATACCACCTGACCTGCTTCTTGAGAAATCTGTATGCAGGTCAGGAAGCAACAGGTAGAATTGGACATGGAACAACAGACTGGCTTTAAATAGGGAAAGTACGTCAAGGCTGTATATTGTTACCCTGTTTATTTAACTTATATGCAGAGTACATTATGCGAAATGTCAGGCTGGATGAAGTATAAGCTGGAATCAAGATTGCTGGGAGAAATATCAATAACCTCAGATATGCAAATGACACCACCCTTATGGCAGAAAGCAAAGAAGAACTAAAGAGTCTCTTGATGAAAGTGAAAGAGGAGAGTGAAAAAATTGGCTTAAAGCTCAACATTCAAAAGCTAAGAACATGGCATCTAGTCCCATCACTTCATGGCAAATAGATGGGGAAACAATTGAAACAGTGAGAGACTTTATTTTTTTGGGCTCCAAAATGACTGCAGATGGTGACTGCAGCCATGAAATTAAAAGATGCTTACTCCTTGGAAGAAAAGTTATGACCAACCTAGACAGCATATTAAAAAGCAGAGACATTACTTTGCCAACAAAGGTCCGTCTAGTCAAGGCTATGGTTTTTCCAGTAGTCATGTATGGATGTGAGAGCTGAATTATAAAGAAAGCTGAGCACTGAAGAATTGATGCTTTTGAACTGTGGTGTTGGAGAAGACTCTTGAGAGTCCCTTGGACTGCAAGGAGATCCAACCAGTCCATCCTAAAGGAAATCAATCCTGAATATTAATTGGAAGGACTGATGTTGAAACGAAACTCCAGTACTTTGGCCACCTGATGCAAAGAACTGACTCATTGGAAAAGACCCTGATGCTGGGAAAGATTAAGGGCGGGAGAAGAAGGGGACGACAGAGGATGAGATGGTTGGATGGCATCACCAACTCAATGGACATGAGTTTGAGTAGGCTCCAGGAGTTGGTCATGGACAGGGAGGCCTGGCATGCTGCAGTCCATGGGGTCGCAAATAGTCAGATATGACTGAGCGATTGAACTGAACTGAACTTACAGCAAGAGCAAAAAGCTTGCAGTAGAAAAAGTTTCCAACTGGCCATATTCCCATTCATTTCAAGTAGTTATTCTCCAGTGGAAAATTCGTGAATGAACAGAAGTGTGTATGTGTCCAATTTCCATCTGATGGACCAACGGCTCAAACATCTAAGACCTAGAGACTGAGAGGTTACAGGGCTGCAGAGCATCTCCTGGAGAAAACACAAATGGGTCTTTGAGATACAGCATCAGAAGTGACTTCTTGCTTCTAGCAATGCTCCTACTTTTCTCATTCTACTCTGTTCTTCTTTATCTGTCTGTAAAAAGTAGGATTGGAAAGGCAAGCACAAGTTTGTTAGAAATAGAACAGTCTATGTTGCGGCTGATTTTCTTCTAAGAGAAAGGAATACAGAATGGCAGGGAAACTTTAAGCTTGCTGTTTTTTTTTTTTAAATAGATATTGATTATTGTGGACAAAAGGCTTTATTCCTGAAGGATAAATCTTTACAGCATAGAAAATGTCAAAAAGATTTGACAGTTAAACCGGTCTTGAAAGTTTTGCTACAGATGGAATTCTGTTAGAAAGTAGAACTAAGACCAGCAGAAACCAACACAATATTGTAAAGCAATTATCCTCCAATTAACAATAAATTAAAAAAAAAAAAAAGACCACTGGGGAGAAAAACTTGGAAAGACACATATTCCCAATTGACCAGAGACCTTTTTATATTTATGGACTTGGCTATTAAGAACCTAAAACAGCAATGGAACTGGGCATCGTTTCACTGTCCTTTACTCTGTACTTATGTCATCTCATAAACAAGCAGATAAAATGGGATAGAGTGTATTATAAGGTCTTATTAAACCTTACATGCATAGACACAGCTTCTATCTTGCAGTTTATGACTGAGTTTAAACTTCTCCATGTCTGAATGTTAAACGAAGCGGTGACAATTACTGTGTTACAGTGTTATCACCATTAGCAATTATGCGTGATTGTGCTGTGCATGTTAAGTCTCTTCGGTTGTGTCTGACTCTTTGCGACCCCATGGATGGTAGCCCACTAGGCTCCTCTGTCCATGGGATTCTCCAGGCAAGAATACTGGAATGGGTTGCCATGCTCTCATCCAGAGGCTCTTCCCAACCCAGGAATCGAACCCACCTCTCTTCTGTCTTCTGCGTTGGCAGGCGGGTTCTTTACCACTAGTGCCACCTGGGAAGCCCAATACTGTGATCAGACTCCTCCAACCCCTTCCGTGCTAATTGAAAGAGTATCAGTGTAGCAGTGCTCACCCTTCACCTATCTACCAGGTGATAAAACTCAGGCCAAGATACAAAAAAACAAAACAAAATAAGAGCGGCAAAAGACTGACACCAAAACTCGACTCTTATCAGTGATGTGGAGTTAATGTGAACTCTCTGAAAACTTCCTTAGGAGTTTGATAGGTTTTGGTTTGAATCTCTTTTTGGCCACTTGTTTGTGCAACCTTTGTTAAGTCACTTAATGCTACAAGCTCTATGCCTGCTCTCTTTTCTGTTAAATGCAGATAGTAATATTTCCCTTACAGAGTTATTTTAAGTGTCATATGAAATATACTCGAGATCATGGAAAGCGCTTGACTTTGTGCCAAGCATACAATAGACATTCAAAAAGATGACACATGAAATTTTATGCTAGTGTCCATTATTTGTCCCCCTACCTTATTCAAGATTCCATATTGTATTTAGTTTCACTGAGCAGCTTCAGTTGCATGAAACAAATTCTGGTAAATTCTGTTTTCATTTTTATTCTGTCACAAATAGTTTCTAATTTTCCTTGTTATAGCTTTTTAGATATATCCCTCATTTAAAAGTGGGCATTAAATTTCCAAACACATGAGATTTTTAAAGTATCTTTGATATTAATTTCTCATTTTGGTATTAATTTCTCAGTTAAATGCTTTCTTCTTTGCAATCACCCTTTGTGTTTTTTCAGTCTTTTAATTTTATTGAGGCTTTCAATGGCTAAGTCTCTCTTGGTAACTGTCACATTGCACTTGAAAATATGTGGGTTATTTTCAAATATCTTTTGATATTGATTTCTAACATAATTCCACAGTAATAAGAGAAGAGACTCTGTATGATTTCAATATCTTTAGGCCATGACATTTTTGTGCCTTCTTTTATGTCCCTGGACATGTTCCAGTGTCTCCAGGTTTATAGCCTATGGGAATTTGAATAGAATTTGTATCCTGCTGGTGTGCGAAAATTATATAAATCTTAATTATGTTGAATTGGTTCATAATGTTTGTCAGGTTTACTATATTCTTCTACTTTTCTGTCTATTCACTCTATTAATTTTTGAGAGTTTGATATTGAAACTTCAACTAAAAATCTTTAACTACTTAAAAAAATTGTAATATATAGTGGAACTATATGTAACTTTGTTCTGCATCTTCTAAGTCTCCTGTAAATGCATCATCATACTTTCATAATTTAAAAAGTAAGAGAGAAAGAAAAAAAAAGATGTTGGCAATTGTTACTATCTCCCTGACAATAGCCTTTCTTTAATAGGAATGGGTCCTGGGGTCATGGGTCTCAGAAAACGTAATCTTATTCCCTTAATTATATCATTGAGTTTTAAGAAAATGAGACTTTTTTTTTAGAATATTAAGAAAATCCTATCATGACAGAATCTGCCACCATTTTTCTACAGTTTGGACATGCAGAATTTTTTCACATAGGAGGTGAAACTAACTCTGCGTTGTCATTAGCTTGTCATGACATCCTCACAGAATGGATGGCTCATGTATGATAATACTGAAGTTACTTCTATGCCTATTGAACCTGCCTGCACAATGTTTATCTAAAGAATGTCTGTAAATTAAGCATACCTGATCAGAAATCACAAATCATTACTGATTGATGAGTAGGTCAATTTGCTAGTAATGCATAGCGAGGCTAGACTCTGCTAAAAGTAAACTCAAAATGGTGTTCTTTTGAAATATCAGTGGTATTTTTCTCATGTAATTGTCAAAAGGGAAACCTGCCCAGCCTTTGGTGAGAAATAGAGTGGACCTTTGGTCCAAGAGACACAAAATAATTTCCATTTGGCTTTGGCTCAATTAGAGATATTGACTAACAGTCTAGCTCTCACTTTTTTTGGTAATAAACTTCCTAACTTTTAAATTTATTTTATAAAATGTAATGAGCACACAGTATTATTATTTTGTAAATATTTAAGACTTGTTCATACTTCATAGGACACTGAATTATTTTACCATTCTTTCTGTATCACCATCCTTTTAGGCTTGTTAATCCTTTTTCACATTCATAAAATTAACATTTTAAGTGGCCAGTTTTTGTAAGTATCTGTTTAGTTTACAACTGCTAATAAAGCTTGGGGAAAATCTTTCTAACGGCTGCTATTATTTTTTACAGGGTAGAAATAATGTCACTTGCACTTGTAGTGACATCAAGTCAACGGTGTTTAATTTCTCTGGACCATAGGCCAGAGCAGCAAGAATTTGTTCTTTCTGGATCAGAAACTCACCACTGACTATGGGATTAGGTTCAAGTTCCTTGAACCTTCTCTCTGTTCCATAGAACTGACAATATCTCCTTTGTAACAATACCAAACCCTGCAATGATGCTTATATGACATCTATAAACTTTTATTTTACTTATTAGAACATATCTATTTCTATATACTTACTATCCATCCATTCTGTTTACAGAGGACCAACTGTTTTTTAAAGTTATGTCTGTGTCCTAAATGTTTTCATACCCTTAGAAATAAGCACAACATTAGGTTACTGATCTAGGTTGAAATTAGCAGATGCTCAGTGAATGAATTCTCTGGCTGTAACTAAGTTGGGAGCCATTTGGAGATGGAACTTGAATAGTGATCCTCCTTCTAGTTCTAGTGTTTAGCTTAGCATGTGATACATAGTAGGTCCAGAAAATGCACTTAGCTGAAATAAATAAGTGAGTGCATTTAACAAAAAGAAAGTAAAAATTGAATTTAATTGTTATAATTACTGATGGAAACTATTTGACTTCTAAACTTTGTTACATTTTGGCTTTTCATCTTTCAGTAGCAAAGCGAATAAGATATTCTTCAGTGTTCCTTTTCTGACAGTTCTCTATATGGGTTACTCTGTGCATCTGATGCAGTGTTGGAGGAGGTGGGTCAATAGTCATCTATACACTTGAGCTGATTTCTGTGATAGACTTCTGTTGTTATTTGGATAACAGGGAGGAGAATTTTTTGCACTGGCATTTGGTGAGAACATAGAAACAATACTTTTTAAATGGGATATGATACTACCTGGTCCCTTGTGCATTCACTGGTCAAAGACTAATGGAACGTCCAATGTTATTTGGCAGCCTGGATGGGAAGTGGGTTTGAGGGAGAATAATAATATGTATGGCTGAGTCCCTTTGCTATCTACTCCACTCATCTATAGATCTGTCTTTATGCTAGGACCATGCCATCTTGATACATTTACTTTGTTATAAATTCAAAATAAGGAAGTGTGAGTTCTTCAGTATGTTCTTTTAAAATTATTATTATTGTTATTATTTTGGGCTCTTTGGCTCTGGGTTCTTTGAATTTCCATATGAATTTTAGAATTAACTCATCAATTGGTACAGAAGAGGCAACTAGAATTTTGACATGGATTCCGTTGAACCTATTGATCAATTTGGGGCAGTACTGCCTTGTCAACCATATTATGTCTTCAAATTCATGAACACGGGATGTCTTTTTACTTCTTTATGCCTATGTGCTTAGTCCTGTCTGACTCTTTGTGATCCCATGGACTGCAGCCCACCAGGGTTTTCTGTCCTTGGGATTTTTCAGGCAAGAATACTGGAGTGGGTTGCCATTTCCTCCTCCAGGGGATCTTTCTGACCTAGGAATCGAACGCATGTCTCATGTCTCCTGCATTTCAGGTGGATTCTTTACCTGCTGAGCCATCAGGGAAGTCCCACCCTACCTCTGTGGGTCTCCTTTAATTTCTCTCATCACTATTTTTTAGTCTTTAATATGCAAATCTTGCACTTCTTTTGCTAAATTTATTCTAAGTATTTCATTCTTTGTGACACTACTATAAATTGAATTGTCTTCTTCATTTCACTTTTCAGATTGCTTTTGGCCAGAGCGTAGAGACATAAATGAGTTTTATATATTGATCTGGCATTCCACAGTCTTGCTTAATTCCTTTATTAGTTTTAATAGTTGTTGGTAGATTCCTTAGAATTTTCTATGTATATAAATGTGATGTTTGAACTTTGGTGTTGGAGAAGACTCTTTAGAGTCCCTTGTATTACAAAGAGATCAAAGCAGTCAGTCCTAAAGGAAATCAGTCCTGAATATCCATTGGAAGGACTGATGATGAAGCTGAAGCTCCAACACCTTGGTCACTTGATGTGAAGAGCTGACTCATTAGAAAAAACCCTGATGCTGGGAAAGATTAAAGGCAAGAGGAGAAGAGGACAACAGAGGATGAGATGGTTGGATGGCATCACCGACTCAATTTGAGCAAGCTCTGGGAGATGATGATGGACAAGGAAGCCTGGCGTGGTCCATGGGGTTGCAAAGAGTAGGACACGACTGAGCAACTGAACAACAACAACAACAACAAATGTATATAAATAAGTACATAGGTTTGTGAATAGACAGCTTTGCTTCTTCCTTACCAATCTACATCCCTTAATTTTATTTTCTTATCTAATTGCTACAAATAATTTTTAAAAGTTTGTTGAATATTCAAAAGTATTCATACTTTGTTCTATCTATACTCCAGCTTCTTGTTATTTACTTATATATTTGAAAGATAGGAACTAGCATCGTAATTTAAACATCTTCCAGTCCTAAAGAATAGTATTTTTTTGTCATGTATTTATTGGATGCTTGTACTTCCTTAGCAAGTTTTTTGTAACATTTATTCACATATGCCATTTGTACTTACTGTATTAATTTTAAGATATAGATTAAGAATAATAACTCTTTGGTGATAATATAAATTGCATATATTTTCTAGTTTGCTGTAATTCCATTTACACTCTTTTGAATGTAAATGTATCACATGTCCTTGTAATTATATATGGCAGTCACTTGATCTTTAGATTCTGCTTTGGGCATCAGACCTAGGAAGGCCTCCTCCACCTCTAAAACTGTGTAAGAATTCACTCATTTTTTTCCATATCCTTTTGTAAAAACTCTACTTTTGAGAACATGCATTTGAATGCTAACAAAATGTTTCAGGTATGTGGGTGTGTGAGCCTTGATCATAAATATAGTGGACTCTACTGTTAGGAGAAATGAGTTATCAGGGGACCCTGAGGCTGAATTTCTGAGGCCATCTTTCCTGGTGGCAAGAGCTGAAAAGATGTTCCCCAGGTGGAGTCTCAGCAGTTTGCCTTGCAGTCAATTTCCTTTGAGAGATTGCCACCTTTGCTGACTCTAATCACAAATACAGTCCAATTAAAAGCTATTATGTTAATGTGAATAGAGAGGGAGATAAAACAAGACAGTGAAATGTTTCATTTAGGCCCAAATGAGTTGATTTCTCAGGGCATAAAGAATCCCCATTAGGTCGGTTGCTGCAGTGACACAAGAAACATGCAAACCAAGCTACTGATTAAAATCTGGGAAAGCGAGATAAAAGGTTTATCAGTGTGACAAGGGCTGGTTGATGGACTATTAGATGACACATTTGTGTGTTTGCTTTAAAACCTTTCGGCATCTGTCATGCATTGTCATTGAAAAAAACTGCTCTTTTCCGTTAAGTTCAAAAAGCGCCTATCTGGAAAAAAAAAAACCTTATGTACAGTGCCATGAAAATGACAGCATTCTTTCTCTGGGCAAGTAACACTTTGTTTATTTGATGGAGGTGGCCTAGAGGAGGAAGCTGTAGCAATTAAGGGAAGTTGGCTCCTTTCTCAAGATTATAGAATTCAGTGATGTATTAATGGTGTTACTTGTGAAGAGTAAAAATCTGGGTTGAAGAATAGACAACATGGACTTTAGAAGTTTACATTTTTTCTTCTTCTACATTTTAAATCACATAGCTATTGGTTTGGAAGAACCATTCAGGTTTTTTTTGTAACTCAGGTATAAGGGAATAAATGAAAATGGATGGTGTTAATTATTACATATTTGTTTTAGAGGCTATGTCTCATTCTATTTCCACACAAGATTGCAATTTCCAACAGGTTTATGAAATAGATTTGTCATGTGAAATCTATCTTATTAGATATCATTTGAAAAAATATTTTCTGTCTGTTTTCGTCTTGCTATCTGCCCCTCAGAGGGAGATACCATAAGTATCATAAGACACTCTAAGTACATAGCTGTGGTGGGACTACCATCAGGACGATTATCTACTAGAATCCATCTTACCTTCTTCCAGGGAAAATACAAATGTCCTACAGGCTAGAATATGCTTCCCAGACTCATTTGCTTCAGATGAAGTCATGTGACTAAGTTCTAGATAGCCAGATGTTAGAGGAATGGTCTGTGCTTCTTCTGGGTAAGACCCATACACTTCCCATGAGTCTTCCTTCTTGATAGTATCTGGAGATTCTGTTGCTGAGCTGTGGAAAGGATCGCTAATGATTTCAGACTGGAGACAAAGGAAAAAAAAACAAATAGAATAACAACAAGGGGAAGAAACACAATGACAAGTTCCTAAAAGGTCCATCAAGACAAACATAACTCATTCAAAAATATTCTGTAACAAAAGTTCTTGTGAAATTTTCTCCTGAGTCACAGCTTGAGAAATGTTTCCTGTTAGCTGATAGATGAAAAGATAGATAAAAGGGTTTTTCAATTGCCACGTTTGAAGATACTACTCGTTTTATGTCCTAATGTGATATAGTACATTCAGAAGAAAAAAGTAGAACATATTCAATTCTTTTACTTATCTGAGGATCTCATATCTCTTAAATTTTTTTTTTTTTGCTATGTGTATACTTAATTAATTTTGAGAGGTAAAACCAAATTTGCAAGCAATATTTCCACTATCAGCATCAAACAGTGGCACTGAAGAATGGAATCTTCTTTATTTCCAGATTCTACTCAAAAGCTTTAGATCCTCTGTTGGAATGAAGATGTTGTCATTCATCTCTTTGGTCTGAAATAGGAATTTCCATTTTGAAAGAAGAGCTTTGCCTGCTAGGTTCCTTTATGAACCTTGGAGATTTTCAGGGTGCTTGACCCTGTGTGCCTCTACAGTGAAACTCTGTCTCTGTTTGCTGCTTCTCAGCATCCAACACACATAGAAAGGTGCTCAAAACGTGTTTCTTGACCAAGGGCATTAATACACACATAAAACAAGAAGCAAAAGCCATTGTGTGTGATCTTGACTCTTTCTGTAGACATGGAGTTTAAAACCAAGTATTGAAGAGGAAAATTAGGAAGAAGCAACCTCGAGTTGGAACAGAATGAATGGGACTTGGCCTCCCATTCACAGTGTCCTGTGGGAAATGAGCAGAGTTGCAAGAGTTTGCTGGGTGAGGGCATCAGCAGCAGGTGGAAGGCTGCTGCCTCCTGTCAGGAATTGCCACTCAGCTTCTGCTTTTGAATTATGTTTATTCATAGCCACTTGCTTCTGATAAGACTTAACCACACACCGAGTTTGTTGTACGAGGCCCATTGATGTTTGTTGTTGTTGTTGTTCAGTCGCTAAGTCTGGTCTGACTCTTTGTGACCCCTCAGACTGCAGCATGCCAGGCCTCCCTGTCCCTCACTATCTCCCGGAGTTTGCTCAAGTTCATGTCCATTGAGTTGGTGATGCCATCTAGCCATCTCATCCTCTGTTGTCCCCTTCTCCTCCTGCTTTCAGTCTTTCTCAGCATCAGAGTCTTTTCCAATGAGTTGGCTCTTCCCATCAGGTAGCCAAAGAATTGGAGCTTCAGCTTCAGTATTAGTCCTTCCATTGAGTATTCAGGATTGATTTCCTTAGGATTAACTGGTTTGATCTCCTTGATGTCCAAGGGACTCTAAAGGATCTTTAGATCCTAGTCTTCTCTAGCATAACAATTCAAAGGTATCATTCTTCTTTACTTTGCAATGCAGTAATTCTTCTACACCGAAAGGTGACAAGGGTAGAAAATGCAGAACAAGGCAGAGGTGGACCTAGCCTGCTTCCAACCTATTGGATAGTCATCTAGGAAATTCCATCTTCAGCTTCTTTGGTGCATTTGCCCTCAGTGTCTAGGAGCTGATCAAAGACACACTGAGTGAAGACTAGTTACAGCCAGAGTAGAGCTCATTGGATCATTCTGCTTTACATTTAAGTTTATTCATTCATTCATTCACTGACTCACTCATTCATTCAAAAATATTTACTGAGCAAGAAATATATGCATTGAATTTTGCTGGATACCACATAGCAGTACTTTCAATAAATTATGCTCAGCTCAATGTCATTGCCCTCAGGTTGCTTCAAATCACATAGAGGAAACATCTCTACTATTAAATAGAATTTCTAAGGGCCATAAAATCTGTATATATTCAATACAAAGGAGTTAAAGAGGTTTAGGGTAAAGAGGTACCATCCTGTTGAGGATGGTGATTAGTATATATGGAAATAAATGTTTGATAATGTCCACTTTGAAGATATTCTTAACAGAGGCACAAAGGGTATCACAAATATACATACCCTTTTCCTCCGTCCTCACTCATTGCACAAATCTGGCAAAGCATCTCTCGAAGGCTTTGCTCAAGCTTTTTAAACACTCACTGCCTGAGTGTAGTCCAAAACCGCAGAGTATTCTATTCTGCATTTGAAAATAAGAGCCGGGGAGATACCTAACTTTGCACATTTTTATCACATGCCTTTACTGTAAGATACAGGTCGTATTTGTTATTTATAATATCAACTTACATTGTATAAACCATATTTCAGGTGCTGTACCACCCACCCACAGTGACACTCTGTGTCAGGGCACCCTGGCACTGCCCCTCTGGGTGGGTTAATAACTGATAGACCTTGAGGAACTGTTGTATTTCAGAACCTCATGCAAAGCCTGATTTGTGATGTTATAAAAGAATGTGAACTAGGTGAAAATATGGCTGCTGTTGACTCTACTAATCACATAATAACAGGGCAAAGTCAGTTTTAAGGGTGGAACTCAATACTTGCAAATTGCTTCACAAAAGGCCAATTGTCTCTTTTGGGATTCGGGCCACTGTTTTAACAAGTTTGAGTTGATCTGCATTCCTAGAGCCCTGCCATGGAGTGCTAATTCCACCCCACCACTGAAAAAATATGCACTTTAGTCATTTATATCAAAATGGGCAGGCACCACGTCCCTGTAAGTCATATTTCTGTGGCTCACTGCACTGTCAAAAGGATGATGAACTGGTGGATTTCCTAGAAGAATCTAGGTGTGGAAAGAAAGAAGCTAAGGCCCCAAACTGCCAACTGAGGAGTGTGGTTATATATTGGATGACAAGACAGGAAAATAGAACACAAGGCATTTCGGAGAAAGAAATCTATACTGCCTCAAATTTCCACCGTGTGTTTAGGACAGGGAAAGAACAGCTAAGGGCAACAGCAGGTCAGATATATGGTATAATTGAGGAGGATGAGCTCATCTTCGCTTGGTCACTTGACTTTGACTTCAGTTTCCCTCCTCAGCCTGGCTGAGGGTGCCTGTTAGAGACATGGACTGTCAGACTTGGAAGAAGCCTGGGGGATTGCAAGTGACAAAGGATCTCTAAGTCTTCTTAATGCAATCATTCTCTGCCTTTCTCTGTGCATGAGGAATTCTGGAAATTCTCCACCACCCTCTTGGAGTTCCAGGAGATGGCCAGACCTTCTCAGGTCTTCTGTAGCTTCTCAGACTCCTCTTGCTTCTTCTGTTCAATGCTGTCACACTGTGTCAATGGGGAGGGTCTCTGTGAGACATTTCCTCCTTCTCTCAGAGATCCACGTGGGAACTGAAGCACAGCTATTTTTCAGCTTGTTCTCAACCCCCTGGGGAAGCTTGTTGTCTGCTCCTCTGGCCTCAAGACCTTGTTGGAGGAGGGGGAGGAGATCAAGGAATTTTCTTGAGGACTTCACCAGCGCACTCCTTGGTGACTGTATCAGATCATGGGATAAAGATGACGGGGCTGGGGCAGAAAAGTAGATTCTTCTATCATCAAACACATTCCCCATATTTATTATTTATGGCATAACTTTAGCTTTCATACTAAAAGAAAATTCAGGATTATTTAAAATATAAAATATTCCCAAATTATTGTTCATGCCATCACTTTTTCCCATACTTCAGGGGAGGTGATTTTACAAGGCTTGATTACCAGCAGTAGAATTCTTGATGATTCTTTTAGAATTCTGCTCACCCCACCTCCCCACCCCCAAGTCCTGTGCTTTCTGGGGACGTTTTAATTCCTTCCTTTACCTCCCTGTCCTCAACATCCTACCCCATGCATGGCTCCTCAGAAGCAGCTATATGAGAAAACTCCTCCTTGAAGGACACTGCAGTTGTGAGCTGATTCTTTTCTTGGTCATGGATATCCTCTATTCCAGAGGGCATTTGGGAGAAGAACAGAGGAAGTGTGTCACTGCAGCTGGGGACACCTGTCCTGAGGAAAGAGAAGCCATGTTAAGCTAATGCCTGACCAAGTCTTGAAAAGGAAAGAAGAGACTGTAGCTTGCTGGAGTCCAGGTGCACTGCAGGATAAAAGAATTTTGTTTATGATCTTGTTTTACTTCACATGGATGACTGCCTTGAGCTACACTGTCCTGACATTTTACCTGTATTTGCTCATTTTCAGTTGCACAGTGACTAGGCAAATGAGATCGCTGGCAGAATGTCAACCTGGTCACCACATTCAGAGGTCAAGCTCCTGACATTATTCAAAGTTCATGACCGAATCTCAGCAAGTTTCCCAGTAGAAACCCTCTGAACTCATGAAACCAATTCTTGAGAAATGTAAATATTTTGTAAGATAGTTTTGGATTGTGTCATGGCTGTCGATGGCTCATGAAATTCATCCAGTATGGTTATTCTGTAACATTCTCCGTTTCACCTGTTTCTGACTAAAATGGTTTGGGATGGTGTCACGGAGAGACCTGATACCTCTTAAAGCTGAGAAAACAATACATTCTCTTAGAATTGAGTGTATGGATAGACGAAATTAACTTTAAATTTCTTCTGAGACCTAACACTTTATCTAGAGTTATGTCTCTGTGGATACAAAGCTGTTTGTATCCTGAAAAACATGATGGTTGTGTCACGAGGCAAAACCATATGTGGGGGAAAAAAAATCGGTTGTTTGTTGAATATTCAATTTACCTAGCATCAAATGCCTAAATAATTGCAAGATACCTTTATCTACATCTACATCTCTGTCTGCATCTATCTGTAGATGCAAAAGATCTTAAAGACAAAGCATCGTTTGGGTGGCAGTTTGGATGGCAACTAGCAGTTTCTTTGGGGCCAAGAAGATTTAGAGGAAAATAATGGTTTCTAATGCTCACGTGTGGTCTCCCAAACATATTTTTTCCTTTATCAGTTAAGTACATGATCACTGCCAGAGAAAATGCTCCTTGCTGCCAAGGTAAGTTCAACAAATGGAGCTACTTTGCTTATTCCTTCCTTGAGATTACACTGGTAGTGAAATATGTGAAGGTAATATATATTAATTCTCCAGCCATAAAATACTCAGTTACCTTCTTCCAAGATTAACATGCTTTTTTCCTTTTCTATGGAAAGCAACTTGGATTTTGTGATTGTGCGCGGCTGTGTGCACAGTTGCTCAGTTGTGTCTGACTCTTTGAGACCCCATGGACTGTAGCCCACCAGGCTCCTCTATCTATGGGGTTCTCCAGGCAAGAATATTGGAGTGGATTGCTATTTCCTACTCCAGGGGGTCTTTCCTGCCCAGGGATCAAACCCGCATCTCTTGAGTTTCCTGCATTGGCAGGCAGATGGATTCTTTACCACTGTGCCACCTAGGAAGGTGTCTGTGTCTGACATGGAAACAAATTATCAACGAGAATCCCAGCCTCGTGGGCAAGATGGGTTTGTCTTTTTTAACTTGAATTGTCACGTTGACAATCCCTGAAACCTGGACTGATGTCTAAACATCTCTTTCTCTGTCTAGCCACAGTTTGAAAAGTTCTCACCATTAAAATGATTAACTTGGATTTTTAAAGGTTTCTCAGTTTCTCTCTAAATACCCATGAAGGGTGGTAGAAAAGTATTTTCAAAATATTTTATTTATCTATGTCTTTAGAGTCACAAATAATGTTACTCTTATAAAATCAATGTATACTAAAGATAACTATTAAAAATAGTAAAATGGAAAATAAAAATTATGTTCCCTACTTTTCAGACTCCTCTGTCCCATTACCTAGAAGCAGCCATGGTTAATACAGTTTGTGTTTCTTTGAAGAAATAAAGGTCTCCTTCTCTTTCTCTCTCCATTTCTCTAACACACACAAACACCACACAAATAAAAAAGAATCATGTTATTATCAGTCAAAACTCATCATACAAGTTGTCCCTATTTATGATTCTTTTGGACAACTCACATAAACTAGACACTACAGAATTTGTCACTTCTCAGTTTCATTCTGTTCTGTTCTTTATTCAGTAAAAAAAATGGAAATCATCTGAAGGCATATCCTTTTTTTAACTTTTTTTGTCCAAACTCCATGGCATGTAGGATCTTAGTTTCCCAACCAGGGATTAAACTCAGGTCCCCTGCTTTGGAAGCACAGAGTCTTAACCACCGGACTGCCAGGGAAGTCCTGTGGACATATCCTTTAAGCTGTTTATGTGAGAGGCATTACATAGCACAACTGTAAAATGTCAAGGGTAAGTAGTGCACACCGTTTATTTCTCAATGCTCAGTTGTCCCCTCTTGTTTACCAATACTGTTATGGATGATTGTAGTGTGCTAAAACATTCAGGAGGTATATTATTGCTCCACTGTTTAGATTTTCAACTGATTTTGAAAAAAATGCAACTAAAATCTAGATGACTTATTTACAAAAAGTTCAATACAATTGGGGGAGACCTATGCTGATTTATAAAGGAGATTTTTCAAGCACACAAACATTTTAAGAATCCTTTGATGATGGCATTTATAGCCACCTTAAATTGTGTATATAATCAAACTAATAAGACATTAAGTAAAAAGAATTAGGTCCTAAATGTAAGTATCTTGGGATTCTAATGAGAAATATACACCAATGTGTTAAAAGTCCATTTCTGAAAGACGGTATTATGGGAGGTTTTTGTATCCTTCATTACCATTTTAATATATTTCAAATTTTCCGTGATAATAAGAAAGACAATTCTTTATAAATTATCTTGCAAAGTCTTATTCTTAAATTCTCTGTAGAAGAGTACTTATTTTCTTCAGAACTCATTCCGAATGATTCGTGATACTTCTAATCTAGAAATTCCAGAGTATCTTTAAATGCAAAATGAAGTGACAAATTGAGACCATGCTGAGGATTAACCAGGCCCAAAATGGTTACTCTCTGAACATCTAGTCAAAGTGTGGTTCCCGGACCAGCATCATTGACTTCACCTGGGGCCCTGTTAGAAATGCCGGAACTCTGGTCCCACCTTAGACTTATTGAATTAGAATCTGCATTTTAACAAGATCCCTAGGTAATTCGTGAGTCTGAGGCCCCTGATGTAGAACTTTGGGTTATAGGACTTTCAGTTGGCCTGCTTTATTTATGCTGCCCTTGGGGTTGCATACTTGGAGCAGGCACTGTGAATCAGGGCCATTTCGGTTTTTACTATCTGTTAGTGAAGTCTCTCTTGTTTTTTTTTTTAAAGTGTGGGTGATCATTTCTCAACTCTACATTAAGAGCTCTTCCCAATCACATGTTGATAAGGCTGGATTCTACAGTCTGGAATGTTAAAGAATCTCGCTTGTCATCTGAAGTCTTCATTCCTATACTTCTTTTCTCTTCTTAGTGCTACTGTACTAAGTCAAAAAGTTAAAAAGTCAAAAAGCAACATAACTGACTGCAGAATATGTTGGCTTCCAGGCTACCGAGCTGGCTAGTGCCAGAGGCTGAATTCCTGCTACGCTATCTTCATGCTTTTGTTTATACAGAGGCATGCCTTTCTTGTTTTTTGTTTGGTTTGGTTTTTGCTCCAACCTGAACACAAGGCCAGATTATATTGGCAGTTGGCATAATAGTTAATTACACCCCTATTTGGCCGAGGATGTGGGTTGAGGAATAAATCAGGGTCTTGATGGTTTAGTTCGTGCCACTCCTGGTCATTAGATGTGTGTCACTGAGCAAAATTCTGATCAAAGCGGGTGGCGAGGCAGCGAGGGGTCACGGAGCATGCTCAAACCTAATTGCTGGGGTACGTACAAAAGGAAGTTTGTAATAAAAGGCCATTAACTACTAGCCTTTCCGATCGGTGAAGCAAAAATACAGAGAAATCATGTTTTTCAACTGATAATACAAAGGAAAAGCCCCTGTATAAGTGTTTTTGCCCTCTCTCGCCATTCCTCACCTCAAAAAGAAAAAGAAAACAACAGGACATGCAGTCAATTTAAGTTAGAATTCACAAAATTTACTTTTTAGAGGATAAAGAAAAGGGAATTGTTTTCTCTGAATCATTAATATTTTCTTCCCTAAAGGATCTTATAAGACTCATCTAATTTACAAATGAATCTGTGAAGGAAAAATTGTTGTTGTACTCAGTGGTAAAGAATGTGCCTGCCAATGCAGGAGAAACAAGAGACGCAGGTTTGATTCCTGGGCCCAGAAGAGCCCCTGCAGGAGGGCATGGCAACCCACTCTAGTATTCTTGCCTGGAAAATTCCATGGACAGAGGACTCTGTCAGTCTACAGTTGGTGGATCACAAAGAGTCAGACATGACTGAGTAAGTACACAATGTATTTATTTTAGAAGAAATTAATTCTACAAATCAATTCCCACAAACCACTTGTAACGTGTGAAATACTTCCAAAACAGCTGGTTCCTGCTCTTTCTCATCAACATTTTCCCCTCTACTGACATCCTTTCTATTTTGACACCTTCTCCCCTCCCAAACTATTGGAAGAAAAAGTAGATAGAATCTTAGTTTTAGACAGTCTTCTATCTGTTGTCACTATCTGTTGTCACTGGCGTTAAGTGTGAGGCCTTTTGTGTCTTCAGCTTTGAGCTGGACTCCATACACACGCAGCTGAGCTGCAGATGCTGTGGATGGAGCAAAGCCAAGCTCATGCAGCAGCTTGATTAAACTCTGGCTGCCATTGTGCCCTTTGACATAAGTATTAGAATAATGGTCCAATTTATAACTGACTCATAGGCTAACCTTATTAAATAAATTGCCCAAATTATAGTTGTTATTTTCCTCTCAAAGTTTATGAGTGAATTATATGAATTATAACACGATTTGTGCAATGGATTAAAATGATAGGTGCTGTGCTGTGCTTAGTCGCTCAGTCGTGTCTGACTCTTTGCGACCCAATGGACTGTAGCCCACCAGGCTGCTCTGTCCATGGGGGTTCTCCAGGCAAGGATACTGAAGTGGGTTGCCATGCCCTCCTCCAGGGGATCTTCCCAACCCAGGGATTTAACCCAGGTTTCCTGCATTGCAGGCAGATTCTTTACCAAATGAGCCATCAGGGAAGCCCAAGAATACTGGAATAGGCAGCATATCCCTTCTCCAGGGGATCGTCCTGGCCCAGAAATCAGACCAGGGTCTCCTGCATTGAAGGTGGGTTCTTTACCAGCTGAGCTACCAGGAAAGTCCAGCCAAGACATGGAGGCAACCTAAATATCCATTGACAGAAGAATGGATAAAGAAGATGTGGTACATATATACAATGGAATACTACTCAGCCATTGAAAAGGAATGAAATAATGCCATTTGCAGCAACACAGATGGACCTAGAGTGTCATACTGAGTGAACTAAGTCAGACAGAGGAGAAATAGACTATGACATCCCTTATATGGGTAATCTTAAAAGAAATGATACAAATAACTTATTCACGAAACAGGAACAGACGCATAGACTTAGAGCAGGAACTTATGATTACCAGCAAGGGAAGGATGGAGGGAAGGGATAGTTAGGGAATTTGGGATTGACATATACACACTGCTATATTTAAAGTGGATAATCAATGAGGGCCTACTGTGTAGCGCAGGGAACTGTGCTCAGTGTTACATGGCAGCCTAGATGGGAGGGGAGTTTGGGGGAGAATGGATACATACATGTATGTGTATGGCTGAGTCCCTCCGCTGTGCACCTGAAACTATCACAACATTGCTAATCAACTATTCTCCAAAATCAAAAAGTTGAAGAAAAAGTACTTTGTGTGGAAATCTTGACAAGGTGGTTATGACAATGGAAGAATCCTGCCATCCTGCCGGCCCTGCAGAAAGCACCACCTGTGGCCTAGGATAAAGGTTGAGCCATCCCTGGCTCTTTTCAGTTTCTCTCATGGGACTTAGATGCAGCCCCTAAATGCCCACTGTCTTAGGTGGAGCTGTCCACAGTCCTCAAGTTCAAGTCCACATTCACCACTAGGGTGAATGTTGAGACAAACTAGAGCCCATCAGAGTGTGAAGCATGCACTTCACACTTGTGCTTGCTGCATGCACCATACATGTGCCTCTCACCAAGGGACACGTGTCACACACCATATGTGCAAACTTCACCTACACACACACCCAGCACAACACACCCCACATATAAACATCACATACAAGCACACCACACTTTGCACACACGAACACACATGCTCACTCCCTCCCTTCTCTCTGCTTCCCAGGGCTATGACTTCACACGTCTCTAGAAAAAAGTCAATTTTTTTTTTAATTTTGGATATTGCTGACTTAAGCTTGGGGGCCAGATGAACAACTCTGGATAATTCCAAGGATCAGTGAAATCAGACCTTTATTTCTTTTCTTTTTTTGTTGTTGTTGTTTTAAGTATTGTGACTTCTTAGCTTAGGTACATGTGTGTCACAATATGGTGAAAATGATAAGTCCTCCTCCTAAAAGAGAAAAAAAATTAAAACAAATGCATACCAAGTATTATTTTATTTTAGAGCTTCCTGGTCTGACCTCCAAAGGCTCTTCTATGAACTTTGACAAGACCATGATATTATTTAGTCACCAAGTCATGTCCAATCCTTTTGGACCCCATGCATCGTAGCTCACAAAACTCATCTGTCTATGGGATTTTTTGAGGCAAGAATACTGGAGTTGGTTGCCATTTCCTTCTCCAAAGGCTCTTCTATGAACCTTGAGAGGTCCATGAACCACAAGTAAATAACCTCTCAACCAAAGGAAAGGAGAACCAGGACCTGGGATCCTGAGATAAGTACCTGCAGACATATTTTCCTGTTCATAAAGCTCCGTTTCTAATGACTTATTTTAGGTTATTATCACTTAAATATAAGTAACTCATTTACACTGATTTTTAAAATCTAGTTTAACACTGAGTCTTTTCACCAGTGCAACACAAGTCTTTGACACAGATACAATCACCAGCATCTAACAAACTTGAAAATTTTGCTTTAATTGCAAACTTAGTTTGATTTCACAAAGATATTTTATTACAAGACATTTAACCAATGACATCCATGCCTTAAAAGTTAAAGTACTGGTCAGTAGTAAAAACAATGTGACACAAGGACGTATACAATTTGCATTGTCTAACTGAAAACACTTCTTAATTCCTTTATGCATTTTTTGTTAGCTTTAAGATCTTAAATGGCAACACATTGGTGGATGCACTGAAAGATTAATTCTAATTGAAATAAGCTTGCATTTCTATCATGTGAGACTCTGTAGAAAGTAAGGAACTTTCTAAAGAATATATTAACTGGAGTATATAGGCAGTAAGCACACATATAAAATATAATATATACAATTGCTTCAAAATGAAAGATCAATCAAACTAACCTTGTTGGAGTCTCTTTTCCTGTCTCACTTTCAACTTTCTCCATGATTCTTTCCCAATCTCATATTTGAAGGAAACACACACACACACACACACACACACACACAAACCAAAATGATTTTATCTTTGGTCTTTATCAAGTACTCTACCCATCTCTTTTAAGAATGTTATATGGGCTTCCCTGGTGGGTCAGATGGTAAAGAATCTGCCTGCAGTACAGAAGACCTGAGTTCTATCCCTGGGTCAGGAAGATTCCCTGGAGAAGGGAATGGCTACCCACTCCAGTATTCTACCCATCTCTTCTAACAGTGTTATATACATTTAAACATTTGTATAAATGAATGACTCTCTTTACTTTGATTCAGAAAGAATTTGTGGTGTCTGTTTATAAAAGAAAGTAACTATAATTTTTAACTGAAGAGAAGAATGATAATGGATACATATGAGATAATAATTTAAAAACCATTTCTATATATATAACAACAGGAATAACCTTTAGAAAGCTCTTACTAAGACCTGCACACTCTTTGAAACACTTTATGAAAATAGTACAACAAATGAAACATTGTTACATAGCCAAAGTATGGACCATGAGGATAGAAAGAGAGATTTTGGGGCAAGAAGACCAGATCTGGCAGGGCTTTGTGTATTAAGTCAAAGACTCAGAATTTTATTTGGAAAATTCCAGAAGTACTTTTAGTAGTGAAATGACTTGACAGTATAGGACTGGGAGAGGGAGAGGGCCACGTGGGATGAGATTGAAGTGGTTCAGTGCAGGAGCCATGGTTTGAACTAAGACTGGAAACATGATAAAGAGAGAGGCACTATGTGATTGTTGATTAGATGTGTGTACATGTGGCATTTTTTTCTTTTTTTTAAGAAAAGTATAATTTTTAAATGATGAAAAAGAAACACTTTATAGGGAAGTAAATATTGTCTACTGATGGTGTTCTGTGCTTGTTCATCTAGAAATTGTGTGTGACTAAAAATGAATTGGTGGGGCTGTTCAACATGAAAGGATATGGAAAACAAGGCAGATTTTAATTTAGTTAAAAATGGAGTTTGGCCACCATCTGAAAAAGGGGAGAAAAAAACTGTTGAGGAATGTAAGGTTGAAATTATTATTACAACTGAAAGCAAATTTAGTGGAAATTTTCCTAGTGCCCAAAAGGGAATATATATACATACATGCATACATACATACATATATATACATATATATATGTACATATATATATGTATATATGTATATATATACATATATATATGTACATATATATATGTATATATGTATATATATACATATATATATGGACCAAGCCTTATTAGAAAAAAATCCAAACACAACACTTTTGGTTGACTTGTGAATCAGCTGGAGAACTTCTTTTTGAAACCCATTACTATTGCATTTGGATCTGGCCACAAACTTCATTCAGCTCTTCCTTCTATAATAACATCAAACAGCATTCAGCCAAGATATCTATGGGTTACATGCGTATGGAGTCTAAAGAACCATGCCGCTTTAGATGATCTCTCCCATTATAAAGATAACCAGCTCTGTGATGGAGAGCCCACCACAACTGTCTTCGTACTCTAGCTTTTAGTCATGAGGTAAGAAGGGCCTTGGGAATGGCCACCCAGTTCACTTCTCTGAGTAACTAACTCCTGCTCACAGTTGCCCTGGTACCAGGCCCTGCAGAGAGCAGATGGCCCAAACAGGTGTTGAACAGAATTGAAAATGTGAGAAAAAGCTTGAGATAATCCAATGTTGTTTAACAACACTTATGCTGATATGGCCTCAGGAATCGCAGGTTCTCTTAGTGATACAATTGTTCCTCTGATCGCTCAGACCCTGGTATAACTGAAGCAAGTTTGCATTTTGCTTACAAGCTGTGTGACCTCAGGAAAATTCTTTAAACTTGCTAAATCCCATTTCTTCATCTATAAAAACCTGAAAAATAATATCACCTACCTCAGAGAGTTACTATTGGGATTTAATGTGATAATTTGTGAAAACTGTCAAACAGAGAACTTCGCACCTAGTAAACAGTCAATAAATCCTGTTTCTATGATGGCTAGTTGGTTGTTTGATAAAGTAAATGACTGGGTCTGCCACCACGTCTTTACTACACTGGACTGGCCATTTATGAATTTAAACCAAAAACAAACAAACAAAAAAGATAAAATGTGAAAGGTTATAATGAAAGTAAATCTTTGTATACAAATACTCTATCATCCGTCCAAGAGCCATAGGAGATGGGTGGAGAGTGAGGTGGAGGGTAATTCCCACATGAAGAATCTTTGTCGCTGAAAGGCAAGTTGTCTACTGAGTCTAAGGTCAGGGGAGGGGAGTTAGGGGCCTTGGGAGACTGGGAAAAACACATTAGGGAAGATTCATGCATTTTAAATTTCCTAATTGAGTTTTTTTTTTTTCCCCTTATTGATAGATTTTGCTTAGGAGGTAGAAGTTTGAAGCTGCTGAAATGAGATGTAATGAATCAATTTAATATTTTCAAAGGCTCTCCCGATGGTGTAAACCCAGAATGAAGTTGTCCATGTCAGGAGCACCTGGATGCTTTCAGGATTCGGTGTTGCGTCCTGGGGCCTCTGGGAGCAGCTCTTGCTGGACTGTGATCCGTTGCAACAGGGATCACGTCACACAGAAAACACAATGCACAGTGTCTCCTAGAGACGGACAGAGTGGGAAAAACGGAGATGGGAAGTCCATACAGTTCTACAGTTCCAGTGATTAACAAAGCATCAGTAGATCATTCAATGCCACTTATTTAAACTTAAATTTAAACATTATATTATAGGAATTGGTCAACTTTTCTATAATTTCCAAACACCATCCTCTTGTTTGGAAATAATTATTTAAAAGGATGAATTTGGACACAAGTCATGTCCACACGTGGTCATATTCTCAGTACAACTGGAAATCTATGGGGACGTGTCAGCCACCTGCTCTTTTGGGAAACAAGACAATGTGAAAAGGTATCCTAGGAGCACAGTTTCTCTCTATATTGCAATCCGAGTCATCACTGAGAGTAAGATAAAATGGTTCATGATTTCAGCAGAATGGTTTCTACTGAAAACCACTGATGGTTGTCAGATTAAATTAAATTAAATTAAATTTGAATTTCAGATAAATAAAATAATTACTTTGGTGTGGTATGCCCCGTATATTTTGTGGGACACACTTATAATAAAATATATATTTATTCTTTATTTTAAACTCAAATGGGCATCTTTGTATCTTTATTTGCTAAATATGGTTATTTTAAAGTTGTCATTGCTCACAGGCTGGGTTTCATGAATACAGATCCATTGTGAAGCGTTTGGCCAAAGTACCAGTACTAATACCTAACTGAATACTCTCCTGAAAGAAAAGCGCAACACTTTAATCATCTCACTAGTAGAGGGACCCTCGTGGCAATTTTCCTATTCAAAAGATCCCACTCTTGAATAAAACGTTGAATTGAAATATTTGCTAGCTTGTTTCTGAAATTATTACTAGGCTTTGTTTAGACCATCTCCAACATGAGACACCCAAGGAAACAGATTCTATCAAAGGGGGAATTCACAGCACCAATAACAGCAAACACAATGATACATGCAGATATTACGTTGTGTTACTACTCAAGCCACTGTCATTTATTAAGAGGAAGGTTCATTCCTTCTGTTCACCTGCCTTTCCACTCAGTAGCATGTTGTTTTAAAGTGAGATTGTTCTAGGAATCTGTATTCTGCTTTCTCTTCCTTGACTCTCCTCACCAACACACGCACACCCACATCCACAGCCACACCCACACACATATACTTAGGGCTGGGAAATTTGACTTGTTGGAATACAGTTTTTTGGTTGTTTGTTTGTTTTTATGTATATAAAACCTGAAAGGAATATGCCCCCAAGAGGTTGCAGTTGGACTTCCCTGGTGGTACAGTGGATAAGAGTCTGCCTGCCTATGCAGGACACAGGTGCAATTCTGTTCCAGAAAGATCCCACATGCCTCAGAGCAACTAAGCCCATATGCCACAACTACTGAAGCTGTGCCTTAGAGTCCAGGCTTTGCAACATGTACCTCAAGTGGAGAGTAGACCCCGGTCTCTGCAGTTAGAGAAAGGCCCACCCGGCAGTGATAAGTTCAGTCAAAAATAAAACTCAGCACAGTCAAAAATAAAATAAATTAATTAAAAAATTTTTTTTACAAAGAGGTTGCAGATGGAGGGAATTTTATTTACATGCACAAGGCCTTACAATCCATCTTCTCTGTTGGTACCATGTGGGCAGACATGGATTCCCCCTTCCTAGATAATGACATGTGAAATTTGTTTTTCTGCAAACGTCACTCTTCTATCCACATTCTCCTTCTTTCTTTGGTTTGATAAAGATCATATTCCCTCCCTTTACACCCACCCTCACCTAAACTGAAGCTTCACCTTCCTCCCAACTCAACACACACTTTCAGAAAAAGATATGACAGCCCTTTCACTCAGTGGTGTGACTTGATAAAGCTTAAAATGGCAGTTTATGTTCACATGTTTCCCTAACAGTTCTAACAAGGGAAAGAAACTAATTCAGAAGAAGTTCTGTTAGAGGTTCAGGGTCAGGAAGAACGGCAGGAGAGTATGTAATCTCTGTCTATTCAACACTGGGTTAAACAAAAAAGATGCCTGAGTGGAGACCGACATCTAGATGCTCCTATTTTTGACCTGATCTATTGCTATTTAATTGGCCATATCATGGCTGAGGGGTGAAGTGCCTGGTGAGCAGGTAGGTACTTCTGATACTCAACCTCTCCAACACCTGATGGTGATAGAAGGTACTAGAGAAGTTTCAGACAGTCAACTGCCTATGTGTGCAGGATGTGCTGAGTTGCACACAATTACTCTTAGGGTAACAGAGCTGGAAAAAAAATAACCCTTTTGATTCACAAAGGAGGAAACTGAGATCCAGAAATGATAACTGACCTGTCTGAAGTCATTAAACTAGTGACAGAAGCACAAATAAAATTCAGATTTCCTTTAACTTCATGTTTCATTCTCATTTTAAAGACTAATTGATCTCACATATGTTTACTATAAAAAAGCACAGCTCACTAAAAAATGATTTTTAAAATAGTAAGAATCTATAAAACTAAAATATTTTTCCAAGAAATAAAATGAAAACCTTTCAAATAATATTTTAGGCTGGTCAGAAGTACAACTGCTCTAACCATTGCATTTAATTACAGATAATTTTACAATTAAAAATTATCTCTGCTCTGAATAAATAATGAGCAAACTTTCTAATATAGATTAGGGCCCAGGAAATTGGACCTGTATTTAAAGTAATGTCCAGATTTGTCATTAATTAAGTCTACATTATTACAAACACTTTTTTCTTTAATTTAGGAATGATTACGAATGGCATGTTGCTTAGAGCCAAGGAAGGAAGAACAGGTATGCCGTCTTAAGATTACCAAGCACAACTAGGAGTCGGGACATGTGAGCCTAATTAAAAAATTTTGTAAAGCACTTTGAAGATGAAAAGAGCTGTAAAATCCCAAAGAATATTGATATTTCTAAGCTCGTTCCTAGTTCCGTTGTCAACTGGCTGTTTGGTCTTAAGTAAAAACAAAAGCAATTGCTGATCACTAACTTTGAACATAAAGCTGCAAGAATATATTTCGTCTCAGTGAGCTTGTTTTTTATTTTCTATTTTCAAGGTAAATTTAACAAGAATACCAAATAGAGGTAGAATGATTCCGGTACCTTGAAAAATGTATTGTATGGGTTTTTATGACATATTCACTTTTCTGGAAAATTCCAGTTAAATTTCACCCCAATTTGAGAAATAATGTGCTAAAGACACATCTGAAAGTCATTTTCCAAAACCCAATCTTGTGGCCTCTGCTGTCATTCACGTGTGCTTGCTGGCATCTGATTGAGGGCCTGTGTGCACGCTCAGTCACTTCATCTGAGTCCGACTCTTTGCAACCTGTGAACTGTAGCCCGCCTGGCTCCTCTGTCCATGGGACTTCCCAGGCAAGAATACTGGAGCAGGTTGCCATTTCCTTCTCCAGGAGATCTTCCCAACTCAGGGGTCGAACCCACATCTCCTGCATTGCAGGCCGATTCTTTATCACTGAGCCACGGGGGAAGACCTTGGTTGAGGACAATTCAGGTTTTAACATTGAACAAAGACATTGTGATGATTACTACTTGTTTTAGTCAAAAGTGAAAGTGAAGTTGCTCAGTCGTGTCTGACTCTTTGCGACTCCATGGACCTTAGCCTACCAGGCTTCTCCGTCCATAGGAGTTTACAGGCAAGAGTACTGGAGTGGGTTGCCATTTTCTTCTCCAGGGGATCTTTCCAACCCAGGGATCAAACCCAGGTCTCCCGCATTGTAGGCAGACGCTTTACCATCTGAGCCACCAGGGAAGTCCAGTTTTAGTCAAAAGGTGAAATAAAAATTTTTTTAAATGAGAATTGTTCCAGAAAAAGGCCTTTTTTTTCCCTTGAAATTTCCAAGAGATTAAAAATAATTTAAATTCCTTTCAACTATATAGACATCTCAAACATGTAAAGGCATTTTGATATTTTCTCATGTTACTCTTTCAAATTGGGCCTAAGTTAGCAGGCCCAATATCCTTATACAACAAAGAAAACCTTCCTTCAACTCTTTGGCAGATGACTTCCATTGTTTTCAAAGAGACAATCCAGAAATGAAAGTGGAAGAAACAATTGATGTAGATGCTTTCTTTTGGAAATACATATCTCAAAGATCATATCCTACTGGTGATGGGTCAACAGCATAGTGATCATAGGGCTTCCCTGCTGGCTCAGTGGTGAAGAATCCAACTGCCAATGCAGGAGACGTGAGTTTGATCCCTGGGTTGAAAAGATCCCCTGGAGAAGAAAATGGCAACTTGTTCCAGTATTTTTGCCCGGGAAATCCCAGAGCAGCCTGGTGGGCTACAGTCCATGGGGTGGCAAAGAGTCAGACACAACTTAGTGACTAAAACAACAATAATGATCATAACTGCTCAGCAAGTTGCAACAGATAGGCCAGACGTTTATCCTCTAGGACTGAAAACTTGCCTTGAAACTGCGAGTGATGAGCCACATTTTGGAGACCAGCCCACTTCTCGGTTTACAGGGTACCTAATGTGGGAACTGAGAGGTGTGGAGTTTACAAGCTGCGCAGAAAGCAAGTTTGCTTCCAGACCTGGCATTCTTGTGCACTCTGACTAGAAGAACCCAAATACACACGTTGTAATCTTTCCAAGAGCAGTAGGTTGATACCAGTGACTCTTCAGTGAAGCAGGGAATGAGCGGGCCTGCAATGTGCTCTGCCCTATAGACTGCTGGAGTGCCCTGCTAGGTTACTGCGGGCTCTGCCTGTGCTTCAGAGGTGCCTGCGTCTAAAGCAGAGAGCATGCACAGAACATAATCGAACAGGGTGCAGAGAGTGCGGGCGGGGAGAAGAATCGCACAGCTGAAGATGATGAGTATATACCACAATGTTTTTGAAATATTTTATACAAAAAGGGCTTTCCAATTCTACTTGACAGAAATAAAAATGGTTAACGAAACCTCCTGGTGTTGTTTTGTGTGTGAGTGTGTGTGTGGTGTTTGTGTGGGAAGAGAGAGCGAGAGAATGTTTTGGCTTCAGAGTGATTCTATTAGGGGTGCGTAGGAAGATGTCGATAAATATCACCCTGTCCAGGCCTCTCTTAGAGACTTTCCTTAGTACAAAGGGACAATAGTGGCAGGAGGTGGGGAACACAGAGCATCAAGATACGTGAGAAATTAAGCTATAAAGTATAATATTGTCTAATAGAAAACACATGTCCACAACTCTCAACTTCTTGAAGACAGGGGATAATAACAGTAACAAAAAAATAGTGCTATTCTTCCATGAAGAGACTGCAATTTGATAAAGAGAGCTTTCCCAAACTAATGGCAGAGACTGAACCTATTCAGAAGACAAATTTGTTTGTGTACGATCAATGCAAATTACTTTCTTACCTAGGAATAAATTAGAAAGAATATCAGTAGAGATAAATAACTCTGTAATGTCACTTTTTCTCTCTTTTAACTTACAGCTTTCAACCAGGAAAACATCATCCAGTTCACTGCCCTTGTCTTTTGATGCCTGGTCAGGAATGAAAGGTGAATACAGGCTTAGAGTGTATCCCAAACTAGTGCCAGGATTATAGCACTGGCCAAGGGTTTCTGATCATTTTCTGGGTCCAAGTTTCTGTCTCTGGTCTTAGTTGGGAATCCCAGAGAAGGATATTCTCTGTGTGAATATAAATCTGTGGATCTGCACATGTAGTTGAAAGCAAATCACTTTGTTTAGTCATTCTGCTAACAAATTTAGGAAAGCAAAAATAAAAATAAATCCAATCTAAAAGTTCTGAAAGAAAAAAATGGAAACGTAACCAGAAGGTCTGCGGGAAGGAAATGGCAACCGACTCCAATATTCTGGCCTGGGAAATTCCACGGACAGAGGAGCCTGGTGGGCTATCATCCCTGGGATTTGAGAGTCAGATACGGCATAGCGATTTAACAACCAAAAAGTCATCTTGTGTTCTGAAGATAGTGAGCTTTTCTGTTTAACCAAAAATTAATTGGCGTGGATAGTCAGAATAGATCATGTGACTTAGGGACAGCATATTTTATATTTTGAAAATCTTTCAAATTTGGAATCTGGGAACACTGCATGAGTAAAAAAGTGGAGCATGTTCTAGTGCCCCATTTAGTTTTTGTTCTATTTCAAACTTATATGATCATTTTATGACAATGTTTTACTGCCAATGCTGGCAACACTGCCTCTTTTTCTCTGTCTGCTGCTTTTTACAGTCTAGCAACTGGCATCTGAAGCACCTGTCTTCCCAGGCAACCCACTCTGCTCTTTTTTCTTCTCACTTATAAAATGAATCAAGTAGATTCATAAGATTATTTCACGGTTCTTTCAATGTGGAAATTTATGAAAATTTCTTTAATTTTCACAAAAATAAGTAATTTTACAATGATGTTTTCTGGATAGGGGTTAGTGTACTCTTTCTATTTAATTTATGTAAAAAGGCAGCCAAGGAGGTTTGTAGACTCATTCAAGTCAATGAAGGTAGATTGAGTTCAGTTTCCCCTAATGCCACTTGCTACCTGTAAAGTCACAAAGCCTGAAGTGCTTTGTTTTAGCACAAATATAGAGTAGATATTAAAGTGAATACTGAAGTTCCCTGGTGATACAGAATTCTTGGTAAGTTTAATGTAAAAAAGCTCTGATTTTCATGCCTCACCTTTAGGCTTCTATTTCCTCAGTGTCTCTGTGGGAAAGTCTTCAATCAGAAGCACAGGTGAGACTGACACTTAGTAGATCTTAAATGATGTGCTTTTGAATAGGTTATGACACAATGTTGTTGTTGCTGTTGTTCAGTCATTAAGTCATGTCTGACTCTCTGCAACCCCATGGACTGCAGCACACTAGGCTTCCCTGTCCTCCACTATCTCCTGGAGCTTGCTCAAACTCATGTCCATTGAGCCAGTGATGCCATCCAACCATCTGATCTTCTGAAGCCCTATTCTCCTTTTACCTTCAACAGTGACAAGTACACATCTTGGGTTCTAACTGAGCCATTATTAACATTGCAAACTTGGACTTTTATTTGTTTAGCTGTAAAATGAGGGACAGGAATTAACTGACTTTTAGGTCTCTTAAATGTTATAAGAGCTGTGCTCCATTTCAGTTCAGGTTGTCAGCTTAGCAGTATTTCTGTGTTGTCATCTGAAATTTAAAAATCAGATCCAAATATCTAGTATCCTGTGAGCACTCAATAAAAACATTCAGTCAAACGTGACAAAAGTGAGGCAATATTCTGAAGGGTTTGCGACAGTTTCCCTGAGGTACAAATTTAGCAGGCAAAATGAGCTTGATGTAGAATTTACACTCTAGTCAGCAACAATCAAGATACTAGCATTAATGTTTCATGGGAAGTATTTGATTCTTATGTTGGTGAGATGATTTCTTATTGTGTCCATGAAATTTCTTTCTAAAGGTGTGTACATTATAACAAACAACCTGATGAATCTGGGAAACTAGAATACTCAGTGAGGTACAGTAAATGTTATACTTAAGTTACATTAGAAATGACATGACAGTAAAATTAGTAAAATGATGTTTTACATATTATCTTTTAGAGGATTCACATTTTCATAAAGGTGTTATACACAAAAAAGAGAGTTCATTAGGACTTCATAGGTTATATTTGGGTAATACAGCAATATCTTCTTGTTAAGCATTGGTTATGGAGTGCTATCTCACATAAGTTGTTAACTTTCAGAGGTATGGAAACAGTGACAGAAAGTAAACCTTCATTTCCTTTAAAGACATTGAGACTGGATCTCTAGAATAAACAGATTCTTGCCATTAAATCCATTTTGAGCTGTTGTTGGCCATGGTGCTTTAACTTCAAACCTTTTTCCTACCTTATGAGAGATGACTCACCTGGATGCAATGCAGGAATCAATTGTGCCACTGCAAAATTAGGTTGTGGTAGTTCATTCATGAGAAATCATTATGCAAGTTGAGAAGATGTCATTTGCAAGTGAACAATTGTTTCTCATTGGGTGGATATGAGTGTCTGGAGTTTGACTGGACTTTTCCATTTTACTAGTTTGGCTTTTTCCGATAAGCTCTTTTTATTCACCTTTAAAACATAACTTGCCGTTTTCAAACTCCATTATTATATCTTGAGTTAAGAAAAAAGAAAATCTTAAGTATCAGAATGACCTAAGTGGTAGAAACATTGGACTAGAAAAGTCTCTTGTAGAATGTGAAATATATCCTTATTCCAACACTTAAAATGGAATAAACTCACCAAAACATAGATGGTAGCATGGTATTTATTGATAAGTTTGTTGTGTCTATGACAATGAATATACTGTAAAAGTGATGTTAATTTCCAGTTTCTGGGATGAAGCATCTTAGGAGCCCTGACATGCTTGCTTTCTGACTGAAAACAATTAAACATGCTGAAGAAATATTAAAAGAATGTTCTTAAGTGTCTCAATAATTTGTCAAGGAAGTGTAGAATGTTCCAGTCAAAAGACAAATATGGAAGATGGCACATGCTTTGAGGGCATAAGTGAACTTAAACTTTAGTTTTCACAGTTGTTTACAGGTTTGAGGGACATCAGATAAAACCCAGGTCCCTTTTGATAGAGAAAACTTAAAATGAGTGCTCCAAAATTGGCACTCAAAGTACATACTCTCAATTTAATGAATTATACCTAAATTTAACACTCCTCCCACTGTGGGTCTGAAATGAAAAGTGATGTATCCAACCTTGGACTAGGAACAGCAACAAAAAACTTCCTTCAGAATTCATTGCTACAGCCATCACTCATACCACAGTGTGCAACAGAAATTCATACTAGGCAGTTGGTTCAACAAAACAAAACACATCTTAAATGGTCCTGGGCTTACATTGTCCAGGTTCCTTGAGGAAATAAGTACAAATCTTCTTTTTAGAAGAACACATCTTCATGTCAGTCCTCAAAGAATTTCACAGATCAATTCCAAGAAACATGAGCTGTATTTATAAAAATTATTTAAAAATGTTAAAAATCCAAAAAACAAGGAACTGTGAGAGACAACAGCAAAACAATGAGAAAAATTACGTACATAAATATGTCAGAAATTGTAATAATGAGAAGTTTATACTCTCATAATATAAACTAAATATTTTGTTGTTGCTGTTGTTCAGTGGCTAAGTCGTGTCCACGTCTTTGCGACCCCATGGACTACAGCACATCAGGCTTCCCTGTTCATCCCTGTATCCTGGAGTTTGCTCAAATTTATGTCCATTGAATTGGTGATGCTATGTAAATCTCTTATCCTCTGCTGCTCCCTTCCCCTTTTGCTTTCAATCTTTCCCAGCATTGTGATCTTATATACTAAACATATATAACATAATTAAAGAATTCGAAAAGGATTCACACTATTGGTGGCAATTAGCAATAGTAAAGATGTGAGTATATGAAAAATGATGAAACAGATTTTATGGAGATCTAAATAGAACTTCAAGGAATAAAAATGCAATACTTGATATAAAAAAACTGAATAAAAATATTTGACAGAAAATGATTTTACTAAAGAGAGGGAGTTAGACTTGAGGAAATTATGTAGCAGGCAACACTGAGAAAAGGTGGAAAATCTGAAAGAGATATGTTAACACAAATTCAGTTGGTATCCTAGAAGGGGACGAGAGAGAAAGAGAGTGAGAGAAGAAGAAAATTTGGCAGAGGGAACATCTGAAGTAGTAATGGTTGAGAATTTTCCACAATCGTACCATGTATCAAAGAACCCCAGTGTGTCAGGAACATCTTGATGTATTTCCCTGGACCCTCTCAGCCTTGTCTGTCTACTTGATGCCTAGCCCTTGGCTCTACTTCAGCCACTGGCACAGCTAACAGACACTGAGTGGACTGAAGTAGGTCCATTTTCTGGACAGACAGGCACTAGGAAATACTAGCTGCTCACTGTTGGCTGATACTGCACAGCCAGACTGATCTTGAAACTTCTGGCTGTCTCTGCAGCTTTTGATCTGTATGAACTACTACACTGTGGGCAAGAATCCCTTAGAAGAAATGGAGTAGCCATCATAGTCAACAAGAGTTTGAAATGCAGTACTTGGATGCAATCTCAAAAACAACAGAGTGATCTCTGTTCATTTCCAAGGCAAACCATTCAACATCACAGTAACCCTAGTCTATGCCCCAACCAGTAATGATGAAGAAGCTGAAGCTGAATGGTTACATGAAGACCTACAGGACTTTCTAGAACTAACACCCAAAAAAGATGTCTTCTTCATTATAGGGGAGTGGAATGCAAAACAAGAAGTCAAGAGTTACCTGGAGTAACAGGCAAATTTGGCCTTAGAGTACAAAATGAAGCAGGTCAAAGGCTAACAGAGTTTTGCCAAGAGAATGCACTGGTTATAGCAAACACCCTCTTCCAACAACACAAGATACAACTCTGCACATGGACATCACCAGATAGTCAATACCGAAATCAGATTGATTATATTCTTTGTAGCCAAAGATGGAGACGCTCTATACAGTCAGCAAAAACAAGACTGGGAGCTGACTATGGCTCAGATCACAAACTACTTATTGCAAAATTCAGACTTAAATTGAAGAAAGTAGGGAAAACCACTAGACCATTCAGGTATGACCTAAATCAAATCCCTTACAATTATACAGTGGAAGTGACAAATAGATTCAAGGGATTTGATCTGACAGACAGAGTACCTGAAGAACTAGGAGTGAAGGTTCATGACATTGTACAGGAGGCAGTGATCAAGATCATCCCCAAGAAAAAGAAATGAAAAAATGCAAAATGGTTGTCTGAGGAGGCCTTAAAAATAGCTGAGAAAAGAAGAGAAGCTAAAGGCAAAGGAGAAAAGGAAAGATATACCCATTTGAATGCAGAGTCCAAAGAATAGCAAGGAGAGCTAAGAAAGCCTTCCTCAGTGATCAATGCAAAGAAATAGAGGAGAACAATGGAATGGGAAAGACTAGAGATCTCTTCAAGAAAATTCAAGATACCAAGGGACCATTTCATGCAAAGATGAGCACAATAAAGGACAGAAATAGTATGGACTTAACAGAAGCAGAAGATATTAAGAAGAAGTGGCAAGAATACACAGAAGAACTATACAAAAAAGATCTTTATGACTCAGATAATCATGATGGTGTGATCACTTACCTAGAGCCAGATATCCTGGAATGCAAAGTCAAGTGGGCCTTAGGAAGCATCGCTACAAACAAAGCTAATGGAGGTGATGGAATTCCAGTTGAGCTATTTCAAATCCTGAAAAATGACACTGTGAAAGTGCTTCACTCAATATGCCAGAAAATATGGAAAACTCAGCAGTGGCCACAGGACTGGAAAATGTCAGTTTCCATTCCAATCCCAAAGAAAGGCAATGCCAAAGAATGCTCCAACTACCGCACAATTGCACTCATCTCACACACTAGCAAAGTAACACTCAAAATTCTCCAAGTCAGGCTTCAACAGTACATGAACCACAAACTTCCAGATGTTCAATTTGGATTTAGAAAAGGTAGAGGAACCAGAGATCAAATTGCCAACATCTACTGGATCATCAAAAAAGCAAGAGAGTTCCAGAAAAACATCAACTTTTGCTTTATTGACTATGCCAAAGTTTTTGTCTGTGTGGATCACAAAAAACTGTGGGAAATTCTTCAAGAGATGGGAATATCAGATCACCTGACCTTCCTCTTGAGAAATCTGTATGCAGGTCAAGAAACAACAGTTAGAACTGGACATGGAACAACAGACTTGTTCCAAATTAGGAAAGGAGTACGTCAAGGCTGGATATTGTCACCCTGCTTATTTAACTTATATGCAGAGTACATTATGTGAAATACCAGGCTGGACAAAGCACAAGCTGGAATCAAGTTTGCCGGGAGAAATATCAATAACCTCAGATATGCAGAGGACACTACCCTTATGGCTGAAAGAGAAGAAGAACTAAAGAGCCTCTTGATGAAAGTGAAAGAGGAAAATGAAAAAGTTGGCTTAAAACTCAACATTCAGAAAACTAAGATCATGGCATCTGGTCCCATCACTTCATGGCATTAGATGGGGAAACAGTGGAAAGAGTGACAGACTATTTTTTGGGCACGAAAATCACTGCAGATGGTGACTGCAGCCATGAAATTAAAGGATGCTTACTCCTTGGAAGCAAAGTTATGACCAACCTAGACAGCATATTAAAAAGCAGAGACATTACTTTATCAACAAAGGTCCATCTAGGCAAAGTTTTATGTTTCCAGTAGTCATGTATGGATGTGAGAGTTGGACTATAAAGAAAGCTGAGTGTAGAAGAATTGATGCGTTTGAACTGTGGTATTGGAGAAGACTCTTGAGAGTCTCTTGGACTGCAAGGAGATCCAGCCAGTCAATCCTAAAGGAAATCAGTCCTGTATATTCATTGGAAGGACTGATTCTGAAACTCCAATACTTTGGCCACCTGATGTGAAGAACCGACTCATTGGCAAAGACCCTGATGCTGGGAAAGATTGAAGAAAGGAGTAAAAGGGGACAACAGAGGATGAGATGGTTGGATGGCATCACCAATACAATGGACAAAAGTTTGAGTAGGCTCTGGGAGCTGGTGATGGACAGGGAAGCCTGGCGTGCTGCAGTCCATGGGGTTGCAAAGAATTGGACACCACTGAGCGGCTGAACTGAACTGCAGCCTTTGACCTGTATGAACTACTACACTGTAGCAGGATGTGTATTCTGGCTTTTTGAGCTTCTTGTCAAAGGGGCTGAGTGATTTATACTGTAAGTAGGGCAAACTTTGACCAATTGGATGCCAGAAATAGGAGCAATGTGTACAGTTATGCTTCTTCCCCTTCAAGGTACTGCTCTGAGGCATTTTTCCCCTCTATCCAGTCTGAGATGTCCTGAGTAGTTGAGCAGACACACTTGCTGAGCTACTTGCTGTCTTGCCCTGCAACATCGTGTGAAATGAGGCCATAATGGTGATGTATCACCTGCATTCTTTCCCATGTTCCCTTGATTCACAGGATGTTGCAAAGCAAGACATCCAGTAGCAAATAAACTGAGAAACATACAGGTAAATCTAGAAAATAATATTGATTTCTTAAAACAATACTAATGACATAAAGAATAAAAATAAGACATAACACAGCACTGACATATACAACAGCTCTATCATATGCACAACAAACATGGGAAATTGGAAAGAGTGTGGGTATACAATATCTTGGAAAGAAGGTGAAGTGTAAATTTCTACTTGGAAACATTATGAACAGAGGGATACAGGTATAAATGACTATAGCTTTCTCGTCTGAAATCCGTTAGCAAGAAAGCAATAGAATAAGTCCTGAAATTCTGACATGAAAGAAACAGTCAACCAAGAATTATTTATAAAATCATTAAAAAATAATTATAATGAATTCATATTTAATTAATAGTATTTATAGATGCAATGAAAATATTTTCAGAAAAGTTCAGTTGAGAGACTTTGATCCTAGCAGCTTTAACTTTAATAGATGCTAAGTAACTTTAAGAAATACTGAGTAAATTCTTCAGGCAGAAGAAAAATAGATAATAACATGGAGGTAAACAAAGAAATGGGGCTTCTCTGGTGGCCCAGTGGTAAAGAATCTACCTGAAATGCAGGAGACATGGGTTCAATTCCTGGGTTGGGAAGATCTCCTGGAGAAGAAAATGGCAACCCAGTCCAGTATGTTTGCTGGAATTTCCCATAGTTGGGTAGCCTGGTGGGCTACAGTCCATAGGGTGGCAAAAAACTTGGACACAACAGAAAAACTAAACATACAGATATACAAAGAAATACATAGCATGGCAAAATTATCATCAAATTCTAGTTTCTTCAATCTTTTTATAGCTATCTCCATTCAAAAAGGGAGAAAATTAAAGGAAAAACGAAGTCACTAGTCCAAAGCAATTTTGAAGTCCAATGGGGAAAGCCATATTAGATCCATATCACATTAGATTTCAAGGCTTGGGAATACTGTTCTGAGGTCTGAGGTTCTGTTTCCTGGGCCCCCAGCCTCCTACTTGGAGTCATCCTTCCTTTCTCATGAAAGATAGGACATGCTTTAAACTGAGTCATTTGATAAGCCTGTTCCCTGCACGTAGAACTTAAGGAATCTGACGGTCTTTTTAAAATTTTGTCTTCATTCCCTTTCAGTGCATCTTGGCAGTGTGTCTACTGATATACAGCCTCAAAAACCATGTGGGCCTCCTACGTGTGGCACTGGGATTTACTCTATCAGAGTAAAATAAAGAACAGAGAGTATTATACTGGATTTTTTAAAAAGCAAGAATTAATTGTGTAATGGTTGCAGGAAACAAACTTTAAATAAAAGATAATAATACAATAAGACTTTTTATTTTGTGTCAATTACATCTCAATAAAGCTACTAAAAAAAAGATGAAAAGGATGGAAGAAAGATATAGTACTCAAAAAGAAATCAAAGAAAATCTGAAATCACTGTGTTAATAGAAGACAATGTATTTACTATGAGATACTCATCTTTATGCTCAGTAATATACCTTTTCATGAGTCAAGAAGACATAATAATCCTAAGTATGTATATTTTTGATAACTGAGTTTTAAAATGCATGCTGAAAACCAAACACAAAGCAAAACATCTTAAAAGCATAAAAAGGAAAAAAAACATTACCTTCAGAGGGGAGGATATTTATACTGATAGTTGACATTTCAACTTAAGTGACTGAAGGCAAAAGAAAATGGAATGAATACTTAACACTAGCCTAGGGTTCTACACCAGTGTAAATATTTTTGCAAAAACGAAGAAAGATAATCAAAAACATCATTTCCAGTAAGCCTGCATTATATTTCTAACTCGATTTCTTCAGAAAAGAAAGATTCCAAACTGAAACATGAAAACCGAGGAGGATCAGGGTAAATATATGAAGAAAGAAAATTGAATATTGACCACGCAAGACAATGATTGTAAAGTCTTGAGTTCAGGAAATTTTTGACGAATCTCTGTCTTGTAAAAAGGTACAAAAATTCTATAAAATTATTAGCTAATTGGATCAAGTTTAGAATTTAAAACATAATACGTCTAGTTGAGTCCATTTATCAATAAAAGATTGGTTGAATATTAGAAAATCAATGATCTAGCTCATATAGCTGGGTGGTTTCTCACTGAACTTATGCTTTTATCTTTGAATACTAAACTAAAGATTATATCCTACGTGGCTGAGTTTTATCTGAGAGAATGTGAGAGGAGCTGCTAAGTGCAAATTCCAAATCTGGCCTATACCCTCCTGTCCAGCCCCACATATACTTCTCCAAGTTCCTTCTGTCTTCCTGTGGTTTGCAGTCATGATTCCTGGCACCAGAATGACCCCAGAAGCCATATACTGAAGATTAAAAGGTCACTATCCAATTGTCCCTAAATGGTTCTGTGGAGGAGAGAAGAGGGTCTTATAACCTAATTACCAGCACTGACTGGAACTTCTATTTTGTTTGAGCTATTATATGTTTGGTTAATTAGAAACTAATACAGTACAATTTGGGCTGCCCTGGTGGCTCAGAGGTAAAGAATCTGCCCGCCAATGTAGGAGACGCAGGTTTGATCTCTGGATCGGAAAGATACCCTGGAGAAGGAAATGGCAACCCACTCTAGTATCCTTGCCTAGGAAGTCCCATGGACAGGGGAGCCTGGCAGGGCTACAGTCCATGGGGTCTCAAAAGTAGGACAAGACTTAACCACTAAACAACAACAACAATAGTACAATTTATCACATTTGCAGATTAAAGGGAAAAAAATCAAGTGCATAGACAAAATTTCACAAAGTTCAACATACAATATGATAAAATGAAACAAAAAAAGAGTCATTTTCTTAGTTTTATAAATGGTATATATACCCTCTCCCTTAGTCCCACCTAAAACTGGTAAAAAAAATCATCATACTTCATGATAACACTAACCTAGAGAGCACAGTAACAAAAGAAAAGGAATTAACTGACATAAGGTCTAAAAAGGATGAAATAGAAATTACATTGTTTTCAAACTGTAAAAAAATTAGTGGATGAATCACTGCAATTTATAAAAGCCTTCATGGTGGCATAGATACAAAATTAATATACAAAAGTCAATTGCATTTCTGTGCACCAAAAACAAGCAGAAACTATATTTGACAGTTTTTCTAAATACTTTAGATATTAATCTCTTCCCAAAATATTAGTCTCTAGACATTGTTAAATGTCCCCTGGCAGGTGGGAGAAGCAGAATTGCCCACGACTGAGAACCACTGTTTTAGGTGACACTTCTCACTACTAACTCCTGGTGGAATATTATGGGGAAAAAAGAGCATTTTTTAGAGCTTCTATAAGCACATTTGGTGCCAGAAACAAAGGTGTGAGAGACACCTGTGTGAGCAAAGATGTAACTTTTGCAGGTTCCCAGGCCCTGGAGGCATCTAAACAACTGGACAGTCTTTGAAGTACTGCATAGACGTCTCCTTTGGTAAAGAAAAGCATGTTGTCTGAGAGGAAAAGCTTCTTTGGTGTCTTTCCTTTGAGACATTCAGTTCAGTTCAGTCGCTCAGTCGTGTCCGACTCTTTGCGACCCCATGAATTGCAGCACGCCAGGCCTCTCTGTCCATCACCAACTCCCGGAGTCTACCCAAACCCATGTCCATCGAGTCGGTGATGCCATCCAACCATCTCATCCTCTGTCGTCCCCTTCTCCTCCTGCCACCAATCCTACCCAGCATTAGGGTCTTTTCCAATGAGTCAACTCTTCACATAAGGTGGCCAAAGTATTGGAGTTTCAGCTTCAACATCAGACCTTCCAATGAACACCCAGGATTGATCTCTTTTAGGATGGATTGATTGGATCTCCTTGCAGTCCAAGGGACTCTCAAGAGTCTTCTTCGGTGCTCAGCTTTCTTCACCGTCCAACTCTCACATCCATACATGACCACTGGAAAAACCATAGCCTTGACTAGACGGACTTTTGTTGGCAAAGTAATGTCTCTGCTTTTAAACATGCTATCTAGGTTGGCCATAACCTTCCTTCCAAGGAGTAAGCGTCTTTTAATTTCATGGCTGCAGTCACCATCAGCAGTGATTTTGGAGCCCCAAAAAGCAAAGTCTGACACTGTTTCCACTGTTTCCCCATCTATTTCCCATGGAGTGATGGGACCAGATGCCAGGATCTTAGTTTTCTGAACATTGAGCTTTAAGCCAACTTTTTCACTCTCCTCTTTCACCTTCATCAAGAGGCTCTTTAGTTCTTCTTCACTTTCTGCCATAAGGGTGGTGTCATCCGCATATCTGAGGTTATTGATATTTCTCCTGGCAATCTTGATTCCAGCTTGTGTTTCTTCCAGCCCAGCGTTTCTCATGATGTACTCTGTATAGAAGTTAAATAAGCAGGGTGACAATATACAGCCTTGACGTACTCCTTTTGCTATTTGGAACCAGTCTGTTGTTCCTTGTCCAGTTCTAACTGTTGCTTCCTGATCTGCATACAGGTTTCTCAAGAGACAGGTCAGATGGTCTGGTATTCCCATCTCTTTCAGAATTTTCCACAGTTTAATGTGATCCACACAGTCAAAGGCTTTGGCATAGTCAATAAAGCAGAAATAGATGTTTTTCTGGAGCTCTCTTGCTTTTTTGATGATCCAGCGGATATTGGCAATTTGATCTCTGGTTCCTCTGCCTTTTCTAAAACCAGCTTGAACATCTGGAAGTTCACGGTTCATGTATTGCTGAAGCCTGGCTTGGAGAATTTTGAGTGTTACTTTACTAGCATGTGAGATGAGTGCAATTGTGCGGTAGTTTGAGCATTCTTTGGCATTGCCTTTCTTTGGGATTGGAATGAAGACTGACTTCTTCAAGTCCTGTGGCCACTGCTGAGTTTTCCAAATTTGCTGGCATATCGAGTGCAGCACTTTCACAGCATCACCTTTGAGGATTTGAGACATTCAGAAAAAAGAAAAAGTGAAAGTGTTAGTCACTCAGTCATGTCCAACTCTTTGGGACCTTAGGGACTGTAGGCTACCAGGCTCCTCTGTTCATGGAATTTTCTAGGCAGGAATACTGGAGTGGGTAGCCATTCCCTTCTCCAAGGGATCTTCCTGATTCAGGGATCGAATCTGGGTCTCCAGCATTATAGGCAGGTTGTTTACCATCTGAGTCACCAGGGAAGCTCAAGACATTCGAAGCTCCGTATCTGTATTCCTAAGATGTAAGACAGGTCACCAAAACTGAATGGAACAAGATTCAGTATTATGAACTTTATCCTATGCTCTGACTTTTTTTTTTAAAAGTTATTTTGTATTGGGGTATAGCTGATTAACAACGTTATGACAGTTTCAGGCAAACAACAAAGGAACTCAGCCATACATATGTTTGTATCCATTCTCCTTTCAATTCTCCTCCCATCCAGGTGGCCACATAATATTGAGGAGAGTTTCATATACTATACAGTAGGTCCTTGTTTGTTATCCATTTTAAATATAGCAATGTGCATATGTCTATCCCAAACTCCCTAACTATCCCTTCCCCCCATCCCTCTTCCTGGCAATAAGTTCTACCTTATTTTTTATATTCCTTATCATGAAGACCTCAATAATGGTGCTTCTCGATTCCAAATTCAAATTTCTTGTTAACATTCACACCTTCATTGTCTTGAATAGTGTCTATTAGATTTCTTTCCTTCCTTCCTCCCTCCCTCCCTCCCTTCCATCTCATGAAATCCTCTTATAAAATGATATAGATTATATAAACCTCAATATATGAAACTTGAAGTATCCAAAAATCTCTCCTTGTAAGTCTCCCACACCTGATCTTACACAGTTGTGGTTCCTTAAGTACCTTTGAAAAACATGTAGAGCCCTATAGTATCCACTGTTAAAACACAGACAGAGGTGAAGTGAAACCTTGGGAGAAATGAATATTTGCATAAGGTTTGAGAACAGTTCAGTCTGTCAGGTTCCTCTGTCCATGGAATTCTCCAGGCAATGGAGTGGGTAGCCATTCCCTTCTCCAGGGGATCTTCCCAACCCAGGGATGGAATCTGTATTTCCTGCCTTGCAGACAGATTCTTTACCATCTGAGCCAGCAGGGAAGACCTAGAAAATTACATGAGGTAGCATATATATACATACACACATATATATACATATATATATATACACACACATCTGAAAGCCATTTGTAACTTACTGTGCCAGAGTACACAGTAAGATAGATTTTATGTAAACCTCATTTTATCCACTCTAGAAACTCTTAGGGAAGGCAATGCTGAGTCTCTTCTTCTTGACTAATTTAAAAATGAAAGGTTAAAGTTGTAAAGTCTTTAACACTTATGAACTCCTCTTTTCAACACAGAGCGCCAACTGAAGGGGAAAGCAGAGAGCAAAGTGTATTTTGCCATGACAGTAGCCCAGGTTTGAATGGAGCTCTTTTTTGTTTTAGCTGTGGCACTATCTGAAGTATCATGACATGCCTGGGGTCTCTAGCTGATGGAAACTAGCATGCTTCTCTGAAAATGATTTATAAACCAAATGTGGCTGCTCTGAAACTAGGGCAACCGGTATCTTGGGCTTCATCTGTTTAGTACCTTAGACCTGGTTCCGATGTGACCGTTCAGGTATTAAACATTGACTCTGGGCTGTCGCAATGTGAACAACCGAGCACAGATGGCCTTGGGTCCTTAACTATATATGTTAATGCTAAAAATGATGACTTTTTTTGGACTAGATACACTGAAATTGAAAACAGCAGGAAGGTATAAACAAGATACATTTGCCTTTTTTCCCCCCTGTTTGAGACTAAGTTTTGAAATGCAAATAAAAAAGATTAAGGCAATGTTACAGGTTGAAATGGTAAGAAACTTACTTTCCTAAGTCTTGGAATAACTCTTCTTTAGGTAAGATGAATCTGATCTTTTCTTAAAATAAGGCTCAAGGGAATTTAGAACTATATAAATATTCCTTAAAGAAAATTGCCTCTCAGACAGGAACTTTGATTTTCAAATGGTTTCAGATGAAGTTGTTGAAAAATCATATTATTATTTTTTAAATGTGAGATTCAATGAATATTTCATTAAAGATTAGTAAATAGAATGTTGAATTTTTTCTGTTGAATTCTAATATTGTTTGTACTGTCAGTCTAAATGTGTGAGCATGTTGCTAAGAAATTTATAAACCTACAGATGCAATAGATATTATTATACAGCAGACATTTTTTCCTTCTTTATATACCACATACGTCAAATAGTGCTCACTTTTGTGTTATCCATACTCTGACAAAGTGTGGATGGTTAAGAATTACATGATCATGATCATTATTAAAAAGCAAATGAATAACATATCTATTTTCTATTTTTATTAATTTTATATCTACTTTAAATAATTCTTTAACATAGAAAACAATGAAGAATTCTCTTACGGTATGAGGTTCAACTGTCAACTTTCATTTGAATTCAGGAAATAAGTCAGTTTATGATATTCTTTTAAACTGAGGCTCTATCTTCATAAGTTAATGCTGTTATAGTTTAAATTGACAAAAATAGCATCAAAAAAAGATGAAACTGAAGAGTATCTGATTTTTTTCCAGTGTAATATTTCAAAGTATTGCAACTGCCTCTGAATATAATAGCTGGTTTTTATTAATCCAAGCTAAAAAAAAATAAATAAAGTGGAATGGCACCATAAACATGCAAGATTTAAGTTCCTTTTAGTTTGTTTTAACCATTTAACTGTGAGGTCATGTAGGGGCCAAAGTCAGGAAATTCCTAACTAAATGCCTGCACAACATGCCTTTGTTTGATGCAGTTTTGAAGCTATTTTGTCAACATTCATTGAAGATGAATTATATTGCTTTTAAAATGAGGACATCCTCCTACTCACCTTCCCCATTTGTTATAAAATTAATATGAATAACTTTATTTTGCTTTTTCCATTGTATAATTGTCTCATTCAAATTTCTCTTCATAGTATTACTCATTGAAAGGCAGTTATTCTGAAATGAGATTCAGTGTATTGTAAATTAAGATAGACTAACTTGTTTAGCTCCCCTTTCGAGGTTGAAATCAAGCATTGATATGATTTTTCCTGTCATTGACAGCATTCTTTTTTGGACTAAGCTTTCTGTGCAGGTTTGTTTGTCCTTAAAATCAGATGTAATTGTAGAACTTTGTGAATGCTTTCTATTTCTCAGATTAATGAGCAGATTCACCACCCACAGAAATCTAACTTTTCAGCAATGATGTGTTAGCAACAATTTCCTCATTTATATAGTTTCTTTAATTCAAATTGGGTATAGTGTTCTTTGCTTTCCTAATATTGGGAATGAAGTTTTAAAGTTTCCTGAGTACACAATCTCAGTCTATATGGAAACTTTTTCTTACATAATTATGCAGGATAAGATTCTAGCTTGGAAATTAACATGGTGAGTATTAAGATTGGTGAGATCCTTAAACATCATCTGGCACAGAGGTGGTAAACCCCAATGCTGGGTTAGGCATCTGTACGTGTGTGGGGTGACTGGAGGTAAGACCTCAGGAAGTTCTCTGGGAATTCAGATGCAGTGGGGACTCTTCCAACTCAACCAAACAGAGCATCTTTGTTGGCTAGTTCAGTCCACCAGCCACCAATCTGACACTTGGGAGTCCCACCAACCCGATCTTTCATAATGTGGGGAAATTTGGGCCAGAGGAGAAAATCCACACGTCCAAGATCATACTATTACTGAGTGCTAACCTCAGACATGTCTTCCTGCTCATAACTGACCTTTGTAAGGCAGGGTAAGGTACTGAGGTCTCTTCACATGCACTCACTGCATGTTCATTAATTCTTGTAATGCTCTATGGGTGCTAGAGGAGATGGACCCTCTAATTATCTAAAATTAGGAATTAGGTAGAATACACTGAGTCAATGAGTGAAGTGGTCTTGAATGTCTAGTGGGATTTCCCGTGAGGGATAGAGATGTATTCTTGGTTTCCTCATTTTCAAATATAGTCATAAATATAAGCCTGTTACCCATTTAAATAAAAGTGATAATCAATTATTAAGATGCACAATGTTCCCAGAATGGTTTTAGAGAGAATAAGGCTATTTTCTCATATAAATCAGATGTGATATGTTGTATAGGTGACATTTAGGAACTCTGAACTAATATATTACTTCAAGCACAAAAATTGCATGTACTTTTAGAAGCTCAGAAACAAATGTAAAGTATGTATTAAAACATCTATTGATTTTAAGTTATTTCACTGAAAGTCACACCTTATGTTACAGTAATTATTAGATCTTACACAGGCCATGCCTCAAGGATTGAGCTAAAATCTGAAGTCTTAATGAAATAGTGCTTATATATAATTTTATGTTATGAAATGTACTCTCTATATACACATTCATATAAACCACTTAATTAGGGTCACTATTTTGCTTTTTAAAAAATCAAGCAAATTCTTAATTTAGGAAAATAAAATATCTAAAGGGAATGTCACAACTGTTAACTTTCTACAAAGGTTAAAAAATAAAGCTGTGATCACCTGGCAAGAAATGACTTGGAACACTCACTTTGATGCAACTTTATGAACCTGAAAGATTGGCTTCCTTACCTCAGTTTGCCTGTAAGCAAATCTCCAGGATTAAGACCACAGGTGAGATTTTGCTGTAATTGATCCAAAGCTCTGATAAGTCATGAAACAGTCTATAGTCTACACATTCAAATGTGCATGCCTAGCATAAGAGAAAGAAGACCATATTATAGACTGACTCTGTCATGCACACACTTGCACAGGTCACAATGTGAATTATTCACAATTTCATAATTAAATTAAAAATTCATGGTTTCCAGAATGCATAGCTCAGGTAGAAAATGCAGTATGCACATGTCAAATGGAATTTGTTCTGGGTGTACCTATATCTTTTATGTTGTCACATAGACTGACTCAAAAACAGACCAACAAACAAAAAGTCAACCCATTTCAATAAAGGAAGCATGTCAGCATAAAGTTGATTTACAGGAGCCCATATATCAACGTGTACATGGGAGGGCCTTGAATTGAAGACAAATCTCTAAGAGACTGGACATCAGCACACCCACAGAGCTATTACAGTAAAAATGTTACCATCCAAATGCTACTATCAACTGGTTCTTTACTTGTCCACACATTCCAAGGTCATTCCATTAGGTAGATTTTTCTCAGTGATGTGAATAAGCTTGGATAACCTTGTGGCTGTTTCTTGTTAACTCCTAAAACTTTTACACCACATTATGCGCGTGTGAGGCAGTGGCTTTAACTTTGAACCAGGAGATAACTTTAAATTTAAAGCCTTTAGCGTGGTGCCTAGCATCTAGCCAGGGCTCATTATTCAACAATGAATATTGCTGCAGTATGGTCTAATTTCTAACGATTGTGAATGATCAAAAGAGAGCCTCAGAGAGGTCTGGCAGTGAAGGTCACAATTCTGGAAATGCTTTTTTTCTTATATAGGTCTATTTTCATAGCAATTTTATTAAAGAGTATTTTGACCTGATTTCCTCAATATCTTGCACATAGAATGCAATAGCTGATGTTCATATTCTTAAAACTTCTTTAACTTTGCAAATGAGTACAGTCTCACAGTTTCAGAATTGAAATAATTTGTCATAAATCACAATGAAATTATGTTGCGGACAAGTACCAAATGTTATTCTTTTCTAACCTGGGTGTACTTTGCTACAAAATTGTTACACATAAAACATAAAATTCAGTTATTTCAAATATAAATGTTGATGAACATTAGCAAAATAACTCAGGTTGTTAGAATTTTCTGCTTCACATCTGTATATTTTGTATCCTGCTACATTTCTAAATTGAACCACATTTTCAATGCTGTTGTTTCCATTGGCCACAAATTCATTAGAAGTGTTTTTTTTTTTAGTTGAAAGAAAAACATGTATTTTTAGAAAAAAAATATTGTCTTTATTTTATTAGAGAGGCTCAACTATATGTTCAGAGCTAAAAATTCAAGAGTGGTAAAATAAATCTTTTATTTATTAGAAACAAGAAATTAGATCTTATAAAATGACAAATGTATCACATAAAACGGGTACAATTTGGTTTAACCATAGAAACAGCAAGGTGCACACAATACTTATTCTTTTTATACCAAATGTGCTGAATAAATAAGCATATATTTTGACCCTAAATAACTGACAGTATGTATCTGTAAATAAATGTGCTTCAAAGTCAGAGTATTTACAAAGTTGTCTCTCCTTTGCTTATCTGTAAGGAATCAAATTTAATGTTCTTCTGGCTCCATTAAATAACACCCAGAGTGACAAACCCATTGAAGGAATTTAGTTTCCTTTGCGGTGGAGGTGATGGTGCCCTCATCAGCTCCAGCAGGGGACACTGGACAGTTTCCAGGAGGAAAAAAAAATACTTTTCAGTTATTGCATAGTAATTTTTTTTCTTGTATATCTTGTTTGTACTTTTTTAAAATCAGAAGCCTGAAAAGGGCTCTGAGATTTCTGTAGTTAAGTAGCATGTCTATTTCACAAGAAAGTATAAGTCACAGGAAAACATAATGATTAATATTATGAGTAAGAATTGTCTTCACCTTTCCCAGTTTTTATGTGGCAACCAAAAGGTACACACCCCGGAAAGTAGGTCATCTTCTATCTATGAAATTCTTTATGTCAGTCTTGACATATTCAGAACTTCTCATAATCTGAGTAAAATTGTGACTTTTGCATATATTCATTATCTGCCAGTTGGTCATATTACAGGGAATGAACAGGAGGGAGCAGAAACCTATGATGTACAAACAGACAAGACAGAAGGAGTGGCAACAGGAACAGAAAGCACCACGGATTTTTCCGTAACTAGAAATGTTTCCCAGTTGCTCGCCTTCTAAAATAATCGCTTAGCAGAAATTCTTTTCAAAATGTTAATTGAATATCTGACATCAGAAATGTAGCATTACTTGCTTGCTTATGGAATTTGCTTTACTTTAAATTTTAAGGTAAAAAAAATTAAATTCCATCTTGCTAAATTTTTAGCTAATGAAACCAGAGAAGGATTTTTAATATTTTTGCAAACTGATCAGTCTGGGGCTGCACTGTTGAAGCTGTTACAAATTTCTGAGTAACCTATCTTCACCAACATATAGTGAAGACTAAACAAAGCATTAATATGAAAGTCTACTTCTTTACTAGCAATAAGTAAACGAGGAGTTGATTGCTACATCTTGAAATGGAAATAATGTTCCTAACCCTGCAGCTAGCCTCAAAATGTCAGTTGTTCTGAGCAATGGAAGCAGGCTAATTTCCCAGGTATTAAGGCTTGAAAACTGTTCCAGGCCCATTTATGCCTCTGCAGTCACCAGGTAGCAGGTTCCTGCTCTCCACCTCACTCCTGTCAGAAGAGATTGTGGAGAACTTCTTTGCTCAAGTGAATTTTTATTTCCGAGATGATGTGCTTTCTGCAACAAGCAAACAGCTTAGAGGCGACAAAAGACATCCTCAGTATTTAGTGAACACTCAGAGAAGCCACTTGACAGCCCCTGAAATTGAAGTTGAGGGTGAAAAAGTGGAGAACGGCAACTTCTGAATTATTTTGAATCTCTGCCTATAAAAAAATCATATTAGTTTGATTCCTAGATGGTTTTGGACATAGGTTTTCCTCTATCTGTGTTCTTGCTATTGGGCAAAGGAGCAGCTAGCATTCCTGTGTTCTCTGGGTCACCTGGTGAAGTAAGCAACCCAGGGAAAGTAAGTTCTGTTTATGTTCGTATGTAGGCATCATTTAGTGTGTATGTGGACTATGGATAATAACCCTGTTTGAATATCTTTGAAAACTAGTATGTAAGTATGAAGTAGAATTGCATTACTATGATGTAGGTTTTGGCAAACATGCTGCAAACGATTATAAATAAGCAATCCTACACAGGTACACAGACAACTTCTCTACATATTTATTAATGTAAAACTCCTATTATATTAAATTTCATGTTGGGAAGTTTTTCTTTTAACTCTGCAACTTTGTAATACCTGCTGACCTCTGCTTCTGAGAAGGCAACTCATGTATTTGCATATCTTTTTTGTGTAAGACATCACAGATGTGAAAATCAATTCTACGTACTATATGTGATGCGATAATTATAATTTAGAAGTCAAAAACAAGAAAACTAAAAAGCTGTTAATCTTTTTTTCCTGTAAAGAAGTTAGGCTTATTAGATTTGTTCTACAGTCTTTGCCTAAGAAATTTATAATTGAACAGAAAGTAAATAAAAGCATGGCAGAAGCCAACACAATATTGTACAGCAATTGTTCTCCAATTAAAAGAAAAAAGAAAGGAAAAGAAAGAAAATAAATCTATTTCTGTATGAGTTGCAAATGTTTAAAGAAATTCCTCATATTTAAATGGTGCAAATATAAAGGAAAGCTATTTAATATTAACTGTTTTATGAATTCATGGTTTATATATTTTTTCTTTAAATATTAAATAAGCAATCAAAATGTAGATTTAATATGCACTAATGTTTAGGAAAATAATTGAGAGCAGATTTAAATTTTTTAAATGGTTGATGACCTTAAAACTGGAGAATTATTTCTTTTTGTTTATTTTTGTCTTTCTTAGATTGAATTGCATTATTCTTACTACTTATTAGATAGTTTGAAGATGTTCGTATTCCTTGATTAAAAGTTCTGATCTTATACTTCATGAATAGCATGAATTCCAATAACTGTATCTTTCTAGTTTGATTGTTTTTTTCTTTCTACAATGATATCATTTCTTCCTGTAAAACATGTGAAGCTAGTCTCAAGTAAGATTTCTAATTTTTCTCTAAGCCAATATTTTTCAATGGGCACTAATGCTTGTTTCATTCCTTGCTGTGGGAATACAGCTTCCCCACCCTAATTTTTTTTTTTAAATAAATTTATTTATTTTAGTTGGGGGTAATTACTTTACAATATTGTAGTAGTTTTTGCCATACATTGACATGAATCAGCCATGGGTTTACATGTGTTCCCCTTCCTGGACCCCCCTCCCACCTCCCTCCCCATCCCATCCCTCTGGGTCATCCCATTGCCCCAGCCCTGAGCATTTGTCTCACGCATCGAACATGGAATGGTGTTCTGTTTCACATATGACAATATACATGTTTCAATGCTATTCTCCCAGAATGTCCCACCCTCACCTTCTCCCTCAGAGTCCATAAGACTGTTCTATGCATCTGTGTCTCTTATTCTGTCTCGCATATAGGGTTATCATTACCATCTTTCAAATTCCATATATATGCATTAGTATACTGTATTGTTGTTTTTCTTTCTGGCTTACTTCCCTCTGTATAATGGGCTCCAGTTTCATCCATCTCAATAGAACCGATTCAAATGTATTTTTTTAATGGCTGAGTAATATTCCATTGTGTAAATGTACCACAGCTTCCTTATCCATTCGTCTGCTGATGGACATCTAGGTTGCTTCCATGTCCTGGCTATTGTAAACAGTGCTGCGATGAACATTGGGGTACACGCGTCTCTTTCAATTCAGGTTTCCTCGGTGTGTATGCCCAGCAGTGGGATTGCTGGGTCATATGGCAGTTCTATTCCCAGTTTTTTAAGGAATCTCCACAGTGTTCTCCATAGTGGCTGTACTAGTTTGCATTTCCACCAACAGTGTAAGAGGGTTCCCTTTTCTCCACACCCTCTCCAGCATTTATTGCTTGTAGACTTTTGGATAGCAGCCATTCTGACTGGTGTGAAATGGTACCTCATTGTGGTTTTGATTTGCATTTCTCTAATAATGAGTGATGTTGAGCATCTTTTCATGTGTTTGTTAGCCATCTGTATGTCTTCTTTGGAGAAGTGTCTGTTTAGTTCTTTGGCCCATTTTTTGATTGGGTCGTTTATTTTTCTGGAATTGAGCTTCAGGAGTTGCTTGTATATTTTTGAGATTGTTTGTCTGTTGCTTCGTTTGCTATTATTTTCTCCCATTCTGAAGGCTGTCTTTTCACCTTGCTTATAGTTTCCTTTGTTGTGCAAAAGCTTTTAATTTTAATTAGGTCCCATTTGTTTATTTTTGCTTTTATTTCCAATATTCTGGGAGGTGGGTCATGGAGGATCCTGCTGTGATTTATGTCAGAGAGTGTTTTGCCTATGTTTTCCTCTAGGAGTTTTATAGTTTCTGGACTTACATTTAGATCTTTTATCCATTTTGAGTTTATTTTTGTGTATGGTGTTAGGAAGTGTTCTAGTTTCATTCTTTTACAAGTGGTTGACCAGTTTTCCCAGCACCACTTGTTAAAGAGATTGTCTTTTCTCCATTGTATATTCTTGCTTCCTTTGTCGAAGATAAGGTGTCCATAGGTGCGTGGGTTTATCTCTGGGCTTTCTATTTTGTTCCATTGATCTATATTTCTATCTTTGTGCCAGTACCATACTGTCTTGATGACTGTGGCTTTGTAGTAGAGCCTGAAGTCAGGCAGGTTGATTCCTCCAGTTCCATTCTTCTTTCTCAAGATTGCTTTGGCTATTCGAGGTTTCTTATATTTCCATACAAATTGTGAAATGATTTGTTCTAGTTCTGTGAAAAATACCATTGGTAGCTTGATAGGGATTGCATTGAATCTATAGATTGCTTTGGGTAGTATACTCATTTTCACTATATTAATTCTTCCAATCCATGAACACGGTATATTTCTCCATCTGTTTGTGTCCTCTTTGATTTCTTTCATCAGTGTTTTATAGTTTTCTATATATAAGTCTTTTGTTTCTTTAGGTAGATATATTCCTAAGTATTTTATTCTTTTTGTTGCAATGGTGAATGGTATTGTTTCCTTAATTTCTCTTTCTGTTTTCTCATTATTGGAGTATAGGAATGCAAGGGATTTCTGTGTGTTAATTTTATATCCTGCAACTTTACTATATTCATTGATTAGCTCTAGTAATTTTCTAGTAGAATCTTTAGGGTTTTCTATGTAGAGGATCATGTCATCTGCGAACAGTGAAAGTTTTACTTCTTCTTTTCCTATCTGTATTCCTTTTATTTCTTTTTCCGCTCTGATTGCTGTGGCCAAAACTTCCAAAACTATGTTGAATAGTAGTGCCCACCCTAATTTTTAATAATCTTTTTACCAAGCAAAGTTTTATCCTTTAAAGCCAAGAAAACCTCTGATTTACTTATGGGGTCCTTACTGAGTAACAGCTACTATTCTAAGCAAACTTACATAGGCCATCTCATTGATTTCTTACAAAAAACTCAACCAGGCATTTGTTATATTTATTTTAGTGATGAGAAAACTGAGGTATTAAAAGTTTAAATCATTTGCCCAAAGTTGTGTGCTCAATTGTGTCTGACTGTTTGCTACCCCATGGACTGTAGCCCATCAGGGTCCTCTGCTCATGGGATTTCCCAGGCAAGAATACTGGAGTGGGCTTCCATTTCCTCCTCCAGGGGATCTTCCCAACCCAGGGATCGAACCTGTGTCTCCTACGACTCCTGCATTGGCAGGCAGATTCTTTACCACTGAGTCACCTGGAATGCCCATTTGCCTAAAGTTGCACAGATAGAAAAAGATGTTAACCTGTTTGTCTGACTCTCCAGTAAAAAGTTAAATGAACAGTTCTGCGTAGAGATATTGGAGATGTCCCTGACAGTTCTACAAAGGATTATTCTACCTTAAGTAATCATAGAAATACTTTTGAAATAAAAAATTTGACATTTGTAGAACCTCTGAAAGTAATACAATGGATATCCCTTTGAAAGGAAGAAAAATTTGCAAACTAGTCTGGCCAAAATGAATATTTTATTGAACATGAAGTATTTCTCTTCCAGTTATTAGTTCTTAGAAATAAGCATGGTTACTGAAATTTCCCAAGATGTATTTGAAATGGACATGGTTGGCCTTTGAGCAACATAGGTTTGAACTCTTCATTTATATTAACATGTTGTTTTTTTTTCAACAGTAAATTGTACAGTATCATTAGCCTCAGCCCTCTGCACAGACTGGAATCAGCATACAACTTAGAGTTGGCCCTCTGTATATGCAGTTCCTCCATATCCATGTAGAACTGTAGTATTTACTGCTGAAAAAATTCTTGTAGAAGAGAATCTGTGCAATTCAAACCTGTTGTGTTCAACGGTCAGCTGTACTACAGCGTCTGCAGAATCTGCTGATACAGAACTGTGGATACAGAGGAAGTAGGTATACAGAGGGATGACTATAAAGTTATATGTGGATTTTCAACTATGGGGGTGTTGGGGTGTGGGGAGGGGGCTTCATGTCCCAACCCTTGCGATGTTCAAGATCAACTGTATAATTTGCAGTTCATAGTAGAGCCTTGAGGATAGTCAATTCTCTGGGGTCATTGCAGACATAGTCAATTCATATCAATTTACTCAAGCCAGCACAGGACTTAAGCTAGTAAACGGCTTAAGTAAACTCTGGAATTGGTTGGGGAACTGTGTGCAAGCTCAGTTGTGTCCGACTCTTTGTGACCCCATGTACTGTGCAGCCTGCCAGGCTCCTCTGTCCCTGAGATTCTCGAGGCAAGAATACTGGAGTGGATTGCCATTGCTTCCTTCGGGGGATCTTCCTGACCCAGGGATGGAGCCCATGTGTCTCCTGCAATGGCAGGCAGATTCTTCACCACTGAGCCACCTGAGAAGCCCTCTCTCAGTCTCTAGGGAAACTCTAGTTCATGAACGTACTGGTCTTTCTCATAGGTACTACACACCATTAAAAATAAATGGCTACAAGTTGTGAAATTCTTCTCATTCTATCAATATTTGGTCTCCTTGCCCCAATGTAGCTTCCCTTCAATTAATTCTCCACACTGTTTTTCAGCCAAACTTTCTTTTTTACACCTTTACTTTCAATTATTTATTTGTTCCTAATTGATTTTTGCAAAAGTTTTAACTTACAAGGAGTCTTTAATATTCTGGTGTCAGCACACTTTTCTTTTTTTTTTTTTAATTAGTTTATTTTCTATTTTTTAACTTTACAATATTGTATTTGTTTTGCCATACATTGACATGAATCCACCATGGGTGTACATGTTTCAGCACACTTTTCTAGCCAGATATCTCATCATATTATTACAGATTATCTAGTCCAATCCTGTTTATAGTTTTGAATGCCACGTTTGCTGTGTTCACTATTTCAGAAGTCATCTCCTTTTGGAAGTTCTTCATCTGAGTTAAGTGTTTTTTTCTGAATGCTTCCTCTGAACTTCCTTACTATTTGGAACTTCTTTGTAATAGAAATATATTATACAATATTAAGATTATTATTTAGCTTATGTGTCTCCTCTAGAATATTCTGATATTTTTGAGGGCTGGGGCTCTGTTCTCATATTAATTGCCTTCTGAAAAACATGTCTGACTCCATAGTTTTGTAGCTTTAAAATGGATTTTGTTGAATTTAATGCATTCTTTAAAGCAATTCTGATCATTTTACTTTTTGCCTGTCTTATAAAATTTTATTTCTGTTTTTTTCTACATTATTAACTATAGTCACCATATCATATTTTATTTTATTTTAATTTTTTTTACCATGTCATATTTTAATTCATTAGATCTTATTGACCTTATGATCAAAAGTTTGTACCCTTTTACCAATCTCTTCCCATTTTCCCTCAACTTAAATATGTAGCATTTGCTCAATAATATCTGATGACTGGGTAATAAAGGTTTTTTGTAGGAATAGACAAGAGTGTAGAAATCAAATTAACCCCCAAAAGGCATATAATTTAAATCTCTAAATTATTTATTCGTTCCTTTTAAAATATTTTTAACATGAGCAAAATAGTTTGAACAGTGTATTAGTATGGAAGCCTACTTGATTTTATATTACATTAACAAAACCCCAAAATATGTAACAGAAGTAATTGCATGCAATCTGTTTTACCTATTGCCACTCATTCTCTTTCTCTTTTACTGGTAATAATTCAGGTTTAATTCAAAGGCAGAATCCACTCATTTATGAGGTAGCTCCTCCATGTAAAACATTGCTTCAGAAGCTGCTCCAAACGACCTTCCTTTGAAATGAAGTGTTTCATATTTTATTAGGAAATGAAGGGACTCTCTGCTCTGTTGGTAAATGCTGTATTTTGGTGGGGGGGATACCTCAAAAATTTTAGTGGCTAATTTGTAATCTATTAATTCCCCCCAGCATGACAGCAGCAAACAAATTTTCAAGGGCTTCCTGAGTAAGAAATCTGGACCCAAATCTCTCGCTATATAATTTCATCAGCAGGAAGTGCCTTTTTGCAGACCTTACTGCTGGTCTGATAAAACCACTGATTCTGCTGCTGTTGATAAACTCCCTACATTAAAGTCTTCAACCTTCAACAATTTTCAATTCCAAGCAAAACCTAAAAATTTTTTCTGTGTGCTTCTCATTTACCCAGAGTAATATGCTATCCTTTCCCACAGCGTATCAGGTTAGCTCAGCTCACAATGCCAAGGAAAGTTCCCTAGGTTCATTTTCCAGAACACTAGCTGCTTCACATTGGCTGGATTAAAATTCTTCTTCCTGAAAACTAATAATGAAGGTGCCTTTGCATTTTCATCCTCAGACCGACGTCAAACTTACAGTTGAACTTTGTCTCTAGTCTGTGGGTTTTCCAAAATACCCTTGTCTGTGAAACTCTCCTTAGACTTTGAGAACCAAAGACTGAAAATAGCAGAGAGAAACACCCTACATTCTTACTATTCAGTGTTTTTGGTAGTAGGAAGTTGAGAAGATAGATTCAGGGTTTGGTTAAAAGTCATTAGTGATTTTTGTGTTAGTTCTTTTTTTTTTTTTCGAAATAGCATTTTGGCCAGACTGATTTTGCAAGTCAATGGTTTCCAGTGCAAAGGTGCAAACAGGCTACACTGGAAACCATGGTCAGTTCACAGGCATTCCAAACAGGCTTGTTAATAGCTAAGCAATCAATCATCAGGAGAGTTGTGGGAAGGTGGATCTAGGCATCAAGTGAGATCAGAACTGGGATACAATAGAAAATGTTGAATTTGACTTCTGAAATCAGGTTCAGCTGCCAGCAGACGACCTCCACAGTAAGCACGGGTCAAATGCAATGATAAACTGAGGCAGGGCACACATTGCAGAGATATCAGAAATCCAGTCCAATTTTAAGTGGGGATGGGGAAGAGGTCAGTGTGGATCTACTCCTATTTACTAATAGACCTGTCTGCAGAGTAAGGTAGTACAGATTAGGACAACAAGCACCTTTTTCAGCTTATTTGGGTAGGCATATACCTTGAATTAAAATATTGACAGGGATGACATTTTGAGGGTCGTGATGCTGGTGAGACTGTCCAGGACTTTTGTCTGAGTCCCCTTGTCATAAAGGTCATGAACAACCTGCATTATACACCGGAAACCCTGCCCGACACTATAACATGAATCTGGGGTGGGTCCCTGTCCTTACATGACAACACAGCTGTTTGCTTCTCCTCTCAAACCAAAGGTTCATTTTGGAGCGGAGAACGTGACAGAGTACATTTGGAGTGGCATGCTAACTCTGCTTTTTGCATTTCAAGACACATGCTTTAAATACCACAGACTTTCAGGTCCCCCTTCCTTCAGACTGAGGAAGGCTGATCAGCTTAGTCAGTTTGCTCAGATGCCTGTCACAGAGGCATATGTAAGTAGACTTTCTGACAGTGTTCAAGTAAGAGTCCCTGTTAGTGTTTAAGTTTGGTTCTCCCACAGAAGACTGAGGTGGCTACACTGAAGTCAGCACCTGGCTTAGTGATGTTGTCAATGATCGGTGGCCTTTTCTTTATCAGCCTGGTGACTAACTCAGACCTCTACATGGCTTTTCACACACACCAATCACTTCTGCTAGAGCTGAAGCAATTTGCTAGTGCTTTCTCACTGCTGCAGACCATTAATTTCTAATTTTTTTCCTATTTAACAATTTCTCTAAAGTCTCAAACCTTGTCACAGTGGCAATAAGAAGGGAGATCCAACGCTGGAAACAGCATCTTAATAAACTAAATAGTGAAAAACAATGTTACAGGACGAGTGTTGAAGAATTGAAACAGTATTATAGTATAGTTGGTTAAAAACAAACGAATGTTTTAATTTTAGAAAGTTTATTTCTCATACAGTGTTTTATACCTGTGAAGCCTGAGACAAAAAAGCGACCAGCTGCCCTATAGTGTGGGGCAACCTTTTATATATTCACTCCTATGTGTTTCTGAAAATTTCCTTTAGATTTAATTTCTGCAATTATTAAATAGGGCTAATAATAGCCCAAAACTTTAAGAGTAAAAAGAGGAAATAATGAGCAAACTTTTGTGTCATCAGAAAAAAAACCTTTAAATTAAAAAGGTATTCTCTTTCTGTTGGTTTATTGTACACATTTAGCAATAAAGGAAAAGTACAGAGGAAATATGGGGCTTCCAAAGTGGTGCTAGTGGCAAAGAATCCACCTGCCAATGCAGGAGTCCGGGGTTTGATCCCTGGGTTGGGAAGATCCCCTAGAGAAGGAAATGGCAACCCACTCCAGTATTCTTGCCTGAAGAATTTTATGGACAGAGGAGCCTGGTGGACTACAGTTCATGGGGTTGCAAAGAGTCAGACAGGACTGAGCGACCACACACACACACACACACACACACACACACACACACATACAGAAGAAATAAATTATTACTCTTTCACTACTCCAATGCACAAATTATTCCCCCCACCCCACAAACAATTTTCTTGTTTTCGTAGTCCCTTCTTGCTCCTTGCCCAGATATAAGCTTCACCACGGTGACTTTGAGTAACCTCATGGCATTCCCATGGCTACTTTTCCATCATCTCTCCTGAGACGTGATTTTGCAAAGTCAGCTGAATGTCCAGTCTCAACTCTCATAACTTCCAATGCATTAACTTGACGACTCCTTCTTCTACAATTTACCACATAATCCCTGGATTTGTCTTTATTCGTTTGTCCATCTTCCACTACTATTAGATAGTAAACAAATGAAGATCAGAAGCCTGGGCAATTTAGAAATGTGTAGTCCTTTCCAGGAAAGTTAGACACAATTTTATTTTATTTTACATGAAAAAAAAAAAAACCCCAAAATATAAAGCTACACAGTTGACCCTTGAACAACACAAGTTGGAACTGAGAAGGTCCACTTATACGTGGAATTTTTTCAATAAGTATACAGTTGGTCTTCCATATTCACACACTAGGAATCTGAGGATTCAATCAACTGTGGGAATTTCCTCCCACATTTAGTTGAATTCTCAGATGTGGAAATACAGATGCAGTGGGCTGACTATGGGACTTAAAGACCCATGGATTTTGGTACCCTTCGGGGCACCAGGGACTTCCCTGGTAGCTCAGAGGGTAAGGAATCTGCCTGCAATGCATGAGACCTGGTTTCGATCCCTGGGTCAGGAAGATCCTCTGGAGAAGGGAATAGCAACCTACTCCAGTATTCTTGCCTGGAAAATCCCATGGACTGAGGATCTTGGTGGGCTACAGTCCATGGGGTCGTAAAGAGTTGGACACGACTGAGAGACTAACACTTTCACTTTCACTTTGGGGGTTCCAGGAGCCAATTCCCCACAAATACTCTGGGGGTGACTGTGTTTTTAAAAAGTTACAGAATGGAACATACAGCAAATTTCCATTGTAGGGGATATAGCTAAATTTCCTAAAGAATGTTGATTTCTTTTTGAGAGTCTACCATTATTGCCTAAAGACAAATTATATTAACTACCTCACAAAAATTCAGCTGCAAAATGTGATCAACGGCAAACTCATGGTATATATTTGCTGGGTCCCGAAGAAAAATAATGTAACAAAACTATCAGATCTCAAAATAAAAAGTGTGGTTCTTATCAGATAACCCCCACAGCAGTACTGCCTGGTTCTCTTCTAGACAAGGTGGCTGTAGCAGCGAATGAGCCCAGCAAGGTGTGTTCTCTAGTGACAGTAGACCAGCACACAGAGAAACAAGCTCCTCCTTCTGCAGAGAAATGAATTGAGGACCAGAGGGATGGGGCAACTTGCCTAAGAAACACTCCTGATGTAAGGTACTGTTGAGAACAAAGGTCAAAAATTGTGATTACACATCACTGTTTGTTATTTCTAAACAATTCTTTTTAAGATACGTAGACATGCTTTTTTAAATAATTGGAACTCTTAAAAAGAGTGGAGGCAGATATATGTGTATATATTTTCAAAAGCATAAGAATAGATTTAAAACATGGATTACTCTCTTTTACATTAAAAGAAATGAGTCCAAAAATGCCAGGAAGAATTCAAGTTAGACATAAGAAGATTATTTGAGGGAAAACTGGACAACTGCTTAGAGAATTGGCTGAATTCTTTAATGAAAAGATGGTTTTAAAATGTCTTCCTGAGTTACTTTAAATGATTAAAGATGTTAAGCAGGGTAAGGTGACAAATGGAGAAGATGACTTTTCAAGGCCTTTTCTGGGCAGATAAATTTAATCGTGAATATTTATATCTAATCATTTCACTGAAACATAGGTGACAGCCTCCTTGTCTACTTCTTCACTCAAGGACTGTTTTGTCTTTGACATAAATGTGAAACAATAATTTTTCAGAAATATTTATAATGAAAAGTTGAGTTCTTAAATTCTGTGCAGCATACAGCATGCAAACAGAAGTGATGCACTTTTTTTTGTTTGTTTAAAGGCTGAGTAAAACAAATAATTCATAGCAATTATTTCAAAATACAAGCAATATAAGTCCAAGAAGCCTTACTAGCATCATCAAAGGGTTTTACAATTCATCAAATGAAAATCATAATTTGACTTTTAGGAAGTCAGTTGCCCTTGCATTTTTCAAGTTCAGTTATTGTTGAGCTCACTCCAGTTATCTCCTTTCGCCAAGTACAGACGGCGAAATTTAAAGCCACAGCATATAGAAAAATAGATTTGAAGCTTAGCCAGGGCCACTTTGGATATTTCCAGAAAAATAAATACAAACTTTATTTTAGTTGGTGGGGCAGGGAAGGCATGCATAAAAGATAAGTAAATGCATTTTCATGACAACTATAATAAGCTAGCATAGAAACAGTCCTGTGGATTTCAGAAGCTAGAAAGAGATGTAACTATGCCCCTTTCCTTTTACCTACTGTCTTCCTTCTTTAAAAAGGAAGGTGGAAAATGAAGGAAGAATAAATTTCCAGGGTTCAAAGGGATAAGCATCTAGAAAAATTAATGTAATTCTGATATTTTCTTGGAATCATTTTGAAGCTAGAGTGGCTGCTTGGATGAAGTTGGCTGAAATGACAAAGTTCTTGGTCTGGTGAGGGCCCTCAACACTGGACACATTTGTCTACAGTACCTGGATTTTCACTGAAGGTCTTTGAGGAAGAACAGAAGAGTAGACAAACAAACTTAGGATGCTTTCTTAATTTTTAGACAGAATTTCACTTAATAATATTGTGGCACCAATACTGTGAATAGGGTGGTATAATTCAACATATATTTATATAACATGGTGATACACCTTTGAATGCTTTTAAATTCTTTCCTGAGAGTTTCAGTCACTTAATGTTCATTCATTCAAAACCCCTCATATTATCAAATATCTCAGTTTTACCATAAAAGCCAAGCACTGAGTAGAAGGAGAAAATAAAAAATAGATGTTGATACTTTAAGGCTTATATTTTCCCCCTCAGTTCTTAAAGACTAACGTGGAGAAATATTTAACACAATAGTCTTGATCCTCCAAAATCCATAGCTTTCAATTTCATTCTATCACACAAAACCATAGCATTTGGCTAGTGCCTGGGAATCCATAATTTCTTTTCCTTTTTTTTTTTTTTTTGGCATTAGAAAAGACTTTGACTTCATCTGCATTTTGCCATTGAAGAAATTCTGACTTACAGCCCTCAGGTAATTTAATTTATCCACAATCAGGTAAAATAAGAATCCAGTCATTATTATTTCAAGTTCAATGCTCTTTGTACCACCTAATACTACCTCCCTGTTTAGTAAGAAGTTCAGATCTGGCCTGGAGTCATAAATATGAACATTTCTTGTCACCTAGATGTTCAACAAGCAATGTCAAATGAGTTATATTATTCCTAGGTATTGGTTGCATTCTGAAAATCATTCAATTGATAACAATTAGCAGTTTTCGATGAGTGGATGAGTACCATGGAGTGGGGACGGAAGCTAATTAATGAGGAATTCTGGGAAGTCGTGTTCTTCCTTTCCTGTTGGATGGTTAGACATTAAACCTTGGGGTTGTCAAATAAGTAACACCTTTGCATCAGTATTAAATTCACACACAAAGAAAATTAATTACAGGAAAGCTGTCTCAAACCCACTTTGTCAACTCTCTCGACAGGAAATTCTCACTTAGGCAGGAAAAGTCAAGTACAGCTGTCTTAAAATACCCTTGTTTTTTATAAGCCTGCTTTTTTTTTTTTTTTGCTTCTAAAGGAGAGCTGTTGGCATAGAGAAGCTTTTTTTTTTTTTTGTATTAAAGAGAGGCAAACATATCTGTCTGAAAGATTTAGATTTAGTGAAACAAGAAACCAGATTTTGAACTAATTCCCATTAGATTGTCATCAATAAGTGTCCCTGCTAATGCAAATTGTAAGAACTTGAAATATTCTGTTCAGCACTGAATTCATACTCATATGCTTGCTGGGACCTGGGAAGAGTCATGTGTTTCTCATTTTAGAGAGTGGCTAGCCAAGCACCTACATCCCAGCTATGAGTGGGAAAATGTAATAATCAGCTGAAGTCATCCTGACTCATCGAACTCTCATTTGAAAACTTCTGTTATAACATAATTCCACTTAACTCTTCCTTTTCAGATGAATATATTGAGAGATTTCATTCTTAAATTCTAATCACTCCAAAAAAAATTTCTCTAATTTGAGTTAAATTATGGATTGCAAATATTGAATTAAAATATGCTGAGACTGGGCACTTTGATAACCATGGAAACTGCATATATGGCAGTAATCCCCAAGTCTCCTCTTAGGATCCTCATCATTTTCTGGGACTAATGCCCTCAATAACTTCTGTGATGACTCAATAATGTTTTCTGTGTTACACAGCTTACACAACTTTCTAAGAGGTGCATTCTATTGCTCCTCACTGACTCCTGGGATTAAAGGCAGGCTCAGGTTCTTTATGTGTCTGAGTGAAAAGGGTATGTCATTATACATCTACTCTCACATTTCAGAAACCCATCGCCCACTCAGAATTTTGTCACTAAATCACATGTTTATTATATCTTAAGATTCTTCAGTTAGCAAATGTTGGTTTTGACCTGAGATTAATAATGTGAAGTCAATGTATCACACTGAGTCATTCTTCCCAAAACCCATTTAGATTTTGGAAGCAGCTCTCGCTTAAATCCATAATGCAATCTAATAACTATGCTGATAAGGAGAATAGTACTAAGATTATAATCAATGAAGGAAGCTAGATGTATATTTATACTTTTGTAAATTAAAGGTATATGTGGCTTAACGTTAACACACACAAAATAATAGAAGATGTACAACTCATAAAATGATTTACTTGTTAGTTTTGCAATGAGTAATATACCTTTATATGTATATAGATATAAAGTTAAAACTTAAAAACTGGTCAAAGAAGAATTTTTTATGTAATAATCTTTTGCTGATAAAATATTACCCATTTGGAAAAAGAATTGATACTTTTACCTTTCAGTAGTAATTTACTTTACCAAACATTCACTGAGATTAGAGTCGATGTAAGTATGATGAATGTAATATAAAAATAAGTATTGAGAAAGGTCAGGCTGTGTGAAGGAAGGTAAGTAGGGAGGGGAGCTTTTTAAGGAGGAGTTTCATTTTCCAAAATACATCTCTCTGATGTGTAGAGAAATACCTTCCAGCATAACAAGATGTAAAAGTGAAAGATAAAATACATGAAACATTTCTTCTCATAGCATGAATTAAGAATAAGCAAGTAAGAGGAATGATAAGAGATAAGAAGAGAAAGAAATACTGCAGAGGTAAGGGAGTATGGGGGTTGGCTTTGGCTTTCAAAGATGTGCCCATTTCTGGTAGGCTTGAGGCTGAGTTTTGATGGGTCATGTATGTGGAGAAAGGAGAGAAAGCTTGTGCCCCAGCAACATGAGGGTTCAAATCAAAGACCCCTCTACTAAGAAAGAAGCTGCAACATGTGATTAGCTCTTAGGAAGAGAAACTCATTTTTCTGGAGAAAATGTACCTATTAGAGAAGAGCTACATGTGTCAATTACTATCCTAACATGAGAAGAAAAAATCCTCCTTAAAATGTGCTAAGTATAAGCCTTTACTTATAGCTGTAGATGGAATTCATAGTATTTGCATGACTCACAAAACAGCAAGGGGAAATTTTAATTTAGTCATGCTGGGTTGAAAACATCCCAAAAGACCTTGGAGAAGTAAACACAAAGGCTTTCCAATGAAATCTATCTTTAACTAGGCTTCCAATTACTTCTACTGATAAAGTTTCCAGGAAATTAGCTTCCATTGAAAAATTATGAGAATAAGATTTATGAATACCCATATGAACAATCCTAGCTATCAGATCTGTAAGTATTTCATATACTGATATGATAACATGCATGTAAATATTTTGTTTAGTTTATTAAAGAAACAGAAGAATGATTTGAAAAGAAAACATCATAAATGAGATCTAAATATTTTTTCCAAACATATTTGAAAAGTGTGAAATTGAACATATGGACATGAAAAATATAGTAAATAAAATTTTTTAAATTGACGAGTGTACTTCTGTTTTCTACAACACAGCAGACTAGGTTGTTTGGACAAACTGTGTCACTGAAAATAATTTCAAATGTCAGATAAAAATATCTTAAAATATTAAAATCCATGTAGTAGTAAATTATCAGGTGAAAATATTAGGGCAATCTAGAGAGATAAACAGAACACTCAAGCAACTTCACTTCTTAAATAATTTGATCATCTTGAAAGAGATGAATTTCATTTCATATAAAACTTATAGATGATGAATGAAAAAGTCAAAGCCGAGAACAAGTAAGGGATTCTTGACATATTAAGCTGGAATCTGTAAGAGATCAAGGAAGAATATTTGTTTTCTTAGATGATAGCTAATAATTTTCTCAAATAATGAAAGGAACAAGTCACAGTTAAAAGAACTCAAACAAATCCCAGTACACACACGCATACCTATATACATGCATGCATAAATAATTACATAAATAAAAATACATACATGTTAAAACATTACATTAAGTAAATAAAAGAAATTCTCACTTGGTCACAGCATCATGAAACTGTGTCCAGGAGTGGGGTAGGAAAGGGAATACCTTCAAAGGATGACAGTCGAAGGGTAGCTTACTTCTCAAAGCAATGATAAAGCCAGAAGATACTGGAATTGTATCCTCAAAGTCCTGAAAGAAAATAAATTTAGCTTAGATTTCTATACCCAGCTAAACTATCTTTCAAGAATAATAGCAAAATAAAGGTGAAAGGGAAAATAGAAGCAGCCAGACATCTTGAAACCTAGACCTGGGATAAGCACAGTCTTTTCTCCACAGGATGCTGTTGACCAAAGCTCATCACAAGGCCAGTCCGGATACTAACAGAGGGAAAATAGCCATCTCTTGATGACTTCAGCAGTATTTGAAAACAGATAAGGATGCATTGGTTGTGGCCATCTTCAGAGACTATCATTCACAATACAAAGAACTCCTCAGGATCATTATGACATTGATAAATAACACAAGGAAAAGATGAGCCCAAAAATATATTTTACAAACTAGACCTGAATCAAACACCAGTTAACAGTAGAGTGTCTAAGTATTGTTTATATTCTATAAGTGAAATACCACAGAGTAGTATAAATAAATATACTAAAGCTATACTCAACAACGTGAATATATTTATAATACAGTGTTGAGCAAAAGAAGGCAGATATAAAAGGATGCATACTGTTATCTGCCATTTACACGCAGTTCAAAAACAACCTAATTAAACAATATATTGTTTGTTTATAAAAATGCTAAAACTATAAAGAATGCAAGAGAAATGACTAAATCAAATTTAGAATAGGGCAAGAGGTGCAGGAGAGAGAGAGACTGAGAAAGAGACAGAGAGAGGGGTAAGTTTGCATTCCTTACTTTGTTGTAGGAACATAAATGTTAATTTCATATCCTATTATTCTAAATTGCATATAGAAATCAAGAGTTTATTTCCTTGGGGTTTTTGTGTGAACTCAAGAGTTCATTTCTCTGGGGTAAATGCCCAGGAGTATAATTGCTGTGCTGTATGGTAGTTGAATGTTTGGTTTTTAAGAAACTAATAAACAGTTTCCCAGAATAGCTATATTATTTTAAAATCCCACCAGCAATGTATGAGCAATCCAGCTTCTCCATATTCTTTGCTGCATTTGGTTTTCACTAGTTTTTATTTTAGTCACCCAAATGTTCATAGTAGCTTTTATGTAATGTAAACTAGGAGGAGGGAACCCAGATGTACTTAAATGGTTGAATGGTTAAACACACTGTGGTATATTCATATTATGGAATATAAGTCCACAACACCAAGGAACAATCTATCGACATACACAACTATTTGGATGGATTTCCAAAGAATTATGTTACACTAAAAAATGTCAGTCCCCAAAGGTTACGTAGTATATGGTTTCATTTATATAACATTATTGAAATGATAAAACTAGAAATGGAAAACAGATTAGCAGTTGTCAGAGGATAACCATGGGTAGGAGGAGAAGGAGGACAGGAGAGCCATAGGGTATCTATAAAATCACAACATGGGATATTTTTGTGGTGATAGAAATGTGTTGTCTCTTTATCATGTCCATGTCAATAATTTGGTTGTAATATTGTATTACAGTTTTGCAAGATGTTATCATGGGGGGGACTGGGTAAAGGGTATTGGAATCACTATATTATTCTTTCCAGTTGCATGTCACTTATCCACAAATTAAAAGTTATTTTAAAAATACATATGTTTTACATATATGATTGTATATATCATATATTTCACTGTAAAGGAAAACAATAAAAGTAAGTATGAAACTACCATGTTTTGGGTGGGCATGGGAAGTTCTGGTGAGAGTAGGAGTAAGGATGATCACATTTCAGGGCAATTTGACAACATTTAGTACAGTTGACCCTGCAAATTGACATTGATTCTAAAATTCAGCAGAAAATCACTCTAGTGCAAAAGAAGACATGTGTAATGGTGTTTATTGCAGCATGGTTTATAAAACTAAAATTCCAATTAGAAGGGAAATTATTTTTAAAATTGACAGTCATACAACTGTGTTTCATATTTAAATTTATTAAGCTGAGTTAATACCTTAATATAGATAAACCTGGGGAAATAAATTTTAAGTAGTCAAATATTTCATAATATGGAGAATGTGATATCAATTAACCAATTTTTAAAATATATAAACGGTTGTACATAATGCTTATAGATAGGTATGAATTAAATGTATAAAAGAATACACACCAACTTTATAATAATGGGTCGTTCTTTGAAAACCCATCTCAGAGACCTCAAATTACACTCTCCAGGTTACACAGAATTTTTGTTTTGATGTCAATGGTCTTTAAACTGGAGTGGCTATAAGCTCAGAGGTAGAAGTATTGAGAGGAAATAGATAAATGAGGAGATGGGAAGTAGTGTTTATAGGATGTGGGAGATATTCCAGAAAAGGAAGCAAAAATACATACTCCAAATCTTACTATATTTTTGTAAAATTTTTTTTCTTTTTTTTAATTTATTTTTTATTGGAGGATAATTGCTTTACAGAATTTTGTTGTTTTCTGTTAAACCTTGACATGAATCAGCCATAGGTATATATATCAGTTCAGTTGCTCAGTCGTGTCTGGCTCCTTGCGACCCCATGAATCACAGCATGCCAGGCCTCCCTGTCCACCACCAACTCCTGTAGTCCACCCAAACTCATGTCCATTCAGTCAGTGATGCCATCCAACCATCTCATTCTCTGTTGTCCCCTTCTCCTCCTGCCCTCAATCTTTCCCAGCATCAGGGTCTTTTCAAAATGAGTCAGCTCTTTGCATCAGATGGCCAAAGTATTGGAGTTTCAGCTTCAACATCAGTCTCTCCCAAGAACATCCAGTACTCCTTTAGGATGGACTGGTTGGATCCCCTTGCAGTCCAAGGGACTCTCAAATGTCTTCTCCAACACCACAGTTCAAAAGCATCAATTCTTTGGCACTCAGCCTCTTTATAGTTCAACTCTCACATCCATACATGACCACTGGAAAAACCATAGGCTTGACTAGATGGACCTTTGTTGACAAAGTGATGTCTCTACTTTTTAATATACTGTCTAGGTTGGTCATTACTTTCTTTCCAAGGAGTAAGTGTCTTTTAATTTCATGTCTGCAATCACCATCTGCAGTGATTTTGGAGCCCAGAAAAATAAAGTCTGACACTGTTTCCATTGTTTCCCCATCTATTTGCCATGAAGTGATGGGACCGGATGCCATGATCTTAGCTTTCTAAACTGTTGAGTTTTAAGCCAACTTTTTCACTCTCCTCTTTCACTTTCATCAAGAGGCCCTTTAGTTCTTCTTCACTTTCTGCCATAAGGTTGGTGTCATCTGCATATCTGATGTTATTGATATTTCTCTTGTCAATCTTGATTCAGTTTGTGCTTCCTCCAGCCCAGTGTTTCTCATTATGTATTCTGCATATAAGTTAAATAAGCAAAGTGACAATATACAGCCTTGACGTACTCCTTTTCTTATTTGGAACCAGTCTGTTGTTCCTTGTCCAGTTCTAACTGTTGCTTCCTGACCTGCATACAGGTTTCTCAAGAGGCAGGTCAGGTGGTCTGGTATTCTCATCTCTTTCAGAATTTTACACAGTTTACATATATCCCCTCCCTTTTGAACCTCCCTCCCATCTCCCTACCCATCCCACCCTTCTAGATTGATACAGAGTCCCTGTTTGAGTTTCCTGAGCCATAGAACAAATTCCCATTGGCTATCTATTTTGGAGAAGGAAATGGCAACCCATTCCAGTATTCCTGCCTGGAATATTCCATGGATGGAGGGGCCTGGCAGGCTACAGTCCATGTGGTCACAAAGAGTCGGACACAACTGAGCGACTTCACTTTCTTTCTTTCTATAGTTCCTTTTGGAGAAGGAACTGGCAACCCACTCCAGTGCTCTTGCCTGGAGAATCACATGGACAGAGGGGCCTGGTGGGCTACAGTCTATGGGGTTTCAAAGTGTTGGACATGAATAAGCAACTAACACACACACACACACACACACACACACATCTATTTTACATATGGTAATGTAAGTTTCCATGTTACTCTTTCCATACATCTCACCCTCTCTTCCCCTCTCCCCATGTCCATAAGTCTATTCTCTGTGTCTGTTTCTCCATTGCTACCCTGTAAATAAATTCTTCAGTACCATTTTTCTAGATTCCGTATACATGTGTTAGAATACAATATTTATCTTTCTCTTTCTGAGTCATTTCACTCTGTATAATAAGTTCTAGGTTCATCCACCTCATCAGAACTGACTCAAATGTGCTCCTTTTTATGGCTGAGTAATATTCCATTGTGTATATGTACCACAACTTCTTTATCCATTCATCTGTCGATGGACATCTAGGTTGCTTCCATGTTCTAGGTATTGTAAATAGTGCTGCAATGAACAACAGGATACACGTGTCTTTTTAAATTTTGGTTTCCTCAGGGTATATGCCTAGGAGTGGAATTGCTGGGTCATATGGTGGTTTTATTCCTAGTTTTTTAAGAAATCTCCATACAGTCTTCCATAGTGACTGTATCAATTTACATTCCCACCAACAGTGCAAGAGCATTCCCTTTTCTCCACATCCTCTCCAGCATTTATTGTTTGTAGACTTTTTGATGATGGCCATTCTGATCGGTGTGAGGAGATGTCTCATTGTAGTTTTGATTTGCATTTCTGTAATAATGAGCAATGTTGAGCATCTTTTAGTGCATTTGTTAGCCATCTGTAAGTCTTCTTTGGAGAAATGTCTGTTTAAGTATTTTTCCCATTTTTTGATTGGGTTGTTTGTTTCTCTGGCATTGAGTTGTATGAGCTGCTTGTTTTTGTATAATTTTTTATTTACACTTCAACTGTGTGTAAAGATAGTCAGGAAGGAAGTATTTTTCCTTATATTACCATTAGGAATCTGAGGACCTGAAAATTAGATGACTTATCCAAGGTTACACAACTAACTAGTGATGTAGTTCAGAATAGGAATCCTTTCGCTCTCAGCACTGCAGTGTTTTTCATAGGATGACCTTCTCTCCCCTACCCGGTTGACCCATCTTCCAACTCAGAGAGAATATCACATCCATTTTTATCTAACACAACTTATTTTTATGTTCAGGAAAACTCTGAGTAGAGAGAAAATAGGGTCATGCATTCCAGTGATATCAAAGTGTAGAGAAGGCAGTTCATAAATCAAGTTGACAGTAAATCTTCAGCAGTGTATGAGCTTGGGAGTGAGTTAAACACAGTTCCTTTGCTGGGATGATGACACCCACAAAGAATGCTGCAGAGTGGTGTGGACAACATTATGGCACACCTATAAAGTGCCAGATGAAAAAACAGGAGCTGTTTGACCTTCATTATTCCAGGGAAAAGCCTACTTTACCCACCATTGCTTGAAGCTTAGGTGTCCTGAGAAGATAAACCTGTCTTAAAATGCAGCCCCTGTCAATCTTTCTTCCAGAGAAGAAGCACTTGGCCTCATGTGGTTGAAGCTTTATATTGTAATTATACTCCTTCTGATTTAATCGATACCATATTGGTTCATGGGCCTTTCTGGTGGCTCAGCAGGTAAAGAATTTGCCTATAATGCAGGAGGCATTGGTTCCATTCGTGGGTTGGGAAGATCTTCTGGAGAAGAAAATGGCAACCCACTCCAGTGTTCTTGCCTGGGAAATCCCATGGACAGAGGAACTTGGCAGGCTATAGTCCATGGGGTCACAAAAGGGTAGGACATGACTTTGCAACTAAACAGTGACAAACACTGGTACACAAGGGGCTAGGAAGGCAAGTTCTTTGAAAAACCACATTGAGTTTAAGGCTAGTCTGGGGGTGTACACAGGTTATATGGATTTCTGACTTTGTGAGATATATGTTCCTTATTCAATTTATATAGTTGAAGATGCCAAAGGGACTGTGCTTATAGGAGGCTTAATAGAATGGACTCTAGTATAAAAGTAATCAGAGAAGAAGAGGATGATCACTGTAACCTCAGTATCTTAAAAAAGTTCCACTACAGACGACCTTTGTCATTAACATACATAGAGCTTGAAGACGGCCAGTATGACTCAAAGAAGCTACTCTTATACATCAGTGATTCCTTTCTACTCACTTTTGGAGTCTAGGTCTCATTTTTATCAAGTCTTTCAGGGATTAGGGGAAGGAATGAGGAAACAGATGGGCAGGGTGAGAAAACAATGCAGGGAGTTTTGAGGATTCTCAACTGGTGATGGAGTAACAGTATAACTTTCCAGTTAAGAGTTATATTCTAAAATGCAACATACTGTATTCAGATCTCAGTTTTCCTGTATACATGTTATCTGGCTTCACAATTTGATTTTCTTGGGTCTCTACTAATCTATCTGTAAAATAGGAATGGTAAAATATTTACCTACTAGAGCTTCTGCAAACATTCAAGAGCTTAATGTAGGTAGCAAATAGCAAGATGCCTGGTACATATAAAACATCAGGTAATCATTAGCTTTTCATTCATCTTTTCATGCAAATCTGTCATTATGAGCCCATTTTAATTGAGGTACCCACTTGCTTCATTACAAAATGACTCCTTTCTCTCTGTCCTCTCTCATTCATAAGATATTCAACATTAAGCCATAGAGAGACACTATCTGGTCATGTGATGAGCTCCACCGAGTGCAAGAATAATTTCCATCTAAACCAAGACTGTGAAACATCAGTTAATGTTGAAAACATTATTTAGGAAACTCTTAATCATTGCTTTAGTTCCTCTCAGCATCTGAAGGAATGTTTTATGATCAGGTGAAGAAAAGGGTGTGAATCAGTGGCACCTGTATAGCTTTGAAGTTCAGCACTTTCGAGGCTCAGTCTCACTCCCACAAGGCCTGCCCACACCCTTACACCCTTGCAATACCATACCTTTCTTTCCCACATGGAAAACTTACATTATGAAATATCCTCATTTCTCAAACTGAAGGGCTTTCCTCTTGAGAAATTCACATATTTAATTGAATCTTGTGCACCACCAATTTTGAGAAGATAATTTAGATGCTTTTCCCTTTTATTTTGGTTTCTCCTGGTCATCTATTCATCCTAGTACTTCTCCAAACAGTTCATCATGGTTAAGAAAGCTTGATTTGATAAGAGTATTTAAAGATTCAAGAAGGTTTCTGTTTGAAGAAAAGAAGAGATGAATATATATATGAATGGATATTACCCATGATTGACCACTCTGGCCATGGATCAGATTATTATCTGAAAATCTGAAAGCCTCACTGAACAGCTTGTGCTCTAGATATGCTATTGTAAAATTAGATATAACTATTCTTTCAGTAAAGGCTACTTCTTCATTCAAGAGTGACTGCCTGAGTGGCAGGTTAGAGATGGCCATCGATTCTTTGATATTGATGCCTTTGAACTGTGGTGCTGGAGAAAACTCCTGAGTCCCTTGGACATCAAGGAGATCAAACCAGTCAATATTAAAGGAAATCAACCCTGAATACTCATTGCAAGGACTGATGCTGAAGCTGAAGCTCCAATACTTTGACCACTTGATGGGAAAATCCAACTCATTGGAAAAGTCTCTGATGCTGGGAAAGATTGAGGGCAGAAGGAGAAGAGGGAATCAGAGGATGAGATGTTTGGATGGCCTCACCGATGCAGTGGACATGAACTCGGGCAAACTTCAGGAAATAGTGAGCGACAGGGAGGTCTGATGTGCTGCAGTCTATGGTGTTGCAAAGTTGGACACAACTAGGTGACTGAACAGTAACAACATTTCATTTACATTTATGAAGGATTATTGTTCTGCAGTTTTCTTTTTTTGGATATTGACTTTGTCTTTGGTTATCAGGGTAGCGCTTGCCATAAAAAAATGAGTTGGGAAGTGTTCCATCATATTCTATTTTTCTGAGCTTCTGAAGTTTTGGTATGCTTTAAATTGGTAGAATTCACTGACAAAGTCATCTAGACCTAAGGTTTTCTTTGTGGGTAGGTTTTTTTTTTTATTTAATTTTATTTATTTTTGACTGTGCTTGGTCTTCACTGCTGAGTGGGCTTTTCCCTAGATGCAGTGTGTGGGCTTCTCATTGTGGTAGCTTCTCTTGTTGCAGAGCATGGGCTCTGGGGCAACCAGCCTTCAGTAGCTGTGGCATGTGGGTTCCATAGTTGCAGCTCCCAGGCTCTAGAGCATAGGCTCAGTAGTTGCAGCACACGGAATTAGTTGCTCTGTGGCATGTGGGATCTTCCTGGATCAAGGGTCAAACTGGTATCTCCTGCATTGGCAGGCAGCTTCTTTACCACCGAGCCACCAGGGAAGCCCTGTGGACAGGTTTTTAATTACTAATTTAATTCTTTTACTTCCTACAGGTCTACTCATTTTATCTATTTCTTCTTGAGTCAGTTTTATTCATTTTTGTCTTTCGAGGATTCACTCATTTCACTTAAATTAATATCTTTATTGGAAAACAGTTTTTCATAGCATTATATTGTAGACATTTTAATTTCTATAATGACCTCATGATGATTTTTCTTTTGTGCCTGATTTTGGTCATTTGAGTCTTCTCCCTTCTGTTCCTGGTCAACCTGGCTGAGCTTTTATCAATTTTGTCAAATAAAATCAACTTTTCACTGATTTTCTCAATTATTTTTCTCTTTTTTCACCCATTTTCACTTTAATCTTCAATGTTTCCTTCTCTCTACTTTGTGTGGCTCTCTGGGTTCCTCTCCAGTCCCTCCTGAATGGGTGTGCATCCTTATGCGTGTGTACAGGCTCCATATCACCAGGAAGATTCAGAAGCTGACCAAGGCCCTTTACAGTTGTTTGATTATTCAGGTTTTACTGTTAACTTCCTGGATCTCTTGTCAATCTGACTTTTTCCTCCAATGAGATCTCAGTCTCGGAGTTGCTAAGACATCTGCTACTGCTAAATCGCTTCAGCCGTGTCCGACTCTGTGCGACTCCATACATGGCAGCTCACCAGGCTCCCCTGTCCCTAGGATTCTCCAGGCAAGAACACTGGAGTGGGTTGCCATTTCCTTCTCCAATGTATGAAAGTGAGAAGGGAAAGTGAAGTCGCTCAGTTGTTTCCGACTCTTAGGGGTCGCTAAGAGTCAGAATATCAACCTTCCTCATTCATTTGCCACCAAGATTGTTACTGTGCCCATCAATAACTAAGGCATTGGATTTTTCCACATTCTGCTCCAAATCAAGTCAACCCCCATCCAGCTGCAAAGCTGTTGTATTCAAGGCTTGCCTCATGGGACAGAACTATTGTGTTGACTGAACTGACAGAGGGGAAGGAAGTTGTCTTAAGACTAACCTTAAGCACTTTTACTACTTTTTGCTTGAACACAGAAATTATTTATTAAGAAATGTCTTTTGAGTTGAGCATTCTGAGGAGCATGCTTACCAAGACACAGCAGATATCTTCCCAAATGGATGAAATAGTTATCTGATTTAAATTAGTAGAAAATCTCCAATATTTAAGGGATGTAAATACAAAGGTCTAATCTCTCAATTCATATTTTCTGCTTGTGTGACATGTCATACATTTTTACTTCTGTGAATCTCGCCATTTTCAATTTTATCTTTAAAGGTTTTAAGTTCTAACCTTCAAGGATTGGAAGATAGATCTGAAATAAAAGGCATAACCTACTTATACAAATAGGAAACATGACATGGAGATTTTCTCCTTGTCTATCATTCTCAACACCAATTACAACTCTAACAGCAAAGTGCTAAAAAATTGTAAGGGGTCCTTTTTTTCTCCAGTTACTATCCATATATTTTCAAGTTTTGAGCTAACTGGGAGTGTCTACCATGTTTATTACTACATTTCTTGCCTTGATTAATAAAAATCCACTGTTGATGAACTCAACTTTAATATCTTGCAAAATAAATTCCAAGGATACGAATGAAATGAGCAGAAATATCAACATGAGAAGATCAAGGTTGCTTATTACATGCAACAAACTTTCAAAATAGATCTTACTCTATTTGCAATGTGTAGATTTTGCATTTGATAAAGTACAATTTTAAAGCTGAACACTTTAAATATTTAATGCATTTTTCTGTTTGATACACTAAGCTTTTTCCTGTTCCTAATTTCCTTGGTATTGGAGAGTGGCATGAGAGTTGAAAAGATGATAAACATGTTTCTGCTGTAAGATTTTTCAGTATATACAGCCTGATGCACCAAGATGTACTAAATTTTATATAAAATCTATTTGTGCCCACAATGATTGCGATGAAAATGTTACAGATTTATGCAAACAGACAATATGTTGAAGGAACCATAGACAGGGATGCAAAAAATGAAGTTTCATATATTATCAAACTGTGTTGTTTCTGTTGTCTCTTTAAGTAAGATGAAAAGACAAAAATGTCTTCAATTAGAAGAACTCAGGAAAAATAGACCCTGGTCTTAGACTTAACTCTATCAGCCACTTGCTGCTCAAGCTTTGTCTACACTATTTGGATTTAGGGTCTTTTATACCAAAAGAAGAGGAGGTGTTGGTAGAGGAGGACTTATTTTCCTTACATAGAAATTCAGGAGGCAAATTGCTAGCTTACTATTAAATGCTTTCAAATGGCAAGAACTTCTCCTTAAATGTGCATCTTCATTCATTTTTATATAAAACAGATCACATCAAAAGAGACAATTATTCCTTTAAAACGGACGTTTCTTTCTTGATCACCTCTAAATTGAAATCCTCACGTGTGTGTTTGGATAGTAGACAGTGGAAGGAAGACTGAAGAATCAGACTTCTATTGGGGTGCTAATTTAATCAGAAGGAGACATCACTGAATCTGCTGCTCCAAAACCATTCTAGGAGATCCAAAACTCACGCAGCAAAACTTATGAGATGATGAGTCTGCATTTCGCTTGCCTTGCACATGACAGTCACAACAGCCACAGCATGTAAGAGTAAAGTTTTCCCCCACCCGATCTTGGTCCATCTCTAAGTTATGATCTGTACACTTAGTCAGAGTCTGAAGCCTATTTTCAAAGCAGTGTAGGAAACGATAGAGCTCAATCAGAATTCTGAAACCTCTGATAAAATCAGTCTTTTAGGGCAATTTCAAACTGATGACATAAAAAGTAGGCATGCTTTTTTTTTCTTCCTGGTAATTCATTGAGTTTTAGTTCTTGAATTGAAAGTGAGCTGGTAACGTGGGGAAACATTCATTCTTCTAGCTGATATAATTTGCTTGCTCTTGGAACTTTTTTTTTTAAAGTTTTGTTTCTAAAACTTGTTATTGGAATGTGACAGGCACACAGAAAAGTGAGCAAATTGTAAGGGTACAGCTCACTTAATTTTCAGAGAGTGAAAATGACTCTGTGACTTTACTGAGATGGAGAAATAGAACATTATAAGAATTCTGGAAGGAAGGCACCAATGCTCCTCCTGTTCCTTCTGAGTAACTATTCCCATCAAAGGAAATAATCATTGTGTAATTTTTAATACTGTAAATTAGTGTTTGAACTTAATTTAAAGGAGTTATGTAATATGTATTTTTGGTGTGATTAATCCCTATTGTTGTGTTCATCCTCACTGCCATGTAATAGTCCATCACATGGCCTTTCAGTCAACCCTCAGTACCTGTAAGCTTCATGTGTGCAGATTCAACCAAACATGGATCAAAAAATATTTGAAAGCAAAAATTCCAGAAAGTTCTAAAAGTAAAACTTGGATTCACTACAAACCAGCAACTAATTACATAGCATTTATGTTATATTCACTACTGGGTACATAGCATTAACATTGTATAAGTTATTATAAGTAACCTAGACATGACTTGAAGTATTATGAGAGGATGTGCAGAGAATAAATGCAAATACTGTGACATTTTATATAAGTGACTTGAGCATCCATGATTTGTTTCTAATTATTGGTTATTACTAATAGTGTTAGTCACTCAGTCGTGTCCAACTCTTTGTGACCTGGACTGTAGTCTGCCAGGCTCCTCAGTCCATGGAGTTCTCCAGGCAAGAATACTGGAGTAGGTAGCCATTCCCTTTTCCAAGGGATCTTCCTGATCGAGGTATTGACCCTGGGTCTCTTGCATTGCAGGTGGTTTCTTTACCGTCTGAGCATCATACATTCATGTACTTGTCTTTTGGTGAATATATTCATATACTGTGCCCAAACGATAAAAGATACACCTTGCATAGACTCAAACACAGGCTATAAAGCAAAGATCACGTTTTGCTTTATGGCTGATTTGTGAAAGTTTATACTTTCTGCTTGTGCCAAGCTGAGGAGCACAGCGTTGTGCTCACCATCATATCCCAGTGTTTCTCGTACAGTTCTAAAAACTGGTTGCTTTTCTGAAGTTACCGAGTACTCTGCCATAAAGCAAAATTAAATGCTGCTGGAAGATAGCTTTTTCATGTGCCTAAATTTTATATCTAGGAGTTGAAATCTCCACTGCTATTATTTATATACTTTCACTGTTGAAAGTTAAGCTCTATCAAACATCAAGGAGTCTCTAACTGGAAAAGCCTTTCTAGCTTTTGGATCAGAAATGGTTCAGTTTTGTCTAAATGTTCCAAAAGAATCATAATATTGATTTAGTCAAAAATCTAAGCTACAACCCCTCATTTCATATCAGAAAAAAGAATGTCAATTACATGAGAAAAATGAAATGCTAAGGGTAAATTCCTGCCATTCAATGTATAAATATGTGATGAAGTCTAGGGTCTGATCAGGAAAGAATACAAAGTGAAAGGATTTCTATATGTGGGTCTTTTCCAAAATGAAGATGAGATGCTGCTGGAACACAGTTTTCTGATGTAACTAAATTTGGTCCAATCAAAAGCCTATCTATTTGGATGCAAATTAAATTGCTAGATTATGTAGTTTTATTACCACCTGGAAAGATGTCAAAACATACCCATAAACGAAACCACTTTTCCTGTATGAGGAATATAGCACATACAGGGTCTCCTTATGAACCCATGTTTGTAAGGCATACACTGCATAATTTATTACATACTATTTATGAACTGCAAAGTTCTGATACACAACCTCAGGAAATGAATAATTTATAAATCTTTGAAAGATATTCTGGTGAATTTCTAAAAGCGGATGGTAGAATTTTCAGTGTACCTTACATGATTTCTCAATAACAATAGTATAAAATTAAATGATTATTGAGGAAAATATAGACATGAGATTTTAGGAGTTTACACTGTGATGGAAGGACCCCCTTCTCTATTTGGTAAAATGGATTTTTATTGGCTATAAAAGTATTCACTGTACTTAGAGAGATTTCTTTAGCAGAGGGGTATAGCAGCTATATTTTTATTACCCTTTTAATAATATTGAATTTAACTGACTTAAATTTACTTGATTTATATTCCTACCTAACTCTTCTAAGGGCATATGCTACAACTTGACTTATATTGAATTCTTAATTTATTGCTTTGCTTAAATTGCCTGGAAACAAAGAAAAAGTTGATGTTTTATATTTCAAAATTGTAGGCAAGAAAATGGTAAAACAAAAAAGAAAGGGGGGTAAATTTATGACTGGATGTCTTTGTGGTTATGAATGAATGAATGAATGGTTGTATTTAATTTGACCACTTGAGAGAAAACATTTCTTATAAGATAAAATTAAATTAAAAAAAATCAAAGTCAGGAAAGATTATACACACAGAGTGGTAAAACAAGAAAGTCATGGGTATTGCTGCACAGAGATTTTAAAGTGTGGACTTGTTTAAATTTATGATTAGATATATTTTTAATTTAATAGTATTTAAAGACAACTACAGTTTTTAAACACAACCCATATATTTTGTTTCTATACGTAAGATACTGTGTTTATCACAAACAGGTTAAAGTACTCAAGATTTAGCAAATGAGATCTGTTAAAAAATTCAAATATGTGGTTTAAAACTTAAAACTCTTATTGAATCCATAAGAATTAGATAGAAATGACAAACCATTATTCTTTGTCCTAAAAAATGACAAACAAGTAAGTCTACTATCATCAGCAGATTAAAATGATTAAAATCTCTTTGTCCCTGGGAATAAAAAAGTGGTAAATATTCAGTTAATGGTAGCACTTATTCATTAACCTATAAAATTTGCAGCGGTAATATTTATATTTACTGCTAATATTCCCTAAGTTCATCTAAAGAAGTGATAGTAATAAGAACCATTTATTGAGCACCTATTAAATTGCAAATGCTGCAAGAATACATATACATACATGTGCATATGTATCTGTGTCTGTGTACATTTTCATACACACATATCAATGAAAATGCTGTTTATTTTCATTTATACTTAGTCAAATTTATTTACTATCTTAGGTATGAATTAAAAAGTAAGAATTTGAGAGTAACATTAACTTTTACTCATAAAACAGTGAGAACTAAACTACAAGGCTATTCTAAGATATTATTTTGCTTTTATAGTTTTATATACAATAATAACAGTTAGCATTTATAGAATAACTTTATGCCAAGCACTATGCTTAGCATTCCATATACTTTATTAATAACACTCACATTATGCTCATCTCTAAGAGTATTTCAAACAGGGTGCCTGCTCTGTGTCGAGATCTGTACTATTTTGATCACAGCAGTGTTAATTTAGTTACAGATTGTATTCCTTTTTTGAAGGTTGTTTTTTCAAACTTTAAACTTTTATTTTGTAATGGGGTATAGCCAGTTAACAATGTTGTGGTAGTTTCAGGTGAACAGCAAAGAGACTAAACCATACATATACGGATTGAATTCTGACCAGACAGATTAAAATAAGCAATACAAACCAAATAAGTAATGCATAACAAAGGTCATTTTAAGTATTACAAATGATAATAAGCAATAAAATAAGTAACGAAACAGGAAAAGAAAAAAGTGAATGATGGTCAGAGCAGCTAATCTTGAGGGATTATTTGGGAGAAAGCTTCTCAGAGGAGGTGACACCAGAGTGGAGACCCAAAAGCATAGAGGTGATACGCTATGTCAAGATCTGGGGGACATAATTCCATGCACAGCCCGGAAGTGGCAAGGAGCTGGGCATTTTAAAATCAATATCAAGAAGGCGAGGATAGGATGGAGTGAGGAGAGGCATTTGATATTTATTCTGAATGTGATGGTCGTCCATCAGATAGCTTTAACCTGAAAAAGTGACTGATCTGATCAGCATTTAAAAAAAACCTCTCTGTGGCTCTGTGGAAAACTGAATGTGGATGACAGGAAGCAGGGAGATCAGAGAGCATCCACAGGTGAATGAGGGATGATAGTGTTTTGGACAAGGAAGGTCAGTCTTGAAGAAGGTGAAATGACTGAATGCTGGATGTATCTTTGCACCAATCAGAGTCTCAGTGACCAAGACATGGGGCACCCAAAGCTCGGTAATTCAAGGAGGATCTGTTAATAAGGAGATTATTTACAGTTTATGAGCACTGCATTTTCGATGTGCCTTCACCATCCTCACACCTTGGTAAGTGACCACTTATATTAAATTCTCCCCAAATTATACAATTTAAGTTTTCCTCCTGCTTCCTGCCAGGCTTTGATGAACCCACAGCAAAACCCTGGTACATTAAAGGTTTTCACTAATATTGTATGAATGAATGAATCAGTAAAGAAATTAATGACAGAATCTGTAGAAAAGTTTGTGGTAAGGATAAAACATCTGCCAGAGTACTTGTAGCCTCTCAAAGGGTTTGATTTTGTCATTGTCAAAATAACTTCTCCCAATGGTGTCATTCATAGCAAGGAGAGCTAAGAAAGCCTTCCTCAGTGATCAACGCAAAGAAACAGAGAAAACAACAGAATGGGAAAGACTAGAGATCTCTTCAGGAAAATTAGAGATACCAAGGGAATATTTCATGCAAAGATGGGCTCAATAAAGGACAGAAATGGTATGGACCTAACAGAAGCAGAAAATATTAAGAAGAGGTGGAAGGAATACACAGAAGAACTATACAAAAAAGATCTTTATGACTCATATAATCATGATGGTGTGATCACTTACCTAGAGCCAGACATCCAAGAATGTGAAGTCAAGTGGGCCTTAGGAAGCATCGCTATGAACAAAGCTAGTGGAAGTGATGAAATTCCAGTTGAGCTATTTCAAATCCTGAAAGATGACTCTGTGAAAGTGCTGCACTCAATATGCCAGCAAATCTGGAAAACTCAGCAGTGGTCACAAGACTGGAAAAGGTCAGTTTTCATCCCAACCCCAAAGAAAGGCAATGCCAAAGAATGCTCAAACTATTGCACTCATCTCACACTCATCTCAAACGCTAGTAAAGTAATGCTCAAAATTCTCCAAGCCAGGCTTCAGCAATATGTGAACCGTGAACTTCCAGATGTTCAATCTGGTTTTAGAAAAGGCAGAGGAACCAGAGATCAAATTGCCAACATCCACTGGATCATTGAAAAAGCAAGAGAGCTCCAGAAAAACATCTATTTCTGCTTTATTGACTATGCCAAAGCCTTTGACTGTGTGGATCACAATAAACTGTGGAAAATTCTTCAAGAGATGGGAATACCAGACCACCTGACCTGCCTCTTGAGAAACCTGTTTGCAGGTCAGGAAGCAACAGTTAGAACTGGACATGGAACAACAGACTGGTTCCAAACAGGAAAAGGAGTATGTCAAGGCTGTATATTGTCACCCTGCTTATTTAACTTATATGCAGAGTACATCATGAGAAATGCTGGGCTGGAAGAAACACAAGCTGGAATCAAGATTGCTGGGAGAAATATCAATAACCTCAGATATGAAGATGACACCACCCATATGGCAGAAAGTGAAGAAGAACTAAAGGGCCTCTTGATGAAAGTGAAAGAGGAGAGTGAAAAAGTTGGCTTAAAGCTCAACATTCTGACAACTAAGATCCTGGCATCTGGTCCCATCGCTTCATGGGAAATAGATGGGGAAACAGTAGAAACAGTGGCTGACTTTATTTTTTTGAGCTCCAAAATCACTGCTGATGGTGATTGCAGACATGAAATTAAAAGACGATTACTCCTTAGAAGAAAAGTTATGACCAACCTAGATTGCATATTAAAAAGCAGAGACATTACTTTGCCAACAAAGGTCTGCCTAGTCAAGGCTATGGTTTTTCCAGTAGTCATGTATGGATGTGAGAGTTGGATTGTGAAGAACGCTGAGTGCCAAAGAATTGATGCTTTTGAACTGTAGTGTTGGAGAAGACTCTTGAGAGTCCCTTGGACTGCAAGGAGATCCAACCAGTCCATCCTAAAGGAGATCAATCCTGGGTGTTCATTGGAAGGACTGATGTTGAAGCTGAAACTCCAATACTTTGGCCACCTCATGGGAAGAGTTGACTCATTGGGAAAGACCCTGATGCTGGGAAGGATTGGGGGCAGGAGGAGAAGGGGACGACAGAGGATGAGGTGGCTGGATGGCATCACTGACTCGATGGACATGAGTTTGGGTAAACTCCAGGAGTTGGTGATGGACAGGGAGGCCTGGCGTGCTGTGATTCATGGGGTCGCAGAGTCAGCCACGACTGAGTAACTGAACTGAACTGAATGGTGTCATTCATCCACTCCAAAAATTAATTGAGCACAATGTAAATCATGTGAAAGTTAAAGATAAATGCAAAATCGTACCCTCAAGTGGTTTCCACTACTCAAGGGTCTTGTGAGATATGATGTGCCAAGGCTCCAGGTGCAGAGGAAGAAAATTCCCAGAGCCTCAGGGGTGCTGTGGGCATTATCAGGAAGTGTTCAAAGAGGTTAGATCAATGGTAAAGTCCTGAACGATAAGTAAGAGTTAAAGGAATACATAGCCAGAGTGATGGGAGATGGGTGGGGAGCCAGACAGAGAAACCTTTGCTGAGAAAACAGCATGTGCAGAAGAGAAGAGGGGAGATGACAAGCTGTTCTGGAGATTCTAGTCAGTTGGGTTTTGGCTAGAGCACTTGACCAAAGTTGTGGGGCATGAATTAAGAGAAGTAATCACCCTACTGAGCCCACGTGCCACAACTAGAGAGTCCATGCCCTGTGACAAAATATCCCATATGATGCAATGAAGATCCTGCATGCCATAACTAAGACCCGATGCAGCCAAAATAAAATAAATATTTTTCTTTAAAAGGAAAGCTAGTCACCTGATTACTAAGGACCTTATACTCCTGATTAAATATCTGCACTTTATCTGTTTCTATTCAGTTCAGTTCAGTTGCTCTGTTGTGTCTGACTCTTTGCATCCCCATGAACCGCAGCACGCCAGGCCTCCCTGTCCATCACCAACTCCCAGAGTTTACTCAAACTCATGTCCATCGAGTCGGTGATGCCATTCAATCATCTCATCCTCTGTCATCCCCTTCTCCTCTTGTCTTCAATCTTTCCCAGCATCAGGGTCTTTTCAAATGAGTCAGCTCTTTCCATTAAGTGGCCAAAGTATTGGAATTTAAGCTTCAACATCAGACCTTCCAATGAACATTCAGGACTGATTTCCTTTAGGATGGACTGATTGGATCTCCTTGCAGTCCAAGGGACTCTCAAGAGTCTTCTCCAACACCACAGTTCAAAAGCATCAATTCTTCGGCACTCAGCTTTCTTTATAGTCCAACTCTCACATACATACATGACCACTGGAAAAACTATAGCCTTGACTAGATGAACCTTTGTTGGCAAAGTAATGTCTCTGCTTTTTAGTATGCTATCTAGGTTGGTCATAACTTTTCTTCCAAGAAATAAGCGTCTTTTTTTTTTTTCATGGCTGCAGTCACAATCTGCATTGATTTTGGAGCCCCCTCTCCACCCCCCAAATTCTGTCACTCTTTCCACTGTTTCTCCATCTATTTGCCATGAAGTGATGGGACTGGATGCCATGAACTTAGTTTTCTGAATGTTAAGTATTAAGCCAACTTTTTCTATTAAACTGTCGTTAAAAGATTTTAAGCAGAGAAACATCACATGAAAATACTTTACCAGGACTAAATAACACTGGGGACAAAGTAAGAACTTAAGAAATTGTTGTAGTAATTCAGATGAGAAATGACGGAACCCTACATTAGAGCATTTGCAGTGGGAATGGAGCCAAAAAAAAAAAAAGTTCAAGAAGGGGATCAACAGGGCTTCATTGTTGAACAGTTGAGGGAAATGGATATCTCTCTGAATTAACTAACATAATTCATGGTGAGCCCTGAATTGTTCTCCAGGCCTTAGCACTTTCAGTAAATACTTCACTCTTACAATACACATCATATTACTAGGTAATGAAAATGGTTTTCCTATAGGTACATTGTAGGAAATGATATGAATAGCTTGTTAAGAATTTGTTAAGAGTGGTTGGTGTAATTTGATTGCTCCTAAATCACACCAAGTACTCTCAGCTTTTCCCAAGATGAGCCCTGGGGAAGGCTTGGCTAGATTAAAATAATGGCAGTTGGTATACAATTACATTTGCTTCATGTCTGAGAAGGCTCAGGCTTTCATGCTCATGGAGTGGTTTTAAAAAATAATTTGCATCGAGCTATTGAAATGAATGATTCTGCTATCTGCACCCCACAACCTTCACATGGAAGCAATGGGATGTAGAGCACAAGTTGGACAAACAGGTTCTCATAGTGAGAAATCCGTGGTTACGGCTCACTCATCTGTCGGATGATGAGTTCCTTCAGGCATTCTTGCTTGAGGGCTGTGTTTCTCTCGTGAATTTGCTCTTTCAGGTTGAAGTATGCAAAGCATCAGATTTTCATTTTCCGGGGTGGGGTGGTGGGGAAACTGGACAGTTATTATTGTTCCCTCCAAATCCTCCCCTCAAAATTTCTGAGGGGTAAAATACCTTTCCAGTTCACAGAATTTGACTGATGAAATCTACTCTTCTAGGTATGTTTGTTAGATGATTTTACCGGGTGTCTTTTCAGTCTTCCAGAATTCAGAGGGACTTGATGACTCCTCTAAGGCACAAGGTGCCTTTGCCTCTGACTTTGTTGCTGCTGCTGTAATTCATAGGTGGGCACAGTCATCTAGATAATGTTCCCCTAGATTTTCATTTGTGGTTTAGTTACTTCATGTATGTGAGATAGAGATAAAAATATTAGATATGATCCAGCAATCCCACTGCTGGGCATACACACCGAAGAAACCAGAATTGAAAGAGACGCGTGTACCCCAATGTTCATCGCAGCACTGTTTACGATAGCCAGGACATGGAAGCAACCTAGATGTCCATCAGCAGACGAATGGATAAGGAAGCTGTGGTACATATACACAATGGAATATTACTCAGCCATTAAAAAAAATACATTTGAATCGGTTCTATTGAGATGGATGAAACTGGAGCCCATTATACAGAGTGAAGTAAGCCAGAAAGAAAAACAACAATACAGTATACTAATGCATATATATGGAATTTGAAAGATGGTAACGATAACCCTATATGCGAGACAGAATAAGAGACACAGATGCATAGAACAATTTTATGGACTCTGAGGGAGAAGGTGAGGGTGGGACGTTCTGGGAGAATAGCGTTGAAACATGTATATTATCATATGTGAAAGAGAACACCATTCCATGTTCGATGCATGAGACAAGGGCTCAGGGCCGGGGCAATGGGATGACCCAGAGGGATGGGATGGGGAGGGAGGTGGGTGGGGGGTCCAGGAAGGGGAACACATGTAAACCCATGGCTGATTCATGTCAATGTATGGCAAAAACTATTACAATATTGTAAAGTAATTAGCCCCCAACTAAAATAAATAAATTTATTAAAAAAAAATATTAGATCAAATTTTAAAGAGACTTATGAACAATTAACCACTTCCTGGTGATTTTTAAAAAAAAAGACAGCTTTTTCAAGATACAGAGTTTTCACACCATTATTTTGACATGTTCTTGAAAGTACCTTGTCTGAGGTGAATGTTAAACAGATTATGAATAACTGCAAATGTGTAAATGAGTAAACACACATGTATATTTTTGTCCTTCAGAGTTGATTAGATCCTCCAGTTAGCTGGGGAACTGGTGATCTGAAAAAAAAAATGAATTATAACAATGATCAGTAGTCATGTTACAGTGTTGAGCACTGACTTATTGTTCTTTTGATGTGATTGCTCAGGATAAAATAGGTGGGATTATCAGAGTCTTTAGTGGAGTTTTTCTGTTTTTCAACTCTTTCCCATTGTCTATTCCACTCTCATATGCCAGCTCTCAATACTAGCTCCCTCAAATTTTGGCTGAAATTCTCAGTTTTTCTGAAAAGTGCCGCATAGTTACAGTGGAGATGGAAAATACATTCCTCAAAGTTAATGCATTCAATTAAATGCACACTGAAGATACACATCCTATCAGAGGTTTGCAAGAGAGGAGTTTCTAATGGTTGTGATTTACACTCACAGGTGAGTTTTTTCAGACTTTATTTTTCAGTCATTTGTTGTTCCTATGGTACATTTTGTATGTCTACAAGCTGACTAATTCCTTCAATAGTGTCTAACTTGCTAGTAATCACATCCAGTTTTATTCTTCCCTCATAGCTCAGTCAGTAAAGAATCTGTCTGCAGCGCAGGAGACCTGTGTTCGATTCCTGGGTTGGGAAGATCCCCTGGAGAAGGAAATGGCAACCCACTCCAGTATTCTTGCCTGGAGAATCCCCTGGGCAGAGGAGCCTGGCAGGCTATAGTCCATGGGTTCGCAAGAGTTGGACATGACTTAGCGGCTAAACTAGCAACAACGGACTTGGATTGACCAAAAGATGGTACAAACAAAATTAAGGTTTCATGGTAAGAGATTACTGATATATCCAGGAAGGCAGGCAGGTTAGACTCATCTGAAAGTCCATTATCCAGGACAGGACCACTTCTTTGGAGGCCAATCATAAGAAGAGAAAGTAGAGAAGGAACAAAAGCAACATCTAATTTGGCATCGTGCAAAGTAATTTTTATATTTTTCAACTCATCCGATCCTCACATCAACTGTGTAATAGAAACATTCTTTTATTCCCATTTTGTAGTTGAGAAAACTAAATTTGAACAGCATCAATAAGTAAATTTGCCAAGAACTCATATTTATCAATCAAAAGAGCTCAGACTCACATGGTCTAAACTCCGAACTGCATTTACCCCCATTACCACATGCTGGCTCCCAGCAAAGCACATGCCAGTCCCAGGCAACGATCAGCAGGTGAATGGCTCACTATATACATGATGCCAGACTGTTTCTTTGGTCCAAAAGTGCCTACTGCACACTTGTGGCAGGCACAATTCTGGGTGCTATTAACATTTTTTTCCATCATATGCAAATCACATGAATCAAATGGTGGTAAAAGAACACCTTCTTTCCTGATCACTGCGTTCAGGCTGTATACTGTTGTTGAGAGACTTCTTTTCCCTTCATATTCATTTCAGCCTGCTTTCTTCTGGATAATGTGTGCTGGCAACACTGTGTGTTATATTCTGAAGCACTCTTTCTCATTATAATAGATACACCTGTGCCTTCTGCAGACATGTTGCTCTCCAAAAGTACTCAAGGTAGGATGAGCTGGAGGAGAGAGAACGTTTGCAGGATAGACGGGATGAGAGTGCCTGGGTCACACAGAGACACTCACACTGCCTTTTGAGTTCAGTGAGGCTGGCAGGAGAATCATCTTTACCACATCAAGAAATTTGCACTGTGTACACATTGGCTGGAGCAATTATGACATGGGGAAGGGAGGGTGAAACTCAGACTTTTAATTATCCCAGAGGATTTGCAGGATTCAGAGGAAAGGTCACAGCTCTTGAGCCTTTGGAATTTTTATAAACATGTCTAGATTTTGGCACTCGTAGGAGGAAATGTTTCACAAAGAGGAAGGTCATTGTATTTGGGAGACCTGAAAGGTGGTTGTGTTGGGGTGAGGCAGGAGGTCATTTGAGGGAAGAGTGCGAGAAGAGGATGATTCAGCTGTGACATAAAGGATATTTGTTGTAGGACTTCACAAGAGCTTTGAAAGATCCTTCAAAATGTAGTCCTCCTTTTCATGTAAACCTTCTCCTTGTGGTTAGAAAGTCTGTCAAAATGAAGGAGGGGCACTTCCCTGGTGGTCCAATGGTTAAGACTTCGCCTTCCAGTGCAAAGAGGGTGTGGGTTCGATCCCTGGTCAAGGAGCTAAGATTGCAAGTGATTTGTGGCCGGAAAACCAAGACATAAAACAGAAGCAGTATTGTAACAAATTCAATAAAGACTTAAGAAAAATGGTCCATATTAAAAACAAATCTTTAAAGACTTTTAAAAAATGAACAAGGCTCTTGATATACTTTGCTACATCATAGATCACTATTACTGCCACTGGGAAATTATGCCTCACATATCCATGCATGTTCATGAAAAAACAGAATAAATGTTCAACAAATATGACAGACGGTGAGTAAATCAGTTCACCTACTAATTGCTTACTGAGGTTAGGCACCATCATCAGCCTTGGCTTTGGATCAGACCAAGCCACATGTTGGTGGCTGAGCTTTTCCAGGATGTTGGTACACTTCTCTTTTAGCAAGACCATCTCTAATATAGCACGGTCATAAAAGTACACAGGCATCAACTAATACAAAATAGGTAAACCAGACATAGTCACTGTAGTCAGAATTGACTTACAGTCTGGAATATCCCTTCGGCTGTTTTTCCTGTTGACTTATGATGGATGGTTACAGATTGAGAGGGTTCTGAAGGGGACAAGCAGCTGCTTGTTAAGTGGAGCCTGCATCCATCATACACATATTAATTGATTCATTAATATGAATTACACAGTTTTTTTTCTCCTACTTGTTGTGTTTAGACTTGTCACTAACAGAAATAAACTGCCTTGTTTTAAAAAGCTGGGTAGAAATGGCCTTAAGCACAAGCAAGTAGTCTGGAAAATTTTAAGCAAATGCTGTTACCGCTTTTTGATTTTTCTAATAAGTAAGCTCTGGTATGTCTTCCCTCTTTTTCCAAATGTAATTTAAAACACAAGATACAAAATCAGGCATATTCTGGATTTACATGGTTTTCTTTAGCATTGTTTCTAAGTAAAACAGGATGTTGTGCTTGATACCCTTAAAATTAAGTAATAAACATGCTATTGTTCTTGTGGAATTCCCTCCTAAGGCAATAAATGCTCTGTTTATTTGACATAGTGGTAGACCATGTGAGTGACATAGAGGAAGCAAAATGCAGGGTGCTTATTTTCAGATTTGTAAGATATAGTTGTACAGATAGGAAAACACAGGAAACCATCACAAAGCCAGTGAAAGAATAGAATGATAAACCATATGGTGTGATGAGGGAGGGCAATTACATTGGAAACTTGTGAACAGGAGAATGTACTCTGTATGAAGAAACTTGACAGGGGCAAAGGCACAGAAATGAGCATCAGGCAATCATATTGTGGGAATAATAATGAGACCCCTGAATCTGACCTAAATACTGGCATAAATGAGCTGTGAAAAGTTAAGTACAAGGCAAAAAACTCCATACTTTGTGAAAAAGAGAGTTACTTAGCAAGTGACACTTACAAATTCACTTACTTTGCAAATGATAGAACAAAAGAGAAGAACATGGAGTAAATAAACATCTTTTTTTTTTTTAAACTAAAATCCTTTCACATGTAAGGGTAGTTTTATCTTGGCATTACTAATCATATGATAAGTTAAAATCTAAATACTTGAAGAAATGTTCAGTTTTCTCTAAGGAGTGTAAATTTTATAAATTGGTTTTGAAGTTTTATTAAAGAAATAAGAGACTGAAAAATAGCATTAAACTCCAGACTGTTTAATATCACCACAACTTGTAACACTTTTTGCTTTGCCTGAATAAGAGTGAGATCTGGACTTGTGTTTCACACTTATGACTATTCTCTATCAATGCTAAGGTCCTTAACAGTATAAAATAATAATCACACAACTTCCTGTATATTTTGCCTTTTGATCCCCAATTCATCTATCCATCCACTCACTCTTTTGCCAACTATCTATTCGCTTGTAATCATTGTGCTGGACACTGAGGATACACGCAGATAAGCTGAATTCTGATTAACTAGTTAAATGCTTTGGTTTGGGTTGGAAATAAAACAGCAAAGCACAGTTGAGGTTGGGCTGCTCTTCTTCTGTCGTTTGGAAAGTTCCCTGTGAAGTAAACGGGATTCTAATTGCAGATGAATCTCTCCTACACACATCACACAATAAGTGCACTTTGATGTAAGTATTAGGTATTTTCCATTCTGTTAGAATTGGAGGAATAAACTAAAAACATTTGTGTTAATGTGATAACATATATTCCATTTATCTCTGGAAGAGAGAGTCATTAGAAATGAAAGGATTTTTTTTTTTTTCAGAATGAAAATTTGATTAGTATACTAGAATTTATAGCAAGACAATCACAAGAAGAAAAAACTGGTAAACAGGAAGAATTCTGTTCCTTCTGATCTAACCTGGGTCCATATATTGAATCTGGTACAGTTTATATTTAAGAAAATTCTTTTTGGCTCAGAAATGATTACAAGGTGTATGAACATGTTGTAGCAGATTTGTTGCAACTCCATAAAAAATTGGCAAAAATTATGTATATTGGGTTCAAAACAGCATTTGACTTGTCAAAAACACACTCCCTTAAGGTTATTTTAATAATTATCTTCATTTTTTTTTTTTAGTAATTACTATGGGGGAAGGTTAATTACTTGTTTTGGATATTCATGCAGAACTTAGAATAGGGTGAATACAAAATAAAACATAGTCTTGGTGAGGCCCAAGCTACAACAGCTACTTGACTTCAATGATAAAGTAGCATGAGGATTTAAGAACAACCATGAGAAGACATCGCCATGGAATGATTTACATATGGACCAACTGCCTAGTTAACTCTTTTCAATATCCATTAATGCAAAAAAATAACTTAGGTCGAGGCCAGGTATAGAACTGCATGGGAACCAGGAGCTACTGCCATTGTTGTAATCCAACCCAAAATGTTAAGAAGAACTTTATAGGCTATTCAGCCTGAACATCATGCTTTGGGTTAAGAACAGTTTCTGGCCTTCAAGAATTTAAATCATTCCTCCAAGGACATGACAGTAAAAGGTTCCTCATAAGTGTGAGTGTTTTTCTTTTCAGAGGCAATTATTCATCCTGTGTGGTATGGATTATTATGGAAAGACTCAACAGCCACTGAAGGAAAAATGCTGAATATTGGAGAGTTTGAGTCACTACAATTTATGGTGAAATTCACTATAATTGTTATTTCTTTGACAATATTTAACAGGCATTTTATACCATTTGTTGACTATATCATTCTCATCTTAAAAATTTTTTAAAAAGGTATGTCAAGATCCAATTTTAAATTAATTTGGTATAAAAACTTTGGCAAAGCATCATACACATATCAAGCATATGCATAATTAACACAAATATGATTCTTTGATCTAGGGTATTGGGGCATTTAAGTAAAGAAAATCTCTTCCCTGTTGTTTGTCTATTTATTTATTCATTCATCTACCTATCTGCCTACATATCAGTTCTCCTATCACTTCTAATATTATGTGATAATAGGTCCCTTAAAATGTACATAGATAGTTTATAAGAATTAAGAAAAAATGAGTCATGGGCTGGAAGAGTAACAGTTGTTCTCATAATTTTCAGAGCAGAGGTGTTCTTTGTGCTTGTATCTGAGAGCTATCATGAGAACTGAAGTCAACATTCCATAAAGTGTGGGATTCTAGGACTCATGAATTCCTGCCTGCTTGTCTTTGTCTTGCATTTACTTGTGTGATTTTATACAAATCGCAATTTTCTATATTTAAACTTCTTTGTCCATTAAATGTGAACAATTACATTTCTATTTCTTGGTACCAATGTCCATAGCAACTCTACAAGGTGACTATTATTTACAGTTTAAATATTAAGATATGGGCATTTACAGAGGTTAGTTTCCACAGATTTACAAAGATGATACATGGCTTCAAACCTAGTTCTTATGGATTTTAACACAATCTTGTCTCTTTTCCCACTACACCTTGCTTGTTCTCCCAGCAGCATCATGAGGATTCAAGAAAACTCCAGAATGCTACAGGAACATGATATGTGTATGTATTACTATGAAAATGACTCTGCGTGCGTATCTGCCTGTGCTCAGTCGTGTCCAACTCTTTGTGACCCCATAGACTGCAGCCTGCCAGGCTCATCTGACTATGGGATTTCCCAGGCACGAATACTGGAGTGGGTTGCCGTGCCCTTCTCCAGAAGATGACTATGATGATGATACTTTGCAGCAGGATTGGGGGTGGGGAGGGGGGAGAGTGCATTCCAATTAGTGTAAGTCAAATTGCATAGACTTAATTCATCATATATTCTTTATGATCATAATGTTCTACTGGAAAGCACTTTTAATTTCTGTATGTTTTTTTTGGTATGGACTTTAGTATTTAGCAGCTTGTTGACTGCCAACTTATTACAAGTGTGTGGGTGTCTCAAGGAACTGCAAATCTTCCTCTCGTTTATCAACTCTGTTCATGTGTCTCTTTGGAAGACCCTAGTTTGTGGACCCTGGCTCTTACCACCAAATGCTTTTGAGTTAGCTATTTCTTCAGCTTATGAAGTGCCCAGTTAACTTTTAAAGATGCTATACCCCCTGAGCTGTGCAGAGGCTGGTATATGTCTGAATGCAGACCAGGCAGCTAATAGCACAATGTTTACCTATGGCTGAATCTCAAATCCATCACTGAAGAGTCCTAAAGGAAAGTCAATTGTAAACATTTCTGAAAGGTACTGGTTGCTACCATTTGTTTTCAATAAAGGTATTCAAAATTGCAATTTAGTTTCTGCCTAGATTTTGGGAGAAAAAAATACTGATTTGTTATTCTGGGGTATGTGCCTCACATTCTTAAATATGAATGTCTTCTTGAACTTTAAGATTTCAGGAATATCAGACATGCAATTTTTAGTTTTCCATAACTTTTCCAGGGTTTGTTTGGATTAATTCTAAATGGTCCATTAAAAATGGGTAAAATGATTGCTTTGGTTAGTGACCTAAATATATCATGCTCTTTTGTACATGTAGGTTGTATTGCTGGTTGAGGGGGCTGGATCTCATTTAGTGATGTCTGCTTAGGGTGGAAAAGGCCTTTTCTCACTTTAAGTGAATTCCATTAATGATCTAGTCATGGAAGGTTGGGTGAAGTCAGGAATGATGTTTATGTGCAAGTTCGGTTCTCCTTGAACAATTGTAGATATAGGAATGAAAAAGACAAACCTAGGAACTATCAAATCAGAGAACTAAATGACAGGTTCTCTAATCCTGCATTTCATACCTGGCCTACTGTTGACTTTCCCTGGAATTATGACAAACATATACCACGTTCTCAGGAATGAATTTGACTCCTACTTAAAAACAATTACCTTAAGACCCTTTTGTCTAAACATTCCCTTTAAAATGGGCTCCTGGGTTAGTTTACCTGTTGTAGAAGCACATAGACCACCTAAGAAGCTCTTTCACTAGGACCTGACTCATAATGCTGATTAATGGAGACCCTGTACATTTTCCAGGAATATAAATAGCATGTAGCATTTTTATAGCAAAAATATATTTCTGTCATCACCTAATTCAGCCAAAAAAAAAAAAATTGCTTTCAAATGAAGAAATACTGCTATCTCCTTTAAGCAATCTGAGAAATTGCATTGAAGTCATTTTTACTCTTTTTAACCCTATGGTCTTAGCTACTACTTGAAGTTTAAAAAAAAAAAAACCTGTTTTAAGGAAGATGGGTCATAAAAATTGACTTTTCCAAAGAGGTAAGTCTTTGTATGTGTTTCTCATAGTTTATGTCATAAATTCACCCAGAATTTATATAAAATAGTAATACTTAAGGAGGGTTAATGCCCTGGATTTCTCTCCCCTAAATCTCTTTGTGTTTGTCTCTCTGTCTGTTTCTTTATCCTTGTCCCTGTCCCTCTCTCTCTTTCTTTCTTTCTCATTTTAAAGACTAAAAGTTATAAATAAAATTAAGACCAAGTTTAAAATAAATCAGATTATTAGCAGTTTTTTTTTAAAGGAGAGAATATTAACTGCATTCTTCGTAAAAGATGAACAAAAATATTTAATAAATAATAATTTATTTTATTCTGCAATATTTAAAAGGTAAGTTCAATCTTCATAGAATTTAGTATTGTTTATTATCCTGCTCCAGTAATATATAGAGTGAGCACCTTAATGATTTAATGGACTTAGAGAACACCTTGCCTAATGCCTTAATTTAAAAAAAAGAAAACTTTTTATTTTGTACTGGGGTATAACAGATTAATAAACAATGCTGTGAAAGCTTGAGGTGAACAGCAAAGGGATTCAGCCACACATATACATACATGTGCTGTGCTGTGCTCAGTCGCTTCAGTCATGTCAGACTCTTTGCAACCTTATGGACTGTAGCCTGCCAGGTTCTTGTCCATGGAATTCTCCAGGCAAGGATACTGGAGTGGGTTACCATGCCCTCCTCCAGGGGATCTTCTCAACCTGGGGACTGAACTTGCGTCTGCCGCAGCATCTCCTGCATTGCAGGCAGATTCTTTACCTACTGAGCTACCTTGGAAGCCCCATATATGTACCCCATCCCCCCCAAACACCCCTCCCATGCAGGCTGCTACATAACATTGAGCAGTAAGTAGGTCCTTGTTGGTTACCCATTTTAATACAGCAGTGTGACACGTTCATCCCAAACTCCCTAACTAGCCCTTCCCATCCTTCCTTTCATCAACCATAAGCTCATTCTTGAGGTCTGTGAGTCTTTTTCTGTTTTGTAAGTAAGTTCGTTTGTATTGCTTCTTTTTAGATTCCACATATAAGCAATGTCATGCAATATTTCTCTTTCTCTGTCTGACTTACTTCACTCAGTACAACCTTCTCTAGGTCTGTGAATGTGTGTGCTCAATCTCTTCAGGCATTTCCGACTCTTTGTGACCCCGTGGACTATAGCCAGCCAGGCTCCTTTGTCCATGGGATTTTCGAGACAAGAACTGGGTTGCCATGCCCTTGCCACCAGGGAAGTCCCCTCTCTAGGTCCATCCATGTCCTAATGCCTTAATTTTATTTAGGAGAAAGACCCCAGAATTTCCCCAGCATGACCTGAGAACGTTATAATAGAGCTGATGCAGAGGCCTATTACTCCTGACAACCCATTTCCAGTTTCTGGGTGTGTTATTGGTCTGCTGACTCTTCTATGTAAAGAATTCTATGGCTTTGTTGTATTAAAAATCAACACAAAGTATGTTATAAGAAAGTACATCCTTTGCCCTTTATTCTTCAATTACTTCAATTAAACAGAGGCTCACCATTTAGTTAGTTGAATGCAACTCATTCACAATTGCCCAGCCCTGAAAAATTAAGGTGTAAAATAGCTGACTTTCGGAATGGCAGGCCAATACTCTGCTGTATTTTGGATAATCTTCTCTAGCCCCTTACTATTAACTTAGCGTTATTGAGTTTGTTGGGGAAAAGTACATTTGAGTAGAAAAATCTGACTTCTGTCTGGATTTTATATAAATTTTCTCTTTTCCAGCTGCTCTTGAAGCACAATGATATTTTTGATTAAGTTTCTTAATTTTCAGTCAATAAATTCATCACGGGGCAATTTATAACATTATTGCTTCTTCAGGTGACTAAACTTTAGAACACAGATGCACCATTGTTCTGGCCAAGGAATTGTTTGAAAAGCTGGGGAAAACATTTGCAGATGAGTACATTTTGGGAAACTGTATAACGTGAGTGTAAATAAGCTTCCCATGCATGACTCACTGCCATATCTTTGCAGACAGACCGAGCAGAGGAAATAAAAACTCTGCATTTTGGTAATTCTTTTCTTGCAGAACAACTTGTTAATACACAGAAAGGCATTTCAAATTTCGATTTAAATGGGAATAGGTGAAATCAAATGAATAATTGGAGTGCCATGTTCACATATTAGTGGGTACAGACTCTTTGATACTTTACAAAATAGTTCCTAACACTTTAAGCTGGTGAAGCCAAAGCTACTGGCCTGTCAGACAGGTAAGTGCTATTAAGTTGAAGTGACTAGAGCATAAACTGAGGTTTAGAAGGCTTAAGATTTGACTGACAGACACATTTATCATGATGTGATTAAAGATAATGAATTGATCTGCTCTGTGTGAAGGAATCACAACCACATTTTGCTTCTTGTGAAAATGAAGGAGTGATTTCTTTGTGGTTATCCTTTAATTCTTACACAGGGATGTTTATTCATGTCACTTGTAGACTTCGTCTGAAACTTTAAAGTTTTAGGGGGGAGGGGCTGCATATTCCTATCAGTATTTTATTTTTTCAGGTCTTTATTTCATTTGTTACAATACTGTGTCTGTTTCTGGTTTGTTTTTTTAGCTGAGAGGCATGTGGGATCTTAGCTCCCCAATCAGGGATCAAACCCACATCCTCTGCATTGAAAGGCAAAGTCCCAGCCATTGGACCACCAGGAAGGCTCATTCATCAGTATTTCTAAAACACTGGAGGGCTAAATGAAACACGCTCTATCCTCCATCATTCAGTTTGCTAGACAAATCTGTAGAAAGTAAAGTACATGTGTTTAGTGCTTTTAACTTTAGTTGCTTCCATCATAGCTATTAATTCATATGTAGTTCAGATAAAATATCACCAAAGAGTATGAGAATTATTTCAATACTCAAGGCACACCTGTTTGAGGTAATATTTAATTCATGCAGTTTACCAAAATTGCATGATGTCCGCTAAGTATAAATTATTCTACATAATGAAGTGCAAGGTCATTTAAAAAGACGAGCAAGCATGAGACACACACACACTTCCTACTGCTGTATCTCTATCATGTATTGAAACTAAAGCCCTGAATGGGGCCATATTTCTGTATCTATTGAACACGATTGTGGGAAAATGTCCTTTCCTTTCTCTTTAAACTGGAAGACACAATTTAAAGAGATGTCAATCCAGAATACCACATTCTCATATTGATTAAAAAAAAAAAATGCTTGATGAGGCTCTTGCTTGTTTCCACAATTCAAAGACCTGAATGTGTAGAGAAGGGGTGAGAAGGAAGCTGCGGGGGTAGAAAGACAGCACCTGCCCAGTCTAGGTAAATGGAGTTTAAGTCTTGTAATATGTAAACATTTTTCAAATATTTTCTTCACAGAACTGTTTCTCTCAGTCAAATGCAAAAGGTCTTGAAATTGATTACCAGGGGATTCCATTCCCAGATTGACTCAGTTGAAACATGCAGGTGTATAGCTGGGCAGAACTCACACTGGTTCCCCTTTTTTCCTCCATTCTTGTTATTTGAGTCACCAATTTGAAATGCACCATTACCACCAAATAACTATTTAGCAGTATACAATCACACAATTGTGTGAAGGGACAAACATAATGAAGGACACCCTGGAAATAGGATCCTTCGTTCAGGGCACTTACCCTTCCCTGAAATGATTGAGAGTTCTGTAGCTTCTGTAACAGTCTTCTCTCAACAATTACCTTCAGCTAATGGTATGCTAACCTGAACAGGAAATCAAGTCTTGGGATGAATAGATCCATTGGTCCAAGTGACAGAGAGCCCAGCACAGTTTTCAAATTGTTTCAAAAGAGCCAATGTTCTCATTACATAATTATAGTTCAACGAAATTAAGGACTATTGATACCCTTTCTGATTTTACATCACTGCTTTTTCATTTCAATATTAATGATGTATCTTATTGCTTGCATAGGTAAAGTTAGGTACTCAGCATTTATTGTCTCTTTCTGACACCCTCCTGTTTCTTGGCTCACACTGTGTTTGTAAACTAATATAAAACCTAGGGTAACCATTTATGAAATATTTCTGAATAAAGATTATTTAAAAATTTGAGATCATTCTTAGAGGATGCTTCTAGAAGATATATTTTAGGTGAATCCTCCAAAGGGACTCAAGAAAATAGTAATGCAAAATCGTGAAGGTCAAGGGCTCAAGGAATTCATATTTAAAGCACTGTTTTTTTTCTCTTAGTCAGTGTTTAATAACATTTAGCCTTCTGAAGGATGTCTTTATTGTCTGCTCAATTAAGAGCATATCCCCTATCTTTAGATCAGTAGTTGAAATCTTCTCCTGACCCTGCCTCTAGCATGTGTATTGCTAGGCTTTGTGACATGAATTGGGAAAGTTGAACTGCATGATGATCCAGAGAGCCCTCACGGCATTTTCCTATAAATTTAGGACAGTCAAATTTGACAAGCCATGAAAAACAGTCATTCCTAGAACTCCCCTGTCTTAAAACATAATTCATAATACAACTGAGAAATGATTCTTTCAGAAACTAGAATTCAGAGAGCTTCTTCAGTTATAGTAGAAATATTTTGAGGCAAATTTCCAATTTGTTTTCAGGTGTGCTGTTTTATTCGCTTTCCCCAGTCACTTGTGGGGACTTTAATGCAGTGTAAGTCCCACAAGCGACTTTCATTCCTCCACTTTCATGCAGGAATGCACCTAACTCAAGGACAGATATATGAGGTGAGATACACGCTATAAGGAAGAGTAGAAACAGCATGAAATCTAAAGAGGAAGCAATGGAGAGTCAAGTTATAGGTAAATGAATTGGCTATTTAGATTTTCCTGGAAGAATTTCATGATACTAAATATAATTTTCCAAACCTTCTAAAATCCTATATATCCATGAATAAAATAGATAACAAAATTTTATACATTCATTCTATGGACTCCCATTGCAGCTATGAAAAAGAAGTGTTAGAACAATGTGCATTAAATAATGCTCATAATGATTTAAGAAAAAAAAGTTGTGATACACTACATAACTCATGACGCATTAAAAAAATAAACTGTAGATATATATGTGTGAATATGTTTACATAGCTTCCCAGGTGGCACAGTGGTAAGGAATCCATCTGCCAGTGCAGGAGATGCGGGAGAGGAGGGTTCGATCCCTGCGTTGGGAAGATTCCCCTGGAGAAGGAAATGGCAACCCACTCCAGTATTCTTGCCTAAAAAAATCCCATGGACAGAGGAGCCTTGTGGGCTATAGTCTATGGGGTCACAAAAGAACTAGACGTGCTTTAGTGACTAAACAACAACGTATGTTTAATCAAGTCTAGGAAAGGTTTGGGAGGATAGAAACAGAATTTTAATCTTGGTATTTTACTGGCTGTACCAAGTTAGAGTTTCAGCATTTTGAGAAGTAATTTTTTTAAAGGAGAATTTTAAAAAATTGTCAAAATTTTAAGTTTTCTTTGAAATATTGGTGTGAAAATGTTTTTGTTTTTTTTTTTTGAGAGACTGCATCTTATTTTTAAGGGCTTAATTGAGTCTGACGGCAGGTTTCCTAACTTTTGTAGAACTGTTTCTCCATCTATTAAATGGAATAACATTGAACACAGATGCTTGATGTAGAAATTAGTAATATTATCTAGGATTTCTAGTCACCAAGTGACAGTAAATTTATAAGTTGATGTGTCTGTTTATACTCTAAATGCCTAGTGATTGTAGTTAAAATATTTTTTCCACTTTTATTTAAATTAAAAACTTTTTTTGCAATATGTTGGTTTCTGCCATACAACAATGAAAATCAGCCCATCAACTGATGAATGGATAAGAAAGCTGAGATATATATGTGCAATTGTATATTACTCAGCCATAAAAAAGAACAAATTTAAGTCAATTCTAGTGAAATGGATGAACCTGGAGTCTGTCACACAGAGTGAAGAAAGTGAGAAAGAGAAAACCAAATGTATATTAATGCACATATATGGACTCTAGAAAAATGATACTGATGAACCTATTTGCAGGGAAGGAATGGAGAAGCAGATGTAAAACATTTTTTAAAAGAAATAATAAATGTCATAATGAGGTGATTAAAATATTAAGTATTTCCCTGGACTAGAAGTGGAACTGAAATACAAAGCAATGAGTGGGGCTGAAGTCAAGGCTTACCAAACTGTTTTTCACTATTCTGTTGTACTGTGCTACTTTTAGGTACCACTCTCATGGGATGATGGAAATTACGAGAACTCAATGAGAGAAAGAGGATGGGAACTAGTTTCTGGGTTTAAAGTTTGATGTTGAAGGCTGTTACTTACTTAAAGAAAGCTGAAAAATATTGCTGCCGGTGGCATATGTCGATAACATGGGTTATAGGTCAAGGAAGACAGACTAATACAAATATATTTCTCCAACAAGAAACCAAATCTAATTATTTTATTATAATGAAAATAAATTTGAAAGTAACAATGAAAAGGGAAAAAATTCCTATATATTAGGGAGCTAAACAATACATAACTACGCCACCTATGCATTTAAAGGAAATCTCAGTGGGGTTTATAAAAGTGATTTTAGTAAATGACTAAGAAAATACTATTTAACAAAGCTTCTTAGATATAGTTGAAGTTATCCTTAGAGATAAATATACAACTTTAACTGATTTTAAAAACTGAAAGTAAATTTGTCCAACTAGAAAAATTCACCAGATTGAATATAAAATACATAGACTATAAGGAATAAAAAATAAGAGCAGAAAGAAGGAAGTAGAAAACAAAGTGATATTAGAGTACATCAAGCAAATCAAATTGTTTTTTGAATTAAATATGTATTGGGAGGAAATGAGTATATACTATGTTTACAATGAGAATACAAAAGGCACAAAGATGGATATTCCAATCAAATTAATCTGCAATTCTAATAGAAATACTAACAGAAGTTTCATGACATTTAATATGGTGTCTAATATTCATCTGGTGAATGGCTAAGACATCCTGAAAGGAAAAGAAAAAAAAAATAAGTATAACTTATCCTTCTGAATATCAAGATTTGTTCTAACACTGTAATGAATAAAACGAGATAATGTTGGAACGGGAACAGAAATAAACCTACGTATATGTGGAAAAATCCATATTCAACAGATGTAGAATCTCTTCTAGTTCTATTTGTAAGCAGCACAATGTCAAGGTAAGTCAAATGAATCAAAATGCATAACCTTAGTATTCTTTTTCCTCTTTAATGAAATCAGTGGTCCTGTATATTTCTAAGAATGCACTGACTTCAAGTGAGAAAAGCTAGTAGAAAGACCAACAGCAGTGGGTTCCTACTCTGTTCTTTCTCTATCCATGGGGGATTCTGGGGCATTAAGCAGTAATGAGGTGGAGAAAAACCAAAGGTATAGCTAATATCTCTTAACTTCTTGTTGACACTCTCATACTTTAGCCCACATAATTAATAAATTAGAAGTGTCACATGATTGAAAATTAATCTTGAATTGCTTTAGAATTCAAAATATTAAACTTCTTTCTGAAAGTAAATAATGTTTAATTAGTGATTAATTAAGGTCTTGCTCAGTCCATGGACTAATGTCCAGTAAATTTTATATATTTCTGCACTCAGAGGTTTCCTGGCTTAAAGTAGAGATTATACTTTCAAGGCCCTTTTAATAAAGCTCTTAAATATCCAGTCTACTAAGTTGTTTCTTGCTGCTATGAAGACGGGAGATCTCCTTCAAGAACTAAGTGAGTCTCAAGACTGTTGAGACTGGGAGCTGATGGATTAGATCATTAGGTAAAATGCCTCTAGAAGTAAGATTTGCCAAGTTTCTAATGTTACTAATCTTTAGTGCACCATAAAAATCGCTGTGGATTTACGTGGAGCAATTATTTTGAGTACAAGGAAGAAAATCTCATTACTCAGAGTTATTACTAATAATCACCATCATTAACATTACTGGCAAGAGGGCAGTTATATGGCAAATTATACTAGGTTAGTACCAGAGACAGAAAACAAAACAAAAATCCTCCCCTGAGGGCCCATAGTCAGTGCCCCATTTGCATAGACAGTCTGTAGTAATGAGCTGTCTGTTAAGAAGTTCTGGAGATTTGTTATGAGTCTCTTCAAAGAGGTGAGTTCCCTAGTTTCTGTCTTTTAAACTCTTCTGAAGTTTAATTGGGTGTAAATGCAGTTGCTGCCTTTCTTATTGTTCAGTTAAGTGAAATTTCAACCTCACGTCAATATGGAAAAACTTGGCTAGTTTCTTAGGGGAAATGCATTGTGCAGAGAACAAACATAACACAAGAACTAGCTTCATTCACAAACACGTGAACCAGACTGTTTTCCAGAAAGCTGTTGTAAGTAAATTTTATTGTTGATAGACATATCAGTCCAAAATCCTTCTTGAGAAAGCTGAAGTATCAAGAAATATTGTACTTGAATTGCAGGAAAGTCGAGGTAGGAATTGCACTGTGAATTAACAAGACGATCTGTAATAAAATGACTGTCTATTTCCTGCCCCTGGGTAGATGATGCATTCAATTCCAACTATAATTTTTTAAAATATATATTTTATTATAGATCCACCTACAAGTTTCATACATTAAGATTCAAAATTCTACTGTATTATGATAAATTAAAATTTTTTCTTGTTTAAACTGAATTTTAAACTTTGAAAGATTTGAAACATTGCTAGAATCTATGATGGCTATGTCAGAAGACTTCAGCTTTGACATCTTAACATGTACATGATCAGATGAAAGAAAAGAAATGTACTTACAAACACAAAGATGTTAAAGTGAGATTAAAACCACCAAAGTCTAGAGTGTACTCTGTGCACGATAACTATCTTTGTAAGAATCCCAAGAAATGAAATGTCTACGTCAGAAAGATGGGTTTGATAAAATATAAATATGAGGCAAAACCAATTTGTGGGTTAATTTCAAAGAATTGTACTGTGAACTGAAAATTATCTAAAATCTCTTACTTATTTGGTAATACATTTAGAAATGCTGATGACATAGAGTTTCTTATTAAAATCATATGTAAGCCAGGCTTTAAAAATATATGTATGTGTATTTATATGTATTTAGTTTAATTTAATTTTTTTTTGGTTTTGTTAAGGGCTAAGGTGCACATATTCCCTTCTATTTAGATTGACGTTCTTAGAAAACTAATCAGATAGCTGTACTGATAAAAACTGTCTGCCATGTAAAACATTTTTTCCAGAAAGATATTTAAATAATAATTCTAATATCAGAGAATTTGAGATGAGAAATGCTTTACTCCCCTGAAAAAGTAATCAGATTTCCCCTGGACTTAAAAAAACTTTTAACCGATGGATTTTAATTAATCTATTTCCCAAGATTTAAATGTTGGTTTATCAGATTGTTTATTGCATGGTTTATGTTATTTTAAAATATTCATTTAGATTTCTGTTAAAAAAAAGATGTAGTAGAGAATAGTGTTTTAGAAGCTACATAGTTACAGATCTGTGGTTGAATTGTACTACTGTAATTTTACTAGCTAAACAATTGGTTTAACACTACTAATCTCATAAATTTGGTGTAAGGATGAATTGAGATCATACACATAAGGTACCTGACAGGTAATAAACACAATTATTGGCAGCAATTATTAATATCAATAAAATAATGACTTTATTCTTTGGCATAGACTAAGGGAGTTGAGGTGGGCTTTCCAGAAATGTGTCAGGATTAACCTGCAGGTGTGCCATGATATTGACCTGCTCAGCTTCTTCTGCACTTGGATTAGGACATCTGGAGCCTGGATGACCACAGGCTTCCTACATGCTGTCTTATAATTTACCCTAAATAGGATGATTTGTAAATTTTTGTTTTTGTATGAGAATGATTGGAAATAATTGGCTAAGGAACTCCAGAAGATAAAATTCTACATTAAGAAATGAGGTAGAAAATAGATAGACAAATAATCACTACTTGAGACTTATTCACCTGTAGAGATGAGTTTATTATGAATGGCCGGGTGTCCTGATTTCCCTTACTGCATGAGCCTCCAGTTTTCTGTCTTAATATTCACCTCTTAGTAAACATAATAGAAATAAGGACTGAAATGAATACCTTTATTTGGGTAAATCTCTGTTCATTGCTTCACTCATTTCTTTTCATATTAATTGTGTGAGATGACTTCAAAATCTTAAAAAGGAATTTTAACCTGACACTTTCAATATTTAGGATGGTAAAATGGAAGTATTGCTTAACCTAACTTCTGCTTTGATTTGTGTGATTTTTTCATCAAGAATTTCAGAAGTATTATGATATATTTTCCTTTTAGTATCTTAAAAATTTTACTAAGCCATGTAGATTCAAAAGGCAAAATGCTAGGAAGGGAGTGAATGCCTGGGTTCTAATGCCTGCTCTACATTTCACATAGATCCTTCTCACCTAGACCTGGTGCTTTTCAAAGAGAAGAATGAAAGAGTGACACAACTAATTTAAAATAACTAAATGTATACCTTGTGTTAACCGTCTAGTGTATGTACATTCCCAAAGGCTGAAAGAAAACTTTTGAGAAAAAACATGTGAATGTTCGAAAATTGTATAGATTATTTTCTTGAACAATAATTGGGAGGTGTTTTGCTTTTGGCAGATTGTCTCAATTCAATGGGTAAAACACACATATTCCTTTAAAGTGGAGTTAGAAGATATCTGAGCTGGCAAGCTTATTAGATGACATGGATCATACAAGTAATTTGGTATCATCTTCATTTTGGGGAGAGAAATAATGTTAGCTTGAAAAATGAATCATTTATATAATTTCTTTTATATTTACTTCAGTTGGTAGGTTTATTTATAGTCTCAGCATATATTCTTTCATCAGCCCCATATACTGCTTTGGATTGATTTTGGAGTATTTTTTAGTAAAACATATTTACCAAAATAGGTAATAGAGCTTTGCTATGGGAAAAGCATCAAGCACAGCCTTCAGTAGTCTGGGGCCCTTAAAACAATATGCTTCTGAAGTTCAGATGAACTTTTATTTTCTTGAGGATATTTTATTCATCTTATATCACAATCAGGTATGAAATATATTGTTGCTAAAAATGCAGTCTATTTGACAAGGGAAATTTCAATTATGTAGAAACATAATTCTAGAAAACTCAAATGCTAGAAAGTAAAGGAATTTTCACTGTTTTTGCCCTTGTCAGCAGAATAAACCTTCACCTTGGATAGGTTGAATCACCTATTTTCCTTCTGTTCAACTTACGTTTGTTTCCTAATTGAGAAGTTGGGGGATGAAGAGTCTTTTCGTGTCTGTTGTCACTGCTAACACACAGTGGTCTTTACGTATGTCCAGTGTAGATTATTTTAGGGCAATTAAGGCATTTCTAAAAGCAGAGATCAAAACCTGCCTGCCTCTTCCTTACAATGCACACGAATTGATTTAAGATTTTCTCAGTCACTTGCTTTCTTTTCATTTGCCAGAATAGCTCTAACGATTACCCTCTTCTCATCATCCCTATTTCTAACCCTTCATTTTTCACTTCAGTGACCCTTTAGATCTTCTCAAATTTCACTACATCAAGAAACTGCTTCCCCATGAAAAAGGACTGAATGCATTATCTCGGCACAGCACCTCTCATAATTATTGTTTACTTTTATATTTCATGACTTGACTATTTAAAAAACAATTATCTCATTTACAGAGTCAGAAACATTTAGATCCCTCTGCTCTTGCTTTAATATTCCTTAAATTCCTTAATAGTTTCTAACTTATCTCAGAGGAGTCATTTCTAGTTCTTAATGTTTTTGCTGCCTGTGTTTTCAATGATTTAACTATACATCAGTACTTCTAAAAGTTCATAGAAAGAACAAAAGGGAAGAATAAAGCCGGGCAATTTTCCCCTCTTCAGTTCCTCTTATTAAGAATGGCTAAAGTTGAGTTTAAGCTGATCCCTGCTATGCTCAGAATAAATGATGGTTACTTCAAATTCTTGTACTATAGTTAAAGTAGACACACGTAGTTTCTCATTAGGAGATTATTTAAGATTGTTTATCTTGTATGCAGAGTTGTTAAAATAATGTCACTCAGTGATTAAATTGTGCAATAGCACAAGGATTAAGTATCTAATAGCTTTTCCAGGTAATGATGGATGCATCATTATGGTTTACTTGCTGAATGCATGCTAGTTTATAAAGTTCTATCTAAACTGTTCTTGTTCTTGAGCAGTGCATTATTTAACGGACTTCTAAATAATTTCTATATGTCCATTAAAATCCTACATTAACAGCTTCCATGACATCCTGTCTATTTCATCACCAGAGAGTTATTTATTCTCCTGGAATCCAAATTTCCACATCTATAAAAATGAAGATAATAATACAGACCTGAAAGTTACTGTGAAGCTTAATTTCAGTAGGGGGCATTTATAAAATTCTCACTTGACAGAAGGTAGATACAGGCAACAGTAGAAGTTGCTGTTCTATTGCTAAAGGAGGTGAAAGAGGCAAACATGGAGGGGAAAGAGAGAAAAATGATGCAAGTGGTCAGTTGTATTTGGTGGCTTTGGTCCTTACCAGGTTTTCTCTTTAGAGGGGTACCCCTCATTCAGATCCCAAGCCTCTACTGTCTGTAATATCAATATCTGTCTTTGGATGAGAGGAAGGTGTCTGGGGTTAGTGGAGGATGTTTATTAGAGGTCAAATCAAATCGAGTGTGGTTTCAAAAAAGGGCTTGTCAGTGACATAATTTGTAAAAGATGTGGTAAGAGAGGCATGTGGTAAGAACATATGTCCAGGGTAGGATGAGGGTGGTAGGTACGGTGAATAAGACATGTGATGGAGATTATCCTACGAGCTTGGTCATCGATAGTCCTATTGTTTCCTTTTTTCCATACTGTGGATCAAGATCCATTAGTGGATCCTGAATTGACATGAAAACAATTGTGGGTTATTATCAGAAATTGTTCTTTCCAACAAAGTTAAGCAGAATAGAAAATATTAGAGGATTAATTTTTTGCTCTAGTTATGTGTGTGTTTCATTTACTATAAGTGGTTGTTAAGAAAAAGAAAAGAAAACTACAGAGAACATTCTCAGGTACAATACTCTTGGCAATACCAGGTCTTAAAAATCCAGAAATACAGAACAACATTTTGGTTGAAATATGACTTTTGAAGCTTTTAAATATTCAGTTTGTATAAACCACAGTCAGTCACTGACTAATGTTCGTTTAAGTGTCTCTAAGTGGTCCTGTTAATGCTTCCACTGACTGATTCTGAAATGATACTATACTATACTATATTCATTATGAAAGTGATACTATATACATTATGAAAGTTGGATCTTTAATAATTCATGGCAAAACAAATACAATATTATAAAGTTAAAAAATACAAAATAAACTAATTTAATAAAAAAAGAAAAAATAATTAAATATGAAAACAAAAATAATAATAATTCATTCAAGTGTGAAATAAAATGTTATTATTCTCTCCCCACCCCTCAAAAATCAAAAGGCATTTGCTTCAATATAACAGGTAGGACCAGGAAATTTGCTACATAGTCGTGGTAGCTGACAGCTACAGCCTGAGATGAGCACCTTGGATAGCTCCAAAACAAGCAAGTGGCTTTGGACAAAAGAAAGTAACACTATTTATTTATTTATTTTTTTCTGAAGTCAGTCTTAATCTACAAGATCTAGTACCTCTCAGTGTGTTAAGTTGCTTCAGTCTTGTTCAACTCTTTGCAACACTATGGACTGTAGCCCACCGGGCCCCTCTGTCCACGGGATTCTCCAGGCAAGAATATTGGAGTGGGTTGCCATTTCCCTCTCCTGGGGATCTTCCTGACCCAGGGATCGAACCCACATCTTTTATGCCTCCTGCATTGGCAGGTGGATTCTTTATCACTAGCACCACCTGGGAAGTCTTATCCTTTCAAAGTAGGCCCTTTAATTTTAAAGTGATAAATGCACATAGGTTAGAGCTTTGTCTCCATCCCTGGAAGTCTCCTTAGACTTATTTTCTGCAGATGTTAATTTGTATTTTCTGTAAGTAGTAATCCCAAAGTCAAAGGAGAGCTTTAGATCCACAGTTGGATCAACAGGGGTATTGGTGTCATCCTTTGAGTTCCTTGAGTTTGCCTTCAAAAGGTTTCTCTCTCTTCTGAAGTACAAAGTCTTTGCCTAGATACCTCTCTGCCTTCAAAGGACCTATCTCTTTCCAGGAAGTCAGTGAGATGCAGTACAAAAGTGCTGGATTTTCAGTATGTGGCACAAGTGTTTGGTCTCAGCTCTGTCAACTACTAGCTGTGTAGTCTTGGGATAATTATTTAAATAGCTTGGAATCTAAACGTTCTGAAATATTGATTAATATCATCTTGTTGGCAGAGTGGGAAAGAATACTCCTGCCAATGCAGGAGACGCAAAAGACACAGGTTCCCTTCCTGGGTTGGGTAGATCCCCAGGAGTAGGAGATGGCAACCCGCTCCAGTATCCTTGCCTGGAAAATTCCTTGAACAGGGGAGGCTGGTGGGCTATAGTTTATGGGGTTGCACAGAGTCAGACACAACTGAGCATACACAGCACAGCACAGCATATAATTCGTAGGTATTCAGTAAAAATGAGATGATATTTATAGAGTCAGTTAGTAAAAGCTAAAGATAGGCATAAATGTAATGTCATCTCATCCATATAGATTTAAATTTGCATTTTTATATCTCATTATGGAATTAAGGTATTTTCTAAAAGTTAGATTTAGGATTATCAGGTAAAATTATCAGGTAATATTTTGAAACTTTAGATTTCTTGTTATCCTTTCTTATTTTCCATGGCATCTCCTTCCTAAAAACTTCATTATATTTCCAGGTGTTGACGATTTCATTTTTATATTCGGAAAATGATGTCCACAAGTTTTGGGGATAAATAGTAAATGGAGACTGGGGTTAGGTATTGTTGGCTTCTTCTTGCCATATATCTGGTCTGGGATCCTGTCCTACCTGCTTTCAGCTTCATTCTTTAGACTGTTCACTTGGTATTTTTATTCTTCTTCTCTTCCAAAGCTCACAGGTGATCTTCCTGAATTCTCCTCTCTCTTCCCCAAAGTGTGGTCAGCCTGGGATCCAGGTCTGGTTCTTTTTATGCTCTTTACATTATTTTTACTGCCTTTCTACCATGTTCCTCCCCACTGACCTCCAGTATGCTAACGGTGCTACTGTGTAACACCATGACTTCTGTTCTATGTGGCTCATGGGGTAAAAGGCACATCTACTTTTATATCCATCATATTTGTATCAGTATCCAGAGTTCTAAGGCATTGGACCAGGAATTATTTCTCTTTTCCCTTCCAGGCATTTCTCCTTTGGATTACTAGTGTATTTCTCTCACGAGGCTCATCTTTTCTACAACACACCTGATAACCTTGATAGTGTCTGGGTTTCATCTTTTCTTTGTTTGTTTTTTCAGCGTTTGTGGTTTAAATCATCTTAATCAAATAAGGCAGAGTTTGTGTGATTTAATACCACTCAATCCTGTGCCCACCTAGAGATGATCAGTTGCAGTATCCATGTGAGTCCTAAGCATTCAGTTCAGTTAAGTCATTCAATGGCGTCCGACTCTTTGAGACCCCATGAACCGCAGCACGCCAGGCCTCCCTGTCCATCACCAACTGCCGGATTCTACCCAAACCCATGTCCATTGAGTCGGTGATGCCATCCAACCATCTCATCCTCTGTTGTCCCCTTCTCCTCCTGCCCTCAGTCTTTCCCAGCATCAGGGTCCTTTCAAATGAGTCAGCTCTTCGCATCAGGTGGCCAAAATATTGGAATTTCAGCTTCAACATCAGTCCTTCCAATGAACACCCAGGACTGATCTCCTTTAGGATGGACTGGTTGGATCTCCTTTCAGTCCAAGGGACTCTCAAGAGTCTTCTCCAACACTTTTATTAAGCTTGGTTTGATGCCAGACCCTATTCCCAACATGAAGAGACAGAAATTACTGTATATAGTGATCACTGTCTATGGTTTTAGAGATCACTGCTTTTATAGATACCATATCTGTTCCGTAAGTATTGTCTGGCATTTTCTGACTTTCCTTTTTTAAACAGGAGACTTTAAAAATTAATTTAAAATTAAGTTATTAAGTAATTAAAAATTAACTAGTCAGGCAATCTGTTATTGCAAATACAATTACCCAAAGAAAACATGAGAGAAAACAGTAAGCATTTTGATAAGAAGGAGAAAAACTTAGAGATTTTTTTTTTATGTCTGTAACATGGTTTCAGCCCACAGATGCTCTCTATTATAGAACTTCTTTTCCATTAAGAAAAATATAATCTCCATTGTAGTAATCCAGTCACCTCTTATTTACACATTTATCCCCAGGAGTAGTGAGTCAAATGAGAATTCTTCCTCTCCCATCTCTCCTAATTTCTGGCTCTTCTTGGTTATTTCTGGAAGGGAAGAGAGGAAGGTATTTTCCTGGCATGAGGGTTTGGGTGATGGCTCTATCTGATGTCTGAATTAAACAGGGATTGGATACATCTGGTCTCACAATCTCATGGCACACCCACCTCTGGATGGCTCCAGTTGCAATAAGTTCTCCATGCTGTGTGAATTGTGCTATGGAGGCTATTTTGAATCCTCTGTTGTAATCTTGAGGCCTCTTTCTATTGGATGATGCTCTTGTTCTCTGCTTGGACGTGCACAGTAAAGTTTCAGATGTCTCCTTGAAGCAGAAGAGAAAGTTTTCCTACTAGCCTTTAACTCTCTCTTCTCCAGCTGGAGATTTCTCTCATCTCCTTCCCACAGTCCAGAGAGTCTTATGTCCTCTCTGTGTAGGAGAAGAAATACATGACTTCATCATGTATTTCCTTCACATTTTGGTTTATTATAAACAGAGTCTGCCAGAATTTCACACTTCAAATGATAAAGCAAGCTTTTGGAAATCAAAAATATCTTTTTTTAATTAAAAAATATTTTTGGTTTTAAATTTTTACAATGTTGTGTTGGTTTCTGCTATACAACAATGCCAATCAGCCATAATTATATACATTTCCACTCCCGCCTTGGCCTCCCACTCCTCCCCCATCCCATCCCTCCAGGTCATCACAGAGTGTCAGACTGGGCTCCGTGTGCTACCCACAACTTCTCACCAGTTACCTATCTTACACCTGATAGTGTATATATGTACCCCAGTGTTCACAGCAGCAATGTTTTCAATACCCAGGATATGGAAGCGACCTAGATACCCATTGACAGATGAATGGATAAAGATGTGGTGCATATATACAATGGAATGTTACTCGGCCATGAAAAGAAATGAGTTTGAGTCAGTTCTGGTGGGGTGAATGAACCTAGAGCCTGTTATACAGAGTGGAAGTTAAGTCAGAAAGAGAAAAACAAATATAGTAAATTAAAGCATATATATGGAATCTACACAAGTGGTATTGAAGAATCTATTTGTAGGAAAGGAATGGATACAGATGTGGAGAATGGACTTTTGGACACAGTTGGGGGAGAGAGAGAGTGGGACAAATGGAGAAAGGAGCACCGACAAAAATGTCTTTTTTTAAAAAAAAATCTTGAGCCACTGGCTTCCTGATCTATCACTTACCACCATATAAACTCGGATAGCTACCAAGAATTGTAACCTTCTGATAACAGAGAGGATACCTCTCCTACTGATTTATGTGGCTGGTTAAACAAAGGTAACACACACGAGACCCTAGGTAGAGTTCCCGACTATGGTCAACGCTCAGTAAGGATTAGTAATTGACTTTGAAACAACATGCTCTCCTGAGGGGTATTCAGAAGCAGCAACACCACTGGACTAGCTTGGATACAGTTTCCAACTCAAAATTTCCAACTGAGAAAAATGCAGTAAACTCTTGGTATCTGAAATTAGAAATTTTTAATTTTTAAAGAGTGAGTGTGGCTTGTTGTGATTTATAATTTTGCATAGCTCTGAAGTGGAAAGTGCTAGTTCCGTGATAACGCAAGAGTGAGTCACTCAGATACTTAATTAAATTTGCAGTGAGAGATTTTCGACATCAGTACCTGAATACAACCTTCTGTTACTGATGCTTTACCGCTTTTGGTACTTCAGGGACTCACTAAAGCTCTCTGAGTGTATACTTCATGCCACTGGTCTGGTATGGTCACAGAAGTTGTCCTGGTTTAACCACCACTCTACTCTGTGATACGTAGACAATTTTCTCCTCTTTGACTCAGTTATGCAAGATCGTAATAGAAACAAAAGGAAATATTTCCTCTATTACAGAGCCAATTGGCAATAGAAAATACATTAAGATCCTTAGATATAATGTTTAAAAATAATTTAAAAGAAATTATTATATTAATATATTCCTATAACAATGTTCTCTGATTATGCTTAACTTAATTACTACTTTTGATGATGTCTTAAGTATATGTTCATAAGGCCTGATTATATTCTCCCAAAGTTTGTTTCAATTATCTTCTTATCCATTGCATTTTTGCTAATTAAAGTTTTTATGGCATTTTCATTACCTAGACATAAACATAATTATTATACCAAGCAGTCAATTACAATATAAGGATTCATGAATTATGACAGATTTAAAACATCTTTGCACCTGTCTTTCTAACCTGTAATTACTTAATTCCATCTATAACTATAGGCTGATTTCAACATATAGGCTATAAATATTAATTGCTTTATTTTCCAACATTGACTTTTTCTTCGTATTCCATGCCATTAAATCAAAAGGAAGAACATGTACTCATGTTCTTGACTTTAGTCACCAAATTGAAACTTTCCATATTTCATATGAGTGCATTATCAATACTTCTGGTCACTAAAAAAGAAGTTGGATGATATTTAAACAAAACTAAGGTGGCATAACTCAAGATGTAAGAGTGAAGTGGAAGTATGTGGAGTAACCTGATTTTGTGTGACTTATTCTTTGAAGCTGTCCAGTCATTTGGGATTGTGGAAATATCCCCAGCTTGCTTTGTTTAAGTAGTTTGGTAGTTTAAGTAGTTTTGACCATCTTACTTGAATAGGATATTTTTAAAATTTAAGTAAGAAATGTAGCATAATACAGAAAAGCATATAACATTTATGGATAGAGCTTACAGGAGTCGTGTTATCTCTGTTAATGATAAGCAAAATTCACAGGCCTTGAACTAGATTTTAATGTCATATTTCAACAAAGAGTTATTATACTATAACCAGTAGAATTTGATAGATTGACTAGAACGGATGTTTCCCCAATCTCTCACTCTGTAAGGGCACATATTCTCAGCTGTGTTGTGGTTTAAGGCACTATTTCCCCTAGTGGTAAGCAGCAGGCCTTTTGCATTAGCTGTGATCTAGGTAACTTGCTTGGGATATTCTGAATTCCCACTTGTGAAAAACAAAACATACAGACGGAGCCATGAAATTAAAAGACACTTTCTCCTTGAAAGGAAAGCAATGACAAACCTAGACAATATATTATAAAGCAGAGCCACCACTTTGCTGACAAAGATCCGTATGATCAAAGCTATGGTTTTTCCAGTAAGGATGTGAGAATTGGACCATAAAGAAGGCTGAGCACCAAAGATTTGAGACTTTCAAACTGTGGTGTTGGAGAAGACTCTTGAGAGTCTCTTGGACAGCAAAGAGATCAAATCGGTCCATCCTAAAGGAAATCATCTTTGACTATTCATTGGAAGGACTGATACTGAAGCTTCAGCTTCAATACTTTGGCCACTTGATGTGAAGAGCCAACTCATCTTAAAAGAACCTGATGCTGGGAAAGAGTGAAGGCAAAAGGAGAAGGGAGCTGCAGAGGATGAGCCAGTTAGCATCACTGACTCAATGGGCATGAATCTGAGCAAACTCCAGGAGATAATGAAGGACAGAGGAGCCTGGTGTGCTGAAGTCTATGGGGTTGCAAAGAGTTGGACATGACTTAGCGACTGAACAACACAACAATGAACAACAGTGAGCTCTTGGACCCCAGACTTAAGAGTGAAATTTCATGTGAGCTCTTGGACCTCAGATTTATGAGTGGAATTCCATATCCTATCTCATTTAGAACTGATGGCTACAGTTCCAAAGCCTGCCCCATTATCGCAGCAACACTACAGGCCACAAACCTTGAGCTCCTGTTTACTGAGATATTTCCTTTTCATTTCTGACTACTAGAAATTTCCTTTCTTGCTCTCAAACCAAATTAGTTTTTAAATATATATGTATATATTCATATTTGTTTTGATTAACACATTTTCATAAAACTGTCTTGTGCATGTGTTTCGAACAGAGGGAAGCATTATACCTGTGCTTGATTTATCACTTTGTTTAAGAACTGGTGTGCGTTGTGTGTTTGTGCACACGTGCGCATGCTCAGTCGTGTCTGACTCTTTGTGACCCCATGGACTCGGGGCTTGCTTGGCTCCTCTGTCTTTGGGATTTCCCGGACAAAAACACTGGAGTGGGTTGCCATTTCCTTCTTCAGGGGATCTTATTGACCCAGGGATTGAACTCAGGTCTGGACTGCAAGCAGTCTCTTGTTTGGCGGGCAGATTCTTTAACAACTGAGCCGCCCGAGAAGCCCAAGAACTACTGACATAACTTTTTCAAGTTACATGCTCGTCTGATAAAGAGCTCAAACCAGAACCCTGTTCGTTTATCTCTACTTCTACTCTATCCTGTTGCCTCATGACTTTGAAAGACATTGACCAAAATTTTGATAAACTGAAGTTTGAGAAGGTCATGGCATTCCCCTGATAAACTGTTCTAGTAATGTCATCTAAAAATGAGACTGGTAAAATTTGTTTTCAGTGAATTTATGCAAATTCCTAGTGGTCACAGTTTGAGGCTGGCTTTAGGTATTCTAATTCTTCCTCAAGAGCTTTCAGATAAACTTAGATCATGTCTACATTGGCAAAGCAGAGTTATCTAATAAATTCAGTACAAAATGCATTGTAGAATTGTCTAAATTGACTTTCTAGGCTGTCCAGATGATTGCTCAAGCCTTTGAATTATTGACAGTTTAGATGTGAGTTTATGATAGTACCATATTTTATTGCCTATTTCTGAGAGATTAAAGTACTGACTTTTACTGCATAGATATGCATCAGATACTATCTCTTTTGATGACCTTAGGGGCCAGTTCTGACCAACCTGAATTGATCACAAGTTTCAAGGAATGAAGAAAAGATTAGAAAAAGGGAATATTTACTATTACCTCCTAAAACAGTGCAGAAATATTTATGAAGAGAATTTTTGCATGTACATGTTTTCAAGGGATTCATAAATTGAATATCAACCTCTTTTTATAGTGTGAACTACTGGGAAACTTGCAGTATTTACATTATACTCACAGTAAAAAGTATGCTTGTTCTTGTGGGCTATGGTATTATCAGTCAATAGTCATTGTTCATGGGTCCAGAGTCTCTTTCAGTACACAGGATTTTAGAAGTCTGGGAGAAACAGGGTACTCAAAACAAGTGGAAATAACTGGTGTATTTGGTTCATATTTCTAATATTTGCATAACATTAGATTTGTGTATACAGAGTCAAGGGCTTCCCAGGTAGCTTAGCAGTAAAGAATCCGCTTGCCAGTGCAAGAGGCTCAAGAGATGCAGGTTTGATCCCTGGGTCGGGAAGACCCCCTGGAGGAGGAAATGGCAACCCACTCCAGTATTCTTGCCTGGAAAATTCCATGAACAGGAGAGCCTGGCAGGCTACAGTCCGTGGGGTCACAGAGTAGGACATGACTGAGTACACATACACACAGACAGATGCAGAGCCAGTGTAGCCTCCTGCACCTTTTTTCATATCCCCTTACACTTGTGGTTGCTGGGTAACCAATTAGCATTATCAACCTTGTCAGTTTCTTTCCGCCAACATTTAACGTTGCAAGTTCTTGCAAAATGACTTTCAGTCCGCCTCCTTTAACACATTGCTAAAGGATAATTTTTAAATGTTCTGAGGTTTTGATTTTTAAAGGCCATTTGCCAGAATGAAATCTGTTTTGATCTTCAACCAAGCGATGCGGGAGCCAGCCTCCACCTACGGTTCCTCACTCCAGGTGGACGCCAGCCCTTTCCAGACTACCTGTGGAGGCTTCTGGGGAGAACTTGCCTCAGCCTTCTTGTTCACCCTGGTCCCTCCAGCCTGGAGAATGCCAGCAAAGGCGGCAGGGGACCTCCCTTCTAGAAGAAGTTCAGAGCTATCCAGACAGTAGCAGCAGCATACTTTTGGCTACTAGCCTTATTACCTGCTCTATGATTTTCAAACGTAGCTTCACTTAAAAGAGTCATAATATGTGTTTGAATGTAAGAATTCTTAAGGCAGTTCCTTCTTGGCCTGACTTCCAATATTTAAGTTTGGATGAACTCAGGCAGGGCGAAGAAAAACATTCAAATGAACTTTAGTTTCTTTTATTTCCAGTCAACATCAGAATTGATTCTACCCATTTCAACTATGTTAAAGGTCCAATTTATTTTCTAAGAAGCTAAAATAAGTACGTTTCCCAAGAGATTTTTCTCTATTTCACTTTATTCTGGGAAACATATATTTCTGTTTTGGCTAATTACTTATGGAACACCAAAAAGCACGTGTTACAATTTATAGCATGGTTCAAAAGGATTTCCATCTTTTTACCATCCAGCTCCAGCAGAGGCCCATTTGTTCCTCTTAAGTCTTGTGCCTTTGATAGAACCAGGGTGCCTCATATTTGTTCTTGCTCCTAACATGTTTACCACTTTGTTCGCCTCCCTACTATCTACTGTCCTTTTCTCTAGAGAAACTGGCACCAAACTGGTTTGGTTTGGGAATATTATCATTTGTTAATAACGAGTTTAAGTTTTTCTCACATGATTTAAGAATGTAATTATAACATAGCATCTCAGGGTAATAAAAATGTACAATACACATTAAGTAAAGTTTTATTCAAGACTTTAGCAGCCTTGAATTCCTTCCAGGTCTTTTTAGGGGAAATTTTCACCCGCAGGGGTTGGGGAACTTGGCATGGAACATCCATTAAGTGTAACGAGGGCTTGATTCCCAGTACACAGCAGTGAGAGCTTGCCTTTCAAAAATTCCGTTTGATTTCACTTCAACAGATGGAAAAACATCTCTGCTTTGTGTTTTAGTCTTCAGTTTATGATTGGACAAGGAATAGAGTCCATGTCCCATAAGGTAGCTAGTATTAGTGAATTATTTTGTCCTTATACCATAATGTTTTCTCCCAAATTTGTCTTCCAATATAGTAAAGCACATTAGTGTACATAGATATTCCATGAATTAAACAAAAAGGTGACAAATGCTTCTTTTTGGCAACTTACGAAGGAGGCTCTTGGGTTCTCAGTGCATCCTGCCCCATGACTAGGTTGTGTTAATTCCCCTTTATGGCATGTAGTGATGGAGTGAGGAAGAGAACATCAAGGGAATTGCTGGTTTTCTACCAAAACACTCTGTTCATTTAGACTGGAACACTCTTCTGTCAGCCTCATTCTTAGCAGTTTTGCAACAAACCTAAATGCCTATGAAGTTTATTCTTCTAGTATGCATATTTTCATCTAGTTTTGTAAAGTGAAAGTGAAAGTTGCTCAGTCCTATCCAACTCTTTGTGGCCCCATAGACTGTCAATGGAATTCTCCAGGCCAGAATACTGGAGTGGGTAGCCTTTCCCTTCTCCAGGGGATCTTCCCAACCTAGGGATCAAACCCAGGTGTCTCACATTGCAGGCCAATTCTTTACCAGCTGAGCCATCATCTTAAAATGGCTGTGGGAAACATCACTGATAGTAATGAAATCTAGAATAGACTTCATTCAAAGGAGAAAGTAGGGGAGTGCGCCTCTTTTGTTCTCTTATGTTGAGCCCCACCCCTACAACATCCTGCCTCTCTGAGAATTTAAGAGTTTTAATTTCACCTGCTTGAGTTCTTAAATAAAACTAAGTGATCTCAGGATTAAGGATATGATATAACTGAGGTCCTGGAACTTTGAATATAGGTAATAATTTAATTACAAAGCATGATAGTCTTCTTTGACTGGAGTGGTTTGGGAATTTGCCAAAATTGTTATATGTATCTGGAAATGTAAAAACTATTAGGTACACCCTTAACAAGGAAAAGGAGCCAGAGTCTTTATCTTTTCCTTCCCTTGATATCCTTGCTCATCAAATTTATGTTTTTCTTTTTATTTAAAAGCTAATGTTTCTCTTGAGGAAAGAATAACTGGCCAGTTGAAAGCTCAATAAAACGACATCAAATAGTAATATTTAAATGTTTTTTAGAAACAAGGGCACACAAGAGATCCTTTGGAGGTGATGACTATGTTAATTATCTTGTCTGTGTTGTTGGTATCACGTGTGCATCTAAACGTCCAAACTCATCAAGCAACTTTGTATATTAACTATTCTTTAGTAAGATTGAAAGAAGAATTTATACCTGTATGGGAAAATTTAAAGGGTACTAGAAAGGTTCCAGATTGAAAATATTCCCCATCTATGTTGATGTTTAAAACATACCTTCCAATATACCTCTTTTGGCTCAAAGGACTTGTTTTAAGTTAAAATATAAATACAAATGCTATAGAAAAAAATTCTCATATGCAATAACAATTTTGCCATAAGGGAATTTATCCACCCCGTCTTCTGTATTTTGACAGTGTCCTAAAGCCATGAGATCAAAAGCTGATGGTACTAAAAGAGGAAATGGTAGCTTTGGAGCCCAGAGTTATGGGGCTACCTTGGCAGAGCAGATCTAGGAGAGACTTCTGGTTGGCCAGAGGCATTGTAATTTGTCACCTAAGAAAGGGATAAAGGAAGGGAACTATCTAGAGGATGCCATGTGAGAGATTAGGATCCTGGGGATGAAACTGGCTTCATCCACACTTTTGTCTAGAGTTGGTCCTAGGCATTGTTTCAGGTATAAGAATGTGTTTTGTGCTCACCATTCTGCTGGGTATTGTCAACTTTGATCTTCACACACACAAAGAAACAATGATAATGACGTGATGATCCTCATTTTAGGGTTCAGGGACCAATTGTGGGCTGCTTGCATTGGATACCCTGATGTTGTCAACCTGCTTGTCTGAGTCTCCACTTGAAAGTCAACAGCTGGAGGCCCTTTACATTTTAATCTATCTTGTGGCTGATTTTTTCAGAAGATAGTGAATGGAGTAACCAGTTAATCAGATATTATAAATTTAGTTAAGTTTCTTGGGCTTGAATTTCACTTAGCTCATTACCTCTGAAAAGCAATGTTTTGCGTTTTTAAAGTTGTTTTCTTCAAAATTCTACTCTGAATGATAAGAGTATTGAATAGCTGGCTGGAAATGAATTGGAGGGGCGGGGTTGTAAGGGCTATATTGGCCTATGAGAGTTGGCTAGTTCTCTACAGAAGTATCCGTGATTCTTTGTCAGCCAGATCCTGAGTCTATCCTGGTAAAAGGCTGCTTCTCAGCCTCCCTTGCAACATGAAGACTACATTTCACTAATGAGACATGAGCAGAAGCATGCAGGGCACCCAGAAATGTCTTCCTAAAAGAGGGGTAGGGAGTGTGTGTTTGAAGAACACTAAGAACACTCTCCCTAAGATTATGTGTTTGAAGAACACTCTTTCCTCGATCCTACTGCTGGGAACCAAAGGAGTCTAAAGTGAGAAATTCAGGGCTTTAAGCCATTTTTCCCTGGGTTTTCTATGCTATATAACCAAAACTAATTCCAACTGGAGAACAACCTTGGAAACTCTCAGCCCTTATCACCCACATGGCCCTCTTAAGAATAGAACAAAGTGACTGGAGTGACTGGATGTGCACTGGGATCAGGTGACATGGAGCCCCATCCATCCAGGGAATGGCCTCTGGCCCCCAAAGTTGTCTTCCTTGATCTGGCCATCAGCTCTGAGGTGCCGGGCATGAGAACTCTGATTAAAAGGCACACGTGCTTGCGCTTAGTCACTCAGTTGTGTCCAACTCTTGCAACCCCATAGACAGTAGCCTGCCAGGGTCCTCTGTCCGTGGGATTCTCCAGGCAAGAATACCAGAGTAGGTTGCCATTTCCTTCTTCAGGGGATCGTCCCAACCCAGGGATCGAACCCAGGTCTCCTGCAATGCAGTCAGACTCTATACCGACTGAGCTATGAGGGAAGCCCAATTAAAGGGCAGTTCTCCTATATATGACAGGGGGTAGTTGGGTTTCTGAAGCAGGTAGAGAGAGAAGGTGTAATGAATGATGGAGCTGTGCAGTCAGATGGCTGAAACCACTGCTGTGTCCTGATTGTCTTTCCAGATCTCCAGGGAGCCTGGCTGGGGAAATTTCCCTGCAGGTCTCCTGCAGGCCCCCTGACTCTCCTGAGTCCATCAGGACTGCAGGGTCTGAAGGACATCTGACAGCCCGGGGTAATCTGCCTAAGCGTGTCTCTGCTGTAGACCCAGAGAGCACACCTAAAACACGGGTGTCCCTGGAGTCCTGCACAGCACTCTCTGGAGGCCTCTGTTCTAACCATTCATAATGCTGCCCGTGACAGGAGTGGAAAGAACAACCCGACAGGAGCTCGCATGCACCAAAGATTGCAGAAGAAACACCAGCGCTTGACTATTTACTCATGCCTTTGATGTTAAGAACAGAGTAAGTCTATTTTTGGCTTTAAGTTACTTTAAATAAATAAATGTATATTTTTATGAATAGTATATGAATATATTAGAGATTATTTTATTTGTTTTGTTTGGACATGTGACTTCTCCACAGTGACTCATGAGTCTCCTGCAGCCCTCCAGGCTCCTCTGTCCATGGGATTATTCCAGCAAGAATACTGGAGTGGGTTGTGATTTCTTCCTCCAGGGGATCGTACTAACCCTGGGTTTGAAGACGTGTCTTCTGCATTAGCAGGCGGATTCTTTACCACCGAGCCACCTGGGAAGCCCAAACATTGGCATAAATGTGACTAATTTGCTGTAGGTGGCAAGGGAAAAGGACAGTAAGATTTTCAGATATCTAGAAGGAAAGGGGTTATCAAGTTACCGTAAAGTACAGTATAGGAGTAAGAAGAGTTTTAGGAAGAACAATGTGGATTTTGAAAACATGGTCATGAGGTTCCAGGGACATCCAAGTGAAGTTGGATATTCACTTGGTTTCCCAAGAGAAGTTGCCCATTTAGCAATTGCATGTGAGTCTGAAACTGAGCCAGGGGTCTAGAATGGAAAGATAAACTTGGAAATCACCAGTGTACCTATGGGCAGTTGAGACTAAGAGGGTGAAGAGATTGTCTTTTGAGAGTACAGAATAATGGAGCTTTGGAACCACTACCAGTTAGACTCAAAGAAGTAAGAGACAGCTGGCAGGAGAGGTTTAGGGGATGTCCCACATAATCTTCTAGGGTCTCTGATACATTTCAGCCCAATTCAGGGGAGATCAAACCAGTCAATACTAAAGGAAATTAACCCTGAACATACATTGGGAGGATTGATGCTAAAGCTGAAGCTCCAATACTTTGATTGAAGGCAGAAGGAGAAGAGGGTGACAGAGGATGAGATGGCTGGATGGCATCATTGACTCAATGGACATGAGTTTGAGCAAACTCTGGGAGATAGTGAAGGGCAGGGAAGCCTGGCGTGCTGCAGCCCGTGGGGTTGCAAAGTGTCAGACATGACCGAGTGACTGAACAACAAAAGAAAGGATAAAGCAGAGGGAGGGTGCCATGACGGTGCTATGGGATCACACTACCACATCTTGGCTGTATGACCCGGGACAGTCACTTAATCTCTCTGAGCCTTACTTTCCACATCTGTAAAAGGGGTAACCGTAATTGTTTCATTGTCTTCTTGTGAGGACTAAATGAGATTATGTATCTAAGGCTTCTAGCCTCTGGAAAGCTCTACTAATAATAAGATAAGCTATTATTAATGTTTTTTCTATGGAGACTTAGTGAGGCCAGAGGCTCATCAACTTTCAGTGAGTACTTCACTGAGGAAGTGCTGAGGACTCTGAAATCTTTTCAGGTCCTCAGATCCCTAGCAGAGGATGTGATCTGGGCAAAGATGAATTACATTATTTTTCTGTCTTACACTTATTTTTCTAGAAGATACTTCTCAAGGCAGATGAGAGCCTTTGTATTTTCAACCTTTAAAAATCAATTATTCCTGAGTTATTCTGCATATATGAAAAGCTCCAAATTAATTTCTACTGAATTTTCTTTTCTGTGATCAACAAAGAGGTCAGTCGGTAGAAACTATGATATTCTAAACTAGTGCTGTGTACAGCCCCTCAGAGTTCTAATTGCCTTAATTCTCTATAATTCTATTCTGAGAACCAGCATCTTTTTATACAGCCTTAAACATCTCAGCTTCTTAATATATGCGTGAATGATAAAATGTTAATACACAATTCATGTCTCAGGGTTTACATGTGATAATTCTGCACAGAAAATAGCCTTAAAATACAGAAGCCCTGGTCCCAAATGTTCTCTATTCTCATAACACACGAGGGGACAAAACCTCAGAACAGAGGTGGATCACGATATTCCTAGCTCATTCATTATATACAGTATCTCTGCCCTGGCCTTTAGATTTCCCTGTATACCTCAAGAAAATGTGGGGAGATAGATTGAACCAGCGTCTAGAGGTAAAATGATGCCACATTGCATTACCTGAGTCGCTATCTCTCCAATAGCTTTTTCTCCCCCTTCCTCTTTTTTCCCCAAAAGAGAACATCTTTGGAAATTGAGAATATTCAGTGAACAGAACTCATAAATCAAATCATTATCATTAATAATCAAAGTGAGACGTTGTAAGAAATAGCAAATTAATCACAACTGGCAGGTGAAGCTACTTCCAGCCTATGTGCTCTCTGCATACTAAAGGGAACAGAATTTTCCCCTGTGTGGTTTTATTTTTTATTATTTTCTCAGTGAACACCGAACTTTTTGGTGAACTGGGAACTGTATCCAAGCCCAAGTTTTCATGCTATAGGTATAATTGATTCTGTTTAATGAAACTTTGTTTTCAGAACCACTTTGGATCCATAATAAGCTACACAATGATCTAAAGTACTCTGCTAATACAGACACTGTATATTTACAATTGAAGGCATTTTCTAGAGAAGGAAAATAAGGAGTGATATTACAAATGTGTATTTAACTTACTATTTATGTCCTGCATTTTTGGTCTTAATTCTTTTCTTTTCTTTTTTAATAATAATTATTTGACAAGCTATAACCATAGCTTAAATACCTTTTGGGGAAAATCTAAGAAAAATTTAAACATAATATCTTCTACTCTCATAATAGCTTTCAGGCGCGCCATACTTTGAATTCTGAGAACACTTTATTTATTCCAGAAAAAAACAAACGTTTTCTAGCATAATGTTACTTTTCTGACTTTCCTGTGAAGAATGACTTTCTTTAATAGGGAGAACATGAGTACAGAACAATTTAGGTCCTGTCCAACCACACAGCAATTCTGGGTTCAAATTTGGAGAACCTGTATTCCCTGAGCCAGCTAGTACTAGCAGTGTTGTCAGAATTTTCGGTTTTGACTGACACTTGAAAAGCCATGTAAATTTTTAAAAATAGTAGAAAATAAATACTAATTTGTGGATTTTATTTTTACTTCTATATTTAATTAAAATTTACTGAGTGATATATGCGTTAGTGATTTCAGAAGGTTCAGAAATATAATAAGCTTTAGCGAGAAAGGCAAACAAAATATGTAGGGATTAGAAGAAAATAGAAGTAAAAAGCAAAGTATATTTGAGGATTGAGAAACATAATATTTCAGTAAAGCCCATGTGGTTATAAGAGTCTGTGCTTTTGCTAGGCATAACTTAACTAAGAAATGAAGGAGAAACACTGAGGCTGTCATTTTCTTTTACCCAGAATCATTTTTCCTTGCATGACTGTTACCAATTACCTTAGCTCAATTCAATAATCCTCATCAGTACTCCAGGAGTTTAACTGGAAAGCAATATTAAGGATCTAAATGTTGGGTTTTGTGAAAGTGGAATTCTCAAAATCTTTTCAGCAGATTCCTGAATTATTCAAGAGTGTCAGTATATATTTCTTTCCTATCACCTATATATGGGTATTTTCTTCCTTTTGAAAGCATCTCAATTCGGTAGAAAAGCAAACAGGGTGATTCTATGATGTGTATTCTCTTGAAGGCAGACTGGGAAAGTGGTTTTTAAATAGATAAATGCATTTTCTTTCTCTAACATTACATATGTTGGTTACTACTTCCTAACAATTTTCTGGCCTTTTTTTTTTCAGTGTATGTTTGTGGCACAATTTTTTTTTTTCTCCTTGACTTTCTCCACTAACCTTTCACTGGGGGAAATCGTTCAACATGACAAGGTTGTTTCCTACATCTGATGAGCTCTTCACTGGGGACCCAGCCCTCTCTGGAGCATTCTGATGCCCTAGAAATCCCAAAGGTAGTTTGAAGGGATAAAATCCCAACTCGTTAATGATGCACACATTTCTCAAAAGATGCGATCATTTCCATCTGAATAGCTCATTACATCAATTAACTGTGAGAAAGACATTGGCTCCTTTTGGGAGGAGCACGCAGCTCTTAATAATTCAATACTCAACTTTAAGAAGAAAAGCCAAGTAGCAGGTATGGCATAAGTTTGTTCTTTTGGTTTGTGTTTTGCAGTATTTGAGACAGCTTGTTAGAAGATGCAATGTGGCTCTTTCTAATTGGATCCAGAATATGAAGGAATGAGATGAATACAGTTTGTTCCATAACATCTCCTCGTTGGATTCCCCAAAACATTCTGTTAATACTCCCTTGGCCCTGGAGAATAGCGTTTATGGTTTGAAACCATTGATAAAGCGGCCAGTTATAATTTTCAAGGATCACATAGGCAGGTTTCTTGACTGTCTGCTGGTATATGTATATATACATATATATATTTTTAAGCATTTCTGATGTGTGAATAAGGAAATATTATTATTAAGAAAACACTAAATAAGACTGCAAACCATGGACAAGCAAGGAATAAAATGGATTCTCTGACATGATTGACTAGCTAATATAGACTTTCCTTCTTCTTTTCCTTTCTTTTCTCTCACATTCAGGCACACCCTCAGCTTCTGTTTTTCGTCACTCACGCAGGGCTTCCACAGAAACTTAAGCTTTTGTGGCCGATTACTCAGGATTTAATTACATGAATGTAAAATAGTGCCTGGGTAATAATGCACGTGGGGTTATTCAATAACACAAGGAACGTAAAGCGATTCCATATCTCCTTGAATCAGGAATATTAATTAATCATATGATGAGAATGCAACATTCTATTTACCAGTGCAAGAGGCTGCCAAGATCTTTCTGACTTTAATAATTGCACATGCTGTAGTGGGAGGAAAAAATTAATTTAGTTATTAAATTGGAGGGTGCTTTTTTCCTGTCATGGAGGAGTTGGAAAGTAGCCAGGCCATAACGTGAAAGTTATGAGGCTTGGGGTGTGGATTATTTTTATCGAAAGCCTTCTTCACCTTTAGTTAAAGAAAAGTATTAAAGTGTTGGAATGGGACACAAAGCTTGTTTCTCATGCATACTGATCACAAAGCAATCAAGTTTTTTTCCATCTTGTCCCATGTGGATTGCAGTGGAACAGTGCACACAAGGATGCCTCTCTTTTAAGGTACACACCAGCTTGAGGAAGTGCTTGCTGCCATGTACCAGCTGCAGTCATGCAATGGGAGCAGAGATAGTCTTGACAAAGGCAGAGCATTTCAGGGAAGCGCAGGTCCATGCATGGAGGGCTATGGCAAAGAGGAATGTGATGTCTTCCCATCTGACTTTCTTGCGTCCTCATCTTTATAGGCTTTTCCTGTTCCTCTTCCTTCTCTACCTTCAGTTTTTAAATTCCCTCTTGCAAAGACCACCTCAAGGGCCTCTACTGATCAGTTCAATCTGAGGAGGATTTGCTTCTGTTGCTTCCCCATCCTCTCCTGTCCTTCTTCTTTTCCTTCTTCTACCAGGATTTGAACTCAGTTCAATTTGGACCCTTTCCTAGACCTTAAATAGCATACATATATGCTCTATTTTTGGGCTTCCCTAGTATCTCAGCTGCTAAAGAATCTGCTTGCACTGCAGGAGACCCCCAGTTTGATTCCTGGGTCAGAAAGATCCCCTGGAGAAGGGATCGGCTACCCACTCCAGTGTTCTTGGGCTTCTCTGGTGGCTCAGATGGTAAAGAATCCTCCTGCAATTTGGGAGACCTGGGTTCAAACCCTGGGTTGCGAATATCCCCTGGAGAAGGGAAGGGCTACCCACACCAGTATTCTGGCCTGGAGAATCCCCATGGACAGAGGAGCCTGGCGGGCTGCAGTCCATGGCGTTTCAAAGAGTCAGACATGACTGAGTGAGCAAGCACAAATGCTCTATGTTTATGTATATATCACTTTTTAGCTCCTGCTAAACTTTCTGAGGGTGGAGATAGATTTTTCTAATCTTTGCAGTCCTAAGTGGTACGTAGAGGTCTTTTTACATCTTGGTTTTTAACCATTACTCATTGTGTTCGTTTGGAAGAACAGGGAAAGTGGGGTGGAAGTGTAACTACTCATCCCAGCAATTCATTAGCAAAATATATCTTTCAGCGAGTCATCGATGATCCTGGTCCCTAGTGCCTTCATTGTAAAGAGTATTACCCCATGCTGCTGCTGCTGCTAAGTCGCTTCAGTCGTGTCCGACTCTGTGCGATCCCATGGACAGCAGCCCACCAGGCTCCTCTATCCACGGGATTCTCCAGGCAAGAATACTAGAGTGGGTTGCCATTTCCTTCTCCAACTCTCCCATACCTTTATGTAACTAATATTGTATGGTCTGATACTGTATGCATATTTTATTTGGTCTATTCAAAGTACAGTGTTTTCCCCAAGACACCTAAAAGTTTTCATAGAAATTGTTTAATAGAAATGAAATAGAAGAGTCTAATGGAAAATAGTTTAATAGAACTAGAAGACAAGAACTATAATTTGGGTAGAAGAGAGAACTATGTATTTTTAGCTTATTACTTATTACATAAATTTTGAATTTATATTAAAAATTGAATGTAATTTTTCTATATTTTCTTTGTATTTAATAATTCCTGAATTAACCAAATTTGAGAGTAACTAATTAAGTATATATGCTAATACATGCTGAATTAACATATATGCAATAAATTTTAATATATGCACATATTAATATTCACAAAATATTATGTATGGATTCTAATTGGCTTTTCTTTAGAAAATATGGTGTTCAGAGCTTCATTGTAAATGATATTCCAAATTTAACACATCTTTAAACATTTGGGATCCTACCATTTAGCCATGGTCTATTACATGTTAAAAGATGTTATCTCAAATTTCTGTCCAGCTCTTTAATTTCATTTGAATATCCATCTTTATCTCCTGCTGAACTGTGAGGGAATTTTAAAGAAACCCAGAAGCATTTACCTGAAGCTAGAATTTCCACATTTTCTTCTCTCAAAACATATTTCCATACTTGCTTCCAAAGAATTGAATAGAAAAGAGGTTTATGATGCTTTCTGAGGGGAGCCCCGAGTGTCAACAGTATTAAACACTTAATATATAAACAACTTAAAGAAAATCCAGACCCGGGGCAAATAATTGAAGGCAGAACTTCAAAACAGGTTTGTTGGGATTACCTGTGTGGGAAGAGAATCACAGCTTTGAGCTTGAGTGACTTTGTCATATTCATTAAAAAACTGGAAATCACCATTCTCATATTTTGACAAACTACTAGATCTTGAAACAGAGTAGATAGCCAGGAAATAAACTCCTCCATATAGGGACTTTTGACAACGATGTAAGGTCAGTTCAATGAAGAAAGAATCATCTTCCAACAAAAGGTGCTGGAAAAATTGGATCAGCTCAGTTCAGTCCTATTGCTCAGTCGTGTCCGACTCTTTGTGACCCCATGAACCGCAGAATGCCAGGCTTCCCTGTCCATCACCAATTCCCAAAGCTTACTCAAACTCATGTCCATTCAGTTGGTGATGCCATCCAATCATATCATCCTCTGTTGTCCCCTTCTCCTCCCACCTCAAATCTATCCTAGTATCAGGGTCTTTTCAAATGAGTCAGTTTTTTGCATCAGATGGCCAAAGTATTGGAGTTTCAGCTTCTGCATCAGTCCTTCCAATGAATATTCAGGACTGATTTCCTTTAGCATGGACTGGTTGGATCTCCTTGCAGCCCAAGGGACTGTCAAGAGTCTTCTCCAACACCACAGTTCAAAAGCATCAGTTCTTTGGTGCTCAGCTTTCTTTATAGTCCAGCTCTCACATCCATACATGACTACCGGAAAAAACCATAGCTGTCATTAGATGGACCTTTGTTGGCAAAGTAATGTCTCTGCTTTATAGTTGTTGTCTAGGTTGGTCATAACTTTTCCTTCAAGGAGCAAGCCTCTTTTAATTTCATGGCTGCAGTCACCATCTGCAGCGATTTTGGAGCCCCCCAAAATAAAGTCTCTCACTGTTTCAATTGTTTTCCCATCTATTTGCCATGAAGTGATGGGACCAGATGCCATGATCTTAGTTTTCTGAATGCTGAGCTTTAAGGCAACTTTTTTCACTCTCCTCTTTCACTTTCATCATGAGGTTTTTAGGTTCTTCTTTGATTTCTGCCATAAGGGTGGTGTCATCTGCATATCTGAGATTATTGACATTTCTCCTGGCAATCTTGATTCCAGCTTGTGCTTCTTCCAGTACAGCATTTCTCATGATGTACCCTGCATACAGAGAAGGCAATGGCACCCCACTCCAGTACTCTTGCCTGGGAAACCCCATGGACAGAGGAGCCTGGTAGGCTGCAGCCCATGAGGTCACGAAGAGTCGGAAACAACTGAGAGACTTCACTTTCACTTTTCACTTTCATGCACTGGAGGAGGAAATGGCAACCCACTCCAGTATTCTTGCCTGGAGAATCCCAGGGACAGAGGAGCCTGGTGGGCTGCCGTCTATGGGACCTCACAGAGTCGGACACGACTGACGCAACTTAGCAGCAGCAGCAGCAGCAGCAGCACTCTGCATATAAGCTAAATAAGCAGGGTGACAACATACAGCCTTGATGTACTCCTTTCCCAATTTGGAACCAGTCTGTTGTTCCATGTCCAGTTCTCACTGCTGCTTCTTGACCTGCATACAGATTTCTCAGGAGGCAGGTCAGGTGGTCTGGTATTCCCATCTCTTGAAGAATTTCCCACAGTTTGTTGTGATCCACACAGTCAAAGGCTTTAGCGGAGTCAATGAAGCAGATGTAGATTTTTTCTGGAATTCTCTTCCTTTTACTATGGTCCAATGGATGTTGGCAATTTACCTCTGGTTCCTCTGCCTTTTCTAAATCCAGCTTGAACATCTGAAAGTTCTTGGTTCACATACTACTGAAGTCTGGCTTGCAGAATTTTAAGCATTACTTTGTTGGCATGTGAGATGAGTGCAATTGTGTGGTAGTTTGAACATTCTTTGACATTGTCTTTCTTTGGGATTGGAATGAAAACTGACCTTTTCCAGTCTTGTGGCCACTGCTGAGTTTTCCAAATTTGCTGGCATATTGAGTGAAGCACTTTCACAGCATCATCTTTTAGGATTTGAAATAGCTCAACTGGAATTTCACCACCTCCACTAGCTTGGTTCGTAGTGATGCTTCTAAGGTCCACTTGACTTCACATTCCAGGATGTCTGGCTCTAGGTGAATGATCACACCATCATGGTTATCTGGGTCATGAAGATCTTTTTTGTATAGTTCTCCTGTGTATTCTTGCCACCTCTTCTTAATATCTTCTGCTTCTGCTAGCTTCATACCATTTCTGTCCTTTATTGTGCCCATCTTTACATGAAATGGCCCCTTGGTATCTCTAATTTTCTTGAAGAGATCTTTAGTCTTTTCCATTCTATTGTTTTCTTCTATTTCTTTGCACTGATCACTGAGGAAGATTTTATCTCTCCTTGCTAGTCTTTGGAACTGTGCATTCAAATGGGTATAACTTTCCTTTCTCCTTTGCCTTTAGCTTAGATATTCATATGCAAATAAATAGTAAACTTTGATCCATACCTTTCACCCTTGCACCATATCTAACATGACTATGAATGTATAATTCCTCCAAACAAACAAACAGCCCATTCTATCAGCCCTACCCTGACCTACCCTATAAGAGCAGAATAGAGGAAATGTTTAAAGTGACAGTAGCAATCCTACCAACTTGTAGTAAAGTAAGGAGAGAGGGCTTATTGGATGATGAAAATTGAGAAGTAGGAGAGTTTGAGAGAGGTGACGAAAAGCATATGGTTAGAAACTGATGGGCACTAGGGGGGCAGATTAGTAAATATGACATGTACCTGGGATGCTGAGTTGTTGGCATTACTTGCCATCAGCCAAGACCCATGAGAATTCACACCCAACACTTGAGAAGGAGTCAGTTCAATTCAGTCACTCAGTTGTGCCTGACTATTTGTTACCCAAAGGACTGCATCATGCCAGGCTTCCCTGCCTATCACCAACTCCCGGAGCTTGCTCAAACTCATGTCTGTCGAGTCAGTGATGCCATCCAACCATTTCATACTTTGTCGTCCCCTTCTCCTCCTGCCTTCAATCTTTCTTAGCGTCAGGGTCTTTTCCAATGAGTCAGTTCTTCACTCAGGTGACCAAAGCATTGGAGCTTCAGCTTCAGCATCAGTGCTTGCAATGAATATTCAGTACTGATTTCCTTTAGGATTGACTGGTTTGATCTCCTTGCAGTTCAAGGGACTCTCACGTCTTCTCCAACACCATAGTTCCAAAGCATCAATTCTTTGGTGCTCAGCTTGCTTTATAGTCCAACTCTCACATCCATACATGACTACAGGAAAAACGATAGCTTTGACTATATGGGCCTTTGTCAGCAAAGCAATGTCTCTGCTTTTTAATACACTGTCTAGATTGAAAAGGAGTAGGGATCAATATTAGAAGTCTCTATTAAGGAGATCAAACCAGTCAGTCCTATAATCAACCTTGAATATTCATTGGAAGGATTGATGCTGAAGCTCCAATACTTTGGGCACCTGATGCGAAGAGCTGACTCATTGGAAAAGACCCTGATGCTGGGAAAGATTAAAGGCAGGAGGAGAAGGGGGTGACAAAGGATGAAATGGTTGGATGGTATCACTGACCCGATGGACATGAGTTTGAGCAAGCTCCAGGAGTTGGTGATGGACAGGGAAGCCTGGCATGCTGCAGTCCATGGGGTGGCAAAGAGTTGGACACAACTGAGTGACTGAACTGAACTGACTCTTTCTCAAGCGTAGAGCACGTATTCTCATGGGTCTTGGCTGTTTGCAATCATGCCAACAACTCAGCAGCCTAGGTACATGTTACCTTTACTAAACTGCCCCATCAGTGCTTATCTTAGTTCAAGGGAAGGGAAATAGTCAGAAAAATCAGAAATAGGCACTAAGAATGAAGTTTTCTGGGCCTTTTAGTGAGAAAGTTAAATTTCATTTAGAAATCTTCCCTTTTAGAATATCAAGGAATGCTTGACATATTTTAAAATATTTTAATCAAAACTATTTTCTTAAATGCTTTTTATAAGCAGCAAACTATTATTTGGGAAACCTATTATGCCAAAAGATTATTCTCTGAGAGTTTTAGATAGCCAGTATTTTACTTTATGTGCTGTGTGCTGTGCTCAGTCACTTCAGTTGTGTCAACTCTTTGCAACCCCATGGACTGTAGCCCACGAGGCTCCTCTGTCGATGCTGGAGTGGCTTGCCATTTCCTTCTCAAGGGGATCTTCCCAGACCAGGGATTGAACCTGCATCTCCTGCATCTTCTGTGTTGCATGTAGATTCTTTACCTGCTGAACCATTGAGGAAGCCCATTTTACTTTATTCCATTTATTTTCCCATGCAAATCATTATTTCCTTTTGTGAAGACAAATGTTAATCAAAAATACATAGAATTATATGGGAAATAGTTTCAGGCACAGGAGAAATTTTTTTTTTACAAATGACTTTGTTAAGCAAAATCACTTTTGATTTTTGTTTGATTCCTTATTGTCACATTAGCATTTTTAAAGGGTACTAAATCTAAATATTTTAAGAACGGAATATCTTAGTGTAAGTTCAGTATTATATATAATGACTTTTTATCAAATTCTTAATCAATAAAATCCATTTTAAGTATTTTTATGCACAAAGTATTGTGTCAGTCACTGGGTATAATTCAAGTTGATTTAATACTTGTGCTCAGACAAAAAACCTCACATTGAAAGACAAGACAATGTCATAAAAGCCATAAAAAGATAACTAAGAAAAAAATGGCTGGTTCAGGAATGGAATAGACAATATATGCTGGAGAAATCAGAAACAAATAACTATATTCAGAGACAGAACTCAAAAAACATCAAACATATCCTCCCCTAACCACATCATTGTTTTTTCTTGTGTATAAATCCCATTTCAGATTCGTATGTGAAGTAAGGGAAAAAGCACCCAGGTGGAAATCAGGAGACCTTGACTTTATTTCTTATTCTGAGTAATTTTGGCCATGCTATTTAACATATACAAAGTCAATCTCACAAATAGAGTTAAATCAGATACCCGCTTCATGCTGAAGATACACACTTCTATAGACTTCTACTGAAAGTATAGTTTGTTGACATGAACACCTATATGTTCATATAAACCATGTCACAGATGGTGGTAGAGTTATTCTGGGACCCACATACACATATGATTCCTAAGTGTGTCATCTGTAATATGGATATAATTATCATCTTCTTTGCCTAAAGACAGGAGCTCTGCATGCTTTTAAGGTCCTTTTCAGGTCAAGAATCTGTGGGTCCAAGAGAATTATTAAATTTATAATTATATGCAACAGTTGAGTTTAGATGTATGGCATGGAAAAATATATTCCAGAATGGTGTTTAAAAAGGATGCTGCTCCAATACTACTCCAGGCTGATGATAGCTTCTGCTTCTCGTAGTTTGAAATAAACCCCCAAATATTGGCAAATTTCATGAAAGAAATTTGGCATATAGTACATTTAGGGGCAACATATCAAGTATGTTACAAAAATCCCAGGTCATAAAATTTTTCTCTTTTCCCTTTCATTCCCGTGCCCTCCTCTCAACTCCCACTGAGGTGGTGCTGTATCAGTCAATTTATCTTAAATTACATTGGTGTGATTTGTGGTTTAGTCAGTAAGTCATGTCCGACTCTTTGTGACCCCATGGATTGTAGCCCACCAGGCTCTGCTGTCCATGAGATTTCCCAGGCAATAATACTGGAGTGGGTTGCCATTTCCTTATCCAGGAGATCTTCTAGATTCAGGGATCAGACTGCATCTTCTGCATTGCAGGCAGTCTCCTACATTTCAGAGGAATTCTTTACAGATTGAGCCATCAGAGAAGCCCAAAAGGATCTGCATGCCGACAGAGAGTGCAATGGAACATCAATGCAAATTTGGAACCATAGTCTAAGATAAAAAAAAATTAAGTGACAATTGTCAGGAAAGATACAGTTGCACATTGATTTCTGCAGATACCCAAAATGAAGCATGGAAGTATTGTGAATCAAAGGTTGTTTAAAATTTATTAGTGTCTGGAAAAATAAAGAAGTCCTGTTGGAAATACTGTTTAAAGTTGCTTAAATGAAGTATCAACTGCCTTCTTTATTTTTAAGGAAAATTTGGATTTCAAACTATCAAATTTATTTAGAGAATTAATTCAAAAAGTTAAAACTGGTTACTAACCCCTATACATCAAGCCACAAAATGTCTGGAATATGTAGTTTTAGTCAACAGGCCTCAAGAAAATTAGCAGAGCTGGAAAAAAATTCCCAAACTGCACAATTTAAATTATCACAGGACTGTAGCCATACCCATCTCTACTCTGTATGCTAATGATAAATTCAACATCTAAAAGGTATGGAAGAAAATGAGAAAGACAAGTACAAGGGACATTTTATATCTGATCAAGGTATTAGTATAGCTCTCTGATTTTAATTAAGGAAATAATAATTAATTCAAAGTTATTTAAAATATTTATGACATTATACTTGAAACCCAAAGGATACCATCAAAGGCAATCTTATTTTGATGCTGGTTTGGCAAACAGAACATGAAATGTCATGGAATTAATCACTGCATCCTAACTATCTAAGTGACCATGATACTTTCTGACTCACTTTCCTCATCAGTAAAATGGGACATCTATGCAAGATTGTTGGAAGGATTCATGGCTCTGAGACATGACCCTTAAAGACTTCCTTGAGATCTTTTTACCAGCCAACTAAAAACCTCTCAGTGCAAAGTCATCCAGTCTTACGCTAAGTTCTATAAGCTCAAAGACAGTGACTGAGAAACCGTCTCCCACATTTCCATGCAAACACTTTTTCTCATCAACCAGTTGACTGAAGAAAAACTTCAATATGCTCTGTTTCTCATCTTCTTACTTGCCTTCTATTTTCCTACTCCACTGTGCTGTGCTGTCTTAGTCACTCAGTAATGTCCAACTCTTGGCCCCCATGGACTGTAGCCCACCAGGCTCCTATGTCCAAGGGGATTCTCTGGGCAAGAATAATGGAGTGGGTTCCCATGCCCTCCGCCAGGGGATCTTCTCAACCCAGGGAATGAACCCAGGTTTCCTGCATTGCAGGTGGATTCTTTACCATGTGAACCACCAGGGAAGCCCAAGAATACTGGAGTGGGTAGCCTACCTCTTCTCCAGGGGATCTTCCTGATTCAGGAATCGAACCCATGTCTCCTCATTGCAGGCAGATTCTTTACCAGCTGAACTACCAGGGAAGCAGTCCTACTTCACTCTCCACCCCGAAGTCTGGAAGGATTATTCAAGTATTACGATTGCAGACAGAAACCAGTGTTATCATTCTGTTTTGATTAATTTGGCTTGGTTTGGGCAATAATTTCATGACTGACCATAAAATTTTCTGAGTTTTATTCTAGTATGTCACTATGATACTTGGGTTATTCCTAGGCTATAAACTTGAAGATGTTTGTGAAATAACCTAGTGATAAAACAATTTGCTAGTGGTCAGAAGAATTTGGTTATATTCTTCTCAATAGAAAATCTTAGTTGGACTGGTAGCTGGACTGGTCTTAAAGGATCTCTAGCTTTAAAAGTCTAGGAGTAGATAAGAAACACCATACTATTTGAGCAGGTATGGTTTGCTCAATCTACCTGTATGAACCCTGAACTTTCTTTTTTATGTGTAAATACATAAATAGTGAGCTTCCCAGGTGGCTCAGATGAATCTGCCTGCAATGCAGGAGACCCGGGTTTGATCTCTGGGTTGGGAAGATCTCCTGGAGAAGGGAATGGAAACCTACTCCAGTATTCTTGCCTGGAGAATTCCACAGACAGATGATCCTGGTGAGCTACAGAGCATGGGATCCCAAAGAGTCAGCCACAACTGAGCGACTAACACAAACATAAATAGTAAGTGGATTATCCTCCTCTGGCATTTATACTGCTTTTAGGAACACATGGGGAAGGTATACTTTTCAAAATTTCCATATCACTCAGCTCCGTTGACATTAATATTAATGTTAATTGTGTTGCCTTGTGCAATTTGTTATGTTAGCACTTTATTAAGACAATGTTAAAGTAGATCAGCATAGTATATGAAAGCTCATAGCTCATAGTAGCTTAGCCAAATAACTTGATGTTGCCTACTAAGAAAAAAACAACTCAATAAGTATTCATAGATTTGTTCTCATATCATCACTGAGTAGTGAGTTTTTTCTTCCTCCAGAGCTTTTTATCTGTCACATGCATTGAAGGTAAGATCATGCCATAAATTCCTTTTCACAGTGAACTGTTGGAAATGGCCCCTGAGCAGTTACTGGTGGACTCACTAAGATTGGCTTCCTGTTGTTTCAATAAGATTGACACTAAGATCAACCTAAGATTGACATTTTGTGAGACTGACACATCTATGGTGTTAAACATTCCAGCAGAGAGCAACTCCGAATAATTATACATCCTGACTGTGCTCACATCACAGTGTGATCTTTTTAATTTTGATGTCTTAATTCATCTCTATTTTCAAGTTTTTCTATTTATGATTTCAATAAAATTATTTGAAAATAATTAAAAATTTCAAAGACTTTTTCCTCCACCTTTATTGAGGAATTGTGTGCCTGTTGTCACTTCAGCCCACCAGGCTCTTCTGTCCAGGGGATTCTCCAGGCAAGAATCCTGGAATGGGTTGCCATGTCCTCCTCCAGGGGGTCTTCCTGACCCAGGGATCAAACCCGTGTCTCTTATGTCTCCTGCGGTGGCAGGAGGGTTCTTTACCAAAAGAACCCAGTTCTTTATTACTATTGGTTCTTTACTATTAGCACCAAAAGCTGCCCCTAATTAATGTTTGGAGATATATATATATATATATATATATTTTATGTCACTATCTCCACAATCCAGGTATAAACATGTCCCGAAAGTAACACTGCCACAAGGGAGCAAATTGACTGTAGGATACTTGATTTCCACCATGAGGTCCCCTGACAATAAACTTGACCACATATTATTATTAACACAAAACTAAAATCATCACTTAGTATACCACTATCTATAATGTGATTTTTTATTCTCTTCAATTGCCATAGTAGAAATAGGAGCTAGAATTTCTGATTTCAGTCCCTGTCCTTTCAAATACTAGCTCCATGATCTTAGGAAGAAGTTAGCTTCTCAGTTACAAAATGTATAAATTGATAATTACTGCTATAGCATAAGGTGTATTTGAAAATAAGATGCTGTAATTGATGTACGAATCCATTGTAAGTGCTCTAAAGGCAATTTTAAAAAATGCAAGGTATTATTATTTTCCCTGGCTGGTTTCTTCTCATATTTAAATGAAGGCATCAGTGTAAACCATTGCCCTGCTAAGCTTTGCTCGTTTACTATTTTGTGAATGTCATACTTAGGTAGATAAGTTACCTTGTGCACATTACGTTCATAATAATCTTCTTGTACAGGAGACATCTCTTGCCTCCATAAGTACAAACTATGGGAACAGACCATAACTTGAACTTAAGAAGCTGAGATAGATAGAGGACTAGTGAAACTGGAGTTTCCTTATCTTACCATCACTGTTACGAAAAACAAACAAAAAACAAAGTGAGGAGACAATAAACTAGATAGCCAAAAGGCATCTAAAAAAGAGGGGGCACTCTATTTATAAACTGTAGAGAAATTCAGCTTTACAACCTATGTTTTCTAAATGCTCACCTTGAGACAGGAAATATCACTATCTTCTAGGGCTGACCGAATTGTTGGATTAGTTCAGCCTAGAAATCGAGTTGTGGGGCAAGATACCCACTGCTTTTCTGAGGTTCCGAGTGGACAAGAGCCATGCTGCAAATCAGAGAAAGATTTTCTACAAAAAGAGGTTCAGCCTCTAAGAAGCTCTCCATTGGCAAAGAGGATTGTGCAAAGCAGCCTGTTTCGTAAGTGCATTTACAGGATTTGTCTACTGTGATTAACAATATAAACAATATAAAAATGATCATTGACACTTGGGGAATGTAGTCTAAAAGATCCATTTTAAGCGTGCTTTTGAAGGCACTTTTTGTAATATCAGTGTTATTTAGGAAAACTTGAGGAAGATGGCTTTGGAAATTCTTTTTTCCCGAGGTTGGTTGTTTTTCACATGAGAAAACACATCCTCCCTTCTGGTTTGTCCTGAGAACAAATTACTCTAAAATGGTTTAGAGAATAAGGGAGATTGTTTATCTTGCTATATTTAATAGAATAATACAAAGCTGCAAGCTTTGACTACTTAATAAGGAAAAGATCTTCTGCCATCATGTGGAATGTCGGAGAATCTTCCCTTGTTTGATGTTTTGTTCCTTTGCTGGCTTTTCTATGAAATATGTTGTATTTCCTGACAGAAGAGTGATTTTTATTAGTATTACCACAAATAAAGTGCTTAAAAATCTTGAGGAAAAAACAAAGTGAAGGGATTTCAAAAATATTAAAATTGATAATTTCGATTCTACCTTTCCCAGATTTAACAGACAGATTTAAGTGTAAAAGAAATCTTCCAACTAAGGAAAAAAACACAAACTAGCGATGCATAATATCTTTTGTATAGTCTCTCTTTATTCCCCTGGGGACTTTTTTTTAATTGGGAAAATATTTACAAGTCTGTCTCAGCTGATCGAATGGTTACACTTTATTTCACTGCTTTCTTGGGATATTATTTTGTAGCCAGAGTTATCCTTTATGCAAAATCATTTAGTGTTACCAGTGCTTCTTTTTCTTTTAGCAATTCTCATCTCAGCCTAGTTATTAAATACATCTCTCCAGTTTCCTCACCCGGATCTCTCTTTTCATCTCATTGATTCTTTTCAGAGATGGGGATGACCCACTTCACTCTAATAAAGGTTAGAGATGTCAGTTAGCTGGGAAAAACCCCCTGCCAACAAAATGATAATGCTTGACTCTATCTGCCACACAGGGACCAGATTCAAAGGAAATTTTTGACCAAGTTGCCATTCAAGCTTAATTTATATGCCAGAAAGAGCCTTCGCCAGATGCCATGTATTTCTTGTTGAAGTGATTCATCATATTCCGCAAGTAACACAGTCACCTCTCACGTGGTAAAAGTAGTGGAAGAAATACAATAAGGAAAGGGACAGCTTTCAGTGAAAAGGAGAATGGCTCCAAATTATCCCTTATTACGGGTAAAAAAAAAAAAATATGATGTCAGCAGCAGGAAAGACATTGTTAAGAATTGTTGCTGACTTTGCAAGTACCATTTTAAAATGAAATTTCCAGTTTTTCATGGAGGAATATGTCTATATGTAGTTGGACTTTATAAGGCAGATGCAATTTTCCACTCCTTCATCTAATTTTCCACACAGTTTCATCTCTGGTTGCTCCTTTACATGCTCTATGGAAAACTCACTTTTTTCCTTGAATTATAGAGTTCTAGGAGTGAAGGAGTTAAACCTATTTCTTTAAGTGAGGGGAAAGTTGTTTCCTGCAAATATATCTCAGTAGCCTCAGAGAAATGTTCTGCTAGATTAGGTTGATTGAAAAACTCGGCTGATAAAGAAGGAAATGAAGAAGTAGTACCTGGAACCATTTCCCTCATCCTCTCTGGAAGACTGTGGTCAATCCATCATTTTAAACTGTTGCTCACAACTCACATTTTCAATAGAGTCTTCTCCAACTGAATTATATATGATCCACATTATAAACACCCAATTCCTTTACCTTCTTTAAATGTACGCAATTTATTTTAAATACATCTGTGAACATTGGATATGTATGTTTGTATGCATGTGTGTGTGACTGTGCATATGTGTGTGACTGTGCATATGTGTGCACATATGTGCATGCACATTTTCCCATCGAGATGACTATGCAAGTAAAATGACTGGAACAGAACAAGGTTATTCAGTTTTCATTCAGGATACCTTATTGTATATCTTCTATGTGTTCAGGACACTTAGTCACTGATCCATAGAAATACTTGTGATACCTAGTTACCAAGGATTTATCAAGCAGTTAGAAATTTAGGACTAACAGAGGGGAAACAATTGGTTGGTAAGCTTGTGGAGGGCTTTTCTTGATGCATATTTTATAGAATAAAGCTCAATGCCTTTTATAAAATGAACACAGAAGGATAACAACTTATCAAACCATAGGGCACTTTCCCTCCCCACTTAGAGTTCTTACGGCTACTCGCCCATCATTTGACCACCAGGCTCCTCTTAGCATGGGAGAAACTGATCTGTGTTTGGAATATATCCTGTTGCTTCAGCTCTTATTAATGATTTTTATCTGGAATCTTTAGTTATAAGCTGAGTTCCTAGGAGTCAAGGGTGAAATCCTCTCTATTTTGAGTTATGTGTCTGTAGTATTCTATAAAGTGTTATGTCCACAGGAGATATTTGCTGTGTGTTTATCACAATGACTGTGTGATAAAGAGCTAAGAAAAAGTGCCCGTGCACTGCAGAATTGCTTGGGCATGGGGGAAAAAGACCAAAGAAGAGAAATATAAAAGAAAAAAGAAATGATATCGGAAAGAGCAAATTGTTGATATTTGTTGTCATTGCTATCGCAGTGAGACCTATTTAAATAGAAGGGTACAGATAGGAATTTGGTATCAAGTCAATTTACTCTGTGCTCCAAAGTCACTCTTTGATAGTGAAATATTTGAAAGCACCCTCGACTTTTGATGTATGGCTTTCTGACTCAAACTGATAAAGCCAGAGGCCAGAGATCTTACCATTGTCTTTCTTTAATTCACTAATGAATGTAATGATCCTGTCCGCTGATAATTAGCACTCGTTATGATGATGCCCACTTGTCCTGAATTCTTGCTGGGTTGGCTGCTGTTGCCCCTGGACAGTTTTAAATTTTCTCAGTTCAAACACTGTCAAGCTGTCAATGCACACCCTTTCAAGTAAAAGCAATGAGTTTACATTTCTGCCTCATAAATTAGGACAAATACATGATACACAATTATTCTTCCTGGAAATTATAAGAATTACATATCATTCAGGAAAATAGGGACTTAGTCATTTACAACGTCATCAACTTTCAACTGTAGATCTCAATGAGTCACTTCCTGAGGTTCACAAAAATAAATCCTCATTGTTTTACACACACACACATACACACACACACAGAGTCCATTAACCTGAGTTATTTGCAGATTTTCTTAGATGAGAAATAAAGCATAGAAACTGGGTGGGTCTCAGTGGGACAATTGTCATTGCCCTGACAGGAAAAATTAAGTGAAAATAACAGCATTTTAAAATAATGTGTTAGAACAAGTTTAAATAAATAAACTTGTAAATTATTTTGAAAGACAAAATTTAATTATAAGATGTAGCAATCCACACACACACATGGGAATAACTGGGACTGAGTGAAAGAGTGATAGAAATAAAGTATAAAAGGTTCACATTGGCACTGTTTTGTTTTTCAGTGTCATGTAATAAAGACTAAGATTTTCCTCATTATTATAATAGTTCTTAAAAAGAGGCATAGAAAAGCAAGTTCATTACAAATAAAATTTTCCTCCTGGTATTCTCTAAGCATTAGCTTGACAAGTAAGATCACCTCTGCCCTGAGTCAGAGGTTTTCTAGTTTAAATCAATAAACATGCTGGAATATCTCAACTGTGGTTGAGACTTAAGAGCACAAGCATTTGCCTACAGGCAGTCACAGCTCCGGCCACTGAAGTTGCCTTAGGCTCAAACGTTGTGTCTCTCTTGCAAGTCTTACTTACCATCCCCCAAAGGATAAATACAGAGTCCAATAAGAAGCATGTTTATTTGGTGCTACAAAATGCCTCTGGGCCATTCCCAGTTTTCACAACTACTGTCTAAATGTTTTTGAAGACTTCGGGTTGTGTTGTGGCAAAGTTCAAAGGCAAAATTTACCATTAGCAAAGTAAGAATCACATAGTGACCTGGAATCAGTACAAAAATGTTCTAAAATTTATGTTGTAGCAAGTCCTTGGCAATGCGTGGTGCTGTATGTATTTTTGGAGTGAATGCTAGCACAGGTGTTTTGAGCACACTGTGTACTTCAGCTCAAAATTGTTAAGTAACTGTAACCAAGTAGCAGAGCTAATTTGAATTTTGAGTGATCTTTTAAAATGTAGATTTTGATTGTTACACAGAAATGAACAATTATCTTGGAGCTTGTATTCAAACATAGTTGTCTTTGCAAAAAATAAAAGTCAAATACCCTGTGAGAGAGATGATATTGATGTGCTGAGTCACTTATTTTTATACACAGATTTGCATTGATTAATTAAGTCTCAATAAGAACTTCTTAGTTTCTGGGAGAGTAAGTTCAGTTCAGTTCAGTCACTCAGTCGTGTCCGACTCTTTGAGACCCCATGAATTGCACCATGCCAGGCCTCCTTGTCCATCACCAACTCCTGGAGTTTACTCAAACTCATGGCCATTGAGTCGGTGATGCCATCAAACCATCTCATCTTCTGTCATCCCCTTCTCCTCCTACCTTCAATCTTTTCTAGCATCAGAGTCTTTGCAAATGAGTCAGCTCTTCGCATCAAGTGGCCAAAGTATTGGAGTTTCAGCTTCAGCTTCAGTCCCCCCAATCAATATTCAGGATTGAATTCCTTTAGGATGGACTAGTTGGATCTCCTTGCTGTCCAAGGGACTCTCAAGAGTCTTCTCCAACACCACAGTTCAAAAGCATCAATTCTTCAGTGCTCAGCTTTCTTTATAGTACAACTCTCACATCCAAACATGACAACTGGAAAAAACCAAAGTTTTGACTAGACGGGCCTTTGTTAGCAAAGTAATGTCTCTGCTTTTTAATGAGCTGTCTAGGTTCATCATAACTTTTCTTCCAAGGAGCAAGCATCTTTTAATTTCATGGCTGCAGTCACCAACTGCAGTGATTTTGGAGCCCCTAAAAGTAAAGCCTCTCACTGTTTCCATTGCTTCCCCATCTGTCTGCCATAAAGTGATGGGACCAGACGTCATGATCTTAGTTTTCTGAATGTTGAGTTTTAAGCCAACTTTTTCACTCTTCTCTTTCACTTTCATCAAGAGGCCCTTTAGTTCTTCTTCACTTTCTTCCATAAGGGTGGTGACATCTGCGTATCTGAGGTTACTGGTATTTCTCCTGGCAATCTTGTTTCCAGCTTGTGCTTCATCCTGCCTGGCATTTCACATGATGTACTCTGCATATAAGTTAAATAAGCAGGATGACAATATACAGCCTTGAAGTACTCCTTTTCCTATTTGGAACCAGTCTGTTGTTCCATGTCCAGTTCTAACTGTTACTTGTTGACCTGCATACAGGTTTCTCAAGAGGCAGGTCAGGTGGTCTGGTATTCCCATCTCTTTCAGAATTTCCCACAGTTTGTTGTGATCCACACAGTCAAAGGCTTTGGGATAGTCAATAAAGCAGAAGTAGATGTTTTTCTGGAACTCTCTTACTTTTTCAATGATCCAACAGATGTTGGCAATTTATCTCTGGCTCCTCTGCCTTTTCTAAAACAAGCTTAAACATCTGGAAGTTCATGGTTCATGTACTGTTGAAGCCTGGCTTGGAGAATTTTGAGCATTATTTTGCTAATGTGTGAGATGAGTATAATTTTGTGGTAGTTTGAACATTCTTTGGCATTGCCTTTCTTTGGGATTGGAATGGAAACTGACCTTTTCCAGTCCTGTGACCACTGCTGAGTTTTCCAAATTTGTTAGCATATTGAGTGAAGCACTTTCACAGCATCATCTTTTAGGATTTGAAATAGCTCAACTGGGATTTCATCACTTCCACTAGCTTTGTTTGTAGTGATACTTCCTAAGGTCCACTTGACTTCATATTCCAGGATGTCTGGGTCTAGGTGAGTGATCACACCATCGTGATTATCTGGGTCGTGAAGATCTTTTTTGTATAGTTCTTCTGTGTATGCTTGCTACCTCTTCTTAATATCTTCTGCTTCTGTTAGGTCCATACCATTTTTGTCCTTTATTGTGCCCATCTTGAAGTAAGGATGAATTTGAAAGGCTCATAATCAAATGGGAAAAAGGGATTTGCTAGTCAATAACTCCTGTAACAGAATATGTCTAAGGACCTTGGAGAGGCCAAGGGAACCACTGATTCTGCCTGGAAAGAGTGTCGCCCGGTGGGCTGCTCAAGGGTGAATTAGTTTCTTTTGGGGTATTCTACATAGAGCTATGGGCTTCCCCAGTGCCTCAGACAGTAAAGTATCTGCCTGCAATGCAGGAGACACGGGTTCAATCCCTGGGTTGGGAAGATCCTCTGGAGAAAGGAATGGCTATTAACTCCAATATTGATTCTTTCCTGAAGAATCCCATAGAAAAAAGAGCCTGGTGGGCTGCAGCCCATGAGTCACAAAAGAGTCGGACATGACTGAGCAACTAAGTACAAATGCATATGTAGCTATGGAAGTGTTAGTTGCTCAGTCACGGCTGACTCTGTGACCCTATGGACTGTAGCCTGCCAGGCTCCTCTGTCCATGGTATTCTCCAGGAAAAAATACTGGAGTGGGTTACCATTCCCTCCTCCAGGGGATCTTCCAGGCCCAGGGATGGAAATTGCACCTCCTACACTGGCAGTTGGATTCTCTATTTTCTGAGCCACCAGACAAACTCTAGATATATATTCTACAACTATTCTGTATCTGCATCTCTATCTGTCCATTCAGGTTCAGTCAAAGAAGCAGAACATTCAAATTTAAAAACTCAACTATAATATGTTTAACAAAAAAACATTACACGATGTTTTCAAATGGTGATTAGATTAATGGATAGTATCTTTTTCTAAGTTGTTCTTGTTAGCATTAGAGTTTGTGTTGACATACACGTACAGCCTTTCTCCAAATTATGAGAAATTTGAAACCAGTGATAGCTTCTTTTCTTTTGGAACCACATAGACAGTAGCCTGTCAGGCTCCTCTGTCCGTGGGATTCTCCAGGCAAGAATACTGGAGTGGGTTGCCATTTCCTTCTCCATTGGAACCACACACAAGGTATTTAACAAGCTCTTCACAGAGTATTAAAAAAAAGTTTTCCAAATGCTAATAGGCTCAGGGGCTAATTTTTCCAATAAATCTATAACATACTCAAACAATTCTCAATGCAAAGTTAAGCTTACATAAATTATTTTTTAAAGTCTTATAATTTGTTAACTTCAAATATATTTTAAAATTTAGTAGCTTGACTTAAAGATACTTGATAATAATAAGCTAGGCATTTAAAATTTTCAATTCAGTAAGTTTTTTTCATGAAACCATCACAATAGTTGAGAGTAAATAGACCCATCACTCCTCAAAAGATTTATCATGCCCTTTTATAATTCCTCCTCACCACTTTCTCCCTGTCTCCTGACAGCTGATGATATTCTGTCCCTATAGGTTAGTAGCATTTTCTGAAATGTTTACTTAAATGGAGTAATGCAGTTTGTAGGATCTTTCATCTGGCTTCTTTGGCTCAGTATAATTAATCTGAAATTCACCCATATTGTTTGTTGTATGTATCAGTAGTCTATCCTTTTTATTGCTGGTCGTATTCCATTATATGGAAGAACCACGGTTTATTTATCCATTTACTATTTGATGAACTTGTGAGTGATTTCCGGTTTGGGGTTGTTACAAATAAAACCGTTATGAACATTTGTGTACTAGTCTTTCTGTGAGCATATGTTTTGATTTCCTAGAGTAAATACCTAGAAGTGGAATGGCTGGATCATATGACAAGTATATGTTTATCTTTTTAAGAAAATGTCAAACTGTTTTACATAGTGCTAAACCATTTTATTTTCCTACCACAGTATAAGAGAACTCCCGTCCTCCTTAAGATCATCAAACCCTGCCATGTCAGACAGCTTTTCATTTCCAGCATCTATAAAAGTCTGTAGAAATGTATCACTGCATTTTGTATTTTCATTCTCCTAGTGGCTAAGACTTTTGAGCATATTTTTACTTTTTGTTTTTGGCTCTCCATATATCAAGGTGGTAAGATGGAACAGCCATAATGCCAATTTTGTTTGTTTCCAGTCTCTTTGATCACAGTCCTTCACTGCCTGAGATCCAGTGCCTTGAAAGCAATCATTTCATATATTTGTCCAGTTTTTAACTTGTTTTAATTTGAGGGTAAATCTGATCTTAGGTATTCCATTTTGGTCATATGAAGAAGTCTTAAATTTTCATTTAATGAGAGCAATTCAGAAATTCTTTTCAGTTACTACTTTTTAACTATATGTGTTTAGCAATTTATAGAAAACCTTGTACAAACACAAAAGAAAACAATTTGTGAAATTTGTTATTTGTTCCTATTTACACTTATGTCAGTGATTAGCCATTGGTTACATTTTGCTTATACCTTTTTGTTTATTATTTGTTTATAGCTCTCATCAGCCAAACTTTGTTCCATGAAGCCTAGGATTAAGGGAACCCTTGAAAATGCTACAAGAGGTGTATTTGATCCAGGTGAAACAGTCTAACATTTATAATCACTGTTGCTTCATCTCGGAAACCCTATTTAAACTCTAATGTCACTTAGTGTATATAATTTACTTAACGTTTACAACAATATATTGAGACTGTCTAATTGCCTGTCAGTTTCGCTAATTAGACTCTAAACTCATCAAAAGTAGTGATTATATTTCACTAATATTTTAACCCCTGGTATCTGGCCCAATGCCTGACAATCAGTAAACTCTTAATGCATTTTTTGAACTAAAACTGAATTATTCTAGGTCCTGAGTGAGTATATTAGGTTAGTGTACTCTCCCTTTCAAATGTAAAAGTTTTGCCTTTTATATCAAGAATAAAAACCTGTTTCAAATTGTCTACTCTCTTATGAAAAGTGGAATTTTTCCAAAATATGAATCTTTAGTTATACCCTTTGATATTAAACCACTTTTCTGTGGTTCTTCTCTTTTATTTTGGTTTCTAATTGGTATTCACATGATTTATAAATCCTTTGGCATTATTCTTCTTATAAAGGCATTTTGTCTATCTAAATTAAATCTTATTCACTTGATTTTCTTTTACATTTTAAACACTCAAGATCCATCTGCAATTTTTCTGCTTTAAAAGTTCTAGTCTTGAGTATGTAATCTCCTCACTTGCAATCATCTGTAGGGTTTATTCAAATTATTTTTTTTCCTTTTCTTTAAGTTGACTTATTAGAGGGATATTGACCATAGGATTAGTTAGCTTTTGAAATCTCTCTTTAATTTTGGGGTTATTCTTGATTAATATCATTGGCATTCACTATTTTCGATACTGAAGCATCATTGATGTACTTCATGGCTATAACAAAATAAGATACTCCTTGCTTATTTCTATTTCAGAAAGATGATTAATTCAGCCTAAGTTTGACTGGATCACCACCAGAGATGACATTGCCATCCAGAGAAGCACAGTCATGAAGTTTCAAGAAGCTGTGGACTTACAATGACCACAGAGTTACTGGATTTTTTTAAAATCACAGTATACTTCAGTTGTTGTTTTTGGTTAGTTACGTAGTCATGTCTGACTCTGTGACCCCATGGTTGGCAACATGCTAGGCCTCCCTGTCCCTCACCATCTCCTGGAGTTTGCCCAAGTTCATGTTCATTGCCATCTAACCATCTCATCCTCTGTTGCCCAATTCTCCTTTTGTCCTCAATCTTTCCCAACATCAGGGACTTTTCCAATAAGTCATCTGTTCGCATCAGATAACCAAAATACTGGAGCTTCAGCTCCAGCATCAGTCCTTCTGGTGAATATTCAGGGTTGATCTCCCTTAAGATTGACTGGTTTGATCTTCTTGCTGTTCAAGGGACTTTCAGGAGTCTTCTCCAGGACCACAGTTCAAAGACATCAATTCTTGGCACTCTGCCTTCTTTATGGTTCAACTCTTACAACTGTACGTGACCACTGGGAAGACCATACCCTTGACTATACAGACCTTTGTCAGCAGAGTAATGTCTCTGCTTTTCAACACACTGTCTAGATTTGTCATAGCTTTCATGAAGCAATCAGAAGAATAAATCATTTTCTGATTTCATGGCTGCGGTCACCATAGGCAGTAATTTTGGAGCCCAAGAAGAGGAAATCTGTCACTACCTCTACCTCTTCCCCTTCTATTTGCCATGGAGTAAGCCAAGCTTCAATAATATGTCAACCATGAGCTTCCAGATGTTCAAGCTTGATTTAGAAAAGGCAGAGGAACCAGAGATCAAATTGTCAACATCCGTTGGATCGTTGAAAAAGCAAGAGAGTTCCAGAAAAGACATTTACTTCTGCTTTATTGACTATACCAAAGCCTTTGACCGTGTGGATCACAACAAACTGTGGGAAATTCTGAAAGAGATGGGAATACCAGATCACCTTACCTGCCTCCTGAGAAATCTGTATGCAGGTCAAGAAGCAACAGTTAGAACTGGACATGGAACAATAGACAGGTTCCAAATTGGGAAAGGAGTACGTCAAGGCTGTATTTTGTCACTGTGTTTATTTAACTTATATGCAGAGTACATCATGTGAAATGCCAGGCTGGATGAAACACAAGCTGGAATCAAGATTGCTGGGAGAAATATCAATAACTTCAGATATGCAGATGACACCACACTTATGGCAGAAAGTGAAGAACCTCTTGATGAAAGAGGAGAGTGAAAAAGTTGGCTTAAAACTCAACATTCAGAAAACTAAGATCATGGCATCTGGTAGTCATCACTTCATGGCAAATAGATGGGGAAACAATGGAAACAGTGAAATACTTAATATTTTTGGGCTCCAAAATCTTTGCAGATGGTGATTGCAGCCACGAAATTAAAAGAGACTTGCTCCTTGGAAGGAAAGTTATGACCAACCTAGACAGCATATTAAAAAGCAGGGACATTACTTTGCCAACAAAGGTCCACCTAGTCAAAGCTTTGGTTTTTTCAGTAGTCATGTATGGATGTGAGAGTTGTACCATATAGAAAGCTGAGCACTGAAGAATTGATGCTTTTGAACTGTGGTGTTGGAGAAGACTCTTGAGAGTCCCTTGGACAGCCAGGAGATCCAGCCAGTCCATCCTAAAGGAAATCAATCCTGAATATTTATTGGAAGGACTGATGTTGAAGCTGAAACTCCAATATTTTGGCCACCTGATGTGAAGAACTGACTCATTTGCAAATACCCTGATGCTGGGAAAGATTGAAGGTGGAGGAGAAGGGGACGACAGAGGATAAGATGGTTTGATGGCATCACTGACTCAATGGCCATGAGTTTGAGGAGGCTCCTGGAGTTGGTGATGGACAGGGAAGCCTGGAGTGCTGCAGTCCATGGGGTCACAAAGAGTCAGACATGACTGAGCAGCTGAACTGAATCAAAAAAAAAAAAAAGTGGATGCTTCAATACCAATTGCTTATTTTGAGGATGATATAATTTTCTTGAGAAACTCAAAGAGCAATTATTATTTCTAGGTAGTTATTTAGAAATTAGTACAAATTTTAATACTTGCTTAGTAGACACTTATCAATATCAGAGATTATTAAATTTTCTCATGGGTTATTTTATTCCCTAGAGAACCAAGAGATCAACAAGCCCACAAGGAATATAAAATTCTATGCAATATCCTCTCACCAAACAGATAACAACTTTTTATCAAAATCCTATAATTCAATTTTAAATTTAAATCTGAATATTTTTAAGTTGTAGCAGTAATTATGCAAGTCAATTCTAGTGTTTGGAGTGGTACTTCAGGTAGGGCTCTTCATGTTCTGTTGTAACAAGAATTTCCTAGTTACTATGAAATCATGAGACTCCTGTGTAGGTTCAATTTGTTTATCAATTTTTTTTCCCATGTGACCACAGAGGCTGAAACACAGAGGGAAAAAAGTACATTCACTAATACGGTTATGGGAGAGAGAAAGCAAATGGGTCCCATGGGACCTTAATGAGATAATGTGTGTGAAACTATTCACAAAATTACAAATAGGCAAATGTAAAGAATTATTACTAGTCATGCTCACTCTCAGCTTTCAATCCAAATCTCTGACTGGAAAAGTACCCCAATCTTTTTTTTTCCTTGAGGTCCATTCAGAAACTTAAATGATATCAATGACCTGTTATTGTAATGATGTAATAATACACTAAATGATAATAAAAAGTATATATGCTATTGAGAAGCTCTATTACAGATATAATGACAAAAGACCCACTGACCTTAGGTAAAAAAGACTTATGTTAAACATGTATCCAAGATAAACAAAGAACTCTTAAAACTCAACAATTAGAAAACAAACACCCAATTAAAATGAGCACAAATCTGAACCTTACCATAAAGGATATACAGATGGTAAGTAAGCATAAGAAAAATACTCAACATTTGCCCTTAGAGAAATGCACAGTATAACAATAATGTGATACCACTATGCAACTAGTAGAAAGGCTTGCCTTATTCACCTCCCCACCTCAAGTGTCAACACCAAATGCTGGCAACAATGCAGAGCAACAAAAAGGTTCATTTATTGCTTGTGGGAATGCAAAGGGGTAAAACCACGTTGGAAGAGTCTGACAGTTTTTAACAAATAAACATAGCCTTACCATATTATCTAGCAATTCTGTTCCTAGGTATTTACTCAACTGATTAGAAAGCTTATGTACACACCAAAACATGCCTGTGATTGTTTATAATAGCTTCTTTGATAAACGCCAAAAACTGGAGGCAACCAAAATAGCCTTTCATATATAGTGAGATAAACAAACTGTTCTACATCAGATGAATCTAAATGCATATTGTGGAATGAGAGAAGTCTGAAAGTCTGTATAATTCTATTTACATGATATTCTGGAAAAGACAGAACTACAGAGATGGTACAGTTCAATGGTTTCGAGGAGCTCTAGGGCAGTTAGGTTAAATAAGTGATATACTGGGGTATCTGAAGAGTGATGAAGTTATTTTTGTGTGATACTGTAATGGCTAATGGGTTTCGCTGGTGGCTCATCAGTAAAGAATCTGCTTGCAATGCAAGAACCACGGGAGACACAGATTTGATTCCTGGGTCGAGAAGAGTCTCTGAAGGAGGGCATAGCAACCTACTCCAGTATTCTTGCCTGGAGAATCCCATGGACAAAGGAGCCTGGCAGGCTGCAGTCCACTGGGCTGCAAAGAGTCAGACAAGACTGAAGTGATATAGCATGCTCATAATGGCTAATACATAGCAATATATATTTGTCAAAAATTATAAAACTTTACAACAAAAAGAGAGAACTTCAATGTATGCCAATTCAAGAAATCACTGAGGTGGTCAGGAGATCCCAAGATAAAATTCACAAAACCCTCTTACTTTTTTAGAAATGTTTGAAAAAGCCTCATTGAAGGGAAGAGGGGAAGGTGCTGACCTACGTAAATTTGGGAATAAGTAGAATCTGTAAAATCAAAGGCAAAAGGAACTGCACATAAGCATTGTACTTCAGTAGTAACATTTTTTCTCACTGGGGTATGGATTAATAATTCTGAAACAACCATATATACATTCTGTAAATGAACAAATTAAGTAACAGGTTAGTGTGTTAAGCCAAGTGTCTTGTTCTTGGAGTGGTAGATTACAAATTAGCAAGGGAAGAAGTCTAGAATAATCCATGTGATGGAACAATCTATGAATTAGAATTGAGGACATCAGTATGAATATATATTTAGCCTAAAATAGATAAAGATAATTCCATAAAGTAAAATGTATAAGTATATGTGACATATGTGTACATACATAGGATAGCACATACACATATAATTCCTTGTTTTGACAGTTTAGAGATTCTATAAGCAATGACATTCCAGCAGCAGCAAGCATACCTAGTGCCTAGATCTTGGTATCTAACTCTGTTTTCCAATGTAAAGAACTAAGTCTTGTTGGAAAAATGGCTGATTTCAGGACTGGGGCATGAAATACACATTTGAACCTGAACATCTTACAGTGCCAGGAAGTTAAAAAGTTAAAAGTTAAAAAATAAAAAAAACCTACAGTGATGAGAAATTTTGAGAAACTATCACAACCAGAGGAGGTTATGGAGAAATAATGATCAAATATTATGTAGTTTCTTGGATGCAGCTGTGGAATAGAAAAAGACCATTAGATGAAAACTATGGAAATCTGAGTAAGCTATAGGTTTTAATTGATGTCAGTGTATCAACATTGTCTCATTAAATGTGACAAATGTACCACACTAATGTAAGATGATGATAAGAGAGGAAACGTGGTGTGCAGCATACAGGAACTCTGTACCATCTTCATAATTTTCCTAAAAATCTAAAACTATTCTAGAATAAAAGTTTATTAAAATTTTAAAAATGATAATAATTATAAAAATTATAGGAACGATAAGGCATATCTGGGCTTCCCTGGTGGCTCAGATGGTAAAGAATCTGCCTGCAATGCAGAAGACCCAGATTTGATCCCTGAGTTGGGAAGATTCCCTAGAGAAGGGAATGGCAACCCACTCTAGTATTCTTGCCTGGATAATTCTCCAGACAGAGGAGCCTGGTGGTCTACAGTCTACAGTCCATAGAATTGCAAAGTCCATCGGACACAACTAAAGCAACTGAGCAGGCACATAAAGGCATATCTAATGAAACAAGAGTCCAAAGTAATCAGAATGAGATAGAATAAACAGTACGGATAAAAGCTCTCAACTTGTACTAAAAGGAAAACATCTCAGACAAATAAGGAGGTAAAGAGGAAAATGGTAAAATGATAATGGTTGGATTAATGGAGTTTATATATATGAATAGTGAAAGTGTTAGTGTCTCTCAATCCTGTCTGACTGTTTGCGACTCCATGGACAGTAGCCCACCAGGCTCCTCTGTCCATGGGATTCTCCAGGCAAGAATACTGGAGTGGGTTTCCATTTCCTTCTCCAGGAGATCTTCCCGACCCAGGGGTCGAAACCTTGTCTCTTGGATCTCCTGAATTGGCAGTGGATTCTTTACCATCTGAGCCACCAGAGAAACCCATGTATGTATATGTAATATCTATCTACCTATCTATCTATCCATAAATATAATATCTTTGTGTGTTTATATGTGGTGTGCTCAGTCACTAAGTTGTGTCCAATTCTTTGCAACCCCATAGATTGCAGCCTGCCAAGGATCCTCTGTCCATGGGATTTCCCAGGCAAGAATACTGGAGTGGGTTGCCATTTCCTCCTTCAGGGGATCTTCCTAACCCAGGGTTTGAACCCATGTCTCCTGTGTCTTCTGCATTGGCAGGCAGATTCTTTACCTCTGTACCACCTACATGTTTATGTGTGGCTTCAGTCTTCTTGATGAACTATCATGCAAATAAACATCCAAGATTAAGGAAGCTGAAGACTGTCTTGATGAAGACCTGATGCTGAGAAAGACTGAAGGCAGGAGGAGAAGGGGATGACAGAGGATGAGATGCTTAGATGGCATCACTGACTTGATGGACATGAGTTTGAGCAAGCTCCAGGAGTTGGTGGTGGACATGGAAGCCTGGTGTGCTGCAGTCCATGGGGTCACAAATAGTTGGACATGACTGAGTGACTGAACTGAACTGAACTGAAGACTGTGCTGAGGATTTGATATGAGTGTTGTCATTTTATTTTTATTTTTTTAAATTAGTTTATTTTCTATTTTTTAACTTTACAATATTGTATTTGTTTTGCCATACATTGACATGAATCCACCATGGGTGTACATGTTTTCCCCTTCCAGAACCCCTTTTCCACCTCCCTCCCCATCCCATCCCTCCAGATCATCCCAGTGCACCAGCCCCGAGCACCCTGTATCATGCATCGAACCTGGACTGGCGATTCGTTTCACATATGATAATTTACATGCTTCCATGTCATTCTCCCATATCATCCCGCCCTTGCCCTCTCCCATAAAGTCCATAATACTGTTCTATTTATCTGTGTCTCTTTTGATGTCTTGCATACAGGGTTATCTTTACCGATTGACTAAATACCATATGTATGTGTTAGTATACTGTACTGGTGTTTTTCTTTCTGGCTTACTTCACTCTGTATAATAGGCTCCAGTTTCATCCACCTCATTAGAACTGATTCGCATGTATTCTTTTTAATAGCTGAGTAATATTCCATTGTGTATATGAGTGTTGTCATTTTAGAATTGTAGCAGTGAATGGAAAGAGAGTACTATAAAGGAAAAAATAAGAACATAGTATCTTGCCCTGTGTGGTCAGCTAGAATTAGATACCATTAATTTATGGTTTCATCCATTGAGTTTTGTGCTTTAACTTAGCGGCATTGAACTGCTTCCTTCTAAGAGTGAAAAGGCACATTGTTTGACTGATCCAGAAGGAAAATACCCCATGCAGTTAGTTGACCAAACATGTGCACAAGTTAGCTACAGAGGATGGTGAAACGTGCTAAGGGAATCAACCTTAGGGTCTGGGTTCAGCAAATAAGAAAAGTATAAAATTAGGGAATGAGAGACTTCAGAAATAGGGAAAGGCAGTGGAGCTATGTGGTTAAAATGCAGATGGATTGCACGTAAGGATGGGAGAAATAATTTTTCACTCAATGGCAAATGCCATAGGATAACATAAAAGGGAGCATTAGGAAGAACTGTATTTCTATTAAAAATAGAATTGTTCTATGCTTGATTTAAAAAAGAGAACCAGAATTCCCTCTGTGCTTATAAAGATCAAACTACAATATTTTCCACATTATACATGCCAAGTCTTATTACAGCTCCTTGAAGGCTTCAAAGTAAAATATGTATCTTCACTCTCCATTTACTGAGCAATAAAAAGATCTGTGTTTTAAGAAACACATCCAGAGAAAAGAATCAGCAGCCATTTCCTGGCTCTTCTACTAATTCTTTTCAAATTCCTTGCTTGGGTGATTTTTGTTGGTTTGTTTCAGGTTACTTATAGATATGAAAACTTTGGTTTTAGGGATTTTGGACAAATTAGTGTATGATTTGTGCAATTGTTTTTTAACTCAATATTTATTTTTGACTCCCCTTACTTGAAGCAGCACTGTAATTGACGTTCATCATTCTGGGTTTCTTTGTTACTGATTTTGCACGCTTTGAATGAAATAAGTTTTCCAAGCCTCAGTTTTCTTATCTTTAAAATGAACATAACAGAGATGCATGCTTCACCGGACTGTGTGGAGGGATGCATGAGATAATGCACAGAAAAGCTTTGATTTTTTTCTGGCACATGGGAAGCATTCAAGAAATATTACTTGTGATGTTTACGACAGTGATGATGATCAAGATGATGGTTTGTTGTTAAACCCTTCAAGTTTTCTGGCTTCAAAGAGATTTACAACCAGTGGGAAGGACCTTTCAGCCTTGAGAGTGCTTCTTTAATCATTCTCTTAGGCGTTCACTTCCTTTCTACATAAAATGTAAAATCGTCATCCTAGTAGTCAGGTCAACCAGCCTTCTTCCCACTGCCATTTGTCTTACTCTCTGACTCTCTAATCTGCTTCCCCAGAGTGCTCCCCTTGTCCCAAACAACTCCCAATTCCCATCTGCTTTTCTCAATCCAGCCTGCTATATCAGACCCATTTTCTTTAATAATTTATACACATTCTTCAGGACCAAGTCTCTAATAGACACCGTGTTGGGTGCTTTCATCTACTTTAAATTTTCCAGTACCAGTGCATGGTTAGTATGCCTTTTGTGTACATGTGAAAGTTGAAGCTCTCAAACGACAATGTGCCAAAGTAACAAGGCTGGGTGCTATGTGAAGAGCTGAGTGTAAAATCAAACTGAGTGCTTTTTCTACAAGGTTATGTTGTTATCCACATTTATGAATAGAAAGGATTTCCCCTCTTAAACACAGTAATGCTAATTACATTGGGTATGTGCTAAGTCGCTTCAGTCATGTCTGACTCTTTGCAACCCAATGGACTGTAGCCCACCAGACTCTTCTGTCCGTGGGATTCTCCAGGCAAGAATACTGAAGTGGATTGTCATTCCTTTCTCCAGGGGATCTTCCTGACCCAGGGATTGAAACTGCATTTCCCATGTCTCCTTCATTGTAAGCGATTTCTTTACTACTGAGCCTCTGGGGAAGCCCGTTAATTACATTATTGTCTCTCTATTTTAAAAGTATTTAAATAGCTTTATATTAAGTCTTCCTCCCCAGTAGATTTTAATCTTTTCCTGGTAAGATTTATTTTCCTCTAGTGACTCTACTATTCCATTAAGCTTTGCCAATGGCATCAACACCCATGGTCTTGCTAGAACCAATGAACTGTTGACAGCATTTGTCAAAATTTCCCTCTCAAGTGGCATTTCTTCTTGAAATATAGTTTTTCTTTTTTGCATCACATTATAATCTCCTAATTTTGCCCAAAGAAAGGCAATGCCAAAGAATGTTCAAACTACCGCACAATTGCACTCATCTCACATGCTAGTAAAGTAATGCTCAAAATTCTCCAAGCCAGGCTTCAGCAATACATGAACCATGAACTTCCAGATGTTCAAGCTGGTTTTAGAAAAGGCAGAGGAACCAGAGATCAAATTGCCAATATCCGCTGGATCATCGAAAAAGCAAGAGAGTTCCAGAAAAACATCTATTTCTGCTTTATTGACTATGCCAAAGCCTTTGACTGTGTGGATCACAATAAACTGTGGAAAATTCTGAAAGAGATGGGAATACCAGACCATCTGACTTGTCTCTTGAGAAACCTGTATGCAGGTCAGGAAGCAACAGTTAGAACTGGACATGGAACAACAGACTGGTTCCAAATAGGAAAAGGAGTACGTCAAGGCTGTATATTGTCACCCTGCTTATTTAACTTATATGCAGAGTACATCATGAGAAACGCTGGGCTGGAAGAAACACAAGCTGGAATCAAGATTGCCGGGAGAAATATCAATAACCTCAGATATGCGGATGACACCACCCTTATGGCAGAAAGTGAAGAAGAACTAAAGAGCCTCTTGATGAAGGTGAAAGAGGAGAGTGAAAAAGTTGGCTTAAAGCTCAACGTTCAGAAAACTAAGATCATGGCATCTGGTCCCATCACTTCATGGGAAGTAGATGGGGAAATAGTGGAAACAGTGGCAGACTTTATTTTTTTGGGCTCCAAAATCACTGCTGATGGTGATTGCAGCCATGAAATTAAAAGACGCTTATTCCTTGGAAGGAAGGTTATGGCCAACCTAGATAGCATATTTAAAAGCAGAGACATTACTTTGCCAACAAAGTCCGTCTAGTCAAGGCTATGGTTTTTCCAGTGGTCATGTATGGATGTGAGAGTTGGACGGTGAAGAAAGCTGAGCGCTGATGCTTTTGAACTGTGGTGTTGGAGAAGACTCTTGAGAGTCCCTTGCACTGCAGGGAGATCCAATCAATCCATCCTAAAAGAGATCAATCCTGGGTGTTCATTGGAAGGTCTGATGTTGAAGCTGAAACTCCAATACTTTGGCCACCTCATGCGAAGGGTTGACTCATTGGAAAAGATCCTAATGCTGGGTAGGATTGGGGGCGGGAGGAGAAGGGGACGACAGAGGATGAGATGGTTGGATGGCATCACCGACTCGATGGACATGGGTTTGGGTAGACTCCGGGAGTTGGTGATGGACAGAGAGGCCTGGCGTGCTGCAATTCATGGGGTCGCCAAAGAGTCGGACACGACTGAGCGACTGAACTGAACTGAATTTCACTGTTACCTCTCTGGCTTATTTTATGGTCCCTATTTCTCTGTTCATATTTCACATGTAAATATTTCTAGATTCTATCTGAGGCCGTTTTCCCCTTGCACTAGACACTCTCCCTAGGGGATCACATTCACCTTCATGGCTTCAATTATTTTTCATAAGCTGGTGACTACTAATTATAAACTTTTTAGATCCATACGTACAGCCATACATTGACTACCTATGCTTGAATATTCTACAGACATGTAGCTGAATCCATCAACTTTCCTCCCTGCCAGCAACTAGACACACCTTTCTTTCTTTTCCCCCTATTTCAGTGAATAACCCTATTATTTACTCAGTTGGAAATTTTGATATCATCCTTGCACTTTCATTTCCCTCTTACACATCTATCTAAACCTGCAAAATGCGCAGAGAATCTAATAATTCCTGTCCCACCCAAATTACTAAAACAACTCTCTAACCAGTTTTTCTTGCCTCTATTTTTGTCTGACTTCTCAATGATAGACCATTCACCAGACATTAGAAATGGAAGCATTCCTTAGTTTGGTTGTATATTTTTACTTCTTTTTACAGCTTTCAACCACATCTTGAAAGTGTGCTCACTTTTCCTTGTCTCCTCTTGACGTATAAAGCCTGTAATAAGAAGACTGTGTATAATTCTGTTTTATTCCTCATTGCTTACTATACTGGCGTGGGTTGCCATTCTCTTCTCCAGGGGATCTTCCTGACCCATGGATTGAACCTATGTCTCTTACGTCTCCTGCACCGGCAGGTGGGTTCTTTACCACTGGCGCCACCTGGGAAGCTCTAGCACATGGAAGACTCTCAATAAAAAAATTCCTTAGATAAATAGATGAATGTACTTGATGACTACATAGAACTTACCATGATGCAAAGTTTCCTCATTCTACTTTTTAAGGATACTTGAAGATTTTTTTGTTTGAGAAGTTTTTAATAAAAATAGAGTGTGAAAAATAAAACTGCTTCCAGGTATAAGATTTGCAGATTTATACTTACCAAAGGACAAATGGAATAAAAGTTTGATAAGAATTATTATATCAAACCAGTCAACTCTAAAGGATATCAACCTTGAATATTCATTGGAAGGATGCTGAAGCTGAAGCTCCAGTATTTTGGCCACTTGATGCAAAAAGTCTAGAAGAAACCCTGATCCTGGGAAAGACTCAGGGCAGGAGGAAAAGGGGGCAGCAGAGGATGAGATAGTTGGATAGCATCACTGACTCAATGAACATGAATTTGACCAAACTCTGGGAGAGAGTGGAGGACGGAGAAGCCTGGCGCTCTGCAGTCCATGGGGTCACAAAGAGTAGAATATGACTTAGCAACTGAACAACAACCACAAGAATTGATGCATATATAATGCGTAGACATGAGGGAAAAGACTGTACTCATTTTCTGAGCCATTTTTGGTAGTACTAACAATGTTACAGCTAATAAGACATGTGATCACAGTCATTCACTGGACATTCACTGAATGCTTTCTATTCTGGGTATTAGGCTTGATTGGGTGTCCTCCAAGGGTTCTCTGTGCAAGAGGCATATTTTAATCCAACAATTTCATTTTGGCTTACTATTGAGTTCATTGTGATACTACAGACTAGTTTAAAATTTAGATTTTTGCCATCATTCATTAATTCAGTCAAAAATATTTCAGTGAGCCTCACTGACACCTTGGGAGTTTGCCATCAAACTACTAAGTATTTTTTTAACGTTTTATTTCATATTGGAGTCTAGCTGATTAGCAATGTTGGGCAGTTTCGGGTGGACATCAAAGGGCAAACTACTCAGGATTAATTACTACACAATGTGGTCAGTACTATGACAGAGTTATGCTGCTGCTACTGCTGCTAAGTCGCTTCAGTCGTGTCCAACTCTGTGCGACCCCATAGACAGCAGCCCACCAGGCTCCCCCGTCCCTGGGATTCTCCAGGAAAGAACACTGGAGTGGGTGGCCATTTCCTTCTCCAGTGCATGAAAGTGAAAAGTGAAAGTGAAGTCGCTCAGTCGTGTCCGACCCTTAGTGACCCCATGGACTGCAGCCTACCAGGCTCCTCCGTCCATGGGATTTTCCAGGCAAGAGTACTGGAGTGGGGTGCTATTGCCTTCTCTGGACAGAGTCATGACAAGAGGTAAACTTCTATGCTGGCTGCCCAAGAAGGTTTCCTTGAAAAGACGTTTTGGGGAAATTTTTAAGGAGAATAGGAATTAATCAACTGAAGGAAAAGAAAGGCTACTCAAGCAGAGACAATGGCAGGTACAAAAAGAACAGATGAGAAATCGGGGCATGTTCGGGACCCACAATATGATGCTCAGAGGAAGAATGAGAGGGGAAAAGAAGATGCAGTTAGAAATGCGGGTCGGGATCAGATCCAGCTGATTCCTGAATGCCACGGTAGTTAACAATCCTTGTCCACAGTTTTAATAATAAAAATTCAGGGCGGTTGGTGTAATTTTTTATCAGAGAGCTAATTATTGACTCTCATTGTTATGTATTAGAGTCATAGCTGAGCACAAGCTCAGGGAGAAGCATAAAGTCATCAAAGGCGGTCAGGTGAATCTGGCAAAATGAAAGTGATTGTTGTACTATTTTTGGATTCAGTTCAGCCTTTGAATCTTTTACATCTGCGCTTCCAACCGATTCATTTTAGAATTGCTTCTGAGAACAAATTATGGAATTTCCGTAGTTCAAGGACTTGTTGCTAAAGTGGAAACGAGTCAGTTTTGAAGAGTGACCATTGCATTTGGTGTGTTGATAACTTCCTCTAATGGTAAATGATAGAGGAAAAAAAAGCAACTGTGTGTTTCCCATCCACAAATAAGTATCTGAAAGTAAAGCATTTATCATTTCCTTTGAATATCAATAGTTTTTAAATTGCACTCTCTTTCCTCTTTCTTCCAAATAGACTTAAAAACCTGATATTTAGTATTTCATCAATCCTACATTATTATTTAACAGAATGTTCCTTACTCATTTTATAGGATGGAGAAGTAAATGCATTCAAATTCTAAAGTCCTGATGTTAGAAAGTAAGATCAAATAATTTTGTCAAATACACATTCCTAAGGAAATTTAATACTTTTTTCATTTTTGGGTACGTTATGTGCAATATTATGAATGAGAATGATTGACAGATTAGGGCCTAAAATCAGTGTTATGCTAGCCAAACACCTGCATGCTGTGCTCAGTTGCTCAGTTGTGTCCAACTCTTTGTGACTCTGTGGACTGTAGCCCGCCAGGCTCCTCTGTCCATGGGATTCTCCAGGCAAGAATACTGGAGTGGGTTGCCATGCCCTCCTCCAGGATCTTCCCGACCCAGGGATGGAAACCACGTCTCTCACATCTCCTGCATTGGCAGGTGGGTTCTTTACCACTATTGGCATCTGGGAAGCCCTCCTGTCCAAATTCAGGGCTTATTTAACTGGGTTTATTTCTATCTGTTCACCACTCTCAGCACTCTGCTGGCAGGGCATTTGGAGGCTACATTTTACAAGAGGAGTTCACCTTACTTGTTAGAAACTCTCTCCACTGGCAGAGTATTCCTTGAGTGTCCTTCCTTCTGACATCTGTCCTCCTTGTACCTGCTCCTTCCTGAACAGAGAAAGTCAGCATCAGAGCTTCCCACTGAATCCTGCGCCACCAGGAATGTCTGGTAATATTCATCTCCCACCACCTGAGTGTTATTATCCCCTGACTATCACAAATGTCAAAAACTCTGTACTCATTTGTGAATAAAAATAGTTTAGCTCTTCATTTCATGTGGCAGACTTTGAGACAGATTTGGGAAGAGTTATCCTCATTCATTTGTTTACTCAATTAGAATGTTATTTGGTGCCTACCAAGTGCAGGGAATGAAAATGCAACAGCATTTTCTTTGTGATACTATCTCCTTTTCTTGCATTCTCAACATGGGAGGCTAAAAGTCTATTGAATGAGAATTATGGCTGTCAGGAGCTGGGGGTGAGGGAAATAGGGAGGTGTTTGTAAAAGTGATTTACTATTTGTTCACATTCAACAGCTATACTCACATCTGTAGCATCTGAAATCCAGCGAACACACTTTCACTAACTTAGAGAACACTTTTGGTCATTGCCACCCACTTTCTCACAAGACCTCTTTACTTTGAGCCCCAGCCAAGGTATCCTGTCATCAGGTCTTTCCCTGGTCCTCCGTGTCTACATCAAGACCTTGTTCACTGCTTGCTGTGCATCTAATGAGGCCACACTACAGAGCTGATTAAATAGAGGTTTATGGTGCTAGTTTCAACTTTACTATTGACTAGTTGTATGAAATCTTGCCACTTGACCTCTTTGGACCTCAATTTCCTGAGCAATTACTACAAATTAGAAATTCCATTCTTCGTTCTGGATTGTTCCACTCAGGAATTTTCACTAGCTTCTCCCTGAGCTTCATGAAAGTTTAAATATATGAATGTTTTGCAGCTCATCAAAACCTAAGATCTTAAATGTATTGACTATTTTCAATGGGGCAGAATGCTGTGGTAAATCTTCCCTGTGTCAGGAATTAGGAAATCACATCAAGGGCTTGCTTTTTAGGGAAATTCTCTGACTGCATCACTTTTCATCCCTTTTAAATAAAGACAATAAGATGGAAGTTCTCCAAATCTTCAGAATTCAGATGCTTTGGGATGCAATATCAACTTAAGTTGGTGAAATTAACATGACAGGATGCCATCTCCTGCCTAAATTGGTCACTTGATTCTGTGTAAAAGAGGAAAAAGTAAACTTTCATATATATATTTTTTAATTTCAAGACAATTAGGTGAGAATTTAGCTGGAATATGGAATGAGAAGTAAATTTTTATGTTATTTTCTCAACTAATTCTCAAGATTTTTTCAAACTATATCTAAATGGATAGATAAATAATATTGCTATTAGTATATTTAAACAAATATGAACTATACAAATCTAAACTGAACACATAGATGATCAAGGAATTATGTTTTTCTCACTTCAAAAACATTTCCTTTATTTCATTTGTTATACATGTAAGTATTTTCATGTTTAATCAGAGAGTTTGGGAAGCAGCAAAATGTAAAATTACAGCTGAATAATTCCCATAATTTTCTTTAAAAACTAGTAAAAGCTATTCAGTATCTCATATATATTTTATTATTGATGTCAACCTAAACAAGAGTAATTTTCTTTTGAAGGAAAGCATTTTCACACACTCAAAGGGGGTTGGGAAATTTGCTCATGATGTTTTTTTTTTTTGGATTAACAGTCTGTATAGATTAAATAATAGCATTCTTCAATAATTCAGTAAATATGATGGACTAAACTAGTTATGCTCTTTCAGAGGATAGTTAAGAGAAAAACAGGATGCTTCTGTATATGATGTGCCCAATGAGAAATTTATAATCAAATGAATTACTTGATTGCAGAGCTATGTTTAAGAAAAATACTGTAAGTCTACAAATAAAGGGGCAGGGTGGGGTGGATTAGGGTAAATTCCATGCACCAAACTGGTAAAGCTCTACCACAATAATCACCCCTATGAGATTGGAAGAATGTCTATTTCCACCCTAGCTGCACATTTGCAGAGACATATGTTCATTGAGTTTTCCAACACCTTAAACAGATATAAATTACTAAGGAAAGAATACTCTCAAGTGGCAGTATCACTCTCAGATACAGAAATGATAGTAAAGTTCTTTTACATGGTCCATCTTCATTTTGCATTCTCCTCTTTTTCCTGTCTTTTATCACCTGTCCCTGTCCCCCGTCTATTAAGTTTGTATGGCTGAACCCCTTTCCAGGTTCCAGGGGCCTCATACCTTTCCCTTGTCAAAATCTACTTTAAAGAAAGTCTCTGAAAAAAAATTGTTTTTTTCTGGGATATAACAGCAACTTAGGATATTGCCATGCCCAAGAGATTTGCATTTTAACAGGCATCAAATGCTTGGGGCTAAGAAATGAAACTCTCCCTGTGTAATTTCAGGCATCAGTAAGCAGATGGAACATTTATTGGGGGTGGCCTGAGGGATTTTCTTGAGCTTCTGGGGTTATATGGGTCTTCCCCAGTTCAGTCTAGGTAGAAAGTTATTCAAGATGTTGATAATATTACCATCATTTTTTATCATGTTTTTGATTGTAATAAGTCACCAAGTTCAGAAAGAAACTCATTCTCCAGTATCACCTATGAAAACCCATATTGTCGCAATGTCCTGGACAATATAAGTCAGGTTCCCATATCACCTATTCTACATATCTCCTCACCAGAGTTATTTATATGTTTCAGTGTCTGCTGCCTGATTTTCACCTAATTCCTCCACCTCTCCTTATATGGAAAAATCAAGGTTGGGCAGAGAGGAAAAAGAAGAAGAACAGGAAGAATCAATAAAATACGTGACCAAGCAATGTATGGTATGGAGAACATAATCTTGATCCTTCAGGCTAATTTACAGGTGCTGTTCATTAGATTAGGGTATGTCACTGACACTAGCTGAGTCTTAAAATCAGATAATAGTCTCAATCTGCCATTTCCCGGTTCCTTGGACAGATGATCACTTTAAATCTCATACTACCTAGAGCATAGTTTAATTGATAACACTGAAGTTGCTTTTAGGAGAACTTTGACTGCATGCCAAAATACAGGGCACTTCAGGACACACCAGTGAAGTACCAAAACAAACAAAAAGCAAAGCAACTTCAAGGGAGTTACCGCGAAAGGAGAAGCTTAACTGGTTTGAATGTCACTGCTAATTTGACCACTGGGAACATCTTTATGATTATGTGACCATAATAATTTATACTCATTGGAATACTCATTGGAATATCTGATGGATATTGGAAGGACTGATGCTGAGGCTGAAACGCCAATACTTTGGCCACTTTGATGTGAAGAACTGACTCATTGGAAAAGACCCTGATGCTGGGAAAGTTTGAAGGCAGGAGGAGAAGGGGATGACAGAGGATGAGATGGTTGGATGGCATCACCGACTCGAAGGACATAAGTTTGAGCAAGCTCCGGGAGTTGGTGATGGACAGGAAAGCCTGGCATGCTGCAGTCCATGGGGTTGCAAAGAGTCAGGCACGACTGAGCAACAGAACTGAATCAATTATACAGTGCATGGATTGGAATCAATGTAATTATAATTACTGAAATGAAATAATGGTGCTTTAATCCACTTGATTATACAGACAGTCCTTGCATGGCCATAGTTTAGTTGCTATTATTACCACCTTTCTAAGTTAAAAAAAAAATCTTATTTTGAGGCTATATTCCAGGTTACTCTGTCCTTTACAGCTTCTGATTCCTCTGCTATAATAGGTTCTACACACAGTTACCAGTTTAATCTTCTGAAAAGCTGCATTCATTGTATTATATTGTTCCCAGAAAATCTTTTATAGAAACTGATTCCTAAAAGATAAAGGCAAAATCTTTATTACTTAGAACTCTGCAGAGTATGCCCACCTGCTCTTTCAATCTCTTTTCTTATGAATCTCCTATATTAATATTTAACTCTACCCAAAATTTTTACCCATTCTTCTCCAGATTCCCCTAGAATTCTCTCATTTCACTGTCACTTTGCTCATTCAACCATTGAGATTTCTTCTTATCCATATCTTTTCATTTTTCAATAGGTAACTCAAGTCAAACCTCTTCCAGAAAGCCTTCTCAGACTATCATACTCTCAAATATTTCCTCTTCCTTGGAACTAATAACTATAGTTTTCTCTATTCAAATGTAGCTAGTCAAGTGCTGTCTTGTGATAGCACCTTCATTTTGTCTAAAACTCTTTGCTTTTCCTTATAATTATGTCTTATAATTTAGGCAAATTGTCCCCATAGGTCATAGAACAGGGATTCACAAAAAGACATGTTAAAAAATATTTTTTGATGAAGAGATAACTCATAAATATGGCCAGATTAAAGCCACTTATATGGGGAAAAGTAGAAAATACTTTAGTTATTAAAATGTGCTGATTTTTCTGTGCTACTACTTTCACAGATCTGTGAGTTTGTTCTTTACGATTTAATACAAGGGACCTCTACTGTCTGTACAACAGTGTCCTCAAACATCTTTTGTTATAGAGAAAAATCTGTAGGCAACTTTGAACTTGCATATGACTTGAACTTTTTCTTAGTCCAATTAGAGTAGACATTTAATTGGGATTTTGGAAAAAATTGGGTACCTGTGTTTGTAAGTTGAATTCTCTAGGTTTTTCTTTTTAATCTATAAAATATGAGATAATTAGAGTATCTTCCTTAAAGGTTTACAGGATTTAATAATTTTATAATTGCTCTTACCAGGGTAGGGGTTTTAATACCAGGAGCTATTCGTCAATACATGTTGCTGTTGCTGTTCAGTCGCTCAGTCGTGTCCAACTCTTTGTGACCCCATGGACTGCAGCATGCCAGGCTTCCCTGTCCTTCACCATCTTCTGGAACTTGCTCAAACTCATGTCCATTGAGTCGGTGATGCCATTCAGTGATCTCATCCTCTGTCACCCTCTTCTCCTCTTCCTCTCAATCTTTCCCAGCATCAGGGTCTTTTTAAATGATTCAACTCTTCATGTCAGGTGACCAAGTATTGGAGCTTCAGCTTCAGCATTGGTCCTTCTAGTGAATATTCAGGGTCAATTTCCTTTAGAATTGACTGGTTTGATCTCCTTGCAATCCAAGGGACTCTCAAGAGTCTTCTCCAGCACCACAGTTCAAAAGCATCAATTCTTCAACAGCCTCAGCTTTCTTCATTGTCCAACTCTCACATTCGTACATGACTACTGGAAACACCATAGCTTTGACTACCCTGTCCTTATTTGCAAGGTGAACCCCTACTCATTTTTCAAGTCTTACATGGGATTTACCTCCCTAAAAGTGTCCCCAGATATCTCTCTGTCATTATTGGCTCTTAGTATAATTAAAAGCTCCTCCTCTATTTCCATAGCCTCCTGGAGTTTCTCTTTTCACTCTCAATTATATTGTATATACAATTATAATTCAATTGTACTTGTTGGTATATATGCTCCTGTGTCTTTCTCCCTGCACTCCAACTTATCAGCCTTTCCGCCAACATGACCATGGGCTCCCCTCACAGAGTCTCAGACTTATTTATAACTGCAGTTTTAGCATCTTGCAAAAAGTAGGTGCAATATTTATCTTATGGCTGAATAAAAATATATGGTGTATTAACTTCTTATTTCTAGGAAATAATACTGAATTTCAAAATCATTATAGTAGCTTCTGTAAGACGTGGATCACAATAAACTGTGGAAAATTCTGAAAGAGATGGGAATACCAGACCACCTGACCTGTCTCTTGAGAAACCTGTATGCAGGTCAGGAAGCAACAGTTAGAACTGGACATGGAAAAACACTGGTTCCAAATAGGAAAAGGAGTACGTCAAGGCTGTATATTGTCACCCTGCTTATTTAACATATGCAGAGTACATCATGAGAAATGCTGGGCTGGAGGAAGCACAAGCTGGAATCAAGATTGCCTGGAGAAATATCAATAACCTCAGATATGCAGATGACACCACCCTTAGGCAGAAAGTGAAGAATAACTAAACTGGCTTCTTGATGAAAGTGAAAGAGGAGAGTGAAAAAGTTGGCTTAAAGCTCAACATTCAGAAAACTAAGATCATGGCATCCGGTCCCATCACTTCATGGCAAATAGATGGGGAAACAGTGGAAATAGTGGCAGACTTTATTTTTCTGGGCTCCAAAATCACTGCAGATGGTGATTGCAGTCATTAAATTAAAAGACGCTTACTCCTTAGAAAGAAAGTTATGACCAACCTAGACAGCATGTTAAAAAGCAGAGACATTACTTTGTCAACAAAGGTCTGTCTAGTCAAGGCTATGGTTTTTCCAGTAGTCATGTATGGATGTGAGCGCTGGACTGTGAAGAAAGTTGAGCGCCGAAGAATTGATGCTTTTGAACTGTGGTGTTGAAGAAGACTCTTGAGAGTCCCTTGGACTGTAAGGAGATCCAACCAGTCCATTTTAAAGGAGATCGGTCCTGGTTGTTCATTGGTAGGACTTATGTTGAAGCTGAAACTCAATACTTTGGCCACCTGATGCGAAGAGCTGGCTCATTTGAAAAGACCCTGACGCTGGGAAAGATCAAGGGAAGGAGGATAAGGGGACGACAGAGGATGAGATGGTTGGATGGCATCACCGACTCGATGGACATGGGTTTGTGTGGACTCTGGGAGTTGGTGATGGATAGGAAGGCCTGGCATGCTGCAGTTCATTGGGTCACAAAGAGTTGGACATGACTGAGTGACTGAACTGAACTGAAGATGTTAAAAAGATAGACTCATTTTTCAAGAACTCAATGAGGGCATGGCATTGATATCACTCAGTTTCATGTGATGTAAATAGGACTTTGTTATTTCATCTCTAAAATAAAATGTGCGTGCATGCTCAGTTGCTCAGTTATGTCTGACTCTTTGCTACCCCAGGGACTAAAGCTCGCCAGGCTCCTCTGTGCATGAGATTCTCCAGGCAAGAATACTGGAGTGGGTTGCCATTCCCTCCTCCAGGGTATCTTCCTGACCCAGGGATTGAAACTGAGTCTCCCATGTCTCCTGTATTGGCAAGTGAATTCTTTACTACTAAGACACCAAAAACACTGGCAAAGCTTGACAAATGCCCTGACTTTCCTGGTTGCTTTCATCATCCCCTTCATTGTCAACCCTTGAAGGATGAATGGTAGTTGAGAATTTCTCAACAATTTCTGCATGGCAAGCTGGCAAGATGGCTGGAGGCACAGAGAGAAGGCTTAAGTTAAGTGAAACTCAGGGAGCTTCTCTGTTTGATTAGAGTAGATGAGAACAGGCTTCTTAAAATCTAACAATAAGATGACCATGAGTTGATTATAAAGGTGGCAAGAAGCAGTAAAGAATTTATCGGTAGTAATTATGGTACATGATGTATGGTTATGCCATTTGATGTATGGTATGTGACATATAAGATAATTAGAGCATGTGATATATGATTATGACAGATAGAGCTGGGATATGTGTATTTTAGGAGGTGTATGCATTAAGCTTGCAGATGTGGGATATAAACTCCTAGGTTTCAAATTTTACCATGCCTCTCACTACTTGATATCTGTGGCAAACCATTTACCACTTTGTGCCTTTGATTTCTCACCTGTAAAATGAGAGTAATACAGTACCTACCTCATACTGTTTTACCGTGAATATTAAATAATATAGAAAATACAAAGCACTATTGCTAACATTAATAAATACCGACAACCTTGCAGAGTCAAATGATTCACCTTCTAAATACTGATACATGTTGAATATCTAATTTTAGCTGAGTGTTTACAGTTCCTCTTTTTTTCCTGAATAATATCTATTTTCAGAGAAAATACAGTTCTTCATACTTCTTGCCTCTCTTACTAGTGGAATTAGTGAATTGATGGCCTGATGATTAGAAAGTTGTTTTCCATCTTCCACTTAATTCCCTTGAGTCATTCCTGTGCTTTTTGGCTTTTCTAAGTGTTTTGATGCTTGTGCAATATTTTGAAAATAGAAACCAAATGATGACTCCCATAGATTAGATGAGAACCTGAGCAATGAGGAGAAGACAAGAAGTTGAGGTACACGCTCTCACAGGGCACTGTTTGCTTCCTTGATAAATACAGTGTCTTGGTAGGAAAGGTTTCTCTTTTTCCCCCTTTCTCCATCATCTGGCTGATATAGCTGAGTTGTTGCAAAGACGCTATATCTGTCTTTTACTTTCATTTCACTCTTTCTTTCTGTCCCCTGGAACACTACTGTCTTCCTTTGGAATTAACAACTGGATCAAGTCATTTCTGAAATTCAGGATTCAACACAGTTGCTTTTACTTTTATAAAACCTGTCTGTGATTATCACTCCTGGAAGTTTTTTCCAGTTAAAAAATAGGGAGGAAGTAAAGCAAAATCTTAAAAAGGGAAGGAGTCAGTCAGAGAGAGAGGAAAGAGAAAGAGATAGAATGAATATATCTGTGATGAGAATCTGAAGCAGGAATCATTAAGATTGATTGACTTGGTGGTGAGCCAAGGTCAGCACCAATTTTACTGGTAGCTCAGTGTTTTATTTTTTCACAGGGGACAGCTGACTCTGTCAGGTTAGCAGGATGATGATTATGCTAATCACTTTCTAGGAAGGATTCAAGAATTAAGAATCTATCATGATTCAGAATCTAGAGTTACATCAGTCCACAAGTATGTGTGTAAGGCAGATTAAATTCTGTGAGAATTCTGGTACCCTGATAGGCGTTTAAGATATAAAGATGTGTAAGTAACACTGCATGTAAGTAACCTGAAAGCATACTAGACAAGTGACATTACCACTAAATAATTAAAGAATGAGATTCTATAATAAAATATGCTAAATTATATGGCATATGTAGGAAATGCATTAGAAGGTCAAAGCAAGAAGAGTGAGGTTAAGGAGTATCACCATCTTCAAGGACAACACACTAGAATTTTGAAACGTTCTTTTCATCCATTCATTAAGCAACTATTTATTGAGTATCTATTATATGCAACTTGTTACTTTTTTTGAACTTGGTAAACCATCACACACACACATACACATCACACACACACACACACACACACACCTGTACATGTCTAGAAATTAGTTTTAAGTGGTTACAGAATACTGAACAGATAATTTTAAAACAATGATAATATAAAGTTCATGTATTTATTTTTCACTCATTAATTAAAATTCTGTCTTGTCACCTTAAAAGAAATGATCATTGACCTTAAGAGATTGTTTCAATATTGGGGTTAAATAAAGACGATGTGTGACTAATTCAGTGTGTGAACTTTACAGAAAATATTGTCTACAGTGTCTTTTATTTGTGGCAAGAAATTTCTTTTTCAATTCTTGCTTGAATTATCCATAAATTACCACTGTTTTGAATTACTTCAGATTATGTTCAGAGACATGGCAAATGGAGAAAGGGGCAAATAAATTTAAAAGGGCCTTTCCTGCTTGAATACAATATGTCCTTAAGATGGAGGGCATTATAGGAACTACAGTCAAACAGCACTTACAAACTTTAAGCATCAAACCAATCCTTCTTACCAAGAGAAGAAAGTATAAAGCCCCAGCTGTTACTCAGTGGAAAGAGCCTGGGCCAAGAGATGAACAGGCTGTGAAGTAAAGGCATCTGTGTCTTCTATTGACTCAGCTACTTGTTCACATTTGGAATTTGAGAAATAAGAGTACTGGCTTCAAAGGAAAGAGTCCTGGTCTCTGTTCTACTCTATATTTTAGGATAAATAGATGACTCCATATTATATTAATAGACTATCTTTGGGAAATGTAAACATTTTCCAACCCCAAGAGCTGTTCTATAGGTCTGCTCACTGATATATTCCCTGCGTCTATAGAACTTTCTGATGGCAGTTGATAATTATTGGTAGAATGCTTCAGATCGTTTTTAAATGAAGATTTCCTACACTTGAGACATTCAACAAATAAATACTTAGGTTGACCAATTATTTAACACTTTGCCCCATTTGCCTTTAGCAGACTTTCTCCATCACTTCCTTATGTATATGAACCATTTAAGAGAAAGATGAAGGTGACATTGTGCTCTCTTATCCCTTAGTACATACTATTGCACTTCTTAAAAATATTATTTAATATATGCTACAATTATTGAAAACAGAAAATTTAATATTAATACAATCTTTTATCTAGTCCACAGTCTATATTCAAATCCAATTGTCCCAATTAAATTCTTTGTAGGATGCTGTCCAGGATGGCACATTCCATTTAGTTTGATGAGACTTTAGTCCCATTTAATGTAGAAAAGTTCCCAGTCCTTCTCTGTCTTCCCTGACTTTGACATTTTTGAAATATAAAGGTCAGTTATATTGTATAATGTCCCTTGATTTGGGTTTATCTGATGTTCCCTTAAGATAAGGTTCAAATTATGCTTTATGGTTTCTTTTGCATGAACACTACAGATGTGATATGATGTCCTCAATGCATCATATCAAAGGCTTGATGTCAGTTTATTGTAATACTGATGAGTTTAATTTTAGTTCCTTGATTAAGGTACTATCCAGCAGACTCTTCAATTTTATCATCACTATTTTCCTGTTGCAGTTAGTAAGCAATTTATGAGGAACCTACCTTGCCACTAGGTAAATATCCTCTTCTTTCACCAAAACTTAACCTACTGGTTTTAGCATCCGCTGAGGATTTTTTAATTCCATCATTTTTTCTAAATTACTTGTTGATTAAAGTAGAATTCTAAAGAGACATTTTCAAGTGGAGAGCTATAGATGTGCACAGTTTTTGAAGAGAAAATCACATTAAAGATAAATAGATACACAGATGAGAGCCACAATGTTCAGGAAGCAGGACTTCATTTTAATGCTGGGACAGCTTTCCTTTTCAGGTTTGAGAAACTTCCTCTGTAGCTACGGTACCAAACTATGAACCAGCTGGGTCTAATTAGCCCTGATTCATTGTGTAAGTGTTCATAAATTATTTTATATCATTTGTATCCTGATTTCTCTTTCTTTAAAACCAATACCCTATAATGATCTATATGGAAGAAGAATCTAAAAAAGTGTGGAATATGTATATGTATAACAAATTTACTTTGCTGTACAGCAGAATGTAACACAAAATTGTAAATCAACTGTACTCCAATAAAAACTTAAAATAGTATAATAGCAATGGGCTTTTTTTTACTTCATAAGGATATTGAATGTAAAAAGAAGAGACCATTATTATGGTGACTATTTGAAATCTTTGAGGAAAAGTAATCTATATAGCCTCAGATCAAATTATTAATCCTTATTAGATCTTTTTTATTAGATGAAATTGCCAACATCTGATGGATCATTGAAAAAGCAAGAGAGTTCCCGAAAAACATCTATTTCTGCTTTATTGACTATGCCAGAGCCTTTGACTGTGTGGATCACAAGAAACTGTGGAAAATTATGAAAGAAATGGGAATACCAGACCACCTGACCTGCCTCTTGAGAAACATGTATGCAGGTCAGAAAGCAACAGTTAGAACTGGACATGGAACAACAGACTGGTTCCAAATAGGAAAAGGAGTACATCAAGGCTGTATATTGTCACCCTGCTTATTTAACTTATATGCAGAGTACATCATGAGAAATGCTGGGCTGGAGGAAGCACAAGCTGGAATCAAGATTGCTGGGAGAAATATCAGATGACACCACCCTTATGGCAGAAAGTGAAGAAGAACTAAAGGGCCTCTTGATGAAAGTGAAAGAGGAGAATGAAAAAGTTGGCTTAAAGCTCAACATTCAGAAAACTAAGATCATGGCATGTGGTCCCATCACTTCATGGCAAATAGATGGGGAAACAGTAGAAATAGTGGCTGACTTTATTTTTCTGGGCTCCCAAATCACTGTAGATTGTGACTGCAGCCGTGAAATTAAAAGACGCTCACTCCTTGGAAGGAAAGTTATGAACAACCTAGACAGCATATTGAAAAGCAGAGACATTACTGTGTCAACAAAGGTCCGTCTAGTCAAGGCTATCGTTTTTCCAGTGGTCATGCATGGATGTGAGAGTTGGACTATAAAGAAAGCTGAGCGCCGAAGAATTGATGCTTTTGAACTGTGGTGTTGAAGAAGACTCTTGAGAGTCCCTTGGACGGTAAGGAGATCCAACCAGTCCATCTTAAAGGAGATCGGTCCTGGGTGTTCATTGGTAGGACTGATATTAAAGCTGAAAGTCCAATACTTTGGCCACCTGATGCAAAGAGGTGACTCATTTGAAAAGACCCTGATGCTGGGAAAGATTGAGGGAAGGAGGAGAAGGGGACAACAGAGGATGAGATGGTTGGATGGCATCACCGACTCAATGGACATGGGTTTGGGTAGACTCTGGGAGTTGGTGATGGACAGGGAGGCCTGGTGTGCTGCGGTTCATGGGGTTGCAAAGAGTCGACACGACTGAGCAACTGAACTGAACTGAAATAGATCTATAAATATTCTTCCTGTTTCTGAGAGTACTATATCCCCAAACTTCGTTCTATACTAGACACCACTGCCAACTCCCATGAGCTGATTTCAGGACACGTAACCATGTAACAGCTCTTGCCGAGAGAGTTTGCCTCAAATGAAGCATCCTCCAGCCTCCAGTCTTCCCTTTTCATACTTTCTCTTTAAAAACATTTCTGAATGATGCTCAAGGCATCTATTTCACAATCTTAATTTCAATTTGCCTCACCCTTAGGTGGGACTCTCTCCTGCTGATTTTGCAAAAGTCCAACTTTTCCTATTTGCAACTAGATTAGAAAAAGTATTGAGACTAGGACAGCAAAACTGACTGGGTGACTTCCCACTGGGGCTAACTCAGCTCAGCCTCTAAGTACTATCTAAGAAAAGCTTGCCATAAAGTCAGGCAGCAAGAGCATGGTCTATATATGGGGATTGTCTCAGCTGAGTTCTCTGCAAAGAAGACACACAGAGCACAGGTATAGGATACCACAGTGATGTTTTGGGGTATTCTTCAAATTTAATGGGACAAGTAGCCATGTCACAAAGTCTGGAGGAAAACAGTTCATCAACCAATACATTTAAGTTGTGGAATCAGCTTGTTTCTGATCCTCCTTTGTAAAACATGCAAGAGGAGTGAGAGACTGTCATTTTCACACCTAAATATAGACTCACATCCCTTAGTCAAACTTGATTAATCTTCTTAACCCCTCTGTAATGAGGATTGCTTGTACTCAGTCGCAGGACAATTCCTGCAATTGGTTCTTGTATCAGCAGGAAGCATATAAGAAGTTTCATGGCTAAGCCAGAAATTGTCGTATATGCTCTAGCAACCCATTTGCATTCTGAAACTGAATTGCCTTATTTTAATTCCTATTTGCTCATATTTGTCTGGGCTCCCTGACTCCCTCTTGGCTCTCAAACTAATCTGTTCTGCCTAATGTATAGACAGACTTGATCTCAATTATTTTATTTTGAGTCTTACCCTTCCCTTGACAATCTGGGCTTCAGTTCCTTCTGTCTGTTTGTTGTGGCCCATCATCCCAGGGCATCAGAAGTAGAAAGCTTCGGTATGCCCAAAGAAACCAGAAATGGAAGCATCAGAAGATACTCACATTTGTACTTGTCTGATTGCTATCAGCCATTTCTGCTAAAGAGTAATTTTGCCATCTCTGGGATAGATATTTAACCACTCCTATAAAAACAAGCATGACTCTTTTGCCAGGTATTTTACCAGTGTCTATACACAATAAACAAATTCTATGTATTTTCTGTTTGGGCACAGCTATTAAAACGGTCTACAGAAAAAAAAAAACTGATGACACGAATGATCAAGGCCCTTCGATTTCTAATTAAATACTGTGGAAACCCCAAACTGAGCTGATGATGCCATGTCTTAGACTAAACAGTGATGTTTCACATTAGAAAAAAAATGATCAATGAGGATTGGATAACTTTAATAAAAATGTATCAGAGCATCCAGAGTTAAAGTTTATTCCCCTTTCCACCAGTTTTAGCTCTTAATATCTTTAAATACTAAAAAAGAAGAAGGAGAAGATAATAGTTCTTGGAAAAAATGTATTTAACTTCAATGTTAGTATCAGCATTTCCACTCCAAGTATTAACTCCTGATACTGTGCTGAGTGTTATGGGTAAGTGTATTACTTAACACCATTTGTCCTTAACTCAAAAGAATCGTAGGACATAGTGAAATGCCTTTGGTGTTTTTCTGAAATGACTTCACATTCTTTTTATTTTGGAATATTTCAGTTTCTCAGTTGTGTCTTTGAATTAGATCACGTGTGTAGAGATGGCTTGTTTTGAATGTGTGTAAGATACGTATTAGGCTACATACGTATCTCAAAAGTAGAAGTGGTGACATAGTGCTCTAAGTTACTGGCCCAAAAGCTTCAGCCATAACATGACACTAATACAGACTAAGTGTTTAGTCTCTGTTGAGTACATATAATATACTTAATATGCTTTCTTGAATTACAGTCACTGTTGAAATTCTCTGATGTTTCAACTAGCTGTGTTTAAGTATTAAGACTCACTTGATATTTCAGTTTGTTAGGTGAAAAGTTTCACAGTATTCCTCATAACTAAGGTAGTTTTTTTTTTTAAAAAAGCTTTCTATAAGTAAAGGTTAATTGCTTTTTTCATGTCAATACATGCATGTTAACTGACAAAGCTGAAGTCCAAGAGTGTGATATAAAGTTGTGCCCAATTTCAGGAAGATTTAAGATATTCTTATGAGGCAAGGATAGATTGCCCAATTTGAAAGACATTTTATCCTGAATGGTTGTGTAATATTGGCCACTTTTCAGGAAGAAGTGGATTTTGGACTTTTCATGCCATCCTCTTCCTGCATCCCACGCCTCAGACTGTACACATGCACACCACACACACACACACACACACACACACACTCCAATAAGAATTTAAGAAGAGATTATCTTTCCAAAACCTGATCATGTTTGACATTTTGAAAATTTTCTGAACCAAATACAATGCAGTTGAATGCTTGAAGTGTTCAGAGGGATCTAAAAATATATATTCTAGCTGCTCCAACATAGTTTAGCAGGGGAGGCGAGAGAGCACCAAAAAATTGTTTCAAAGTGAAGGACAGAAGAGATAAAAAAGAAAAAGAAAAAAAGAAAAGAACAATAGGTCTTTTGTATGCTAGATATTTTGTACACCAGCAACTTAGCCTGGCATGTAGTTACTTATAAAGGAAAACAAGCTAAGGTATTTACCTATATCTATTGTATTTACATATACATATATATGTGTTCATTGTTTTTCCATTTATAAAATACGTTATATAGATTCTTCTAAGATAATACATGCTTTGTTTTTCTCTAGTTAATATTTAAAATACATATTTTGTATTTTGCTAAATGCTGTATGAAGGGGAAGTAATCATAAACAAAGAAGCCTAACTACAGATTAAAGACAATTTGTCCATTCTAGCTGAAAATGTGATCATTTCATTCTCATTGAGGCTCTCATTACACAGTCTCTCTACATTTCATTTGCTTTGAAAAATGTATACTCTGTGCACTCTCCAGAAGGCAATTGCTTCTCCCCAAAACATGTTCTACTTCTTTTAAAGCCTCTGGTAAAATTTTTATCTAAGCCATCAGATTTAGCAATTTGTAACTCATCTAATCTCTCCACAAAATCCTTGCTTACTGAAATTGCATCCAACAGTTCCTCACTATAAACCTTTCAGTTCACATAAAACTGAATGACAACCTATGTCTCTCCTTTTAATTTTCATCTTTTGCTGTCTTTCTTGTATCCCCAAAGAAACAAAAATTAGATAGACTTAATCAGAAATCATGAATCATGTCAGCAAATGCCAATTACAACATTACAAAATAATCATTTAGCATTTACATCATTAAAAATTACCACCATATGAGCAATCATTAGACGGAATTTAAATAATTACAATGTTCTTTTTCATATGTCCCCCAGTAGAATATTATAGGTTTTAAAGGTTTATGGGTAGATATCAGTGTCTGAAGAAGACTTTCGTTTTGTTCATTCATTTTTTAAAATCATTCACTCATTTTCCAAATATTTATTGTCTCTTCTATGCACTGAATAGTATTGTAGGTGTGGAGGATATAGCGATGAATAAAAAACAGGCGTGTTCTAAACAACTGTTGAATTTAAAATGATATTGTTTCAATGATTAATTAACTATAGAGTGACACAAACATTGATTACATAAGCCTATTTAAAACAGGCAATTCTATTGGGGTAAATACTCTTTCTTGTCTTCTGTAATAATTATGAGCTTTGTCTCTGACACAGATAAAAAGTTCAATTAGTATGTGTTTAATAGTGAAATCTCAACTGATATGAAGATGAGATCTTTGGCCTTTTAGATTTCTCAGTTCCACCTATTACAATTTCTTGAGTTCTATACTAAGCTCTGACAAAAGTCCTTATTCAATTATAAGTCAAATTTTCACCAGCACCTAAACTGCTCCCTGAAAATAAATGTGTTTGTGAGGTTCACCACTTCTTGGGTGACTTAAGCTGAATTTTATGACTAGATCTGGATTCTAAACACGACACTATAAGCATATAAATGAATGTGCAGAAAATAGGACAGTTATGAACTTTGGACCAAAGAAACCAGGTGATGCTCAACGTTAAATAAGGTGAATTTGAATAAATTAGGAAAATTATAATGTCTCTCGGTGACAGGAAGGACATCTATATTTACTCGATCTAGAAATTGTTTGAAGTCTTGCCATACCCTGAACATTTGGGCTCTAATGTTTAAAAAAATGAGGAATTATCTTGAGAATGATAGTAGAAATTCCTGCGTGTTTTGTATCCTAGAGCAGTTTGTTTAGAGAGAGCATTTTATGGCCTTCTCTGTCAATCAACAATTGGTTGATTGATTGATTGAATAAATTACTCCTCCTAAAAGAGTAAATAGGAGTACTGAAAAGTGTGAACATCAAGTCCTGCTTTGAGATTTCCAGACATGATTTGCAATGCCATAAATTTAGTATGTGTAATGCCAAGAGGTGAGTCTATTTTATTTAGAATAAATGTACTGTGGGTCTTCTCCTCCTTCCCTTTTCCCCTGCTTTGTTCTGTTCAAGAAAACTTGCAGTTGTCCAGGTATGAGGAGGGCGACTTTCTTCTGTTTTATATTTTTTTCTGAAGTTACAGCTTTTTAAGAACTCAGCTTATTGGAGGGGTGGATGATGCTTTTTTATTAGATTCTGATTATTGGGTGATTGCAGAGATTTTATTTCTGTTCCTCTTGCCCTAATTAAAGTTTTCCTGAATTAACATATGCCCTTAGTCCTCCACTTACCACTCTGGGTTACTGACTGTTCTAAGATTCTAGTTGGTGACTTCTGATAGCTTTATAATGCTTCTAAAGAAAATTTTTTAAAATATATTTTATCCAGCATCTTTTCTGTTTTTGGTAGAAGGATTGGGATGAATAACCTAACCTCACCTAATCTCAGAAGCAGAAGTTGGAACCATCCATAACTTTTCTTAATGGATTTCTTTTGGATTGCCCCTTCCTGCCATAGCCAGTATAATCCACACAAGATGCTTTAAGAAGAGAATTCCACTCTGGAACTTGCTCATGCCTTAAAATTTCTGTGTCTTGAATTTTTACAAAATGCATAATAAACTATAAGTAAATAAATTTGTGTATAGGCTGCATTTTCATAATTGTTATAAAATTAATAACAAATTATTCATAAGTAATAACAAACAGGCTAATGTTTAGAGTTATTTGCATACGTAGAAATTGCTAAAAAATTCTGCTATCACATTGACAAAGTTTGGTTCCTTTGCTAACAGTATGTCTTCTTTGTCATATATAAAGAATTTTTGTAAAACCAAATTTTGAGTGTATAAAGTAACATCTTTTAAATGGTTCTTCCTCATTCTTTCTGTAACACTTTACAGTGCCATTTTCTGTTCTAAACTAACAGCATCTTTGAGTTATTTATACTTTTCCAAAGTCATCATGTTATAATGATACTATAATCCAAATAAAGTACAGTGTCAATTAAGCCCTCTTCTCCCAGATAAGTGTCCTTTAGCTGCATTCATTTATTCATCCAATTTATTGGATGCCTAATATACATTAGGTGCAAAGACAGACATTGGTTGAGTAGGTTAGATACAGAAAATTAGTTGCACAGCTAGACTACTTTAACTGTCTCTGTGAGCATCTCTTTTCTGTTATTTCTGAGAAAATTCTACAGTGGACTAACTAATGTGTTACCTTCAACATGATTTCCCTTTCATATGACTCTCCCTAATAATTTCCCAATAATAACAAAAGGAAGGCAGGTGAGTCAATTGTCTTTGAACTAACTTTTAAATGATTCATGGAGATAGTTATCTAAACAGGAAAATACAAGATAGATTATATTTCATTTCTTCATATTAAGGGTTTCTTAAGAATGCCTCTACTTAAATGAAAGCTGCCAGTGATCATGTTTTTTGGAGGCAGATTTAATCATACAACAGTTGAGTTGACTTATATTCCACTTCAATAGTCTTTACTGTTCCTCTTTGTTCTTCAGTCTGAAATTTTTTATTTCAATGTAATGTGCCATGTGTATCAGTTGAGATACAGAGAGATTATTATACATAATTTTAGAACATTAAGAATAAGATTCATTTTTGTCTGCATTTATTGAAAAGACTGAGTTGAAAAACTATAGATTCTGTCAAATAAACTAGGATATAGTAGAGACTTGACTATAATACCACTCCTCTGTCTCATTTATCTTATAGGTCTGAACATACACATCATTAACAGTATAAGAACAATGTGTTAGGAACTGAGTATTTTTATGAATGTTCCTTAATTAAATCTGTTCTTTCAAATCTACTCTGAAATTTCTTTCTACATTGAAATTTCAGGCTAAATTCATGCATAAAAAGGTATATATTTTGAAACATTATGCTTATTTCTTCCAGAAAGTTTTCCACATTTTAATAGTGAATAAATCATATTTTACTATTATAGACATGAAATTAGCAAGACTGTAGGTATAATTATCATTCTTAAGTCTTCCTACACAAACTTAAATATCGAACTAAGAAACAAAAACTTCTATAAATTATCTCCATAGGAAATCCCTCTGCAAATTATAGTTTTAACCTCATTTGATCATAACATTAAGTTTGAAACAATAATCCTACTTCATTTCTTGTGTTTGAAATACCTTGCAAAAACATTAACCGATTAATCAAATTAGATAACAATTCTGTTATGAACTAAGCATCATATAGAATCATTTGCTGCAGAATATCAAGATAGTGTATGTATATATGTCACTTTTGAGATAATAATTATATCTATGTGTAGTAAAGTATTTATTATCTTATCTAATTAATACACATTTTGGCATGTCAGGGTTTGTGGGTAATTACAGTTTTCTATTGGGTAATAATTTGTATGATTTATGAAGCCTATGAAACAACGCTGTGAGCCAAAAAGCTGTCTGGAATAATTACAGTTAAGCAGTGCGATCAACAGGTACACCCAGCCAAGAGAACGCAGCCCTGAGGATAAGAGCCTCAAACAAACAGAAGCAACCTGAGGTGTTCACTTCTCAGCCTGTTTTTTTCTAACCTGGAAAAAAAACACGGCCCACCCACTGTTCTCAGCTGTAACAAAGAACTGATTGCTTAAGTATATGTAGTTGTTTTCCAAAGTTCATGTGCTGATGTGGAGGACTTCACACACACATAAAAATAAATATAAGTATCATAGACCATACAAATTTGCAATTATTTCAGGAAAGACTAAATGCAGACACATCTAATTTAAGAATGACAATGCATTCTGTGGTTATTGAAAACTCAGAACTAGAATATGCCCCTTCATGGATCAGAGCCTTGTCATGACAAAGGGGTTTGCGTAACTCAGTGAAGCTATGAGATTTGTTGTGCAGGGCCACTCAGGTTGAACAGGTCATAGTGAAGAGTTCCGACCAAACGTGGTCTGCTGGAGGAGGGAATGGCAAACCACTCCAGTCTTCTTGTCTAGAGAACCCCATGGACAATATGAAAGGCAAAAAGGTATGACACCAGAAGATGAGCCCCACCCACCCTCCTCATAGGTCAGAAGGTGTCCAATATGCTAATGGGGAAGAGTGGGGGGCCATTACTAATAGCTCCAGAAAGAATGAAGCAACTGGGCCAAAGTAGAAATGATGCTCAGTTGTGGATGTGTCTTGACCTCTCAACTCTGGCCAATTCAATAAGCTCTGAGTCTCATTTCCTTCTGGAACTGAGACACACCTGGAAAAATTGTCCCAGTAGAAATTGAGATAGTAGTTTGTTTCCAAAGAAGCTTTGTTTATAATTAGGAGTTGACTGCCACAGAAACATGTGAGTTGCAAAAGAACTCAATAGTTATCACCCGTACTTATACAATAATTTTCAGGAAGTTGGCGGGTTGTTGTAGACTGTAATGCAGGTTATTCTTTATCAGACGCTTTTCTTTCCCTAAGTTTATTTTGACCTCCCCATCAGTCATCCTCTTTTGCTCCATATTAATGCCCTCAAGGTAGGTAATGTTTTAATTGGCATTCAGCACATTCACTGAACCGAGAGATCCTATCTTACGTGAAGAAGCAGCTGGTAAATTTCTGTGAACTGTTCTCAATATGTGGGAAGTTCTTAAATTAGTTTCATCTTTCTCTGGGAGACTCATACATTTATATCCTGTAGGAGCATATTGAATTTTTAGTTATTAACTTCAGGTAGAGCCAAGTTCTTACTATTTTTTTTAAACTTGAAGACTAAAAGATAATGTCAGATAATACAGACTGTTGAAAGCAATGTCACAGGGTATTCCATTTTAAAATTCACGCTAAACTGTAGAGTCAGTAATCCACACACATAATAGATACGTTTGCATAAGTTGAAAAGTTATGCTACATGAGAATACCAAGAGCTCTAGGAATGGTCTGGAATGGAAACTGGAGATTTCTCCTGAGACAGTCCACAAAGCAGCCACCTTCATCAGCTTCACCTTTATCAAATATTTGCTTTGTGGTGAATCAAGGGAGAGAGGAAAGAGATGAGATAGAACAAGGATGCAAACAGAGATGCGAGAAATCCACAGCACATACCACCCTTGGTCCCTGACTTACTTTGAACTGGGCAGCCTCTTCTTGCAGTAATAGAAATTCAAAATGAACACGCTCTCTGACTTGCAAAATGTACTTTCAGGGGAAAAAATGGAATAAACAAAAGAAAAATCACAGCAAAGAAAATTTCTTAATTCCAATAGGCTCTTTTTTGGTAAGAAGTGTGATGTTTAGGATGAATATATGAACGAATGCTCTCAATTTAGACTTGAGTTCTGAAGCTACATGCAAGCTCATTTTATCATATCAGGCGAAACAGAGTTCAGGTCAAAGGATGACAATAGAAAGAGAAAGCTTCTGTGCGTTTAAGTATTTTTAAGTAGAGTTTGATTGGCAGATATTTGAGTAAAGATGTCCAGCAAATGTCTCCCTGATGGCTCAGTGGTAAAGAAGCCAACTGCCAATGCAGAAGATGCACGGTTGATCCCTAGGTCTGGAAGATTCCCCCTGGAGAAGGAAATGGCAACTCACTCCAGTATTCTTGCCTGGGAAATTTCAGGCACAGAGGAGCCTAGTAGGCTACAGTACATGGGATTGCAAAAGAGTCAGATATGACTTTGTGACTAAACAAACAAAGGCCAGCCTATCATAGGGACTGGCATGATAACAGCACCCAAAATTAGTAGTTCTCTTCCCCCTGGAAAATTTCCATGGGCAGAAGAGCTTGGCAGGCTACAGTCCATGGGGTTACAGAAAGTCAGACATGACTGAGCATGCACGCATTCCCCTCTCCTCCTCTGACACCCACACTCTGCACCCCCTACCATACAAACACACACACACATACACACACATACCATAATACTTCCTGTGAGAGACAATGGCCCCAAGGAGGTTCAAACCCCTCTAGGAAAACAAACAAAAAAGGTAAAATAAAGTTCAGAAAGATTTACCAGGTCAAAGATCAGAGTGAAACCAAAAGTTATGTCAGGCTATAGCAGAAAGTGAGTTTAGAGTAAAAACATATCATTAATTCTTATGATTATAACATTATCTACCTGCTAATCTGGGATTAGACAAAATAGTGTGTTAAAATCTAGGTAGGAATTACAAATGCTTAGTATGGATGCATATATACATATATACACACAGAGAAGCATACTGTTATATATAATTAAATGTATTTAATCCTATGTGAACTGTTACATATATAGTTCTTAACAAAGATTGTATGTTAAAAGATAGTTTTATGTCTGAAAACTTTTGTTGTCATTTCGGGATAATCATTCCTTTGTGTTTTGCAGCCATTTACTTATTGCTTAATTTCTATACCTTTGATATTTGCCACTTACCAAATATTGATGTTTTTATTCAAGGGTTTATTTTATAAGTATTTTAATTAAGGGCATGTATGATGTTTTCTCTTTAAAGTTCAGGTTTGTTGAAAAAACCATAAGGCTTTGAAAATATAAAAATGAGTTCCATTAGAATATGACACCATTGACGTTACCATCCAGCATATTTTAAATGTGGAAAAGTTTCGTTCACCTTATCTGTTTTCCCCCATTAGTTTCTTGTTCCACTACATCATCCAGTGGTGTTGTCATGTACATTAGTTCTTGCCAAGGGGCATAAAATAGAGCAGAGCGTATGCACAGTCTACACCTCCTGTATCTAGTCAGCAGGGTCCTGTTGTTTCTCATTAAACAGTAGTCCACGCAGTGATATTGTGGGGAATTTGCTTGATCTTCCCAGGACAAGAGTCTAAAGCTCTATTTCATTTCGTTTTGCCCCAAGTGTCTTTTGCAGGGAGTAGAAACACATACAAAAATTTGGTGTAACTGGTGGAATTTTTCCTCACTTTGCTTAGAATCATTTTCTGAAGTGTAGTTTTCTTGCTCTGAAGATGCAACTGCTTTTGACGTTAGTTATTCTCATCACTCATTTTCTGGTGGTTGACTCAAGAAAAAACAAGAAAAAGAAGACAAACCACCGCTTGAACTGGACTCCTGCCGAGTCAACAAGCCTGCTTTGCGAGTGAGATGACTCAACTGCACGGTCTTATATCCCAACCCACTTTGGGGTTCCTGAACCTTATATTTGCTATCAGTTGACTAGAAGTTGGGGCTGTGGTGGTATCTGATTTGAATCTTCCTGAATTTTAGTAGACCTATCATTACCTGCAACCAGTATCACAGGGTGCTTTAGTTTTTCGCTTGGAAATTCTTCCTGTGACATGTTTTCTACTTCCTGACCATAGAGGTGAAACATCTAGATTACAAGGCATTAACTATAACCAATAGCTCTGATTCTTTAAAACTCTTACTCAGTTTACCTTAATGTACTGCGGTTAAATTCATTTGATTATTTGATTGTCAATTTGGGGGCTTCCCTGGTGGCTCAGTGGTAGAGGATCTGCCTGCAGTGCAGGAGACATGGGTTCTATCCCTGGAAAGATTCTCTGGGGAAGGAAATGGCAACCCACTCCAGTATTCTTGCCTGGATAATCCCATGGACAGAGGATACTGGTGGGCTACAGTCCTTGGACCACATGAGCTGGACATGACTGAGCGACTGAACAGACACACACATGTACACACACAGAAAGCCATCCTTAATGGTAGGAACATGGAACCCTGCTATGGTAGGTGAAGTTCAAGGAATTTTCTCCTTAGCAGGTAATAAGAATAGGGGCACTTCTTTACAAATAAGAGATGACAGGTCCTTTAAACATGACCTACTAATATCTCAGATGAGATCCAGTGGGTTCACACTGATGGGTTAGATTTTTAAAATTACAATGTATTTTGTTTAGAAGAGGGATTAAAGTATTTGCCAAAATGATTTGTGTTGACAAAATGGCTTAGTGTCTTTGGCAGATTTATTTGGAGAATGGAATAAATTAAGGTGTCTAGCAAAAGATGTGCCACAGCCACTGAAACAAATTCAAGTATTTCAGAAACTCTATTTTTATTCACTTTGCAAAATGTGCTTAGTTGAACTGCCAGTCCCTGTTACATTTCCATTTCTAAGCAATTAATTAAAATCCCAAATCAGTCTTTTCTTGATCATGCCAGCAGGAGTAGGTTACCATGGAAATAGGAAGATCAGTAGTATTTGGAAGAGACGAAAAAATGGCTTGCATAGGTCTTTTATTTTGGAAACATAAGTGATGGTTTAGAGTAGCTTGTTGGCTCGGTAATAGGAAGATCCACTCCCCCAATAGCAAGTGTGGCAGTGACAATTGGAAATTACTGACAGTCTAGGGATTACATTTCACCCCCCAAGGATATCATTTGGCCGGTTAAAAAAGTCATTAACTCAGCTTTTTCATGTCTTCTATCTATAGGTTAAACCCCCAAATGTAATTGATTACAGAGTATTCTGTTGTAGCTAAGCAGGATTTCAAATCAATAATTGGTTACATTTTATGAAAACCCATGAAAACCTATTTATGATTTTTTTTTCATATGTCAGGCCAGTGTGCTTTAGACAGAAAGCTGATTTCCAGACAATAGTGCAAACTGAGAATGACTATGATTTAAACTATATATTTTTTTTACATTTTGGAAAATGGAAGCTTATGGGATATCATCTTTGGGTATTTAATTAAAACCCAATTCAGTAGTGCTGCCTTAAAAAATAGTGCATTAAGAAGACATGATAATGAATGATACTAATATGACTGTATTAAAAAATTAGAGTTGTATTGGAAAATCTAAACCGTGTGAAAAATGTAATTTTAAAGATGTAGATGATAAGAATTTTCAATATTTAATAACAGTTATGTGCCAAACACTGCTCCTAGCGGTTTAAAAGTAAAAACTCAGTGTTTCTCAGTGACACCATGAGGAAGATCTTAGCATTCATAGAGCAGTGATTGGCTTAAATTATGGAATTTTTTCTGAGTGAAGAGATTCTGTACTTTCATGTGCTACTAATTAGCAGTCTGTGAAATCAGAAGATGGGTGATAATTTTCTGCTATGCTAGGCTTATACAGGTCCCACATAAAAATTTATATTTTTCTGTTAGCTAAAATTTTCTCTGAAAATAATTAGGAAAAATTCAGATATTAGAAAGAGGGTAAAAATCAAGATTTCATTTATTGTTCTAGCATGAAACCCCAGTGGGAATATTAGTCTAAATCCTCTAGGAGACAGTCCTGTCTATACATAGCGATAATTAGAAAATGAGAATTTTTCAGTAAAGTTTTCTCTGATTGCTGTAGGCAGTCAAAATAATGTTGCCATTTGTCTCTATGAAATGCTATTATGTTTTCCATATAATAACGTCCTCAAGGCATACCAAATGTCTTATGCCTATATGTATTTTAGAAGCGATGATTATTTAAAATGAGTGGTAGTCTTTTTAGTTAATCTTTGGAAGAAAATAACAGCCACAATTCCCTTTAGTTTACTGTAAGATGAACAGAAAGGTAAGGCATGCCTGGCAACATAAGCCACATGGGTGTCTAAAATTTGGGAGTTATATCACAAATGACATACTTTATATGCTGTATGAATCATAGCATCTCTCCAGCTACCTGCTGGCCAGGTAGGTAGAATATACTTCAAACACATGCGTAGCAGGAAAGGTGATATAACATGCTGCTATTTGCTGCTTTATAACCCCATTCCCACCAATCTAAGCTCTCCCTGTATAATGGCCTGGAAGTCTGAATCAATACTTCCTGGGCTGTATCCCAAATTTTCTTACCTATAAGATTTTAATTTAAACTTCCTTTTGTACCTATATATTTATCAGATGCATACTAAGTAAATACTACACCACTATTCAGTAATGGATGGAGGATCCCGGTGGGCTGCAGTCCATCGAGTCGCAGAGTCGGGCATGACTGAGCGACTAACACACACACACACACTCAGTAATGAGAAATCTAAGAAGAATAAGACATATCTACTGATTTCAAGGGGTATAAATTTTATCATATTCCCTATAGTACAGAATATGGTGATTTGAATGTTTCGACGACTTAGGAATTCTTGTTACACTGATCTCACAATGAAGGTCCTATATGCTATAGGCAAAGATAAACAGAATGTATAAACTAACATCTAGCTATTTAATTTGCAAGTATCCACTGAGCACATGTTATGTTCTAGACACAGCACTAGGCACTGAGGAATGAAAACACATGTAAGATATTGAAATGAAAGACAATATACTGTTATTATGAAACATACGATTTCTGATGCCTGGTTAACTGTTTAAGTTCTTACCACCTCTACTTATTGTGCAAACTCATCTCAAAGACAGGTTCTCAACAAAACGTACTTCCCAGTGTGAATGCCCTTATTAGACTCCTCCCCTGAGTCGGGGTTGGTCCTGTGACTCACATTTCAAACAACAAAATGCAAGAGAAGTTACTTCAGGGCTAGGTCTTAAGAAGTCTCACAGCTTCCACCTGGAATTCTTGGGATGTTTTCTCTGGGGACACTCTATAATTCCCTCTGAGACTCATTCATAGTCTCATACTGACCCTGAGTCTTCAATGCTATGTGGAAGTCCAAACCAGCCAAAGAGAAAGCCACATGGAGAGAAATAAACCCGACAAGGTCCCAGCAGCTCTAGTCATCCCACTGTGGCACCAGTGTGCTCCTGCATGCGTGCTAAGTCGCTTCAGTCGTGTCCAACTCTTTGCGACCCCATGGACTGTAGCCCACCAGGCTCCTCTGTCCATGGGATTCTCCAGGCAAGAATACTGGAGTGGGTTGCCATGCCCTCCTCCAGGGGAACTTCCCAGCCCAGGGATTGAACCTGCATCTCCTGCAGCTTCTGTATTGCAGGTGGATTCCTTACTGTTGAGCCAAATTAGTTTGAACAGCAACTTTTTTTTTTTTTGTAATTACTGGGAGCAATTATAGAATTATATTCTAGAATAACTAAAGCATCAAGATCTGGGAAAGCAGAAATAAAGGCAACTCTGGAAAATTTAAGAACAAGAATCTCATCTTCCCAGACCATCTTGATTGTCTTCTCAGCTGTTTCTTCAGCTGATCTTCTGTGTCTGCTTCAGCGTTTCAGGACAACTTTCTATGAGGCTGGAAAATATACCAGCTCCATGGGGAATACAGCTTCCCAAATTCCCTTTCAGAAAGAATGGCCACTCTTCTCCTACATGCAGTTTGAAATACCCAGGGAAACAGCCTAGCTTGAATGGTGCATCCACTGCTGGATTATCACTGTGGACAGGGAAGCAAGTGCCATTATAACAAAATCATTTGAAAAACCTATGGGAAAAACAGATTTTTTTTTTTTAACAGGGTGATATTTGGAGAAGAAGAGAAAGGGACAGGAACTGGTTAAAGAAGGCATGACAAGTCTGCTATAGTATGCAGTACCCAACAAATAACTTGACTTCATATTTTAAAGTATGGGGATATTATTGCTGATACGTGAATTTTTTCCATGTCAATAGTTTAATAGTGGAAAAGTGGCTATACCTATCTTACAGAGAAATGTTTTTTATTTGAAATCTGTGCATTTTAATATCCTATTTAATTTTGGATATTTACCAATGAGGAAGTTAAGCGAGGATGTTTTCTGTTCCTGACATTGGGTTTAGCAGGGCAGGAATAATGTTATCTATTAATGAGCAGAGATGTTAGCTGAAGAGGTCTGGCTACATTCCAGTTTGGCTAATTAAATCCCACCTGCTTAAATTCTGTCTTTATTTTCAAATGAATATTCACCGTTATTTCTCATTTGAAACATTATTTGATGTTTGGGACTACCAGTTTATTTGTGAGGTAAAGAATTTTAGTTTATTTTGAGTTGAAAATACCCGCGCTCCAGCCCAATGTTTTATATATATATATATGTATATACACACACACACACACACATACATATATATATATTGTGTGGACTTTGCGATACTTTTCTTAGGGCTCTAATGGTAGGACTGTATATTTTTCTGATGACAATGCAGCCTTTAAAAATCCTTTCTATGTTTCACTTGGTGATGGCAAGCTATCAAACACTATGCCTGATGCAAACCAAATTTGATCTGAGCCATTAAAATAAAATATTGTACTTTTAACCCAATAATACTTGGATTAGTGAGTAATGTCTAAAATGAGCATGTTGCAAGTTGAGAAAGGATCAAATCAAAATTAATTAATTGGAGTCTAAATAATGACTCTAATTAGTCATTACTGTGTCAAAACCCATTTCATGGAGTCCATCATCAGTTTAGTTCAGTCGCTCAGTCATGTCCAACTCTTTGCGACCCCATGAATTGCAGCACGCCAGGCCTCCCTGTCCATCACCAATTCCCAGGGTCTACACAAACCCATGTCCATCGAGTCGGTGATGCCATCCAACCATCTCATCCTCTGTCGTCCCCTTCTCCTCCCGCCCCCAATCCTACCCAGCATTAGGGTCTTTTCCAATGAGTCAACCTTTCGCATGAGGTGGCCAAAGTACTGGAGTTTCAGCTTCAACATCAGACCTTCCAATGAACACCCAGGATTGATCTCTTTTAGGATGGATTGATTGGATCTCCTTGCAGCCCAAGGGACTCTCACAAGTCTTCTCCAACACCACAATTCAAAAGCATCAATTCTGCGGCGCTCAGCTTTCTTCACCATCCAACTCTCACAACCATACATGACCACTGGAAAAACCATAGCCTTGACTAGACGGACTTTTGTGGGCAAAGTAATGTCTCTGCTTTTAAATATGCTATCTAGGTTGGCCATAACCTTCCTTCCAAGGAGTAAGCGTCTTTTAATTTCATGGCTGCAATCACCATCAGCAGTGATTTTGGAGCCCCAAAAAATAAAGTCTGACACTGTTTCCACTGTTTCCCCATCTATTTGCCATGAAGTGATGGGACCAGATGCCATGATCTTAGTTTTCTGAACATTGAGCTTTAAGCCAACTTTTTCACTCTCCTCTTTTGTCAAATCAATATTTGCAGTTTAAATAGAAGATTCAAGTTACAACTTATTTTTATTATTTGTTGTTGTGATAAAAAATTTAACATTGTATCTATTCTCATGAGGTTTTTTTAGGAACACTATACTAACTACAGGTACAATGTTGTACAGTACATTTCCAGAACTTATCCATCTTGCATAACTGAAACTTTATATCTCTTGGTTAGGACCTCCCCGTGTTCCCTCCCTCAGCCTCTGGCAATGTCATTTTACTCTATTTCTAAGAATCTGATGACTTTAGATCCCTTATATATGCATTATCATACAGTATTTTTCTTACTGTGACTGGCTTATTTCACTTAGCATAATGGCTCTAAGTTCATCCATGTGTCCCGAACGGCAGAGTTTCCTTATTTTTTAAGGCTGAGTAACATTCTGTTGTATGTATGTACCTGAAAGGATAGACTAGGGGCCTATGGCGGTATCTGTAAGCTCACTTTTGTATGTGCTTTTCTTAAAGTCTCTAGGACATAGGCACCAAGAGAAATCAAAGAGGCAATGATATAATGAAAGGCTCTGTGATAAGAGGCCATTGAATAAGAGATTTTCTCAAAGTCAAAGTGGAAGAATAATTCAATAATGTCTATAAAACTTTCCTTCTCTGAAGTCAGAGAGGAAGAGAGTGAGACAGAGTAATAGAGCAAGCAAATATCATGACACTCATTTAGGTTATTTAGAGAATAAGATCAACAATACGATCATAGATAGATAGATAAAGAGAGTGATGCAAAGACAAATCTATAGATTTGAAGTTGAGTGAAATGCACACATTCTAATACAGTCGAGCCTTCATGTCCTTGGGGGAGTAGTTCTAGGACTCCCTGCAGATGCCCAAATCCAAAGATGTTTAAGTCCATTACAAAAAATAGCTAGTGAACTCAGCCCTCCCTATCTTTATTTTCCACACCCTGGGATTCGACCAACAGACTTTCTATCTCCATTGGGTTGAATTCATGGATTTGGAGCCTGCAGATAAGAGGGCCTGTTGTATAGTTGTTCCATTTACAGTCTGTGTCCAAGGTAATTTAAATCTCACTTTTTAGCTAGGAGCTTAAGATCCAATGTCTTTAAAATTTATCTTCTTATTTCTTCTCTATTACATGATGAAAGTGAATGGATTTTGGAGTGGGAAGTTTTCAGTAATGGAATAATTTCTCTTTTATCACTTTGCAATAACAAAAAAAAAAATCTGGAAAAAGACAGCTAAAATAAATTTCTGAGTATTTTTACCTTTCTTAGTGGTTGATAGAATATTTACCCAAACATATGTCTATGTGTATGTATGTACATACATATATATGTATATTTATATACATACACACACAAAGGCATCCTTTGCTTCCCTTCTAATTATTAATAAACAACATAAAACTTTCTAAGAAGGGGACATTTCAAAATGTTTCCAAGTAATGTCTCCACCTCTGTTACTACATTACATTTAATATCTGCTTAGGATAAGCAATTGCCCAGGTGAATGTTATGTACTGCTGGGCTTTACAGGAATTTGCAGAGATATATCATGGGAAAAGCATAATGTAAGAAATAGAGAGAATGCCTTTCTATTCCAAATTCAAGCTATTGTAGATACACATGAACGACTTTTATTTCCACCTAAATCCCCCTCTTAAACACTTCTTCTGCCAATAGGATCCACGAAGCCAGATAGAATTTTAATATGGGATGACAGGCTTAAAGTTTGTCATAATTTGTGTTACACATTGAGTATATCTTTCCTTCTTCTCTTTTAGGTACAATATATTGCAGTTCTTGCAATTTTTTCCAACTCTATTTGTCATTTCAGTAGCAAATCAATTTGAATTTAACAAGCAAACTCTAGTTTATTTGCACATAAAACATTTCAGTGTCTATTCTACGGAGCCCTACCGAGGCCAGTGCATAGGTTTGCTAAAGCTACCATAACAAAATAACACAGACTAAGTGATTTAAACAGCAGAAATTTACTGTCTCATAGTTCTGGAGGCAGGAAGTCCCAGATCAAGGCAGCAGCACAGCTGTGTCCTTCTTGAAGGCTGTGAGGGTGGGATTTGTTCCAGGTCTCTGACTTGCAAAGGGCATTCTCCTTGTTTCTTCACAATGTCTTCTCTCTGTGCATTCAAATTTCCCCTTTTTATAAGAACACCAGTTTTTTGGACTAGGGCCCACTCTAATGACCTCACTTTAACTTGATTATGCCTATAAGAACCTGAATCCAAATATGGTAACATTTCAAGGTACTGGGGGTTAAGAGGTCCACATATGACTTTTAGGAGCACAATTCAACCTGTGACAATGAGAGACTTGAAGATAGAGCAAATCTATGTAGACATAGGGCTTCCCTGGTGGCTCAGCTGGTAAAGAACCTGCCTGCCAATGCAGGGGATGTAAGAGACTCATGTTTGATCCCTGGGTCAGGAAGATCCCCTGGAGAAGAGAATGGCAACCCACTCCAGTATTCTTGCCTGGAGAATCCCATGGACGGAAGAGCCTGACAGGCTATAGTCCATGGGACCACAGAGAGTCAGGCACAGCTGAGTGTGCCTGCACGGACACATGTAGATATAGGTATAGGCATGTGGGTATGGGCACATACATGTGTGTATATGCAAGTTGTGTATATACAAACATATGTGATTAGTTTTCATTTTATTTTGTTTTCTTGGAAAATCAGTAACAAATGGAAATTTCAGACTAACAACATTTTATATATACCTATTCCATTAAAATTTTAAAGGTTCAATTCAGTTCAGTTCAGTTGCTCAGTAATGTCAGACTCTTTGCTACCCAATGGACCGCAGCACGGCAGGCCTCCCTGTCCATTACCAACTCACGGAGCTTACACAAACTCATGTCCATTGAGTCAGTGATGCCATCCAGCCATCTCATTATCTGTCGTCCATTTCTCCTCCTGCCTTCAATCTTTTCCAGCATCAGGGTCTTTTCAAATGAGTCAACTCTTCACATCAGGTGGCCAAAGTATTGGACTTTCAGCTTCAACATCAGTCCTTCCAATGAACACTCAGGACTGATCTTTATGATGGACTAGTTGGATCTCCTTGCAGTCCAAGGGACGTTCAAGAGTCTTATCCAACATTCAAGAGTCTTATCCACAGTTCAAAAGCATCAATTCTTCGGTGCTCAGCTTTCCTTATAGTCCAACTCTCACACCCACACATGACCACTGGAAAAACCATAGCCTTGACTAGACGGACCTTTGTTGGCAAAGTAACGTCTCTGCTTTTTAATATGCTGTCTAGGTTGGTCATAACTTTCCTTCCAAGGAGTAAGTGTATTTTAATTTCATGGCTGCAGCCACCATCTGCAGTGATTTTGGAGCCCCCCAAAATAAAGTCTGTCACTGTTTCCATTGTTTCCCCATCTATTTGCCATGAAGTGATTGGACTTGGTGCCATGATCTTAGTCTTCTGAATGTTGAGCTTTAAGTCAACTTTTTCACTCTCCTCTTTCACTTTCACCAAGAAGCTCTTTAGTTCTTCTTCACTCTCTGCCATAAGGGTGGTGTCATCTGCATATCTGAGGTTATTGATATTTCTCCCAACAATCTTGAATGCAGCTTGTGTTTCATCCAGTCCAGCGTTTCTCATGATGTACTCTGCATATAAGTTAAATAAGCAAGCTAACAATATACAGCCTTGATATACTCCTTTTCCTATTTGAAACCAGTCTGTTTTTCCATGTCCTGTTCTAACTGTTGCTTCCTGACCTCAGGAGGCAGGTCAGGTGGTCTGGTATTCTCATCTCTTGAAGAATTTTCCACAGTTTGATGTGATCCACATAGTCAAAGGCTTTGTCATACTTTATCTTTGAATCCTCATTGCACTCCCTGTGCATATTTTTCATATGGATTTTTTTATGCTCTACTGTGGAAAAGCCTGAGTATCTGCTCTTTCAAATTAATCCACTGATCAATTGCCATGACCAAAGAGGACTGGCATCAACAAATAGGGAATAATATGAATTAGGTACCCATCCCCAGAGAAGGTTGTTGCCCAATGAGAGTTTGTTCAAAGTGAGGGGATGTCACAGTGATAAACATTTCTGTCATTTCTAAAGAATTTGATGGTAAACTACACAGTGTAGCAGTAAAGAGTGGAAGCACCAAGGACAATTTTGAAAAAATATCTATCATCACTATTTCTACTCTTGCAGTAAAAATAAAACTGAATCTTCACAGTAATTGTAACTAAATACTGATAACTCTGAATAATACTTCAAATGCTATCCTTGCTAGTCACATATATTATAAGGTTTAATCATGTTTTTGGTTTATTATAGCAGTCTACTTCTTTTTACAGTTTCATTGATGTAAACTTCATGTACTATAAAATTCATTGATTTATAATCATTTGATGATTTTTAGCAAATTTATAGAGTTTTGCAACCCACACTGCAATCCAGTTTTAGAACACTTCCATCACTCCATAAATTTCTCTGATGCTACTTTTCACCTTCAGCCCAAGCAACTATTGATCTGCTTTCTGTCTCTATAGTTTTGTCTTTCAGAAATTTCAAATAGGTAGAATCATAAAATACGTAGTCTTTTGTGTCTAAATTCATTTTGACTTTTAGGTTGTGGACTGGATCACTAGTTTCTTCCTTTGAATTGGTTAATACCACTTCATTGTATAGATACATTACATTTTTGGCTATATTCATCTGTAATGGACATTTGAATTATTTACAGTTTGGGATGAACAATATTGCCATGAACAGCCACAAATAAGACTGTGTGTATGTTGCATTTCTGTTGTGCAGAGATCCAAGAGTGAAGTATTGCGGTTGATTTAAATACACGTCTAAATTTTTAAGAAACTGTTGAAGTGTTTTCAAATTTTTATATTCCAGTTGAAAATGTATGAGGATTCAAGTTGTTCCACAGCCTTGCAAGCACTTGGTATTGTGCTGAAGTCCAGCTTATCATTTTTTCTTTTTTGGATTGTGTCCTTGAGGTCATGTTTTATTTTTTTTTTAGAAGTTTTATAGGTTTAGCTCTTACATTTAGGTTTATGATCCACATTCCAGGCAATGTTTATGTGTGGTGTGAGGTAGGGGAGAAGTTTTTGTTGTTGTTGTTGTTTTTATACAAATAAATTCAGTTGTTCTGGCACCACTTATTAAAAACTTATTATTTCCTTAATTGAACTGTTGTTGTACCCTTTTGAAAGATCACCTAGTTGATTTTGGATTAAACCGACTTTGCATTTCCAGAATTAATCTCACTTAGTTACGGGGTATAATCCCTTATATAGACTAATTGTTGGGTTTGGTTTAGTGATATTTTGTTAGGGACTTTTGTACCTATGTCCAGGAAAAATATTGGTTTTTCTCCTTGTGATGTCTTTGTCTAATTTAGGTATTGTTACCTAAATGTTACTTACGAATACTCTCAGAAGATGAGTTGAGAAGTGTTCCAGACACATAGATTCTGGAATTCAAGATGATTTTAAAAGAGTGATTTCCAATCTATTTATTAAGAAAATGTAGTGTTTGACAAATGCCAACATTGGCTGGATTTCAAAGTCTGATTATTATTTTTAAAATTCCTGTGAATTATTAAAAATAGTAGAGCTCACTCTTGTGAACTCATGCAATTGATCTCTTCTCCTTTATCTAATTATATATTGAGAACAAAAATATTGTGAACTTTTAAAACAGGAGCCTGGAACAAAATAAAATTGCACTTAATACTTCTACTATTTTTAAAATAGCCAGAAAAATCTTCCTGGTATTTTATAAGAAACATGGTGCAAAAACAATTAAAAATTTAGAAATATTATTGGAATATTATAGAAAATTTCCATCAATTTTTACACATCAATTTCTTATTCCTTCCTGGGTTATATTTGATGTTTACTTTCTAAAAAAAGAATTATACAGAATGAAACTATAATTTCTGTAGAAGTATACTCATGTGTTTTGGCAAGTTATAACAGAAATTTTCCAACAGTTAGTGTAACCCAGGTGAGGATAGATTCAGATTCACCAATAACGTGAAACTAGGCATGCTGGAAACTAAAACTATTTTCTCATCATGTCATATTCAAATAGTCATGCTCTGGGGAAAGAGGTTTTATTATATCTCCAGCCTGAAAAAAGAAACAGTCAACTCTACCTCCAAGCTAGTTTAGCTTGCAATTTCCCATTCTGGTGGTATTTATGTGAGAGAATTGAAGGCACAGAAGAAATGGTGGAATTATAGAGTGGGAAAAGATTGTAGTGATATCCAGTTCAGCAGTCATGAGAGTGAGGAGGCTGGAAAGTTATTTGTTCAAATCCATATATGAATCAGATTACACTGAGCTGGGGTCAGGACCCAGTCCTCTTGACACCCAGGAAAATGTACTTTCTACTGTATTCTGATGAAGTTGCTAGAACTTTAAAAATTTTAAATTAAATTTTAAATTTACAATTTTTAAAATTAAATGGTTTTAATTTGTAGGACTAGCTTATTCATTTCCTGGGGCCAAAGGATAGAAAATGGTGGCACAGAACGCTTTCATTATTTGCAAGGTAATTTCCCTGGTGGCTCAGACAGTAAAGAATCTGCCTGTAATGCAGGAGACCTGGGTTCGATCCCTGGGTCTGAAAGATCACCTGGAGACAGCAATGGCAACCCACTCCAGTATTCTTGCCTCGAGAATTCCATGGACAGAGGAGCCTGGCAGGCTAAAGTCCATGGGTTGCAAAGTCGGACATGACTGAGCGAATAACACACAAGCCCCTGTGGTGTTCAATGTTACTGAACAATGGTCCCCATATTTTCAGTCTGGAGAGACCAGTTTAACGTTAATGGGGAGGTATGGATTGTTAGTGTGGTCTACATCCTAGGACAGACTTTACTAATGAGAAGTATATCTGCAGGGAAGTGAAGGGTCTGAATACATGCCAAAGAAAGACATGTAAGCTTAGTCTAGGAAAGAATAGGCAGAGGTGGCTTGAAATAGTGATTTCCAACTAGTTGTTGGGCTAAAATGGGAAAAAGTGAGTGAAATGCTTTCTATGTAATCAAACAGGAGTAGGGGAAAAGGTGAGGCAGACTTTGAGTCAATAAGAAATTTTCAACAATTAACAGCTGTTAAGAAATTAAATCAACCATGCTGTCTGGTTTCATTTAAATTCATGACTTTGAACCCCAAGAGAGTCATTTAATGCTGTCTTGGTAATTTTATTCTAAGTCCCTAGGTTAATCATCCAGGAGAATGGAAAGCCATTCTCCAAATGTCATTTTCATTCTTCTTCTCTCTAAATACCTAACACTTCCTCTCATCTCCACTGTCCTCCAGTGTCCTTGTTTTTCACTTTTCTGAGAAAATTATAGCAGTTAGAAGAGAACTTCCAGAACCCCCAGTTACAGACCTACCACCATCTATACCCAAATATTTTGCATTTTTGTTTATTACCATTGACTGCTGTCCATGCTTCTGCTCAAAGCCAATATCTCTCCTTTGGCACTACAAAACAGCTCCTGTTTACTAGAAAAGGTCATCACTCAGCAATTTCACCTCTCCTTCCTACATGTAATTTTTGGCTTTCCTGTAGAATATCCATCATAATACAAAAATACTGCTTTATCTTCTACCAAAAAAAAAAAAATTCTGCCTTGACAAGTTCTTCTGAACCAACTATCACTCATTTCTTTTCCTCTTCTTTACTCACATACAAAGTCTTGTCTATTCTTACTGACTCCAGTTCCTCTTTGCTCATTCCTGCACAAATCTATTCAGGTCACTATTTTACCCTAACACCACTGCAACAAAACTGCTCCTCTCAAGGTCTGGTGATTCCATGATGATAACTGAATGACCAATTCTTAGTTCTCATCTTTCTGGAACCACCAGCAGCATCTGACACAGTACCTTATTTCCTCCTTATTGATGGACTTGCTTTGTGTGGCTTTCAGGTTGCCACATGGGCCTGGATTTTTCTCCTATCTCTCTGGTCACCATCTTCTCAGTTTCTCCTCCTATCTTCTTAACTGTGGAATGCGCCCCAGTCCAGCCCTTAGACCCCAGATTCCAATCTCCCTTATCTGACCATCTACACAATATCTTTACTTGGATATCTCACAGTCATCTGAAACTTAACTTGTTCAAAACTAGATTCCTGATACTTTTACATGAACCCTCTTGCCTCCAGGTTCCTTCATGTCAGCTGAAGGCAATCTCTTTTTCCAGATGTTCAAATGCAAGCTCTTAGAATTGTCTTTGTCCGCTCTATCTCTCTTTCCCTCACACTGCATATCCAACCAGTCCAAAAGTCCTATTTGTTTTAACTTCAAAATATATCCCAAACCTAAACACTTCTCACGACTTTCACTGATATTACTCTGGTTTCACCATAATATTGTATTTGAATTTCTGCAATAACCTCCTAATAGGCCTTTAGCCAGAGTAGCCTATCTTCAACAATATAGCCAGAGTGAGGCTCTGAGGAGAAAAAAACAGTTGATATCACTCCTATGTTCAAAGTACTGCAGTGACTTCTATTTTCAGGGTAAAAAGAAAATTACTTTCAATACCTTTTAAGGCCTGAGAAATTCATTCCTCATTTTCTTCTGACCTCCTGTTCCATCATCCACTTTATACACTGTGTTCTTCCTTCTCCATCTCAACTGGAGATATATTCTTGCACTAGGATGTTCACACTGGCTATTTTTTCTGCTATAAATGTTGTCCCCTCAATTTCCCTGTGGTTAACTCTCTTTCCTTCTTCAAGTCCCTGGTCTAATCTCGCAGTCTCAACATATCCTACTGTGATGCCATTATTTAAAATTGCATTTTATCAATTTGCTATGGATATATATATATATATGTGTGTGTATATATATACATATATATATATATATATATATATAAATGTCATAGCATATTACCTACTAACATGGCCTGAAATATATACCTACTTGTTAGTTTTATTTTTTATTGTCTGTTTCCCTCTCTCCCCTTACCTACCTCCTACAGAATGCAAGCTCTTGGGTATAAGAATCATTGTTTCATTAATGTACAAATCTTAAATAAAATCCAGACTCCCATAACATAACAAGCAGAATTCCTAGACGTCAATCAAAAATTATGCATCATACCAAGAACCAAGATTTCAAACAGAGTTAAAGAAAGCAATCAGCAGATGTTAACATCAAAGTATAGAGATGTTAGAATTATCTGCAAAGATGTTAAAGTAGCAGTCATAAAAATGCTTTAAAGAGAACTACAAACACATTTGAAACAAATAAGAGAGACCATCTCAGCAAAGTAAGACGTCTCAATAATGAATTGAAAGAATAAAGTAGAACTAAAAAGAAATTTTGTAAAGCACAATACCAAAATAAAAAAAACCAAATAATCAAGAGAAGGATTTGTCAGTAGGATGGAAGGGGCAGAGGAAAGAGTGAGTAAACCAGAGATAGAATAAGAGAAATTATCCAGTGTAAACAACAGAGAGAAAATAGGCTGGACAAAAAAATGAGAAAGCCTTGGGGACCTGCTGGATTACATATAACAGAAGATCTACCTCTCATTAACTGAATTCTTGGAAGGAGAGGATAAAGCATAAGGATAAAAACATATTTGAAAAATAATGGTTGAAAAAGTCTTGAATTTGGTAAGAGTGACAAGATCACATATTCAAGAATTTGACCAAACTCCAAACAAGCTAAAACTCAAAGAAATCCACCACAAGAAACATCATAGTCAAAATTTTTAAAACTACAAAGAAAAAAAAAACTTCAAAGCATCAAGAGAGGAACAGCATCTTATCTATACAGGAAAAACAATTCAAATAACAGTGAATTTCTCATGGGGAAGCATGCAGGCCAGAAAAAAGTTATATTTTTCAGTTATTGAAAGAAAAGAACTGTCAATTAGGAATCCTATATCCATCAAAGATATCCTTCAGGAATGAATAAGAACTCAACACTTTCTCAGATGAAAGAAAAATAAGATACTATGCTGTCAGAAACATACACTAGAATGGCTAAAGAAAAGTTCTCTAGACAGAAAGAAAACAATAAAAATGGAAACTTGGGACCCCAGAAAGAAGAAAAATAACAGAGTAAGCAAAAATATGGGTTAACACAGTAAACTTTTCTTCTTGAGTTTTCTAAATTATATTTAACAACCGAAACAAAAATTGTAGCACTGACATGGTTTGAAATTCATGTAGGAAAAATATCTAAGACAATTAGATCAAAAACAGTATAAAGTAAGGAGATACAAAGGAAGGTACATTTTCTACCACACTTTATTGGTAAAAGTACGACATAAATAAAAACACCGTATATAAATCAAAATGGAATCCTCCCTCTCTTCTCTCTTTTTTTTTACATGGCATGCAGAATCTTAGATTGACCCTGTGCTCCCTGCAGTGAAAGCACAGAGTCCTAATCACTAGACTGCCAGGTAAATTCAATTCTCTTTCCTCTCTCCTTTCTTCCTTTACTCTTTTCTTCTATCTTCCTTTCCCTCTTTTTTCTTTCCTTTCAATATCCATACATTGTTTTTCCCTCCCCTATTCCTTTTTTTCCTTTTTCCTCTTACATTTTTAATGCTATCATTGGTTTTTAGATTTATTATTGCACTCAGATCAGACATTGCTGAATGTGATTTTTTTACTTTTTGGAATTCAAAGTGACCTTTTATTTCCTAATATGTAGCCAGTATTTATATATACATTCTGGACCAATAATTATTATAATGTTTCAAAGTGGTGACTTTCTAACTCTTGTGTCTTCTGTGTTCATTAGCTGGTATTCTATCATAGACAAGAACTTTCATTTCTCCCTTATTTAATATACATATATTTATGTGTGTATTTATGTGTGCACCTACATTTGTTTGCTTGTTAGCAGCTTGGGAGCTTGTACTCTTATTTTACTCAGGTTACAACTTCTGTCATGTTTATACTCAAATTTCCTAAGTTTGGCCAATAGAAGCTCTTACAGACTGACTTGTCATTTTGCTGGATTTTCATTCTTTGAGCAGTTCTTTAGGTTTTGGCATTAAAAAAATGCTCTAGAATCATCTTAGAAGTTTCTTCTCCCTGTTTGAAATTTGTCATTTTTTTCATTTTCTTTTGTGAAAAATGGTGCATGATGATTCAGTAGTGTCAAATGAATCTTTGTTATGAAAAATTGAATAAATTAATTGTCTCTGGTTTCTTTTCCCATCTGTAATCATATCATTTAGATATCTCTCAACTCTCTACCTATGCCTGCATTTATCTATCACACATATGCTTGATTTGTTACGGTGAGAGTATTTATACCTTACTTTCTAAATTTCAATCTTGGTGATCCCTAAAGTTTTAACATGGTATCTGTATTTACCTCTTTAATGACTGGATTTTATCAATCTATAGGTGGTTTTCTCCCATTTTAACAGGGGAGCAATACAATTTTTTTTGTATTCCAAGAAGTATATTTTTGCTTCTAAGTGGAAAATATACAGTAGTAAAATACTAATAATAGGAATGCTAGGCAGATGAGCCAGGAAGTTTTTAAACTACTTTAAGAGGGATGACAATAGTGATTTTTTACTGTATTTAGACTCAGTGGCAAGAAAACTTGGTCTCAAAATACATCTTGCTAGTAAACTTGAAAGTGGATAAGAGAATTGGGAAGAAGAGGGTAAATAAGAGACAAGAGGGGAGATTAAGATTACCTTCTAGGTTTTACCTGAGCAACCAGGTGGAGGATGTCACCTTGTTAATAGTATGGAAAACCCCACCTTAGTGTATCAGATTTGGGAGGGTACTGGGCATTTCAACGTAGGCAGAGGCAAACTCTGCTGATCAGGGCAGAATTCAGGGAGACACAATTAAGAATTCAGGGACAAGGGCTCAGGGCCGGGGCAATGGGATGACCCAGAGGGATGGGATGGGGAGGGAGGTGGGAGGGGGGTCCAGGAAGGGGAACACATGTAAACCCATGGCTGATTCATGTCAATGTATGGCAAAAACTATTACAATATTGTAAAGTAATTAGCCCCCAACTAAAATAAATAAATTAAAAAAAAAAAAAAAAAGAATTCAGGGAGACACAGTTATGGGTGCCAACAACAGGATGACACTGTTTAAATCCATGGCATTTGGTAAGATTCCCTAGTCAGAAATATAGTTAAAGAAGAAGAGAGGATCCAGAATCTAGATGTATTTCACATAAGTAAACTAGAATTGTAAAATATTACATAAAACGAATAAAGGGATGAGTATTTGTTTTACAAAGGTATTCATTCGATGTGACTTTAAAACACTGAATTTTTTAGAGGATTAAATATTGCTTTTCTAAAAATCCAATTTGAGTATCACTTTTCACGAGTATATCTAGATTAAAGAGAGGTTCAGTTTTACTTCATATTTAATATGGAATAATAGAGTTCTTTCAGAATCCTCCTATTTCATTACTTGTTCTTTTAAATGCTCAATCATAATTTTGCATTTTCCATTCCATCTCATATACAGATTTTACACTCAGGATTTCAGATGCAGGAAATTGACAAGCTGATATGCTCTTGATTTTAGGCGATGTGTAAACCAGTAAATTATATGAAATAGAGTATGAGTTTCAAGGGATTTTGTATGTTACTTTTTAAAAAAATGGTGATGCTAAGAAAAGAAAACTTTTTCACTAAAGGCTATATCTGGACATATGAACAATGAATGACTTTAAAAATGACACCAAAGCCCATGTAGACAGAAAGTAAAACAAGGAGAGGGTCTGTCTCATTTTAAAGATGAGGCTGATGGATGTCATCTGCTAATCCCAGATGCTGATATTGATCTGAATGGTGCAGCCAGTTCAGCTGAAACTTGGGATGGAGAAAGTGATAAGACATTAAGTGATTAGTGATTAAGTGATAAGACATTAATTGGGACATTAAGTGATTTTTGCACTTTAAGTATTTTTCTAAATTTTTCACTCATTAACATGAACCTCAAAATTGAATCCTGAATAATAACTGGATCATAGCAACTTCACACTTACTCCTAATCTATGAGCATAAGAAAATAACAGTAATAATAAATATCATACTTGACCAGGATGATACATTAATGATTGTTCTAGTCACTCTCTTGTGCTCCATTCAAATTTCTCTGAATCAAGCACACACATGGTGGTGGATTTATGCTTGGTTCAACCACATGATCTTTCACACATTCTCCCTCTCTCAGGTTCATTTATTTAGGCATATAATTTTGTGGTTTTTATCTCTGCCAAAGATCCATCTGATTGAAATGATCAGATTTCATATTTCTCAACTGCAGCAAAAAAAAAATGTTTTTCATGGAGATACAGAAAATTTGAAACAAAGGTTGCTGTTATCAGAAAGATACCAACAAGAGGATTAAAATTTCTCTTTATAGATTCAATCTAGGTGCACTATGCATCATGTAGCCGCAGGCACCACATTTAAAACAGAACTGCCAACAAGGTGATGAGCTGTTTTATATGGAGGACTGTTTGTAGGCAAAGGAAAGACCTTATTTTCACTAGTAAAATATAGTAATGAGAGTAGATTGTCTGATTTCTTCTATGTGGTAACAGTTGTAAAACTGCAAAGGTTAGCAATGCTCTTATCTTAGAGTAAGCTTAGTTCCAAGGTACATATACCCAAATTATGAGGAGACAATCTACAAATAGTTCAGATAAAGTCAGTCTTTGGCATCTGCCAAAGTCAAGAGTAAATTTGCAAGCTGTCATAAGACTACCATGTCTCTCCAAAGGCTCCCCAGAGACCTGCTTCACAGATCACATTAGAATCTTGGAAAACATGCATGCACTTTATTCTATTCCATATATTCTAAAATGAGCACAGGGGCACATTTTTCAACTGGACAGCTATGCTGGTGTGATGTAAAGAAGCAAGAGTGAGGAGGTACAACAGGAAGTTGAGTCAGGGAGAAATGAGAGAGTAAGATAAACACAACCTATTCCTACCTAAATATTCTCTGAGCTCACCATGTGCCATTATTTAAAAGATACATTTATACTAAGTGTTCACGGCCCCTCATTCCTTGACTAGGGCTCTCTATGACTCTGCTGTTTCAGTAACCATGCACTTAAAGCAAGGTGATGCTGTGTCCCAGGGGGCCTGGGATAGTCCTGGTTTAAGGCTATTGTCTAGACTATCGACAGCACCTACTTTCGTTCTCAAAAGTCTTCCCATTTGGACAATAAATTTTATGGCCACCCTATTTAGGGGGAAGTTGATGATGGGGGCATTCTGCAGAGACCAAAATCAAAATATCAAGGCAAATGTGGAGACCAGTTTCCGTCATTGTCTTAGCATAAGCCATGGAGGAGTTGAACTTTACTGAAGAGTAGACTTAGCCTTAAATTTTTTTCCCCCAATAAATCAGTGCTTGTGGTAAATAAGGGAGAAGGCAAGGGCAACCCACTCCAGTACTCTTGCCTGGAAAATCCCATGGACAGAGGAGCCTGGTAAGCTGCAGTCCATGGGGTCGTGAAGAGTCAGACATGACTGAGCGACTTCACTTTCACTTTTCACTTTCATGCATTGGAGAAGGAAATGGCAACCCACTCCAGTGTCTTGCCTGGAGAATCCCAGGGAGGGGGAAGCCTGGTGGGCTGCCATCTATGGGATCGCACAGAGTCGGACACGACTGACGCGACTTAGCAGCAGCAGCAGCAGCAGTGGTAAATAAAACAGGTCATGGAGAGACCAGAAATGAAATCTAATCTTCCTGGAGCCTGGTGCTAAAGTAACCATGACGAGGGTGATTGCAAAGTTATTTGAAGGGCCAGATGATTTCTTCTTGCTTGAGAGTAAATTTTATTAATGAGGCTTAAAATGGCCTCAGAAATTGTAGAAGCCAAGAAATAACCTAAATCTAGAGTATGGCCCACTGAGCATCACCACCTAAAAATATTAGCTTATACGTATATCTACGGCCAGTGCCAGTCAAAATTGAAGCTTTAAAAATGGTGGAAGTCACAGTGGAGAGTATTTTATTAAGTTTGCATTAGCCAGGCCAAGACAGGCTGTGCTTAAGAGATAGAGTTTCCTTTTAACATATATTTGGTTCTATAATGTTTTAAGTAAAAAAAAGTTTCCTAACAATAATTGCTTTAGAAAAACGCTGATCATTTTTTTGTAGCCTAATTAGGCAGAAAAGATTGATCACATCTTCAAAAAAGGCTGTTTGTATTTGTGGTAAGTCTTGGTGGTGTTTGTCTGCTGAGGAACACTGGGGAACTGGGGAACCCCTAACCCTAATCCTGAGTGAACAAACAGGCAACCTGGTTAAGTGATCAGTAATGTGCACACTAAAAATCAGAGGACACTCATCCATTAAATATAATGACAATTATATTTAAATTTTATTGTACACATTTTTGGCCCTCCTGAAACAAGCAAGCAAGCAAACAAGTAAACAAAATATTCCTTTATGGAAATACCTATACACAGTCATCAAAATAGGTAAGAAAAATCACTGAACTAAATCAGTTTGGAAAATTAGAAGGTACACATTGAGCAGACATAGATACAAGGCACTGGTGATGAGAGACTTGATCATCTTTAGGTCTTTCTTAAATTGATTTATATTCATAAATCATCATGCTTACAGGTTAAGCATTCCAAACAAAAAAATTGACAAAAATTAAAAATTCATTTTGTGGCATTTTTTGTCTGTGATAAATAAAAGCAACAGTTTTTGTTTTGTTTTTATGTCCCATGTCATGTAGTGCTGCTGCTGCTGCTGCTGCTAAGTCGCTTCAGTCGTGTCCAACTCTGTGCGACCCCATATGGCAGCCCACCAGGCTCCGCTGTCCCTGGGATTCTCCAGGCAAGAATACTGGAATGGGTTGCCATTTCCTTCTCCAATGAAGTATAATATAATAAAGTAACAAGTTTAGGGAGGATTCACAATTCCTCTTAACCTATTGAATTTTCTAAGAAATTCTGATTAAAAAGCTTGCTAATTATAACAAAACTAGTATTCACTGAAAGTGTTTGACTATATTTAAGTATGTAATTGTTTTCAAGTAAAGTCCTATTCAAAGAAAAACATTCTCACCTGGAAAGAAAAATCATATAAAATAAGAGCCTTTCACAACCTAAGGTATATTACAGTACAGAATAAAACACAAATCAGGTGAGTAAAGCTAACCAGAGGGGGGAAATAATCAATATTTGGGTCGTTCCAAAAAGTACATATTTTTCTTTTCATTTTAGAAACCAAGGGTGCATCTCCTATTACATGAGCAGTACATTATTTAATTTTACACTAATTATCCCTAAAATTAAATTAGTGATTAGAAATTTATGCAAAAACTAGTCACTACTCACACACTTTTCTCATTAGCAAAATGACTTTTTTATTTCAAATTCAGTTAAACTAAGAGGAATTCTTTTGTAAAACTTTTCTTTATGGATCTTGAAAGTGGTATTTTTATTTTTAGATACCACAAGCTACTCATGCAGCCAGAAGCCCTATAGTTTTGTGTTGTCTATTGATTATTTGCTATTCTTTCTAGCAGAAGAATATTGCTGTTGGATTTCCACTGCGAACTGAAAAGATGCAACATTGAACTCAGTATTTACACAGCATTCAGTGACATTATAATATATACCTGGCTATTGGATTCTTAGAATATTTAATCTCCAAGGAAAGCATGAGAACTAAAATGTCCATCTGTAAAACATTTTGAAAGAGTCATTTATTTTTGTTTAAGCCTCATCATGATACAAAGGCAGTAATCCTCAGGGAATCTATTTTTTTCTTCCATGCTAAAAGGAACAACAATGATGATTAACATTTCTTTAACTCAAGTTGAAGCTGGTTATAGAGAACTACCATGTGAAGAAATAATATTAACTGCTCAGTCTAGAGAAAACTAGCCATAAATTCATTGGCATCAACTTGGGTCAAACAAGACTATCATTTGCAGACTAAATAATAAATCCTAATTATTGTTTTCAGCTTCACTGTAAATATTTTCTTCTTCATGTCTTGCTCAGTCTTTGCTCTATCAGTATCCTGTCTGTGATTTCCATGTCATTCACACTACCACACAGAACTAGGTGAATTCTGTCTATAGTCTTTATGATAGTTTATACATTTTTCACTAGCTTTTCACTTGTTATGCCACCCATAGGTTCCTACATTTATCTACCTTCAATATGTCAGAAGTTTCAGAATTTTCATATTGCTAAGTAAGCTTTCTTTGTGTCATGGAAGAATGGGATTTTCACTGATATACAGGTCCAGAAATTACTTCTCTGCTCTTTAAAAGTATTTGGTCTTTTAACAAATGCAGTAGTACTTAACCAATTTGTTGGCTATTTATTCTGAACCCTTAATAACTCAGTACATATTAATGTTTTCCTGGAGTTTAAGTTGCCAAGATCCGTTGAATCATTGAAAAAGCAAGAGAGTTCCAGAAAAACATCTACTTCTGCTTTATTGACTATGCCAAAGCCTTTGACAGTGTGGATCAAAACAAACTGGAAATTCTTGAAGAAATGAGAATACCAGAGCACCTGACCTGCCTCCTGAGAAATCTGTATGTAGGACAGGAAGCAACAGTTAGAACTGGACATGGAAAAACAGACTGGTTCCAAATAAGAAAAGGAGTACGTCAAGGATGTATACTGTCACCCTGCTTATTTAACTTATATGCAGAGTACATCATGAGAAACGCTGGGCTCGATGAAGCACAAGCTGGAATCAAGATTGCCGGGAGAAATATCAATAACCTCAGACATGCAGATGACACCACCCTTATGGCAGAATGTGGAGAAGAACTAAAGAGCCTCTTGATGAAAGTGAAAGAGGGGAGTGAAAAAGTTGGCTTAAAGCTCAACATTCAGAAAACTAAGATCATGGCATCTGGTCCCATCACTTCATGGCACTTAGATGGGGAAACAGTGGCAATAGTGGCTGACTTTATTTTTCTGGGCTCCCAAATCATTGCAGATGGTGATTGCAGCCATGAAATTAAAAGACGCTTACTCCTTGGAAGGGAAGTTATGACCAACCACAGTTCAGTTCAGTTCAGTCATTCAGTCATGTCCGACTCTTTGTGACCCCATGAAACACAGCACGCCAGGCCTCCCTGTCCATCACCAACTCCCTGAGCCCACCCAAACCCATGTCCATCGAGTCGATGATGCCATCCAGCCATCTCATCCTCTGTCGTCCCCTTCTCCTCCTGCCCTCAATCTTTCCCAGTCAGGGTCTTTTCTAATGAGTCACCTCTTCACATCAGGTGGCCAAAGTATTGGAGTTTCAGCTTCAACATCAGTCCTTCCAATGAACACTCAGGACCGATCTCCTTTAGGATGAACTGGTTGAATCTCCTTGCAGTCCAAGGGACTATCAAGAGTCTTCTCCAACACCACAGTTCAAAAGCATCACTTCCTCAGTGCTCAGCTTTCTTTATAGTCTAACTCTCATATCCATACATGACCACTGGAAAAACCATAGCCTTGACAAGACGGACCTTTGTTGGCAGAGTAATGTCTCTGCTTTTCAATATGCTACCTAGATTGGTCGTAACTTTCCTTCCAAGGAGTAAGTGTCTTTTAATTTCATGGCTGCAGTCGCCATCTGCAGTGATTTGGGAGCCCCCAGAAAAATAAAGTCAGCCACTGTTTCCACTGTTTCCCCATCTAAGTGCCATGAAGTGATGGGACCGGTTGCCATGATCTTAGTTTTCTGAATGTTGAACTTTAAGCCAACTTTTTCACTCTCCACTTTCACTTTGATCAAGAAGCTCTTTAGTTCTTCACTTTCTGCCATAAGGGTGATGTCATCTGCATATCTGAGGTTATTGATATTTCTCCCGGCAATCTTGATTCCAGCTTGTGCTTCATCGAGCCCAGCATTTCTCATGATGTACTCTGCATATAAGTTAAATAAGCAGGGTGACAGTATACATCCTTGATGTACTCCTTTTCTTATTTGGAACCAGTCTGTTTTTCCATGTCCAGTTCTAACTGTTGCTTCCTGACCTGCATACAGGTTTCTCAAGAGGCAGGTCAGGTGGTCTGGTATTCCCATCTCTTTCAGAATTTTCCACAGTTTATTGTGATCCACATGGTCAAAGGCTTTGACATAGTCAATAAAGCAGAAATAGATGTTTTTCTGGAACTCTCTTGCTTTTTTGATATACATCAGATGTTGGCAATTTGATCTCTGGTTCCTCTGCCTTTTCTAAAACCAGCTTGAACATCTGGAAGTTCATGGTTCACGTATTGCTGAAGCCTGGCTTGGAGAATTTTAAGCATTACTTTACTAGCGTGTGAGATGAGTGCAATTGTGCGGTAGTTTGATCATTCTTTGACATTGCCTTTCTTTGGGATTGGAATGAAAACTGACCTTTTCCAGTCAGCATATTAAAAAGCAGAGACATTACTTTGCCAACAAAGGTCCATCTAGTCAAGGCTATGGCTTTTCCAGTAGTCATGTGTGGATGTGCGAGTTTGACTATAAAGAAAGCTGAGCACTGAGGAAGTGATGCTTTTGAACTGTGGTGTTGGAGAAGACTCTTGAGAGTCCCTTGGATTGCAAGGAGATCCAACCAGCCCATCCTAAAGGAAATCAGTCCTGAATACTCATTGGATAGACTGATGTTGAAGCTGAAACTCCAACACTTTGGCCACTTGATGTGAAGAGAGCTGACTTATTTGAAAAGACCCTCATCCTGGGAAAGATTGAAGACAGGAGGAGAAGGGGATGACAGAGGATTAGATGGTTGGATGGCATCACCGACTCAATGCACATGAGTTTGAGTGAACACCGGGAGTTATTGATAGACAGGGAGGCCTAGCATCCTGCAGTCCATGGGTTCGCCAAGAGTTGGACACGACTGAGTGACTGAATTGAACTGAACTGAAGTTGCCAAGAGATAAAGGCAATTTCCATATAGCTTTTATAAAAGATTGATGTGCCATATCTGGTTAGGTTGTTCATAAAGACGTTTCAGGATTACATATGCTAAACTTCAAATATTGGTTAGATGCTTTCAACCAGTTGGTAAAAACTATTATATATGCAAATATTGAGATATTGGAAAAACACCAGCATATTCAAGCTCAGAATCCACCAATTAAGTTTTTTGACTATGTAATATTTATAGACTCCTAGGTTAACATGCTATCTTGATAGGCAAATAGGTTGTATTGCAATACGGAAGAAACTAAGATATAATAAAATAGCCACCCTTATTTAATACCTACTATGGAACTATGTGGGCTTCCCAGGTGGCTCAGTGGTAAAGAATCTGCCTACAAAGAAGGAGATGTGGATTCAGTTCCTGGGTTGGCAGGAATTTCTTTCTCCTGGAGAAAGAAATGGCAACACACTCCAGTATTCTTACCTGGAGAGAAGTCCTATGGACAGAGGAATCTGGTGAGTCCATGGGGTCACAGAAGAGTCAGACACACCTTGGTGACTAAATAACAACAACATGCAACTATGTACATGCTGCTGCTGCTGCTGCTAAGTTGCTTCAGTCGTACCCACCAGGCTCCGCCGTCCCTGGGATTCTCCAGGCAAGAATACTGGAGTGGGTTGCCATTTCCTTCTCCAGTGCATGAAAGGGAAAAGTGAAAGTGAAGTCACTCAGTCGCGTCCGACTGTTAGCGACCCCATGGACTGTAGCCTACCAGGCTCCTCTGTCCATGGAATTTTCCAAGCAAGAATACTGGAGTGGGGTGCCATTGCCTTCTCCACTATGTACATACTCAGAACTTTAATAAGTCATTTCTGAGTTTTACAATAATGTCTCTAGGTCCGTACTTTTGCATCCTCATATTAAAGACGAGGACATTGAGATCCACATAGCTTAGGGGACTTTCCTACTGTGACATAAATAGCACATGGACATTGACATAGGGGCCCTTTGACTTTTAGATCCATCAGTTTTCACCTCACTACCGAATATTAACACTACTGACACACTTAGAAGGCAAACTGTGCTAGTGAATCAATCACATGCAAATTGACAATGTTTAAAAAACAACTAAAGACTGATGTTACAGTAAATAGAATTACCTTCTAAAAAGGAAAAAAGCATTTCCTCCCTCCCCCATAATTTTCTTACTTTTTTTTTTTTGCAGTAGCTAACAACGGAGAAGTGAAAAAGGACTAAGACAAGTAGTTCAGGTGAGATACCCATTCCTTTTACATGAAAGGACTTGGATTAATTAGATGAAATTTGTATAATTTAATTTTTCTTAAGAGAAGTATATAAAAACCAGCTCAGGACTAAGTAGGCAGTAGGTTGTTAAAAGAAGCAAACTTCTCGTTGACAATGTGAAAAAGAACTGATAGGAAATGAGATGAGCCTCAAAAGACTGGTATTATTATGTTTTTAATAATGAAGGCATTAGCACTGTAATTGTTAGAATTTTATCTGTTCTATCATGAAATAAGGATCTAGATAGTAGGCAGTAATTAAAGATTGACTTTGATTTAGATAATCCATTTTAATTGCATTTTTAATTGTAGTGAAAATTTCATGAAGTACCATTGAAAATGCTGATGTGGAAAGATTAGCTAATCAAGATCATGTGGCTATATTTGAATTACTAGAAAGGGACCATGAGAAGTCAGTGTAAAATACATCTCTCAACTAACACACAAGTCCCTCTAATCTCATCTCACCTTCTGGAACAATGTATAACAAATTAAAGCTGGTTCACGAAATGTCATACAATCTGGCAGCAAGATTCTAATTGATGAAGAAACAGCTTTTTAATGGTTCCTTAACAACCAAAGAAAATTTCAATTACCAGGAAAATCATGAAAAAAACTACCTTAAGGGGACAAAATAATTTCTACCAGTTTTCTTTAACCTACTAAGAGCTCCAACTGGACATTCTGACCTATTCACACTCTATTCTGTTTAGTTTAGTTGAACAAATGAGCAGCTGACTTATTACTGTGAATGCTTTTAAAAATACATGTTCAAAATTGGAAAAAACACAATTTGAGCATTTACCAGATTTGCTTAGCCCAGATCACCATGTTTCCACTTACCAATCTTACTCATTACTGTTACCCTCATGAATTCAGTGATCAGGTTAGCCTTGAAATGAGTTTAGAAATACGAAATTTGGCTTTATTGGTTCCCACCATCCTTTTGAATTCCTGTTTGCCAATCTCCACAGCAACACTTACCACACTGTATTTTTTAAAATAAAACTTTATTTTCAGTGTTTCCCACTAGCAATGAAACAGTTTGTGTTCAATATATACTCTGATGTTGGATAGATTATTATAATTTCCTAGTATTTTGGTTCATATTCTGGATATTGTAATATGTATTGATGTTTTGAGATTACTAGTTCTATATGCTTCCACAAAAGTGCATACACACATCAATTAAAGACAGTGCATACATATTGTCTTTGCTTTGGATATTCCAAACAAATACACCTAAAATCTGCCAACTAAGGTAGTTTTATGTCTAATCAATATAAAACAAGTATATTAATCATATTCTAGATCCTCATATTTATAATTTAATTTCTCCAGAATTATCTAAAGGAGGCAAAAAACTTATACTCTGAAAAATAGAAGACGCTAATGAAAGAAATTGAAGACAACACAGCTGGAAACATACACTGTGTTCTTGGATTGGAAGAATCAGTATTATTTATGTAAGCATGCTATTGATGGCAATCCACAGATTCAATACCATCCCTATCAAATTACCAATGGTATTTTCCACAGATATAAAACAAAACAATTAAAATGTGTATGGAAACACAAAAGACCCTAAATGGCTAAAACAATCTTAAGAAAGAAGAATGGAGCTGGTGGAATCACACACTCTCACTTCAGACTATATTACAAAGTTACAATAATCAAAACAATGTGATATTGGCACAAAAACAGACATATAGATCCATGAAACAGGATAAAGCCCAGAAATAAACCCACACACTTATGGTCAATTAATCTATGAAAAAAATACAAGAATATACAATGGAGAAAAGAAGGTCTCTTCAATAAGTGGTGCTGGAAAAAACTGGACAGCTACATGTACACAAAAATAAACTAGACATTGATTTAAGAGCTAAATGTAAGGCCTGACACTATAAAGCTCTTAGAGGAAAGTATAGGCAGAACACTCTTTGACATAAATCTCAGCAAGATCTTTTTTTGACCTATCTCCTAGAGTAATGAGAATAAAAACAAAAATAAGCAAATGATACCTGATTAACATAAAAGCTTTTGCACAGCAAAGGAAACCATAAACCAAATGAGAAGACAATCTATGGACTGGCAAAAAAATATTTGCAAACGATGCTACCAACAAGGGATTAATTTCCAAACTATACATAATATGGAGAACAGTATAAAGGCTTCTTTAAAAAATTAAAACTAGAGTTACCATAAAATCCAGTGATCCCACTACTTGGCATATATCCAGATAAAACTCCAATTCAAAAAGAAAAGATATATGCAACCCAATGTTCACTGCAGAAGTATTTACAATAGCTGAGACATGGAAGCAACCTAAACACTTCTCGACAAGATGAATGAAAAAAAAGAATGTGTCATATGTATATATTATCCATTAATATATATATATGTATATATATGTTACAACTTCTTTTCCATTCGTGTCTATATATATATGTATATATATATATATATATATACACATTCATACATATATCCATTAACATATATACACATAATATTAACTATCAGTTCAGTTCAGTCACTCAGTCGTGTCCGACTCTTTGCGACCCCATGGACAGCAGCATGCCAGGCCTCCCTGCCCATCACCAACCCCCGGAGTTTACGCAAACTCATGTCCATTGTCGGTGATGCCATCCAAACATCTCATCCTCCGTCGTCCCCTTCCTCTCCTGCTCCCAATCCTTCCCAGCATCAGGGTCTTTTCCAATGAGTCAACTCTTCGCATCAGGTGGCCAAAGGATCGGAGTTTCAGCTTCCACATCAGTCTTTCCAATGAACACTCAGGACTGATCTCCTTTAGAATGGACTGGTTGGATCTCCTTACAGTCCAAGGGACTCTCAAGAGTGTTCTCTAACATCACAGTTCAAAAGCACCAATTCTTCGGTGCTCAGCTTTCTTCACAGTCCAGCTCTCACATCCATACACGACTACTGGAAAAACCATAGACTTGACTAGACAGACCTTTGTTGGCAATGTAATGTCTCTGCTTTTTAATATGCTATCTAGGTCGGTCATAACTTTCCTTCCAAGGAGTAAGTGTCTTTTAATTTCATGGCTGCAATCACCATCAGCAGTGATTTTGGAGCCCAAAAAACTAAAGTCAGCCACTGTTTCCACTGTTTCCCCATCTATTTCCCATGAAGTGATGGGACCAGATGCCATAATCTTAGTTTTCTGAATGTTGAACTTTAAGCCAACTTTTTCACTCTCCTCTTTCACTTTCATCAAGAGGCTTTTTAGTTCCTCTTCACTTTCCACCATAAGGGTGGTGTCATCTGCATATCTGAGGTTATTGATATTTTGCCTGGCAATCTTGATTCCAGCTTGTAATTCATCCAGCCCAGCGTTTCTCATGATGTATTCTGCATATAAGTTAAATAAGCCGGGTGACAAAATATAGCCTTGATGTACTCCTTTTCCTATTTGGAACCAGTCTGTTGTTCCATGTCCAGTTCTACCTGTTGCTTCCTGATCTGCATACAGGTTTCTCAAGAGTCAGGTCAGGTGGTCTGGGAGTCCCATCTCTTTCAGAATTATTTTCCACAGTTTATTGTGATCCACACAGTCGAAGGCTTTGGCATAGTCAATAAAACAGAAATAGATGTTTTTCTGGAACTCTCTTGATTTTTCGATGATCCATCGGATGTTGGCAATTTGATCTCTGGTTCCTCTGCCTTTTCTAAAACCAGCTTGAACATCTGGAAGTTCATGGTTCACGTATTGCTGAAGTCTGGCTTGAAGAATTTTGAGGATTTCTTTACTAGCATGTGAGATGAGTGCAATTGTGAGGTAGTTTGAGCATTCTTATATTAACTATGCTTCACACATATATCCATCTATATATATGTGTGTGTGTGTGTGTGTATATATATATATATATATATATATATATATATATTTATATAAATTATACTTTATTTTCCTGGACTCCAAAATCACTGCAGATGGTGACTGCAGTGACAAAATTAAAACATGCTTACTCCTTGGAAGGAAGGTTATGGCCAACCTAGATAGCATATTTAAAAGCAGAGACATTACTTTGCCAACAAAAGTCCATCTAGTCAAGGCTATGGTTTTTCCAGTAGTCATATATGGATGTGAGAGTTGGATGGTGAAGAAAGCTGAGCACCACAGAATTGATGCTTTTGAACTGTGGTGTTGGAGAAGACTTTTGAGAGTCCCTTGGACTGCAAGGAGATCCAATCAATCTATCCTAAAAGAGATCAATCCTGGGTGTTCATTGGAAGGACTGATGTTGAAGCTGAAACTCCAATACTTTGGCCACCTCGCACAAAGAGTTGACTCATTGGAAAAGACCCTATGCTGGTTCAGATTGGTGGCAGGAGGAGAAGGGGATGACAGAGGATGAGATGTTTGGATGGCATCACCGACTCGATGGACATGGGTTTGGGTAGACTCCGGGAGTTGGTGATGAACAGAGAGGCCTGGCGTGCTGCGATTCATGGGGTCACTAAGAGTCAGACACGACTGAGCGACTGAACTGAACTGAACTGAACTCCTTGAAAGAAAAACTATGACCAACCTAGGCAGCATACTAAAAGCAGGGACATTTCTTTGCCGACAAAGGTCCATATAGTCAGAGCTATGATTTTTTCAGTAGTCATGTATAGATGTGAGAGTTGCACCATAAAGAAGGCTGAATGCTTAGGAATTGATGCTTTCAAACTGTGGAGCTGGAGAAGACTGCTGAGAGTCCCTTGGATAGCAAGGATATCAAAACTATCAATTCTAAGGGAAATGAATCCTGAAAATTCATTAGAAGGACTGATGCTGAAGCTCCAGTATTTTGGCCACCCGATGTGAAGCTCCGACTCAGAAAAGACCCTGATGCTAAGAAAGATTGAAGTCAGGAGGAAAAGAGGGTGACAGAGGACAAGATAGTTGGATGACATCACCGACTCAATGGACAGGAGTTTGAGCAAGCTCCAGGAGATGGCAAAGGACAGGGAAGATTGGTGTGCTGCAGTCCATGGGGTCTCAAAGAGTGAGACACAACCAAGGCACTAGACAACAACAAATACTTCAAGCATAGAGTCCAGAGAAAATTGTTAAAAGCAGGTATCTCTTTATCCCACCCCTAGAATATCTGCAATGAGACTCAACAATCTGGAAAATAATAATATATAAGAATTATAACATAGAGGCAATAACTGCCATTTAGGGTCACAGAAAATTATAATTTCCATTATTTCATTTATCTCCAAATCGAATATAATTAAAATTTTCTCAAAATACATGTGTTAAGATTATTTGCTAGCTAAAATAATCAGATCAACAGCAAAGCTCCGCTGTCTGCTACTCATTGAGTACACTGGCTATTCAGAGAGGTTCTTCTGGATGTTTCATTAGGAGGTGGAGCTGGGAGAAGGTAGCTGTCCATAAGCCTAAAGTAGCCCTTTATTAAGTTGTACCCTGGAGGGCACTACAGGGTACCTAGTAATCTTAAAACTTTCAAAAATAATTCTACAACTTCAGTATGGAGGTTAAGCGATGCTGCTTATTAATGTGGGAAACATACTGAAATTTTAAAAAAGTAAAAATAGCGAGACTTGTGTTATATTTCCAGATTAAGTGTATATCATTCTTAAGGAGTTCAGTGTAGTAGAGATGAGTGATTTTGATGATAATGTGTGAGCAAGCATTTATTTTTTCTCTCACTAAATAAGAATAACAAGGAAAAAGAAAAATTGGTAAAAACTTTATTAACATTGAAACTATGTGAGACATCACATAGCACATATTATAAGCAGTGTCCTTTATAGATCGTATAAAATGGATTAATTTCTTTATTCATTTCAGTAAATATTTACTGAGTATTTATTATGTGCATTGAGAATAAATTCATCCACATGCCAGATATTTTTTTAAGGAATGTCTACTATGCCATGTACAGATTAAGTCATATTACTTACTTCAGTAAATATTTATTGAGCATTTACTATGTGTAAGCACAAAATTAGCACCCTCAGAAAGTGGTTATTTTAAGGGAAAATAAATGGAAATATCTTTGCAGACCCTGTTTATATCCTTTATTATGGAGGAATGAAGGCTGTCTTTGGGGCTGAGCCCAAAAAAGAAAAGAATCTTTCTACTTAAAGCTTGTTCCCTGACATAGAAGACATTGTCCAGGATTGTTTTCTCTGGCTGGAAGCTTAAGGAAAGTCAGACCAACCAAACAAAAACCTGCCACGACAGGGTCTTCTACTGTGCCTGACAGGAGGATGACCCAAGGGGCACTTTCTTGGGATGGGGAAACGGAGAAACTTCAAAATCCTCTAGTGGGACTAAGAAATCTTATGACTTATTAGCTCTAGAAAATTTCCCCATACATACACACATATGTGTACAACTGTATGGCTCTTTTATTTTATAAAAATGGTGTCAAAGTATTCACAGTTTTCTGTACCTTGGCTTCCCTGACTAACATACATTGTACAAATCTAGCTACAGCTTCACTGCACTCCCAGTGAAAATTTCAACAAATTCATCCAGGTCTTGACAAACTGATTCTAAAATATAGATGGAAGAGCAATGAACCAAACGTAGCTAAGATATCTAAAGAGGAAGAGAAAACTATGCTACTAAATACCTAGGTTTACGAAAAACCTAGACAATGTATTAAAAAGCAGAGACATTACTTCACTGACAAAGGTCCATATAGTTAAAGCTATGATTTTTCCAGTACTCATCTACAGATGTGAGAGTTGGACCATAAAGAAGGCTGAGAGCTGAAGAATTGATGCTTTTGAACTGGAGAAGACTCTTCAGAGTCCCTTGGACAGCAAGGAGATCAAACTAGTCAATTCTAAAGAAAATCAACCCTGAATATTCATTGGAAGGGCTGTTGCTGAAGCTGAAGCTCCAAAGCTCTGGACTCCTGATGTGAAGAGCCAATTCACTGGAAAAGACCCTGATGCTGGAAAGACTGAAGGCAGGAGGAAAAGGGGGTGACAGAGGATGAGAGAGCTGGACGGCATCACTGACTCAATGGACATCAGTTCAATTCAGTTGCTTGGTCGTGTCGAACTCCTTGTGACCCCATGGGCTGTAGCATGCCAGGCTTCCCTGTCCATCACCAACCCCTGGAGCTTGCTCAAACTCATGTCCCAGTTAGTGATGCCTTCCAACCATCTCATCCTCTGTCATCCCCTTCTCCTGTCTTCAATCTTTCCCAGAATCAGGTTTTTTCCAGTGAGTCTGTTCTTCGCATAAGGAGGCCAAAGTATTGGAGTTTCAGCTTCAACATCAGTCCTTCCAATGAATATTCAGGACTGATTTCCTTTAGGATGGACTGGTTGCATCTCTTTGCAGTCCAAGGGACTTTCAAGAGTCTTATCCAACACCACAGTTCAAAAGCATCAATTCTTCAGTGCTAAGCTTTCTTTATAGTTCATCTCTCACATCCATACATGACTACTGGAAAAACCATAGCCTTGACTAGATGGACTTTGGTGGCAAAGTAATGTCTCTGCTTTCTAATAAGCTGTCTAGGTTGGTTGTAACTTTTCTTCCAAGGAGCAAGCATCTTTTAATTTCATGGCTGCAGTCACCATCTGCAGTGATTTTGGAGCCCCCAAAATAATCTGTCACTGTTTCCATTGTATCCCCATTTATTTGCCATGAAGTGATGGGACCAGATGCCATGATCTTAATTTTTTGAATGTTGAGTTTTAAGCCAACTTTTTCAATCTCCTTTCACTTTCATCAAGAGGCTCTTTATTTCTTCTTCACTTTCGGCCATAAGGGTGGTGTCATCTGTATATCTTAGATTATTGATATTTCTCCCGGCAATCTTGATTCCAGCCTGTGTTTCATCCAGCCCTGCATTTTGCGTGATGTACTCTGCATATAATTTAAATAAGCAGGGTAACAGTATACAGCCTGATATACTCCTTTCCTGGTTTGGAAACAATCTGTTGTTCCATGTCCAGTTCTCACTGTTGCTTCTTGACCTACATACAGATTTCTTAGAAGGCAGGTCAGGTGGTCTGGTATTCCCATTTCTTATAATTTTCCACATTTTGTTGTTATCCATACAGTCAAAGGCTTTGGCATAGTCAATAAAGCAGAAGTAGGTGTTTTCTTGGATCTCTCTTGCTTTTTTTTTTTTGATGATCCAATGGATGTTGGCAATTTAATCTCTGGTTCCTCTGCCTTTTCTAAATCCAGCTTGAACATCTAGAATTTCTCAGTTCACATACTGTTGAAGCCTGGCTTGGAGAATTGTGAGCATTACTTTGCTAGCGTGTGAAATGAGTGCAATTGGACATGAGTTTGAGCAAATTCCAGAAGATGGTGAAGGATAGGGAAGCCTGGGATGTTGTAGCCCATGGGGTCGTAAAGACATGACTTAAAATAACATTATTTATTTATAATAACTTAAAATAGTAAGAATATTATTTTAAAGACAGTGCTCTCAAGAAAAAGATAGAAAAGTTGGTACTGAAACAACATAGAACACATAAAGATGAGAGACATAGATAGATATAGATTGGTATATAGATAAGGTATATGGCAGAGATGGCAGATGGCATTACAGATTAGCAGGGAAAATATGAATTATACGCTATATGGTTTTAGGAAACACAGTTCCATTGGTGGGAAAATGTATTCTTTACCTGACACCATAAAATGCCTTTATACATTCTAGATAGGGAGTATCGTTAAAATATAATAGAAAATCAGAAACTTCAAAGGATGTATCAGCAATTTCAACTCCATAAAATTTTAAATCCTTTGTCCAAAGATAATCACATAGAGAGTAAAAAGAGGAGCCACAAACTGAAAGAAAATATTTCGATTGTATGATATTAACAAATAACCAGAAAGTGTAGTGAGTCACAGTAACCAATAGGAAATAAAAAAGCTAGTAGAAAAATGACAGAAAACATTAAGTACATACTTCTTGAAAAAGCAATGCAGGTGATAAAAAAAAATGAGGTAAAGAATCAATCTGTTAGAAAAATGCACATACAGATGATGAGATACCATTTCACTACAACTAGATTGCCAAAACCAAATTTGAACAATACCAGGTGTTGGTAAAGATGAGAATTAATGGAGACAGTTATAAAATGTTTATAACAGCAGAAAACTGTAAATGCATCAATATAAGGATGAAAAAATAAGTTGTCTTATCATCAAGCAACAGAATTCTGTGACAGCTGTACACCACATGCACGGCATTAGAGCCATGATGTTGAGTGATGAGGGCTTCCCAGGTGGCGCAGCGGTAAAGAATCCACCTGCCAGTGCAGAAGACCCAGGAGACAGAGGTTCGATCCCTGTGTTGAGAAGATCCCCTAGAATAGGAAATGGCAACCCACTCCAGTATTCTTGCCTGGAAAATCCCGTAGATAGAGGAGCCTGGTGTCCTGTAGCCTGGTGGGCTACAGTCCATGGGGTCACAAAGAGTCAGTCACAACTGAGCTTGAGCACGCACGTGGAGTGAAGAAGCCTACAAATAACAGTAAAAAGTCAAGTCATTTGTCTTAGTCACCTCAGGCTAGTGGACTGGCTTACACAATAGAACTTATTTTCTCATGATTCTGGAAGCTGGGAAGTCCAAGATCAAGCTGCCAACTAAACAGGCTCCTGCTAAGAACACTCTTCCTGACTACACACCGACTCCTGTCTTCTAGCTGTATTCTCACATGGCAGAGATTTCCCTCTTCCTCTAAGTCCACTGTCCTATTGGATTAAAGATCTAATTTTATGACTTCATTTTATCTCAACTGCTTACTAAAGAATACCTATAAACACAGTCACTCTGAGTGGTAGGGCTTCAACATATGAATTTTTGGGACACAGTTTAGACTATAGCATCATCTTTATGAAGCTTAAATATAAACACAGTGAAATAATAAGTAAATACTTATATATACGCATGTAGAACCACAAGGAAAACAATACAATGAGGAAAAAAGAAATGCCAAATTCTTTGGCGACTTGGAGGGTGGGCACAGCAAGAGGTCCACATGCTAATTAGATGGTGTTGATGGTGTTTTATTTCTTACCTATGTGATTGCTGTTGATTTGGTTATTAATATAATCTACAGTATTTTGTTTCTTAATAAAAATGGAAAATGAATTATAGTTTACCACTTGGGTAATTAAATGAATATATTTATAGAATGCATTTGGAATAATATGAGCAGAAAAATTTTATCATAACACATGCTAAAATCCACAACCTTAGTTTTCTCTGGATGGTGGAATTATGAGTGATTTTTACAAATTATCTAATTGTTATGAAATGTATGTCTTCTGTTAAGTGGATGTTAAAATTACATAAAGGTAAAACAAGTTCACTTTTAAAGACCAAGCAGCAATCAGAAACACCACTTCTGTGCCATCTTTTCCAGGGATGTCCTACTTGTATGAGAGCTGCAGGTTGGGGTGAGTGGCACTGACAGGCAGTGCCCAGGGCTGCAGGGGACCAGGGACTGGGATTCTCTGCCAAGACTCTTACAAAACATCTAAAGAAAAGTGAATTTTAGTGAGGACTAGCTCAGCTATTACATGGGAAACTTAGGGAGTTCTGGCTGTGGGTTTTTCTTCATTTTGAGGCGTGACTACTTCTTGAGTACCTGTCAGATTAAAAGAACTAGCTTCCTAGGTTGGGCTTTATTTACTGTCATTATTAATGATCCAAAGGATGGGATAAACACAGAGCCAGTTCAACCGGGAGGGATTGCTAACACCTGGGAAAACAAAAGAACACAGAAATTTCAGTACACTGCTCTACTTCTGGGTAACTGTTTGATTTAAAATCAGTCATTAAAATTCGAAAACTCTCAACTTTATTTTATTTTATTTTATTTAAGGACAGAGAACACTTTTAGCCAATGCTGCTTTGCTTTTCAAAGATTATAGGAAAAAAAGGTCTATTTATAACTTTCCTCCAAGGAAAGGGCCCCAAAGTATCTTACAACTATACACAGAGGGTGATGATGTATTGCTTACTAGGAGCAACTTTTCAACCTCAATGAAATGCATTTCTATTTTAATTACATTGCCCAAAGGCTGCTTCTAACTTTGAAGTCTCAGAAGCTTGTGAGGAAACCTGGGGGTTACAGACAGAAGCCAACATATACAAGAACCTATGGGTTTTCAAGAGACTTGCTTTTGTCTCCAAAGAGGATGGAGAAGGCCTTGTGCAGGACTTCCCAGCAACGAGGCATCACAGATGACAATGCTAACCTGCATGAGAGTGGGAAGTCCTGACTACACAGTACGTGAGGAGAGAGCTGCTGGGTGGATAGACGGTAGCACAGATGGTGTATGTGCATTGTGCATTTACATCTAATGGTCACGTGATTTACAACCAAGGAACAGTATAATGTCAAGATCATGAAGGTCATGTTGCAGTAGGTAGAGAAAAGCAAAGTACTTACTACTGCAAACTAGACTCTGAATCCAAGAATACCATAGTCTGAAATGTGGAAATGAGCATGATTTTGAGAAATCCCTGTTGACTGATGACAGGAGTAAAGAAGCAATGATTAAAACAAGTGTTCAGGAACTCTCGCTGCACAGAGAACCCAGTTTTCAAAAGTACACACATATAGAAGACAGAAGAAGGACACATGCCCTTTGATACAAAGGCAAAATCCCATAAGAACTGCATCAGAAAAGTCAATACTCAGAATAAAATGCAATTCAAAAATGTGAAAATGTCAACCCAAAGGAATTATTTAAAAATGTTTTAACTGAGGGAAGAACTCTGATAGGTTTGCAAAAATATATTTCATTTCCAGTTTTACTTTTTTTCTTCATCAGAAGATGTGCATTTAATCTGAAGAAGCAGAAAAAACTTTCACAAGGAAGACATTTTTTGCCTGAAGCAATGCTAAGTGTACACGATCAGTTCATTGCTGCTCCTGACATAGAGAAAAATGATGTTTCCCAGCCACGTATTTATTTCTGAGCAATTCAAGATGGTGAAAGTCCTGCATGCCAGGGGTTCGAGTTTGGGCTCCCAATATTTTCTGCATGAGTCTCAGTTTACCTTCCCCTTGTTCTTTTGACTGCAAGTCAGAGGCAGAGAATCCAACAGAACAGAATCCAACAGAATCCAACAGAATCCAACAGATTCTTTGAACAGAATCTCAAGAACACAAAAGTGTCACTGGATGGAAGAAGTTGAATCCCAAGTTATCTTTCCAGAAGGAAAGACTTCAGAGTAGAGTTGCATGACTATAAACATTCATGCTGGGATTTGCATGAGTGAGAAGTAAACGTTGATTATGCTAAGCCACAAAGATTTGGGCATTGTATGCAATAGCTGTTAGCCTACCCTTCACTAAAACTAGATTAAAATCTCAAATAATAAAAATGTCTTCTTTTTAGCAAAATTTAACACATTTTAAAAACCTGTGAATGAATTTGCAGAATAATCTTTGAGAAATAATGGGCAGTGTATAAGCATCAGAAAGGTAGAAATTGACTAATGCGAATCTTTACAAGAAGAAAAGACAAATTGGTAAGCTTTATATCAATTTTAGGCAAATAATGTACAACGACTTATTGACCAGATAACTTTAAGTGGATTGAAGGTAAGCATTGATTATGAAGGAGTCAGCTTTGATTCAAGAAAAAGACAAAGAGTAGTTAGACAGTTGGAAAGATATTCAGGTGGCAAATTTAAAAGCAATTGTCCCAAATTGGGAAATTTCAAAACACAATAAGCTTGAAGAATGGGTGAAAGAATAAAGCTTGTAAGAAATGAATAGAGAGTATTTTTAGGAATGCTTTATAGTGTACCTATAATGGAAAAACAAACCTTGAAATTGAAGCTGTTCTTGTTACAGTGGGGCAACTTAGAATGTGATAGGAGTGAAGGAGAATCTAAAGGTTGGAAGACAAGTGTTGAAAGGCAGACAAGGGTGCAACTAATGATGTTGACTTGTTCCCTAAGGGAGCCATGAGATGAGGGAGGAGTCAGTCAAAACAAGGGTAGAGGCTTAAAACGCAAGTGCTTCCCAAATACACAACTTTATGACCACACGTTTCTCCGTGAGGCCTATTAAAGTCATGAACACTTTACCCCAGAACAGTAAAAAATACACCCACATTCACAAACAATTTCATTTACAACTGCAGAGGCCCCGTGGGGTCTAGAGTGACCATGGATCACAAGTTGATGGCCCTTAGCTTTTAAATTTTGCATCAGCTCCACTTTCTTTAAGAGAAGAGATTCATCAGAGAATTAAGAGAGCTATTTGTGTTGGGTTCAAAGTGTCTGTGACTCAGCTACTTGGTCAGAGCATGAGATTCTCACTGTAGAATTTATTATTCATCTGTTAATTATTCATCTGCTAACAGAGAGACAACAATCAACCCCCAGTGCCTGTGCCAATGAAACATTTTACTAAAAACAATTAAATCAAGTCTTAGTTGTGAACTGTTAAAGTAGCTTGAGGCAGTGTCACTTACATGGCTTCAAAGAATATCTCCAATGTTGCAGAAACAACTATTTTCTCTCTGTAGTAGAAGAAGAAAGGTTGGGTTTATTTTTTTCCCCTTCTCTTCCCTGAGCAAATCCCCATAACAAATAAAGTTACACTTCGAGACCGGATTACTCAGACTATTGGCTTTGCATGCCAATGTTTACTTTAAGTAAAAATGATACTTCTGAGAATTCAAATAATATGTTTAAGTATTTCCAGGGTATAGTTCTGCTTGCATTTGTCTTGGCACTAGCTCGCCATGAATGTGTCAGCTTTAAGGAAGATGACTCTTCAGTCATAGCTGAATGTCTTCATCCAATGTCTTACACGTGCTGAATGTGTTTCTATGGGATTTTTTTGACTATTGTCATTTGATGATAAGTTTACTAACCCACTGGGGCTTCCCTGGTGGCTCAGACAGTAAAGAATCTGCCTGCAATGCAGGAGAACTGGGTTCGATCCCTGGGTCAGGAAGAGCCTCTGGAAAAGGGAATGGCAACCCACTCAAGTATTCTTGTCTGGAGAATTCTATGGACAGAGAAGCCTGGGGGGCTACAGTCCATGGGGTCTCAAGAGTCAGACACAACTAAGCAACTAACATTTTCACTTCGCTTTCTTACTATCCCACTGACTACAGTTTCCTGATAAGATATTGTGATCTTTACTCGATATAGTCTCATTTTGTTCAGGAGAGAAAATTTTAAAGAGAGAGAGAGGTTAATTTTTAAAAATCTACTAAAATAAACTAGGTGCTACAAAATTTATCATAGTGGAAGTGATCATTTCAACTAACTCTCCCCAAAGAAGTCAGCCCTCTCCTTGTCCTCATTTTAAATAAGTTCATTTTATAAATGTTAATAATTGGCCACAATCTTTAAGATTACATTAAGTTTATTTTAAAGAACTCAGCACTTTTCCCCTCTCTACATTCTCTCTCAGATTCTGTGTTCTGTAAAGCATATTATCAGCTGGTTAGAACAGTTCACTTTTCCTGGGGATATCTAGTGTTTGTATGTCAGTTCAGTTCAGTCGCTCAGTTGTGTCCAACACTTTGTGACCCTATGGACTGCAGCACATCAGGCTTCCCTGTCCATCACCAACTCCCAGAGCTTACTCAAACTCATATCCATCAAGTCAGTGATGCCACTGTACTCAGGCAATGACTATCCACCTAAAAGAATAGATCACAGTCCCTACATCTATAATCTAAGAAAATATAACTTTCTTAAGCAAAGAGACTAGCAATATATAACCTATCTTTGAGTTACCTGAAGGACAAAGATTTTTTTTTTTATTCTAAAGGTATTTTCTTCCCAAGCACTATGGTCAGAATAGTGTGGGAGATATTTTAGGATAATTGAAGGTGAACTTCTTTAACCACACTCATTTGCTTCATTATTTGGGAATGAATCATGCTGAGATTCTCTATGACAGCACCTATGACTTCAGTGATGTATGGTTGCTATTCTCTTACTTGGCAAGTTTTCCAGCTATAAACTCTGCATTTAAAAAATGACCTTGGATATTATACAGTGGATGTAAAAAGTTGAAGGAAACTCTGATTTCAGACATGATTATTTTTCAGCCTTTCTTGAAATATAACTATTTTCCCTGAAAGTTTCTTAATTATCTTATATAATGCTCTAAAATATTTCCCTAGGGCTAAGGAGTTCTTTTCTGTTTAAAGATTTTGTCTGATTTCTAAATTTCTGTCATGCTATTGTAATCCTGCTCTAATCATTAAATGCACCTAAATCTATTGGAAATTACATTAGAAATCTGCCAAATAAGAAAAAAAAAGTTCACCTGGCAAAACTTATTTTGCCCTCAGTTGACATCGAGGACAACTATGCACTATTCCTTTGAGATATATGTTTATAAATGTTAGAGACCTATTATTTTGTTTATATATGCATAGGGAATGCCAAGAATTCTAATTTCCTAGAAAAAGCAATAGTGTGAAGACAGAGAACAGATCAGTGACTGCCTATGGCTCAGGGTAGGAGCAGAAAATGGCTGTAAAGGGTCATATAAAACTTTATAAGATTATAGAAGTGTTCCAAAGTGTTGATGGCTGCACAACTACATAAGTTTACTAAAACCCATCTATCTGTATACTTACAATGGGTGAATTTTATGGTGCATATTCCTTAACTGATCTGCATATAAATATGAAATATATATAGTAGAATAACATATCATATATACATATCAAGCAGGAATTCTATGAAACATTGAGGCATCATGTAGTTACCACATAATTGCAAAATCTTAAATTAACCCTTTTAATTTTGAAAAATTATGCGGCTTTTTCCCCTGTAGAATTCAGCTGTGCTTATGTAACCTTACATATATTTTTAAGAACATTCTCTTTTATGGCTGTTAAGCTATGCATTCAAAAGATAAGGTATTTCTTGGGACAAGACAATAAACTGTTCACAATAGATTGATTTATTGGGAAAAGTTCAAAATCACTTGAAAGTTACTTGTTTACAGTCAAAGAACAATTCATCTTTCCTTTCTTGCATTTATATGGAAACTTCTTATTTGCATGCTGTTCACCAAATACTCCTCTGGAGGAGGAAATGGCACCCCACTCTAGTATTCTTACCTGGAGAATCTTATGGACAGAGGAGCCTGGTAGACTATAGTCTATGGGGTCGCCAGAGTCAGACACCACTTAGTGACTAACCCACCACCACCACCAAATACTTACAGCTGTCTGCCTTCTAGGCTTGCGCATAGATGGGTGTTCTGGTTCACTGTAGTTGGGTACTATCACATGACGAGTTGTAGCCAGTGGTTTGTGAGCAGCAGTCTTGCCTGTCACTTTTCTGCTGGAGAATTTAATCACTATTGTGAAATCCACTAGAGATCCCTCTTTTTCCCATAGAGACTAGTCACTCATGAGGCTTTGTTCCAAGAGCTTGCATCTGAGTGAAGAAATATGGAGGAAAATTCCCAGCTGAATTGCGATGAATTTTAGATTTATCTTCTCACTCTGAGATGTATATATGTTATGAAAGTTAAAGTTGTTCAGTCATGTCTGACTGTTTGCGACACCATGGACTGTAGCCAACCAGGCTCCTCTCTGTCCATGGAATTTTCCAGGCAAGAATACTGGAGTGCTTTGCCATTCCCTTCTCCAGGGGATCTTCCTGACCCAGGGATCAAACCTGGGTCTCCTGCATTTATGAGACCCACAAATTATGTGTAATTACATGTATGTATGTGTGTATATATATATATATATATATATATATATATATATATTCATGCTAACTTGCTTCAGTCGTGTCTGACTCAGTGTGACTCTATAGACTGTAGGCCGCCATGTTCCTCTATCCATGAGGATTTTCCAAGCAAGAATACAGGAATGGGTTTCCATGCTCTCCTCCAGGGGATCTTCCTGACCCAGGGATTGAACCCGCATCGCTTATGTGTCCTGAACTGGCAGGTGGATTCTTCACCACTAGTGCCACCTGGAAAGCCCATATATACACACACGTACGTGCAGATAGATAGACAGATCAGACTTCTGGAAGTGTTGGTTGCTTGAGTATAAGCTAGCCTAACGTGGGTGATTGAGGAAGCAAGCATGTACAGAAAGACCAGTTCAGAAATTGAAATAATCCATGTAAGAGATGATGTTGTGTCAGGTCAGGGCAGTAGCAGCAGAAGCGGTGAAATCAGTCAGATCTGAGATGTAATTTGTGGGTAGAGTTGACAAGATTGACGACCCTGAGTTGGCTCTGCTGTGTGATAGAAGAGAGGAGTCAATGATGAAGATGAGGTTTTTCTTAGAACACTTGAAGTCAGGACCTTGCCAGGTACAAGAACAAGGAAGATTGGGAAAGGAACAGTTTTAGAGTGAAATATTGAGTTAGAGTGTAGACAATATTCATTTGGGGATGCCTATTAGATGTCCAAGTAGAAATGTTCATTGGCAGTAATTTACATAAGTTTGGAGTTAAAGGGTGAAGCCAGGGTTGAATATATGTATTTGTGAGTTACTGGGTTAGAGAAGGCGTTTAAAGCCATAGCACAGATGAGATTAATATACCTAGGCATGAATGTTCTCAGAAACAGAAATCTGAGAACCCAGATTTGGGCAAATCAAAGTTGAGTGGCAGTTCTCAAACCATTTGTTTCAGGACCCCCTTGCATCCTGAAAAATTACTAAACTTTTACTTATATGGTTTATATGTCTTGATATTTACCACATTCAAATTTAAAATTTAAACAAACTATATATTCATTGACTCATTTACAATAAGAATTCATTTATATGCTAACTTAACAGTTTTATACAAATTAACTATCTCATGCCCTCCCCCCAAATTCTGTGAGAAGTATCGCATTACTTTACAATTTACAAATCTCTTTATTGCCCAGCTTAATGAAAATAGCCGAATTCTCATATTTGTTTCTACATTAAATCTGTTGGGATATGTTGCTTTGGTTGAAATATATGAAGACAATCCAACCTCACAAAGATAGGTAATTGGAAATGGGAGAAATATTTTAATAGATAATTTTTCAGATATTTGAATCAATATTCAAACTAGACAAGTAGTAGTTTCTTAAAAATTAGTAACAATGTGGAGTATGAAATCATATCTGTTGCACTAAAACCCTTTGATTTTACACTTTGAATGAATCTTTTACTCATGCATGATTTTATAACATCAAACCTTGGGTCACTTGGAAAATATTGTTTCACTGGGTTATGCAGATCCTCCAAATGTTTACACACATCGAAAAATACATTAATTATTATTATAAACAACTTCATGAGAAAATTCTGTAACTACTGGAGTTTTATCAAACTTATTGTAGCTGATACAGTTCTCCAAATCTTTAAGTCTTACAGGAAGGCTCAAGTTTTATAATTGGCAACAAATGCTAAAAGAATTTGCCTGAAGTAACAGATTCCTTTATGGATTTTTTTGTGAAAATGTCTACTAATACCATAGTTTCGTCTATCAGTCATCCTTTCATGGGTAAATGGCTTTCTATGAAAAATGCAGCTGGGTTAAGATCATAAATCTGACAATCACATAAAATGTTTTCCTTAATATTATCAGTTCAATTCAGTTCAGTTCAGTCACTTAGTCATGTCCGACTCTTTGCGACTCCATGAATCGCAGCACGCCAGGCCTTTCTATCCATCATCAACTCCCGGAGTCTACCCAAACCCATGTCCATCGAGCCAGTGATGCCATCCAACCATCTCATCCTCTGTAGTCCCCTTCTCCTCCTGCCACCAATCCTACCCAGCATTAGGGTCTTTTCCGATGAGTCAACCCTTCGCATGAGGTGGCCAAAGTATTGGAGTTTCAGCCTCAACATCAGTCCTTCCAATGAACACCCAGGATTGATCTCTTTTAGGATGGATTGATTGGATCTCCTTGCAGTCCAAGGGACTCTCAAGAGTCTTCTCCAACACCACAGTTCAAAAGCATCAATTCTGCGGTGCTCAGCTTTCTTCACCGTCCAATTCTCACATCCATACATGACCACTGGAAAAACCATAGCCTTGACTAGACGGACTTTTGTTGGCAAAGTAATGTCTCTGCTTTTAAATATGCTATCTAGGTTGGCCATAACCTTCCTTCCAAGGAGTAAGCATCTTTTAATTTCATGGCTGCAATCACCATCAGCAGTGATCTTGGAGCCCAAAAAAATAAAGTCTGACACTGTTTCCACTGTTTCCCCATCTATTTCCCATGAAGTGATGGAACCAGATGCCATGATCTTAGTTTTCTGAACATTGAGCTTTAAGCCAACTTTTTCACTCTCCTCTTTCACTTTCATCAAGAGGCTCTTTAGTTCTTCACTTTCTGCCATAAGGGTGGTGTTATCTGCATATCTAAGGTTATTGATATTTCTCCCAGCAATCTTGATTGCAGCTTGTGTTTCTTCCAGCCCAGTGTTTCTCATGATGTACTCTGCATAGAAGTTAAATAAGCAGGGTGACAATATACAGCCTTGACGTACTCCTTTTCCTATTTGGAACCAGTCTGTTGTTCCATGTCCAGTTCTAACTGTTGTTTCCTGACCTGCATACAGGTTCCTCAAGAGACAGGTCAGATGGTCTGGTATTCCCATCTCTTTCAGAATTTTCCACAGTTTATTGTGATCCACACAGTCAAAGGCTGTGGGATAGTCAATAAAGCAGAAGTAGATGTTTTTCTGGAACTCTCTTGCTTTTTCGATGATCCAGCAGATGTTGGCAATTTGATCTCTGGTTCCTCTGCCTTTTGTAAAACCAGCTTGAACATCTGGAAGTTCATGGTTCATGTATTGCTGAAGCCTGGCTTGGAGAATTTTGAGCATTACTTTACTAGCATGTGAGATGAGTGCAATTGTGCAGTAGTTTGAGCATTCTTTGGCATTGCCTTTCTTTGGGATTAGAACGAAAACTGACCTTTTCCAGTCTTGTGGCCACTGCTGAGTTTTCCAAATTTGCTGGCATATCGAGTGCAGCACTTTCACAACATCATCTTTCAGGATTTGAAATAGCTCAACTGGAATTCCATCACCTCCACTAGCTTTGTTGGTAGTGATGCTTTCTAAGGCCCACTTGACTTCACATTCCAGGATGTCTGGCTCTAGGTGAGTGATCACACCATCGTGATTATCTGGGTCGTGAAGATCTTTTTTGTACAGTTCTTCTGTGTATTCTTGCCACCTCTTCTTAATATCTTTTGCTTCTGTTAGGTCCATACCATTTCTGTCCTTTATCAAGTCTATCTTTGCATGAAATGTTCCTTTGGTATCTCTAATTTTCTTGAAGAGATCTCTAGTCTTTCCCAATCTGTTGTTTTCCTCTATTTCTTTGCAATGATCACTGAAGAAGGCTTTCTTATCTCTCCTTGCTATTCTTTGGAACTCTGCATTCAGGTGGGAATATCTTTCCTTTTCTCCTTTGCTTTTCGCTTCTCTTCTCTTCCCAGCTATCTGTAAGGCCTCTTCAGACAGCCATTTTGCTTTTTTCCATTTCTTTTCCATGGGGATTGTCTTGATCCCTGTCTCCTGTACAATGTCACGAACCTCTGTCCATAGTTCATCAAGCACTCTGTCTATCAGATCTAGTCCCTTAAATCTATTTGTCACTTCTACTGTATACTCATAAGGGACTTCAAATGCAGTAGTGATTTACACATTCTTCTCATTTTGTTATGCACAAGATTAAAAAATATGTAATCAAGAGTAGACATTTAATAAAACTAATAATTTTTACTGCTTTATCTAGGACAATCTTTAACGAATTTTATGACTCCTAGCACAGTTCAATACAGGGCTTCCCTGGTGAATAAGCAGTAAAGAATCTGCCTGCAGTGCAGGAGACAGAGGTTAAATCTAAGGACCTAGAAGATCTTCTGGAGAAGGCAATGGCAACCCGCTCCAGTTTTCCTGCTTGGGAAATCCCATGGACAGAAAAGCCTGGTGGGCTAGAGTCCATGAAGCCACAAGAATCAGACATGACTTAGTGACTAAACAACCATCACCACCACAGTTTAATACAGGCTAAGGCACCAGCAGTTACCCACTACAGCTTTCCATCGCTAGTACAAGTATCAAAAAAGTGAAAAGGTAGATAATATTTTGCTATTATGAAAATACTTTTGAATTTGAAGACCCTCGAAAGTGTCTCAGAAACACCCAGGTGTCAGAGGACCCTACTTTTAGAACCACTGGCTTAGACATCATTTAAGAAAATCTTCCAGATATCATGAGTATAAAATGCATATCCGAAAATCTTACAATCATAGTCCTATTGCTGTGGAATTCAACTTTTTTTTTCATATAAATGTAACTATGTTCCTTTTACAAAGTGGAGAGAGATGTCGAATGTAGTAAATATTTTCATGGATAGAAAAACTATCATAGTCACGTAAAAAACCTATCTACATAATGAAGTACAGGAGCTAAACACTGTGTGCTGGTCTTACTCTCTCCTAAACAATGAATAGAAAGGAAAGTTGGTCAAGCTAATTAACATTTTGTTAAAGAACAAAAAAACAATAGTTTTAGGAATGACTTGACTCTGAGATAAAGCAATAAGTCATTAATTGGTTATCTTGTGAAGACTTTGGGGAGAGTCCTAACAAGGTTACCATGACTTTGGCAATGACCACAGCTGTATTGCAGGAACTTTAAGAGAAGGAAAAAAACATGATAAAGGAAGAAGAAGATAAGAAAATTGGGTAGGTAATTATGCAAAGGTCTTAAGTAAGAGTCAGGTGATTTCCAGAAGGTCAAAAGGCGTAGTGTGTAATCAAAATGGTTGAAATAATAGTTAACCCTACATATATTGTCACTTTTTCAAACTGACATCAAAGAAAATTTAAAAGGGTGATAGTGGTTGTAAGAAGATAATTAAAGGAGAGCCACTGACCATAATAAAGGTAGCTAGATAGCAGTACTAATTAAAAATGTATTCAATCTAGGAATACAAATGCCACAAAATACAAACAACACAAACAAATACAAAAAGTTTAGAAAATCTAAAGTTAGTCATGATGAATATAATTTGAGTTTCCTGTATAAGTCATTATGAATGTGAGAATTTAAAATCTTTGGGGGTAGATTTCTTAAATCGCCAACCTTTATTTTTTTCAGTACATTTTTTAAATCCTTCTAACATTGATTATTCTTTTAGTATTAGTTGACTTTCATTGCTATTATGACACAGAACACTGAATATTTTTGTAGTATGTAAAACTAGCATAAACTTGGACCAAAACTAGATTTTACTATTTGAAGTTATAAAATGGTGACCTGAAAGCACTGTCATCATCTTTATTTATCATTGTGCTATTTTATTTGCAAAACCAATAATGTAAAGGCAAACATGCTTGGGGCACTTTAGTAATTAAATCCTTTGGGAAAAGGTCCAAAAGGAATGGCACACACTGTAATCAGCTTCATGGTGAATCTAAGTATCTTTCTGAGCACTTTTTTATTCTGCAAGATGTGGGAGTTTTGGGAAATAAGTACAACTATTTGATAGTTTGGGAGAAGGCAATGGCAACCCACTCGAGTACTCTTGCCTGGAAAATCCCATGGACGGAGGAGCCTGGTAGGCTGCAGTCCATGGGGTCGCTAAGAGTCAGACACGACTGAGTAACTTCACTTTCATTTTTCACTTTCATGCATTGGAGAGGGAAATGGCAACCCACTCCAGCATTCTTGCCTGGAGAATCCCAGGGACGGTGGAGCCTGGTGGGCTGCAGTCCATGGGGTCTCGAAGAGTCAGACATGACTTAGTGACTTCACTTTCACTTTTCACTTTCATGCATTGGAGAAGGAAATGGCAACCCACTCCAGTGTTCTTGCCTGGAGAATCCCAGGGATGGGGGAGCCTGGTGGGCTGCCATCTATGGGGTCGCACAGAGTCGGACACAACTGAAGCGACTTAGCAGCAGCAGCAGCATTTGATAGTTTAGGGATGGGCTTATCTTAATGGAGGGGAATGGGACTAGTTCTTTTCAACAACTGTAAACTGTATCACAAAGAAATTGATTAAGAAGCTTTTATGTACTGGGAAAATCAATTATCTATGGTTACTTGAAATGTCAAAAAGGTAATTCTGGGTGCAATTAAAGAAATAAACATGTTTGTTTTGGGGATTACTTTTACTGGCATAACTTTCTTACTTTTATGTTGAAATTTTCACATCCAATTCCATTTATGCCAGTTGCTATCATTTTACTCTTTTATTACTCTATTAATATAAACCAAGAATTTAATTTCATCTTTTAATAAAGTATAACAATCTGTACATTGACTTCATGTCTTAATTAAGGAAATAATTTATCTATTTTCTTAATGTCATTATTTTAAATTTCCAGAAATTTAAAGAAAGGATAGTCAGAAAAGAGTGTCCCTTGAAAAACATTATTTTCATGTTTTTAATAGTTATTTTGACTTCCAAAATAAACTTTTGGAAAATATTTGCATGTATTCACATTCCCGTTAATTTCAGGGGTTTTTCTAGGTTATGATAAATCCATTGTGGTTTGTATGTTGATAGTAAGGACACAAAAATTATTTTTCAAATATATGAAATATTTTTAGAATAAAATGCACTGAAACTATTATTTCTTGATTTCTTGATATACTAAAATATTTTGTCAGATATTGGTTTCTGCAGGAGATTGTATCATTTATTCTAAAAAAAAAACTGAAGATACTTATCAATTGTTAGGTTTAAAAATGTAGGCTAAAATGAAATTATTTCTCTTAATATATTTTAAAGGACCAACAGTGAATAGTGAATGTATAAATCTAGGCTTAAAAATATGATGTATTAGTTTTTCTTCTAATTTTTGAATACAATCTGAACTGTGCTATGGGGAAAGCATGGACATCCAGAAATAAAGACAAGAATAATAACAACGGTTTTCCCAGTTGTCACTTCTCATTCCTTCTTCCTGCGTATCCTCCAAGATTCAAGACCATCCTAATAAAGAAATTCATTCTATACATTCCATTACTGTAATATCTACTTCAGGCGATGAGGAAAGCTAGAGAGTGCATCAACCTATATTCTGGGAAGAGAAACTGTTCCTTGGTTTTAGATATTGTGAAGATGGATAAAGGAGAGCGTTTATTAAGTTTATCAGGTAAAGACGTTGCAGTTCCTTCAGCTCCATAGGATTAAAAGGTGATTTTCTGAAAGGAAAAAAGCAAGTGAAAGACATGGTGTTTCCTACTGAGAACATGCTGTGTGGTTTCTTTCCCTTTGTAATATTTACAATTTATCCCTCACTGCCCTATTGGAGTGAATAAAGCTGGTTCCCATAGAAACTGTCTCTGAATTCATACTTTCAGGAAACAAGAGTGATAGCTCCTGCTCAGGGAGGGGTCAAGAGCCAAGAAGAGCTCTCAAGGATCAAGAAGAGGCTGTAGACATACCCCTGGATGGCGAGAAATGACCAAGCCTCAGGTTGAGTAAACAGTGCTTGGAAAGACTCACTTTGAACAGAGAAACAACATGATCACCTATCAAACTGTGTAACGTAGTCAGTTGGGTTTTCCTAGGTGAGGATGACAACATGTAATTTGTAGAAATTTTTAAGAGCTGAAGTTCCCCAGTGAATGTCTATGCACCCACGTGATGGAGGTGATACCACATAGTGCTCAGTGAATTCTGGAGGCCCCAATTCAGTAAATTCAGGCCCAAATCCTGCATATTCCACTCTGCAACTGTGGGATGTTTTACATGCTGCCAGCACTTCCAAAACTTGTGTTTCAATATTTGTACGATGGGGTGAGGGGAATTTATTCCTTGCAAATTTTTAAGAGAATTAAATGAGTTCAATCATGTCAAATGATTTCGAACACTCTGCCAAATTTTATAAAGGATTCAATATACTTTCCCTATTTTTAAAGATTTGCCCCAATCTATTGAAATCATAAAACAGTACATGCTCTTAGACTTAACTTGAAAAGCAGAATAAAACAAATTGCCCTGTCTTTAATAATACCAATCATATTAAAGAGTCTTCATATATTTGTGTGATGAGCAAAAAGTACATGTTCCCCAAGATTGAGGAAAGACAGACATTGGTAGGGTTCCCCACACGGCCTTTTTTTTTTTTTTACTTCTGACTTGTTAACTTATTCCCTTCCCACTTTCTTAAGAAACTTAAGAGCCAATTGAGGAATTAACTCATAATAAAATGAATGACTAATTTTCAATAAGCGTGTACCACCTTTCAGATGACTAAAAAATTAAGAGTTTTATAACGATCCATTAGGACCGCCATTTTTTGATTTGTGTACATCAAAGCTTGGGTGCATCTAAAACAATCCAGTTACAGGTATCTTGCTTCTTTTGTTTTAACGCCACTGTCTTTGGGATTTTCTGATGCAAATGTTCCAACTGTTGTGTTAGACAACTGCGCTGGAAATGCAGCAAAGGATAGGCTGATACCAAAATGCACGGTTTCCATTGTTCTCCAAAAGATTCTGAGTTCCAGGGGTATGTACTTCTTTGTTGTCTCCTTATGGGGAAATTTTGGAAAAAGATGCTGATATTTCAAGGAAAAGTCACATTGTGACCCCTTCCACCAAGGTCCCCACTGGTGTACATGGTGGGGCTTGTCAAAGTCCTTCGTTCATTATAATAAGTTTATTTGGAACATTTTCTACAACCATTTCAAAATGCATAAGCCCTCTTTGTTCTCCCTTCAACATCCCCACTTTGTTCTCCCTTTATCGTCCCCATTTTCAGTCATCACTTTGGTGATCAGCTGAGGCCTATTGTTGCCTTAGGAAGGTCTAACTTGCAACAGAAAAAGAATATTGAATCCAGCACGCTATCAATGGAGGACATTGTGAGTTTCCTCATCCATAAAACAGAGTTAATTAAACCGGCCCTCTTTCTAGTCACAGGGGTGCATTCTGAATTAACAGACTCATATTTTAAAAACACATTGGGCTTCATAAAGAAAGGCTCTGCATAAATGCAAGCTATTATTATTATTACTAAAACCGCATCTGCATGGCTATAAACCACCAGCTACTTTTTCTGCACCACCCCGGCTTTCACATTAGCCTCTGCCTGGCTCAGCTTCCCTGCTCCACAGTTGGGTAACACGTCCTGAGGATGGTGCGTGATGCTGCAGGCAATTTTACAGAAAAACAAGAAGGAGTGATTTTATACTGGATGTATTTCAGCTGCCAATTCAAAATAAACTATACTCTTCCCTTCTTTCTTTACTTCTAGCCCAAACTGCTTTCACCATGTACACTAGTGAAAAGAAATTAGTTTCATGTTTATGATAAGTGTCCAACTCTTTGTGGTCTATTTTCCTCCTACAAAAAAAGCATTTGTTATCATTTTTTAGAAAATAGGCTTAAGAATACATGTTTGAATGGAGCTGAAAATGAACTGTACTTTGTGAATTGGTAAAAGCAGAGTAATTAATAATAATGCTTCTGTGAAAATATATATTGTGCGTTTGAAGGTTTTTTTGGCATCACCAAATTTGCTAGGAAATTTCATCTATAAATTAAGCTCATTACTAAAAATGCTTCATGAACCAGCTTTTAAAATTCCCATTTAATTTTTTTGAACGACTTTAATTAAAATCTTGTGAATTCCTAGTGTGTTTCTCTTTCAATTTATGAGGAAAATACTTTAGACTAAGCCCTCAGGATTACAAGCCTATAACAACCATTTATAATCATAGGGTTTGAGATATCTGTCAACGTTCTAAAGTCATCTCATCTTTAATACAATGTTTTAAGCTGACAAAAACTGGAAATGGTTCCAATCAGGAAAATAATATTTCATAGATGCTATGACTTATTCTTCTCCCCAATAGTGTTAATCAGATTTCATTTATTTTTATAGCATGCCAGGCATTAACATTACCCTCAAGACACATCCCCGTTTCTCTTTGTCCTTGGATAAGTTATCTGCTGCATTAGGATAACTTTCTTCCTCAAGATAAATGTTTCCTGATAAAACAATATTATTAACCTGTGGCAATTGTGACGTGAAATAAATGCAGTTGTCAAGTCAACTTTGAAGTGGGGGAAGAACTGTGACAGATTAAAAAACTGCTGTATTGTTCTTTGCTTCTCCCGGGTTCATTTATCTTCCCAGCTATCGTCTATGACTGAATGGTAGCGGAGGCACCTGCCCGTAGGAGCCAATGATAAAAGATATTAGCATCAAGCCTGTGCTCTGATGCCTCACAGTGTACCAATAATCCCACACTGAGTCATCCTGGTCATTTAACTTCATCAACTGAGAGAGAGTTTAATTCAAGGGGCCAATGTTTTCTTTCTCAACAAAAAGGGGATGAAAGTGTTTCAGTGTGTCTCTAACTCTTTCCAGGTTAAATGTCACTGTATGACCAGACCTTCCTGAGCAACCACCAGAGGTGATTTCTAAATGTTTCTAAGCAGACACTCCTTGCTTGCCTTTGCCTTAATCTGTGCTTTACCCATGCTGAGCCCATCTTATCATAACAAGACATCACTTTTGAAAGCTAATCACACATCATGAATTGCACTAACTACGTAGGCTACTCAAATCCTCACAGCAAACACAGGAGGTAGGTTATTGACACCACTTGCATTTTACAAATGAAGACACTGTTGTATGGAAAGGCAAAGTAGCTTGCCGGTGGTCACACAGCTGGTAAGCAGGGTTCAAACTTAGGATCTTCTGACACTGGAGGTCTAATTCTTTAACTCTTTGACTTGATGCCACTAGCTTGTCTGTGTGTTTCACCTTTACCAGGGTGTAAACTCCTAGAAAAGAAGGACTACGCCTTATTTGGTTTTGTTTTGTGTTTTCTTCTGTGGCTTTTAGCACAGTGATAAGTGCATATTAGGTGTACAGTAAGAGTTAGTTGAATCAATAAAAAGGTGGACTATCAAAAGCATGAAATAATGCCTGGTTTTCACTTCTGGTAATGATGCTCAACTTCCAGAAACTTTATGGGAGGAAGGGTCTCTAACACAAAATAAGCACAACAATTTAGGTGAGGGGGAGCAGGAGCAGGGCCTACACAGGATGGAGTGATACTGTCTTTGGATTAGGGAGCACTTCCTGTTATTCAGAGGATACCAGAGGAATGGTAAAGAGCAACGCCCTGCTTAGGTAAGTATTCTCACTTTGCTTGATTAAGAAGGGAACGACTTCCAAAAAGAAAAGAAGTGGGGCTGAAGGAACAAAAGAGAGAGAAAGTCAATGTGTACATGCATAGGTAAAATGGCATAGTGATCTATGAATACACTGTACCATCTGAAAACATGTCAGTAACTGGAGTCTTTTCTTATTAATTGGATGCAGCATACTTTATGTAATAGTTGAACGGCAATGTTAACTGGGACTCATACTTAGATAGTACTTTTTGGCTATTTCAGCATTAACAAATGAAATATAAATAATTCTACAGTTATTAAAAATATTACTTTTACTCTTAAATACAATTGCTTCAGCGTAGACAGATAAGAATTGATGCTTTTGAACTGAAGTGCTGGAGAAGACTCTTGAGAGCCCCTTAGACAGCAAGATTAAACCAGTCAAACCTACAAAGAATCAACCTTGAATATTCGTTGGAGGGACTGATACCGAAGCTGAAGATCCAATACTTTGGCTGCCTGATGCGAAGAGCCAACTCACTGGAAAAGACCAAGATGTTGGGAAAGGTTGGAGGCAGAAGTATGCACCTCTCCCAACTGATCTTATCTTGTACATAAGACATTTGTGTGAATGTGTTTTCTGCATTCTCATATGTGTGGGGTGTTTTTTCTTTTTTATAGTGAGCTAAGCATAGAGAGAAGAAGGTCTGCTATTACTCTTAAACTTTGTGCAAATGTTGTTTCCATAACATAGCATAGAAACTTTTAGAATAATTCTGTAAACTCTATTAATTTGTAGGATTTTATTCCAGTTCCTTGCATTATGCTTGGCCCACAGTAAATGCTCAGTAATCCTTTAATAATTATCTCTAGGAGGTACCTCCTAAAATGTTTGTGGAATAGCAGATTTTAAACTAATCTAATTAGCAAATACCACAAAAATAAGGGAATGCATTTCTGACACACTGCCTTTTTTGTGAGCACGTGTGAGGGTGCTTTCAGGCTCGATTGACCTGAGGCAGGAAAAGAACTGCATGTTGAATGCCTGCTGCCAAGAATTTACTCTAGTGTCTGTTTTCTACTTGTGTGTGACAGACTTTGTTTCTATTCACATACTATAGTATTCAAAACATAGAATTTTAAGGCAGCTCCTATAACTTTAGTGGATTTGGAATCTAATTGAAAATGATTGGACTATATTCTTCATACCTTACTTTTGAAATACAAGTACTGCATTAAGCTATCAAGCAGGGATAAAAGGTTGTAACATTTTTACTCCAAAATATTGTGATTTTATGTTATGTTGAACTAAGAGATAGTATATGTATGTGTGCACATATGGTCTAGAATATGAATATATATTTACCATTATTTAGTTCAGATGTATATATGATAGCTCAAAATACATATACATGTATATGTACACATGCACATACATATACAAATGTAACCCAGACTTAAGGAGATATATTTTAAAGCTGAAATTATAATAAAAAAATACACAAAATGATAAAAACTAATTGGTTGAAAATTATAGCTTTTGGCTCAGAACAACAGGTAGGATGAAAATAAAAGTTTCTGTAAGAAACTGAAAATCAACTAGAAGAGTCATATTTATAAAAGGAAGAATTGTTCCAACTTACTCTTCTAAAGAAAATCAAACCAAAACAGTTTTTGGTAAATTTGCTTTGATTTGTCCCTGAAACAACTTTAAATTCTAGTCCAATCCTCTACTAAAATAAACCAAACCAAGAAGGAGTCCATGAGGATATAAGTTCTCAAATGCATTTTGCCCTCTTGAAAGTAAGAAGCTAATACACTACTCACCTAGAATACACTTAGGATACCAGGGAATGGTTTACTTTTGAGTTAATCCTTCGAATTGGATGGTTCAGTGAAAATTAGATTTTTTATTTCCAAATTAATAAGAGACTGAATAGGTTGGTGATTTATAACTTTTTAATTTTTTTAAAGTGTTGTGCAAGGTGACTTTCTTCATTGTATGGTCTCACTCTCCATTTTCACCATTTAATTCATATTAGAACTTGCTCATAAATACAGACTATGCCACACATCCACTTCTACCTTCATTCATTTTATTAATAGATAATCAGCCTTCATCAGTCCCTGCACTATTGTCATCTCATTTGAGCAGATGAAAGGCTAGTCTACTTATTGGCATCAGATGGAAGCATATGTTGCAACAATTCTCCCTTTTATATATAAGAAACCTGTATAAGGAATATAAGGAGTTGGATACGCAATTTCAGGAAATTGTAGCTAACTTTTGTTCAGATAAAGGGGATCTCTCAGAGGGATGTCAAGGAAGTGTGTTCAATAAGACCCCCCCTCCCCACTCCCACTACTCTACACAGTTCTGTCATCCTGGTACTGCTCAATCAGGTACGATCTCCCATCCAGCATCTTGTCAACAGTTCTCTTTAATCAAACAGTGCAGGAGAGAAGTCAAATATGAGGAAAGAGGAATAAGGCTAATGTTTCTCTCCGCAGATCTGGACAAATTTGTATACTCCTTTCCCCTCTTTTAGTTTTTGAGTATTTTTACTACATAACTTTTTGAAAAGACTGAAAACTCTTTTGACCCGGAACTAGTCAGAGGTAGAAGCCCTACTGTTTTGGTGAATATTCTTTAGGGCTTTTACTGTGCTGTGTTGGCTGTGTGCTGTTTCTCCGACTTCTGCTTTGAAACGGAAAAGGTTGCCTTCTGGTAAGTTTCAGGTATCGCTCCCTTCACATGCCAGCTGCTTGTGGACTGGGCTTTTAGGTTTAAATGGACAGACATTACTCATTAATATGTTGGTTTTCAAATTAACCGCATCCATGAGTCATAGTAAGCATTTTGGTCACTTAACTAAATAAATGAGCTACATGAGCTAAATTATTGAGCTTCTACAACTAAAATATCTCTTGTCTTTTATCTTCTCTTCTCTCTGTCTTCCTCTGTTTTTCTCATTTCTTTTTCCTATTTGAAATAATGGCATGATTGTGCCATGCAATAATAAATAGAGTTTAATTACTCTGGGTTTTTTTTTTTTTTTTAGGTTATTGAGTAAGAATTTAAATGTATATTTGCAGGGTAGGTTATCTACATCAACCAATCTCAGTGATATAAAAAAATTATGCATAAAGTCTTCAAAGATTAGCTTTTCTCACAACTACTATCACAAGTCTTATTAAAAATGAGCTTTTATGAGAATTCAGAAGCTAAGTGCTTTTTCTTTAGGTCAAATCACCACAAAAAAACAGACTTTAGTGTGGTATTTCCCTTTTGTCATTCTTTTATAACCTTGACTTCCTCTCATTAACCTTATAGGATAACAAAATGTACAACTGTCAAAAACACATGAAATAAGCTGTTTTGAACCTCAGATAAGACTAAATTGGGTCACTACTTCTGAATCAGTTTAGTTTTGCTCCATTAAAAAGAAGCCCATTTGAGTCCCTTGTTCCTGAGAATACCTCTCAAATTCCCAGTCCTGCACCCATCGCTTCTCAGGTTTGTTTACTGAACACGAAGGATGTGATCTTACTACCAGTGTAATCAGTTATATTCTGAAGATATATTTTAGTTCTGTCCCGTTAAGTATACATGCTGTATGCTCAGTGAAGTAGCGATAATTAAACTAAAATATGTAAATGAGCTGGTTCTGGTTTTTCTTTGGTTGCTTGAGGCAAATACTTATCTTAAATGGTTACAGGTTCCTCTTGAGAATAAAAACAAAGTACCAGGACAGTGAAACTCCCAGGTACCATTCTCCAAGGGACCTTTGTCCATAGTGTAATGCAAAGTGACTCAAAGTGACAGGGTATACGCCTTGGCAGGTCACATGAAAGCCAAGCCAGTGCAACAATTTCCCCGGAAAAAGTGCTCTTTATTAATACCACCAGACAGCAGACAAGCTGTCACCAACAGAGTCATTAGAATGCCCCAGACAGAGTATCCAGATAACTCTGTTTTATCCCCTTGGAGTCACTCTGTGCCATTTTCATGATTGAGTGTCTCCCTCGAGTTTAGAAAAAGAACTTATTCATATTACCACTGTAAACTCAATACCTGTACATATCACCTCACACCAACAGCAGAAAATGCAAATGACAACACTTTGCACTTTATACAGAATGTTCCAGGAAAGACTGTCAAAGTAGTTTGTGAACCATGACTGTCTTTTCTGAAGGTAAAGAAAGACACCGAGTAGCTAGATGATAGTGTCTCTTAGTCAACAGACCAATGTATTGGAAGAGGGGAGAAAGAAAAATAAAAGCATCTAGGTGTTGCCATATGTCAAATGGGTGTTATCCTTATAAAACTCTTCTGGAAAAAATAAAAGATGAAAACCTGATTTGGCAGAGATGGTATCATTTTTCTCTAAAATGACATAATGATTCATTTACCAAAAAAAGTGTAAAAATGCCAAACATCAAAATATTTGAGAGATACATGGGGGTCAAGTCTTCAACTTCTATCCAGTTTATGTTCAAATTGGGAGTCTCATTTACTCTGCAATCTGGCATTGAGGGACAGTGCCCTGGACTGCAGGGTGCCATGTGTCAGATTAAAGCCCCCCTGCTCAGGATTTTACAGTCAGTGACATGGTAGCTTATAAACTCTCTCATCCTCCAACAGCTGTGTAGAAAGGTCTTCTGAGAAATTATTCTTCATTCAGTATGCACAGATGTGATACAAGACGGAGCAGAGCAGACTAATGGCAGTATTTGAAGATTCATATCAGGAACAAGAAAACTGTTTAGGAATCTTTTCCCTATGTTTCTGTTGTTTCATGAGATATGGATTTATTTATTTAAATTAGTGTATTGATAGATTTAAAAATATCCACTCAGCTTGATAGATACGTTAGAAGAGGAAGCCTGTGCAGATTTTTAAGCCCAGAAAAGTAGTTAAGAAAATGCTGGCCCCAAAATGGAATGACCAGGAATTCTACTCTCAAAGGCTGTCTGTCTCTTCTGTCTCTTACCACTTGCTGCCCTTGAAAAATGACAGGCTTTGGTTCTTGCTTTTCTCTGTTAAGTGATTAACAATGTAATTTCTCTTTTATAGGATTCCCCCTCCCCCTTTTTTTCACTTCTGGAAAGTTTTTCCTTAATTCTTTTTCAGTTCTTCTACTTTTCAGGTTACATGGTTTTACTATAACATAAGATGTCCATCCTAAAGGAGATCAGTCCTGGGTGTTCATTGGAAGGACTGATGTTGAAGCTAAAACTCCAATAGTTTGGCCACCTAATGTGAAGAGTTGACTCATTGGAAAAGACCCTAATGCTGGGAAGGATTGGGGGCAGGAGGAGAAGGGGACGACAGAGGATGAGATGGTTGGATGGCATCACCGACTCGATGGACATGGGTTTGGGTAAACTCCGGGAGTTGGTGATGGACAGAGAGGCCTGGTGCACTGCCATTCATGGGGTCGCAAAGAGTCGGACACGACTGAGTGACTGAACTGAACTGAACTGAAGATGTCCATTGACTTTCATGAGAAAGTTAGAATCTAAGGCATCAGAATCCTGAATCAAGAACTTCACTCAGTGTTATTTCTCAAAGAGAAATATATTTAATATATGTGAACTGCAGTCTTTTCACACTCCCCTTGTGCTGTGATATGAAAGAGATTCAGGTAATTTTCTGTGTCTTAGCAGAAAGAATGTGAACAAGGAACTTGCTTAAAGTGCATGATAATCTGTTTCCCAAAGTCCTGGATGCCAGGTCAATATGAGGAGTGTGGTAGGGATTCTTTAGGACTGTGGCATTGTTCCTTAGGATTGATGGATTTACACACCTCTCTATTGTGAAGAACAAAAGAGAAAATGAGAGAGAGAGAGTTCTGCCCATTGAGCTGAACAATTTTAGCTATAGTGTCTGCACACTTTAGGGTCAGCAGAGAAGGCTTATCTATGTTCAATCCTAACAAAGTCTTCATGGAGAAGATAGAAGAAGCCTTCTATAAACAATAATGGATAGTGATTCTTTACACTGTAGATCAAATAGAGAAGGTAAGGCTCAGATGTTAGTCATTTTTTGACTAAAAGAGACACAATTCTTGAGAGATTGTATCACCTCTATAAAACAAACAGTATTTTTTGCATTTTCTTATTAATTTTTTCCTATGCCTCAGAGAAAGATTCATTGGGGAATCTTTTTTGATACAATTTTAAACAAAAAAGTGAGGATATAAAAGATGGATTTTTTACCTCCAGTTCATTGGTATAAATAAGCTAGACAGTTTTACAAAATGATGATAAATGCATGCACATTTAATAAAATATATTAAATGTGTTGACCATCTAGCTTCATAAGAGAAGAGATTATTTTAAAAAGAGGTTACCCTCAGTGGAAACTGTGACTAAGGAAGTTCTCATATTTGATTAACCATTTTGTGCCAGAAGACAGTTGGGCACACTGTTACTGTTGCTTTGCCTCTTTGTTACTTCTCACCTCTAATTTGCAAAGAACTAATCTGTGATTTTAATCACAGCCAGAGTGGTGTCATCAACCAACAATAATAAACACAAGAGTTACAGAATCATAATAATCCTGCTGTTGGTAGCATTCACAAGAATCTTTACATATGATGTCATTTAATTTCCACGATAACTTGGGAGGTAAGAATCTTTATCCATATATTGTAGATATGTAGGTAAAAAGGCTCAGAGATGTGAAGCAATATTTGCAATTTCTAACTAGGTCTGTCTCATTGTCAGGCTATCTTCTTGCACTTCTTTTTTATTTTCATTTCTTTTTAATTTCCCTTTCTTCTGGATGTGTACGGAATAACTTCCAAGTTTTAATTATTCATTGAAACCTTCTTAAAGTGAACCTAAGCCCTAGCAGTGTAGGGCTGTGAACTTAAATTGAATCAGTGGACGGGAGAGGAGGAGAAGGAGAGATTACAAGGTATGAGGAGGCAGTTTAAGAACGCACCACTGTCAGGTTCAGGGCACTGTCCTGGCACAGAATTTCTTGAGTTGATTGGTGGTGTTTTCAGGAAGACAATCAACGAGAGTCAACAGCCCCAGGATTTCATCTATGAAAAGTGGTTAGCTCTTAGTAGGTGGAATTTAGAAAATATTAAGCCTCAAAATAATTCTACCTCCATTAGACCTGTGTGACTAATATTTAGGAGTTAGCTACTCTCAACATTTAAAATAGGGCTTCCCAGGTGGCTCAAGTGGTAAGGAATCTGTCTGCCAACCCAGGAGATGCAGGAGAGACACCGGTTTGTTCCCTGGGTTGGGAAGATCCCCTGGAGAAGGAAGTGGCTATCCACTCCAGTATTCTTGCCTGGGAAATCCCAAGGAAAGAGGAGCCTGGCAGACTACAGTGTACGAGGTTGCAAAGAGTCAGACATGACTTAGCGACTGAGCATACACACACATGGCAACCCACTCCAGTATTCTTGCCTGGAGAATCCCATTGACAAAGGAGCCTGGTGGGCTACAGTCCTTGGGGTCGCAAAGACTTCGACACGACTAAGCAACTATCACTCATACACACACAGCATTTAAAACACATAATTCTCTTAGAAAGTTGTTTTTAATACTTTACATATTCACTATTTTGTACCAATTAGAAATTTTGAGATCGCTTTCTCTATCTACCTAATAATGTATAATATCTCCAAATTATATCTGAAAGCCATTTTAGGATTAAAAATGGAAACTGATTTCTTCTGCTTACCCATATCTTGGTAGAATGGTAAGTCTAACAGTGCACATTTGATATAGAAAGCAGCTGCATTTGGATTTACATGGTTTTGCCTTTCATGTTAATCACCACATCCTCTTTACACCTAAAAATAGCTCCTGTCTTTCCAAATGGGTACCAAGCCCTGTGACTTCTTAGAATCTGTTTTTCCCCCCGACTTACATTTGAAGCCACCCACCCAGTTTTAGTCTTCATGGCTCAAGAGTAGTATTCTGCAGAAGTGTTCATTCATCTTCTCGAGGCACAAAGTTCCATTACTCCCATTACAGAGCACCTTTGATGTGTTCAGGAGTGAGAGGCCAGAAGAACCCGAGTCAGAGGAGGTTTCATGGTGTGGGTTCAACATTAATTTGCACTTTGAATAATCATCTCAGGATATGTATACAGGATGTCAGCATATTATCTTCAAAAGTGGGGAAAAAACCCTGCAGTCAGTCAACACATTGGTCCACCTGGCTTTCAAAAACCTATTTGGATTTTTTCCCTCAATTTATTATTGTTCTGTCTTCCCTTGTAGCTCAGTGGGTAAAGAATCTGCCTGCAATGCAGGAGACCTGGGTTTGATTTCTGGGTCAGGAAGATCCCCTGGAGAAGGAAATGGCAACCCACTCCAGTATTCTTGCCTGGAGAATCCCATGGACACAGGAGCCTGGAAGGTTACAGTCTATGGAGTCACAGGAGTTGGATATGACTAAGTGACTAAGCACACAGAATATAAAGACAACTCAGCTTGAGTGTAGCATGTAAGTTTCCCATCAACCTGAATATGTACACGTTTAAACAACATGCTCATGATAAAGAAGCAATGACCATTACCAAACATTTTGATATTTGTTTTTATTTCTTAGTGTATTTGGCTTCCCTAAAATAAATAGTTTGGGAGTAATTCTAATGATACTCCTATTTCCATAACCTGGTTTGTATTGGAGTATTTGTTTAAAACATGTCTGATTGAAAAATGTATTAATATTCATCAGGCACTTCTACTTACATTTAAAAAGAGTTGCAAAACTTACATTGGCACTTTCAAAACTTTTAGAAAGACCATAATACAACTTTTAGAAAATGTTTCATTTTTCTGTTATCAATGTCAATGAAAGTTATAAGGTTGACCACAAGTATTTTACAAATTCAGAATACTTTAACTCTCTTGAATTAGATAAAATAAGGCCAAAATATATCTATTTAAATGACTGCTTACTTTTTTACCATTTGGGATAATTTTCTACCATTGCACCTTGGACACATAGCTAATTTGATAACATATTGGCAGCTTTATCACATGCATCGGGTAAGAATGGGAGAAGGAATCTATTATGAGTTGAGTGGTTGATTTGTTGAGTAAAAATCTCATATGTTGAAGTCATTAACCTCCAGTGCCTCAGCATGTGACCTTATTTTGAAACAGGATTGCTGCAGATGTGATTCGTTAAGATGAGGTCATACTATTTGGAGCAGGATGGACCCTAATCCAGTATTCCTGATGTACTTACAAGAAGGGGAAACTTACACACAGACAGGCTCATAAGGAAAGCACCACATGACAATGGAGGCAGAGATCAGATACACAGGCAGAGGAACGCCAAACTGCCAGCAAATGAACGGAAACTATGGGAGAGTTATGGAACAGATTCTCTCTCAGGGTTCATTCTCAGTCAGTTCCGTTGCTCAGCTGTGTCTGACTCTTTGCAACCCCATGGACTGCAGCATACCAGGCCTCCCTGTCCATCACCAACTCCTGAAGCTTGCTCAAACTCATGTCCATTGAGTCAGTGATGCCATTCAACCATCTCAGCCTCTGCCGTCCCCTTCTCCTCCTGCCTTCAATCTTGCCCAGCATCAGGGTCTTTTCAAATGAGTCAGTTCTTCACATCAGATGCCCAAAATATTGGAGCTTCAGCTTTAGCATCAGTCCTTCCAATGAACATTCAGGACTGATTTCCTTTAAGATGGACTGGTTGGATCTCCTTCCACTCCAAGGGACTCTAAAGAGTCTTCTCCAACACTACAGTTCAAAAGCATCAATTCTTCAGCGCTCAGCTTTCTTTATAGTCCAACTCTCATATCCATACATGACTACTGGGAAAACCATAGATTTGACAAAGAATGCTCAAACTACCGCACAATTGCACTCATCTGGTTTCAAATAGGAAAAGGAGTACGTCAAGACTGTATATTGTCACCCTGCTTATTTAACATATGCAGAGTACATCATGAGAAATGCTGGGCTGGAGGAGGCACAAGCTGGAATCAAGATTGCGGGAGAAATAACAATAACCTCAGATATGCAGATGACACCACCCTTATGGCAGAAAGTGAAGAACTAAAGAGCCTTTTGATGAAAGTGAAAGAGGAGAGTGAAAAAGTTGGCTTAAAGCTCAACATTCAGAAAACTAAGATCATGGCATCTGGTCCCATCACTTCATGGCAAATAGATGGGGAAACAGTGGAAACAGTGCTGACTTTATTTCTCTGAGCTCCCAAATCACTGCAGATGGCGACTGCAGCCATGAAATTAAAAGATGCTTACTCCTTGGAAGGAAAGTTATGACCAACCTAGACAGCACATTGAAAAGCAGAGACATTACTTTGTCAACAAAAGTCCATCTAGTCAAGGCTATGGTTTTTCCAGTGGTCATGTATGGATGTGAGAGTTGGACTATAAAGAAAGCTGAGCGCCGAAGAATTGATGCTTTTGAACTGTGGTGTTGGAGAAGACTCTTTAGAGTCCCTTGGACTGCAAGGAGATCCAACCAGTCCATCCTAAAGGAGATCAGTCCTGGGTGTTCATTGGTAGGACTGATATTAAAGCTGAAAGTCCAATACTTTGGCCACCTGATGCAAAGAGGTGACTCATTTGCAAAGATCCTGATGCTGGGAATGATTGAGGGCAGGAGGAGAAGGGGACGACAGAGGATAAGATGGTTGGATGGCATCATCGACTTGATGGACATGGGTTTGGGTGGACTCAGGGAGTTGATGGACAGGGAGGCATGGCGTGCTGTGGTTCTTGGGGTCGCAAAGAGTTGGACACGACTGAGCGACTGAACTGTACTGAACTGACTAGATGAACTTTGTCGGCAAACTAATGTCTCTGCTTTTTAATATGCTGTCTCGCTTGGTCAGAGATTTTCTTCCCAGGAGTAAGCATCTTTTAATTTCATGGCTGCAGTCACCATCTGCCGTGATTTAGGAGCCCAAGAAAATAGTTTGTCACTGTTTCCATTGTTTTTATTGTTTCCCCATTTATTTGCCATGAAGTGATGGGACCTGATGCCATGATCTTAGTTTTTTGTTGTTGAGTTTTAAGCCAGCTCTTTCACTCTCCTCTTTCACTTTCATCAAGAGGCTCTTTAGTTCTTCTTCACTTTCTGCCATAAGGGTGGTGTTATCTGCATATCTGAGGCTATTGCTGTTTCTCCCGAAGTCTTGATTCCAGCTTGTGTTTCATCCAGCCTGGCATTTCACATGATGTCCTCTGCATATAAGTTAAATAAGCAGGGTGACAATATACAGCCTTGACATACTCCTTTCCCAATTTGGAACCAATCCATTGTTCCATGTCTGGTTCTAATTGTTGCTTCTTGACCCACAGATTTCTCAGGAGGCAGGTAAGGTGGTCTGTTATTCCCATCTCTTGAAGAGCTTTCCACAGTTTGTTGTGATCCACACAGTCAAAATGGAAGGCACAGATTTCCAGTCTCCAAAACTGAGAGACTATATTCCATTTTTTAAGGATTTAAGCCACCCAGCCCATAGTGCTTTGTCATGGCTGCCTTAGGAAACTAATACAAGTCCTAACTTGAAAAGACCCATTCTCATCCCTTTCAGAAAGAAAGTCTTGTTCTATGTATCCTTAATAATTATTCTCAGCCCCTTCCTTATATATCAAAAAAAATGAAATGTATACACATGTATATACATATATACCTACATATACACATATATGGGTGTTCCAGGTGGCTCTAGTGGTAAAGAACCTGCCTGCCAGTGCAGGAGACATAAGAGACTTGGATTTGATCCTTGGGAATGGCAGGACAAAGGAGCCTGGCAGGCTGCAGTCCATAGGGTTGCAGAGTCAGACACAGCAGAAATGACTTAGTGCACACACTCACACACACACACACACACACAAACACACACACACACATAGAAGATGAAGTAGGATACCATATTAAAACTTTGCTTATGCCCTAGAGATTCTGATTTGCACAGGATCATAGATCTTGGGTTTGTGCATTTATTGATACTTTGCAAACCAAACCTTCAGTATTAACAATGTTATCAACTTTCACATAGGAGTTGAGCCTCAGTTTCCTCATTCAAAAAGAACCAATTACAATTAATACTGTCCACTTTACTGTATATATTTTATTTCATGTAAAAGTTATTTTGAAATAAAAATTAGGTGATTAAATATTTGATTTAATACACTGACAGAACTAGAGCTTCAATATTATTACTTTCAAAGTTTTGTTTTCACGAAGTTGTAAGTTTGGCGTATATTTTTTAACAAGTAATCTGAAGAATGTTGTGCCATATGAAGTAAAATTAGTCTTTCCTTAGTCTCTTTAACAGGTAAGAGCTTGTTAAATTACTTGGTAAACAAAAATTAACTGACATTTGGAAAAAGGAAAGTTTTCTCTTTATTTGTCTGAGAAAGCATTTCCCCAGTATGTTTCACTAAGATTCTTACTTTGAGGCAGCCGTAGATTCACATAACTCAAAGAAATAACGCAGAGAACTCCCATGTGCCCTTTATCCATTTTCCACCCAGTGGTAGGCAACATCTCAGAAAACTATGGTACAATCACAATCAGCACATTGACTTTGATATAGCCAAGGCACAGAATGTTTCCATCACCCCAAGCATCCCCCAAAATGCCCTTTTGTGACACACCCACCTGCTCTCCTGTTCCTACCACCTCCTTTCAACCACTAATCTGTTCTCCATCCCTACAATTTTCTCATTTTGAGAATGGTACATAAATGGAATAATCACAGAGTATGTAATCTTTTGAAACTGACTTTATTCAAACTCAGTCTAACTTTCTCAAGGTTCATTCAGGTTGTCTTGTGTACCAATAGTTTTCCTTTTTAATGTTCAGTCATAATCCACAGTAGGTTGTACCAGTGTTTTTTTTTTAACTGCTCAGTCATTAAACAATACCAGACTATTTCCAGTTTAGGGCTATTACAAATAAAGACACCGAGAACATCCACAAACAGGTGTTTTGGGAGGGAGGATCAGAGTTTCTATTTGCCTGGAATAAATGCTCAAGGGTGGTAGTCATATGATTAACTGTTTTAAAATTGCTAAATATTAGCCATTAGGGAGCTTCAAATTAAAATCTCAGTGAGGTGTCATTACCTACCTATCACAATGACTAAAATAGTGATGGCACCAGTGCAGAGGAGGATCTAGAGAACTCGTATGGCTCACACTGCTTGTGGGAAAACAGTTTGAAAAGTTATCTTTTTAATCTGTATTTCCTGCGGTCGCTAGCTCTCCATTTTTGATTTACCTCTTGAATGCCATTCAGAATCTACTTGGGTAACCCAGCTGTAAGTGAAGATGCACATCAGCATTAAGGTAACATCCTACAGTCGATCCCAATTACTCACAGATTCCAGATTTGCAAGTTTGCCTACTCGCTGTGAATCATTTGCAACACCTCAGATCAATACTCATAGTGCTTTCATGCTCACTCAAGGACACGTGCAGTGCAGTGGGTGATTTGAGTCGCTCTCTGTGCCTGGTCCCAGCTGAGGTGGAGCAAGGGGACACCCTGCCTTCTTGTCTCAGCTCTCACATGTAAACGAGCAGTTTTCATGGAGTCTACGTGGGCCACACTTTTCTCATTTTTATGCCTTTGTTGGTTATCTCACTGTCCAAAATGGACTGCAAGTGTGATGCAGAAGTGCTGTTTAGTGTTCCTAAAGGTAACACGGCTGTAGATGTGCCTTACAGTGAAAATTTGTGTGTTAGTTCAGTTCCACACAGGCATGAGTTGTAATGTTGTTGGCTGTGAGTCCAATGTTAGTGAATCAACCATATATTAAGTGAGGTGTCTTTAAACAGAAACCCACATAAACCAAGGTTATATATTGATTGTGTGATAGAAAACATGACCCAGGCTCACAGGAACCTAATCCTATATTTCCCTTGGGAACAATGGTTCAGTATTCAAATGCCAAGAATTAACTGCCTTTGACTGTATGAAGGAGGTGAAGGTAAATAACAACACAAACAAAATCCTTCATCCAACCAAAACATGCCTTTCTTCAAAAATAACCTCTATTTTCCATCCCATGAAATTCTTCTTAGCTATGGCATAAATTTCTGTAGAGACAATTGTTTGAAAATAAAAATCCTGGTCCCACTTCCAGAGATTCTGATTCAGAAGTTTTGAGGTGGAAATCAAGAATCTACTTTCCAACAGCTCTTTACCATATTAAAAAAAAAAAATCCACAAAACTATTTGAGGTACTTACCATGAAGCGGTAAAGGATATAGATATGAAAATAAGTGAAATAGAAAAGCAGGTTGAAACAAGTGCAACTATGTCAAAAATTTATTATTTTTTCCTGAAGATAACAAAAATGTTATCTCTCATGACATATTTTGTTAGATGATTTTAAGGAACACTGTGATTCTACCAAACGCCAAACAGAATATTTAATTATCCTTTGGTTACTCATTCCCCAAGCTGGTCACTTAGCTTTTCTCCATCAGTTAGAGGGACTAGACGTTCCAGTTTGGAGGGAAAGTTCTGGTTTATACACATTTTCTTTGCAATTATTATTAGTGCCTTATTTTATTCTCAAAATAGCATGATTTGAATGATAAATTACATTGTCACTTTAATTAGAAGTGAGATGAGTGGCACTAGAAGATTGAAATTTCTTGAGGTCTGTGATGAAATAGAAGATCACACCAGGGGAATTATAGTTAACACATCTTTTTGTATTCTTAAATCAATTAATCTGATAGACTCATTTACTTATTTGTACTATATAGGTTAATTTACTTACTTCATAAGTAAATAATTGACATATTATTTAGAGAGGCGGTCCCTTAGTTATCTGGACTCTTTGTTTCCTGGAGGGATTGGCTAGGAATCTCTCTTCAACATGTGTTGTTTTCCAAAAAAAATTTTGGGTGAATCTAGGTGTGAGAGAGAAGGCAGCATTACCTATTAAATAGGATGATGTTTCTGGTGCAATAGGCTTTAAAAAGCAAAGTCCAATGACTTTGGGGCACCTTGGTCCCAAGAAGATAGCCTTAGGGAAGTACTACTAACTGAATCAAGAGGCTAGGCTTGAACATGAAGAGAATGAATTTCTTCACACCCCTCTCAGTGGTGGGGGAGTTCCTGGGGATATTCCCATGTGAGTCAAGGGGCTACTCATGAACCCCTTGGGTGACGATGCCATTAGGGGTTCCCCAGAGATTCCCCGTGACTGGTCCTGGGGATCTCCAGGGCAGAAGGATGTAAAATGTGGAAAGTAATGCCAGTGGCCAGAGTAGGTTTCTGAGGCTATGATTCCTGAATGTCAGAGCTGTGATTCCCAGTTTGTAGCCATGAGATAGGAAGACAGATTCTGATAGATTTTCTGTGGTTCCAGCAGCATCAAACCTATGTCTGCAGTCAATTGCTCCAAACAGCATCATGTGATTAAAGTGGTTTTTCTACTGAAAAAAAAAAAAGAAAAAAATTTCTCTTGCCACATAATTCCAGTACTAGACTGTAAAATTGGGAGAACACTTTTCCTTCCAGTGATGCTGTAAATGGTAAAAAAAATATATATATATATATTGTTTCAGATGACATTGCAAAGTGTATTATATAAACTCTTTAAAGAACTGATAATAGGAACAAAAAGAAAATGATCTTAGACTGATAAATGTCAATAACATAGAGAATTATTTCATCCTGTCATTACATTTTAAGGATAAGCACATGATTTCATCTGTTCATGCTCAGAGAAGAAATTCCTATAAAGTAAATAATATAAAATTGAGTTAATTTTTTACTTAATTCCAGTCCCTAAATTGGTATCTTGTTTTGATAATGCTTAAAGGTAGGAAATTGAAAATAAAAATAGGTAGCATTGACTGTGTGGATCACAACGAACTGTGGAAAATTCTTCAAGAGATGGGAAGACAAGACCACCTTACATGCCTTCTGAGAAACCTGTATGCAGATCAAGAAACAATAGTTAGAACCAGACATGGAACAATAGATTGGTTCAAATTGCGAAAGGAGTACGTCAAGACTGTATATTGTCAACCTGCTTGTTTAACTTACATGCAGAATATATCATGCGAAATGCTGGGCTGGATGAAGCACAGGCTGGAATCAAGATTGCTGGAGAAATATCAATAACCTCAGATATGCAGATGACACCACCCTAATGGCAGAAAATGAAGAGGAACTAAAGAGTCTCTTGATGAAAGTGAAAGAAGAGAGTGGAAAAGCTGGCTTAAAACTCAGTATTCAAAAATGAAGATAATGGCATCGGATCCCATCACTATGTGGCACATAGATGGGGAAACATTGGAAACAGTGACAGACTTTATTTTCTTGGGCTCCAAAATCACTGCAGATGGTGACTGAAGCCATGAAATTAAAAGATGCTTGCTCCTTGGAAGAATAGCTATGACAAACCTGGATGGCTTATTAAAAATCAGATACATCACTTTGTGGACAAAGGTCCATATAGTCAAAGCTATGGTTTTTCCACTAGTCATGTACCCATGTGAGAGTTGAACCATAAAGAAGGCTGAGTGCCAAAGAATCTATGCTTTCGAGCTGGAGAAGACTCTTGCAAGTCCCTTGGACTGCAAGGAGATCAAGCCAGTCAATCCTAAAAGAAATCAACCCTAAATATTCACTGGAAGAACTGATGCTGAGCTGAAACTGAAGCTCCAGTACTTTGACCACTTGATGCAAAGAGTCAGCTCATTGGAAAAGACCCTGATGCTGGGAAAGATTGAAGGCAAGAGGAGAATAGGGTGGCAGAGGATGAGATGGTTGGATGGCACCATCAACTCAATGGACATGAGTTTGAGAAAACTCTGGGAGATAGTGAAGGACAGGGAAGCCCGGTGTGCTGCAGTCCATGGAGTCGGACACGACTGAGCAACTGAACAACAAAAACAAATAATTCCTGAAAATTCAGGAGTTAATTAATCAGCTTCAGAATTATTTGTGGCTTTCCATTTTTATATAGGCCAGAAGTCAATGAGATATTATTTCCTAGGAAATTTTAGTAATGTATCTATTTATCAAGAAAAGTGTACATGCTTAACTCTTTAAATGCATATTTTCCAAAACTCCAGTTAATGCCTTCAAGAATATTAAGGAAAGATTGATGTTTCATCAAGAAATTATTTGTAATAGATGAGTTGTGAAATTGCTCTCATCTTTCTCATTTTCAAATGTAGAATTTGTGGGCATTCAAATACCTGTATCTATTCATTTTATAATCAGCGTGAAGCCCAAGTTCCCAGAAGAGGACTCAGGTAGAATTTTGAGTCATTATTTACTCTACACTTTGCAAGCACTTTTTAAAAATTATTTTATTATTGCTTATGAGTTTAATCATTGCCTGTGAAATGACTAGGGCAAATTTAAAATTCTAGTTATGCACATTAGGCAACTGAGTTAAGGACTTCAGATCACTTCACCAGAAACACTAAACACTAAACAAGATTCAATTCGGTTTTTATACGGAGGTGTACCTCTTCTCTCTCTATGGCTCAGTGCTTTTTCCCAAACACTTGCTCTTTGCTCCTTTGTCAAATCTCCTCTTCTTAGTGCCACACTAATGTTAGGATACCCATCTCTCTCATTTGGGGTAGGAGCAAATAAGAGTTGAATCATAAAGCCTTACAGTCTTAAATACTATCATTTGGGGTGGATTCTACATCTTTTAAAGATGTAAGGCACCAAAGAGTGCTTTGGGTCTTCTTGGCCTGCTTTTGTAGTTTGATCTGTTGGAAACTATTCATATTTCTAATGTCTAAGTCATATCGGAGCAAGATGCTAAGACACAATTTGGTTAAAATTCTCATAACCCTCAATCTTTCCGACAAAGTTAATGCAGTAACAGCATTTTCTTATGTGAGGAAAGAGGAGGATGAGAGGAGAGGAAATTTATAATAGCTCTTTATAACTTGTTCTAAAAATAAGGCTGTCCATCTAGAAGCTAGCTAATTCACCTTCTAACTTTGTGTTTGTACTTTTGATGACACTCTAAGGGTTGGGAATTTATTAGTGCTCTTCAATTAGATTGAGTATGTTGAATTCTATGAAGGTAATTCAGGCATGAATGTTTCCACTGAACTCAAGTTATTGCGGTGAGTCAAGGAAATTGGGTGGATTACAGGTCTTTTGAAGATGTAAATGCTAAGATTTCATAAAGGAGGTGATGTCCAGAATAAGATGTAAGAATCCTTCTCCCTCAACCTATAATTCTGCCAGGTTTACAACTGGGCAACCAGGTGTATGGTTAATATAATAGCTTTTGCAGTGTTAGAAACCTGGAAAGGGGAAAAGATATTATAGGAGGGTGATGATGATGGTGGCAGCAGTGTGAATAGCAGTGGTGATGGGAGTAAAAGATTCCTTAATGTGGACATGCTGAATCTGAACATCCAACTGGAGCTGAAACATAAAGCCTTAGAGTCTTAAATTTATGGTGGGTTCTACATCTTTTAAAAAGGGCAGCTATGACAACAATAACTCCCCAAAGGACAATGTGCTTGAGTGCATCCTGAAAGGCGACCACCAAACAGTTCCTTAGGTCTGCTCAGCCTGCTGTTGCAGTTTGGTCTGTTGGAAATTATTTATATTTTGCTCTAAATATCAGGAGTATTTAGATACAACTGAGAATGGTATCTAAAATGCTTCTATTGATATGTGAAAGGAAATGCAGGGCTTATAAAAATCTCTCCTAGACCTTTAGCTAGCATTTTTTTGCCTGTTTGGTTAGTCATATAAGTCTTTGAAATAGTCACTTAAAGCATTCAAACTTTAACATATTTTTTTAAGCAAAGAATTCCTATAGGAATTATTTTTAGCTGAGTATATGTAGTCAAGTATAATATAAAAATTAAAGCCACATCCTAGTATAGACATTTGATTTTTTTTTTAACCCTGGGCAAAATATAATGATCTATTTTCAAATAATGTGTATGTGTGTGGGGAAGGATTGGGTTTTATAAGCATATTTTAAAGGCTCAAAGGACTTATAGACATCAAATCGTTCTTCAAAAACAACAACATAGTGATTGAAGTGTAAATGAATCATGAAATATGTGGATTAAATATGCTTGGGCTTATTACACATAATTAAAAATTTAAGACTTGCTTTGGGCAAAATATGACTGAGGCTTTCTACTGAGCCCCAAACACTCAGAAACATTGAAACATTATAATGCCAAATTTTTCCAAGTCTGTCAGGCCTGAAATTTTGATAGATCACACTGACCATTTTCCTTCAGAAAAACATTAACCCTTTAATTAAGAGGTCTAAAACATAATTGCTTCCCTGGGGACTAAGACAGTAAAGAATCTGCCTGCAATGCAGGAGACATGTGTTCTATTCTTGGGTCAGGAAGATCTCCTGGCGAAGGGAATGACAATCTATTCAAGTATTCTTGCCTCAAGAATCCCATGGACAGAGGAGCCTGGCAGGCTATAGTCCATGGGGTCACAAGAGCCGGATATGACTGAGTAACTAACACTTTCACTTCAATGACAATTGCTGGGAAGAAACAGCATATTCCTTGAAAATTCAAATAAAGTGGGTTCACTTACAAACGAAATATTAAAATAAAAACACACATTTGGGAAGAATTGGATTTGTATGACAGAATATGAGTACAAAACAAACTAGAAGAGTTGTAAACATGTACTACATCTAATTGGTTGAATAAATGTTAGGCTCAGGCTTTTAAAAAGATAGGCAAATTAACAGCAAATGTAGCAAATAAAACACAATGTAAGGATTTGTGTTGATGATGAGTTCAGTACAAGTCTACAATAGGCTGCCATGTAAAAGCTATCTCAGACTAAATAATGCATTAAAGTGGGTGGACTCTACTACATGCCCATCAAATCATACTTTAGTACAATGTTCATGTCACAATTTATGACTTTGTCAATCATGAGTAGACTCCAAGCAATTCCTCATGTAGGGAATATTAAGCAAGTTCAAGAAAACAGTAAGCTCAGGGGGACATGAGAACTACCTGAAAAATAACTGAAGGGGAACAACCCAAGAAGGGTCAAGATTTTGATTAATAACAAAGAACTTTCCATTGATTAGAGTTATCAAAATTTGGAAGAACAACATTGCTTACTGTTCCGTATTGATGCTTTTGAATTGTGGTGCTGGAGAAGACTCTTGAGAGTCCCTTGGACTGCAAGGAGATCAAAACAGTCCATCCTAAAGGAAATCAACCTTGAATATTCATTGGAAGGATTGATGCTGAAGCTGAAGCTCCAATACTTTGGCCACCTGATGTCAACAACACACTCATTGGAAAAGACCCTGATGCTGGGAAAGACTGAAAGCAGGAGGAGAAAGAGGCAGCAGAGGATGAGATGGCTGGATGGCATCACCGACCCAATGGACATGAGTTTGAGCAAACTCTGGGAGTTACTGAAGGACAAGGAAGCCTGGCATGCTGCAGTCTGTGAGGTCACAAAGAATTGGACATGACTGAGTCACTGAACAACAATAATTGCTTACTATTTTAGTAATAGTCATTTCCTCTTATCAGAGGTCTTCAAGGAAATAATCTGAGTTGTAAATTTGGTTGATTATCACCTGTACAATAGCAGAGAGTGTTCTTTCTGCCTTATGTGACTTCCCAGGAAAGCTTCAGCTGCCTTAAATGAACAAGTCTTTTTCTCACTACCTACATTTTATTCAAATTTTGCAATAGATTTGGGACTCTTGTCTGAAAAACTGGCAAGACACGACTGAAGGCACCTCAGGATAATATACGTGAGAGACAACTTGAATTCTTTCATTATTTTTAAAAATCTCTCCCTTATTTCTGCAGTTCCACTGCTGGGCCACAAAGTATGTTTGACTTGAATTGTGAGACACACATTGAACACCCAATAGACTTTTATTCAGGTGGCTCCCAGATCTCAACAGTAGAGGCTCTCAGTCACTTGGTTCCTATGCTCAGAAATACTCTAGGCAAGAATACTGGAGTGGGTTGCCATCCCCTTCTCCAGGGGTTTTCCCAACTCAGGGATCAAACCTGGGTCTCCTACATTGCAGGGAGAGTTCTTTATCATCTGAGCCATAAGGCTCCTAGATTCAAGAATTCCTTATATCCTTTTGGAGAACTTTATTCACAGTTTGCACCCTGATTTCTCATAGTTTGCAATGGCACTTTGAGTTTATAGCTTTTGTGAAAAAAAAATGAGTGGCTAATATATTATTTGATATAAACAGTAATCTCAATATATGCCATGCTGAACCTGAAACCATCTGTCATTTTGTTGGAACTCTTTTGCTGTGTCTAAGGATCTGCTGTATTTGGCACAAATCACATTGGATTTTTTTCCAGATATAACTCCATCCCCTGCTCAAGTTCTGGAAACAAGTCAATTAACCTGTAGTTGGATCATACATCATAAATTTCAAGGCAAGAGTGAGGAAGTGACAGAGGAAAATGAACATTTACTGAGTGCCTTGTTGTTGTTCAGTTGTAAAGTCATGTCCAACTCTTTGCTACCCCATGAACTGCAGGACACCAGGTTCCTTTGTCCTCCGCTATCTCCAGGAGTTTGCTCAATTCATGTCCATTGAGTTGGTGATACCATCCAACCATCTCGTCCTCTGTCGTCCCCTTCTCCTCTTGCCTCAATCTTTCCCAGCATCAGGGTCTTTTCCAATGAGTCAGCTCTTCACATCAGGTGACCAAAGTATTGGAGCTTCAGCTTCAGCATCAGTCCTTCCAATGAATATTCAGGGTTGATTTCCTTTACAATTGACTGGTTTGATCTCCTTGCAATCGACTCTCAAGAGCCTTCTCCAACACCACAATTTGAAAGCGTAACTTTTCGGTGCTCAGCCTTCTTATATACTGAATGCCTACTTGATGCACTAAATACTTTCTATTTGATCCATATCATAATATTGAGGGATAGGAATTGTGATCTCCATTTTATAGGTAGAGAAACTGATCTAGATAGAAGCCAAACAGACTACACCATGCGCCAGCTGGGGACTGCATTTATGTTCTGTTTGTCACTCTGTAATAAAGATAGTGTACTTTGTGCTCCTTTAACATGTAATGCGTATTTCATTTATTACTCCCTCTATTTCTAATAATTTGCTTCAAAACATACTAAAGAGAAAGTAAATAAGAAGTTGTTTGTTTTGGCTGCACAGTTTGCAGGATCTTAGTTTCCTAACCAGGGATTGAACCTGGGCCATGACAATGAACCACTGGACTGCTAGGGAGAAATTCAATTTTGTACTAACAAACCTTTGTATAATTCCTAGGACAGATTAGTGGTCCTAAAATTGTTTAAGAAATCAGTGAGTAAATAAATGTAAAGACTGAATAAGCACCTCACACATGTATTTAAATATCCTAGGAAAAATACCGAATTCTGCTGCTGCTGCTTGCTAAGTTGCTTCAGTCGTGTCCGGCTCTGTACAACCCCATAGACAGCAGCCCACCAGGCTCCTCTGTCCCTGAGATTCTCCAGGCAAGAATACTGGAGTGGGTTGCCATTTCCTCCTCCAACTGAATTCTAGAATTGCATAGAAAAAAATTATAGGTGAAATTTTCTACAGTAAGATCCCTGACAATTATGTAATAACTCTAATGTCAGTTATCCCATTAGACTCTGTTGTGAAAACCTAAAAAAAGTGTCTGAGTATGTAAGAAAATGTGTGTGTGTCAGTAGAAAGTTGTTTCCTACCTGATCAATCACAAATACATACTCTCAAATATATACTCTCTTTAAATTCTAACTGTAACTTTTTTGTTTGAATGAAGAATTGATTCATATTTCAAATTAGTAATCAAATGGGTATTTGGGGAAAGACTGGATACAATAGACCTTTCAAGACGACATCTAAGAAGCACTTTTCATACAGGAACAACTATCTAAGAATGGGGTAAAGAAAAAAGACAATTATAGTATATACACATTCCTTCTTCTCTAGAGATGTAGAAATCAATGATTTTATTTTATATTCTGAATATAGTGCAGTGCATGTCATTTTAAACCACCTAAGCATTTCAAAGGAACCCAAAGGAAGGATAGCTACAACACAAAGAGAAACCTTGGCCAGTGGAAAGTGAGGAGGGGAAAGGCTTCCAGCAAACCAGAAAGTGAGAAACTATTCTCAAGTCAACTGCTACACAAATTACAGTGCAACGTGTTTAGTTCCCACAACACCTTTCCCTTGACAAAATATTTGTCATTTGAAGTTTTTTCTCACTAGACAGCCATGTGTGTCTTGTTTCTTTGACATGTATTTGTCTACACTGAGTTACTGAATATATCTAATATGTGAGAGGAACACCTAAGTAGTTCTAGGTTTTATATAACAGATACAAGATTTATATAATCATGAATTTTGCATCTTCTTCCTTTTGCACACAGTTGTGCTCAAACAAAATTTGTAATTTTGTCGCCAAATAATTTACAAAAATATGTAGGAGAACTTAGTGTGAAAAATAAGAGGCTATATGTTGCTTAATATCATGAATAACTCTAAGTCAATGAATGCATTCCGGTAGCATTTCTTTTTACTTAAAAATGAAGATATGCAGAAGCTACTAACAATGCCATAAACTTGTTTGAAGCAGCAACTTAACTGTAGTTCTACTGTACAAAAGTTGCCACCAGTTGAAATGGAATGTTCTAGGTCCCCACAGACCCATTTATTTTAATTGAACAAGCAATCAAACAACCTAACTGAAAACATTACATTTTGTTTTATACTAATTTTGTTAATCCCAAACAGGACTGAGCGACTAACACACTTTTGTTAATGTAGGTGTATGAAAACGTTAATATGTTTCCCAAAGAAATATCTTTATATGTGGCTACATTGTTAGCTAATTTGATCCTTCATTTACATGTATGCATATGTGCTTTGCTCTTCATTTTTCTGCTTAGCATATTATATCTACTTCCATATGTATTTATCTATTTCATTCTTCAAACTCATTTGATGTACATAAAACAGAATTAAACTGATACTGCAATAATACTGTTGAAAAATAGGATGGTAGAAACACATTTTTCCAGAAAGGAAGTTATTACAAGTAAATGTGTGTCATGAAGGCTATACTATAGCTGAAGGTCACAGTCATTTACCAAAATCATACCTTTGGCAGGATAATATTGTATCAGTTGCTCCATAGGCAGACAGCTTTTACTCCCACAGAGCTGTATTAGAAATTTCCTTCACGATTTCTCACAACTCTGTCACTCAGTTGGTGATTTAATGATACCTGTGCACTTTCAACAGAATCCTCATAACTTCTGATGATGCTTATGCACCTACTGAAAATGCATGAAGAACATAATAGATAAAGAGAACATGAAAATTTTTTGCAGCACAGTGTTATACTCTTGTTATTATTAAATTAAATCTATGATGTCTACAAATTTCCTTTATATTGGTTAGTTCAGCCTATCAGAATTTTCAGAGATTATATAGAACACAAATATTCTGTCTTTCAGCTTTCAAATGGAAAACAGATTTTATTCCATGACAAGCACACCAATCCTTGCCATTTCTTGGTTTTAAAAGGTCAAGTTGGCCAAGAAAGTTATCATAACCTGGATAACACTTGAAAAATCCCATCTCGCAGGAATGCATGCAAGCACACTCCCTGAGACTACGTCCTTATACCTCCCACTCTGTTTGGTACTTACCGTCTCTTGCCCACAGTGATGGAGGTTGGTCTCAGCTGGCTGCGGCCAGCACACCAGGGATGGGGGTCAGGGAGTGAGTGGGTGGAGATGACAAAGACCTGGGGAAAAGCTTCTTGCCCCGAGCTCCAACTTCTACTTGGTAGAAGTGAGATATTCTTTCCAAACCTTTACATTTACAATGAAAATTAAGAGTGGAAAATACAAAATGGCACAGAGGAAGCCAGGGGTAATTGCAATTCACATAGAGATGCAAATGGCCCTTGATAGCTGGGGGCTTTTCCTGAGAGCTCTCTGTGCCTAGTCACTTCAGTTGTGTCCAACCCCACGCAACCCTATAGACTGTAGCCTGCCAGACTCTTTCCTGAGAGACCACAAGTTCATTCAGAAAGAGTAAAGCATTTAGAGTCAGTCATGAGGTCAACTCTCCCTCTTGCCACTTAGTTCAGTCTCTTCTGTCCAAATTTCAGCTTCCTGGTCTGACAAAGAGGGATAATAACACTAGAGACTTTTAGTGCTCCAGAAGATGAAAGCTCTTAGGAACTCTAAAAAGCTAGCTGAATGTTCTTTAATTCCTTGGCTTCTCATGTCAACTTGAGAGAGTTCTTCAGCACAGGATGGTCCTGGAAAAGTGGGCAGAGTGGACAGGGAGGAGAAATCATTGGTGGGCAGGTTGGGCAGGAAAGAGAAGAAAGCTGAGACACAACTTTCTAGAAGGTTTCAGTCCTTCTTGATTTTCCTAAAGCACTCGAACTGCTCACCTGCCACAAGAAATCCCATGAAACCATTAGCAAATGGAAAATTTACCAAATGCCGCCACCAGAATGCAACGCTATCCAACTATACCTTAATAGGCAAAGAAGCTGATCAAGCCTGAATGACAGTGAGCATTAGTTTCCATGGAATGATTCAGAAGTAATGAACACTCAACCACATATTATTTGCAAAAATTCATTTCATCAGCTTACAATGTACTTCTGACTTTGAGAGCATGGAACATAATTTGTGCTGTGTACAGAGAAATAGGCTCCTGTTCAACATGAATTCCCACAATGCAATTCAGCCCAATCCATTTCAATAAAAGACGTTTAATATGTTTAGGGCACAATGCTTAGAGTTTAGCAGTACTTATGTGATCCATCATAAAAGGATACATTGTAGGACCAAAATATTTTAGCAACATGGAACATTAAAAGTGAAAAATGATTGAATTAAATGATGCATAAATGTCATATAAAATGAGTTTCCTTTTAATCTTGACTAGTTTTGAACATAAATACTTATACTGTAAAAGCCCCAGGCAATCAGTAAAAATTTGGGGATAATCTTTAAATTTGTTGTCAATGCCACAGTTTATTTAAAACTGGAAAGCATCCCTTACCAGTGAAAAAAGTTAAAAAAAAATAGACTACTCTTCACCATTATTACCCAGCCCTAGAATAATAAACTGAAAAATCGTATTCTACTCCCTTTATTTAGAAAGAATATATTTCTTAAAAGTTAAACCCTACTATCATAAATCAAAACTGAGATATCTGCTATTAAATAATTAGACTACCTTTAATGAAAAATTTATGGTCAGTCAAGCTCACTGTTGGAGAAGGAAATGGCAACCCACAACAGTTTTCTTACCTGGAGAATCCCATGGACAGGAGAGTCTGGCGGGCTATAGTCCATGGGGTCACGAAGAGTCAGCCATGACTAGGCGACTAAACAGCAAGCTCACTGAAATTTCAACTCCATGAGGACAGAAAATATGTCTTATTCTCTGAAAAATCTGTTTTGGAGAAGAGTGACTAACACAAAACACCAAATTGTTACTGAATGAATTAATGTGATGGATTCAATATGTAGGCCAGGCAAAGGAGGAGACTTTGAAATCAAGGTAACTTTTAAAAATAATTTAATGTTAAATTTTTAAAAACCAGTTAAATATTACATATTTACTATGTTGTTGTTCAGTTGCCAAGTCATCTCCGACTCTTTGTGACCCAATGGACTGCAGCATGTCAGGCCTCCCTGTCCCTCACCATCTCCCAGAGTTTGCCCAAGCTCATGTCTCTATGATTATAAACTAATAGTGAATGTTTAATGGGGACTATTTCAAAATATTAATAATCAGTTGCTTAAGGGGAAAGAAATATATTTTCCACTCCCACTCAATTATAATTTTACACTTTCCAAATTTTTCTCAGTGAGCACAGTTTGTTTTTAATCATAAAGCAGTTTTTAAAAACATCCTTTCACTTTGCAAAATGACTAGTAATGTGAATGATTCCGCATACTGATTGGTAAAAAAGGGCAGTTCAAAGTGGTGGAAATCGAGAGGAAAATGGACCTTTCCTGTGTTTCACTGAAAAGAGAGTAGAATATGGTTAAAATAAAAAGAGAACTTTCCTGGACTCACAGATGGCTGTGCGGTGTGCCTGTGTGAAAGGTTGTAAGTCATTGTGGTAAGGACAGATTGGGGAGCACGACTTGCTGGATTTGATTCCTGTTTCTGCCTCTGGCTTTCTCTGTGAGTGTGAGGAACCCAGAGACTCAGGCTTGTGTTTCAGAAATCTAAACTGAATTTACTTAAACTCTTTATTTCTCTATCTGTGAAATGGGGGCAACGTTAGTACTTGCTTCCTATTGTGTGGATTACTGAAGTTACCATTTGTTAAAGCATTTACAACAATGCCTGGCAAATGTTAAATGCTACATAAATGAAAGCTCTTACATGAACTAGTATGCACTCTATGCAAGGGACCACAACAAAACAAATAGACGTGTTTGTCTTCATCTTTGTCTTTTAACTTTGCCTAACCCCTTTCCTGTCTAGATCAACGTTTCCCCTCCGCTCTTCTTGTTTTGCTCAGTGCTGTGTCAGGTCTGGGACATCAAATACTCCTCTGTGTATATGTCTACCCAGTCTGTATTATCCAAGCACTATATTTGTGAATACTGAAGCCCCACACAAGCTGGAGCCACCCACAATTCCCACATGTGATCAACCATGAAGGTGTTATGATAAGACATGTAGACTCCTTGCTGTATATAGTTTTTGCTATGACATTGCTCTGCACACAACTACTCAGAAAAGCATTTCAGGTATTTTTGGCACCATAGTTAAAAAACACAGAAAAAATGGGCTACTGCCTCAGCACATGCCCCATAAAATAAAAAGAGGTATATATCTAGACCAACAATATCCTTTTTCAAGGTGGTAAGTAGTAAGTGAGTTCTTAGAACTGAGGAGGCACTGGACACCATTTCCAAAATGTAGACCAATGTCAAACCCATCAAAATCTGAGATTCTGTAAGATTTCCCACATTCAATATATCAGCTCTTTAGTCTTTATTAAATCTTTTATATGTTAATGCAAAAAGCAACATGCTATTGTTCTTTAAAGTTATACCTCCAAATTCTTATCAAGATGTTAAAGTATTCTTAGTCAGTGGAAAGTTGGAGCAGAAGGGAAACACAGATTCCCATGCACATTTTACCTAAGACTATTTCTCTAGAGAGAAGTATTCTTCTCTTAGCTTTAAACAGAACCTATACAGAAAAGTGCTAAAGGAAAGAGATAACAAATTCAACCTAATCTAGTTACCCAAGCATAGTGATCAGTGAAAATGGTGGATATCATCACCATTTTTCTCTAACCCCAGGGCAGAGAAAGGGATCTGTGATTAGCATCTATAAGTCTAAGGTTAATACTAATGTTTCAGTAGTATTAGACAGTAGTAGTAGTAAAGATAACCAAAGGCTAGGTATTTCAATGTGTGATTCTTCAATGCCCAAGAAAGACCATCCAGGAGATCTTTCCTCTCTAATTTTCATGATTGAGAAAAAGATTAAGATGCTTAAAATGTAGGGTCAAATTTTGGAGAACAGTGTGGAGGTTCCTTAAAAAAACAAAAATAGAGTTGCTATATGATCCAGCAATCCCACTCCTGGGCATATCCAGAGAAAACTCTAATTTGAAAAGATAAGTGCATCCAATATTCAAAGCAGTACTACTATAGCCAAGATTTGGCAGCAACCTAAATGTCCATCAATAGATGAATGGATAAAGTAGATGTGATACATATACACAATGGAATATTATGCAGCCATTAAAAAAGAATGAATAAAAAAAAAAGAATGAATAATGCCATTTGCAACCACATGGATGGACTCAGAAATTATCATACTAAGTAAGTCATATAGAAAATGACAAATATCATGTGATGTCACTTACATGTAGAATCTAAAAAATGATACAAATGAACTTATTTACAAGACAGAAATAAATTCATAGACAGAAAACAAACTTATGGTTACCAAAGGGAAAGGAAGAGGGAGGAATAAATTGTGAGTCTGGCCTTAACAGATATACACTATTATATATAAAATACATAAACAATAAGGACCTACTGTGTAGGACAAGGAACGATATTCAGTATCTTATAATAACCTGTAAAGGAGAAGATCTGAAAATACACACACACACACACACACACACACATATATATGAATCACTTTACTGTATACCTGAAACATTGTATTTACATATTTTTTAAAGTATGCTCAAGTCCTCTGAGCAAGATATCATGCTACAAGAATAGAAAATCTAATCAGAGTAACCACAGCCTCAGAGCTCTAAGAATTTATGCAATAGTCTAATACAAAAGCCCATTTTAGGATTAGGACATAAAGGAAAGGAAACTGATTCTAACAAGTAGATTTTAGGAAAACTCCACCTTGATAATAGCAGGAAGGCTGATGTTGGACTATTTGGAAACCAACCAGTTTTATGAGATTATCTGTAGTTATCTTGAATATAGTTCAAGCTCTAAGATTTGCTGCTGCTTAGAAAGGGGGATTGCATTCTTCTACACAGTTCACTGTATGTTGAGTATGATCTTGAATGAGTGGAAGAGCAATAAAATTAAGAGTAAATCAACAGGAAAAGCATTGAGTTCCAGGATATCTTTCTTTTTGGAGAATCCTTTTCTCTGAGTCTACTTCCCAAAGTAGTAGCCATATCTTTTTTCTTTTTCTTTCTTTTAAAATCAAGTGAGCAGAAAAACAACTTGTCTCTGAATTCTTTGTTGCACTCTCTATTTCAAAAACTGTTATTCTCTGATGTTATATATGAATTTTGTAAAGAAACATTAAGAATATAGGTCTTCACTAATTATAAGCTGAAAAAAAATCTCATATCCTTCATTTTAAAAGATGCATTTTGAAAGGTGTGTGTATGTGTGTATTGATACTGTTTATGGAAGTATTAATGTAATTCATTTTGTTCCAGGCTTTAAAAGTATTGTTTTGATCAGGAATTTTATTCAGTTTAACCCTGCTTTATGCAATGATATACAGATGAACCTTTACCTATCTGCCAGGCTTTTTTCTCCCCAGCTTAGTCTATTGCCCTGAAAGGGAAGTTTAAAGAAAAAAATGCTGTGGCATTTCACCACACAGCCCTCAAAGTGAGAGGTGAAAGGCACAGATAGTATTGCTTTATAATCTCGACCATGTTTCCACTTCCTGCCATGCAGCAGTATGATTAAGTACACCAGCTTTGGGTCTCAGCTTTATTTTGCTTTAAATGAAACCCAGAGGCTGGCTACTCAATAACTTTCTTTTTCTCTATTTTAAAATCAATGCTGTCCTGATATTGAAACACATCTACTTTCTTCATGGCTTTGGTTACTTAACTACTTTGAATTAATCTGCCTTGGTACACATTTTTTTGCAAAGGAATATATCAGGGAATGTAGAAAATTCATAAATGCTTCTTGATAATTATAAGAATACCCCTGGTGACTGTCCTGATATTTAGAAAGCCTGCTTGGCTAGATACAAATCCCAATGTCATATGGAAAACTTTATATTTACATGAGATTTTAAATAGTTACACATCCATAAATTAGTCAGATAGCTTAAAAAAATCACAGCAACATTGTATGATTATATTTCCTGGAAATAAAAACTGCAAGAAGCTTTAACATTCTATTATTTGAATTATTGTAGCAAAAAATCAAGCACAGGAACATTCATTGAAGCTCTGATAGTTGATGGATCTTTGAACTGTTTGTATTATAATGAAAATTATATTTAAATATGATTTAGATAAAATATATTGGTATGTTTATTCAGTTAAAACAAAAATTATTTCTGAAGAACTTACTAATGCAAGTCATTTAAAAGCTTGAAAGTTAATAGTCATATCGTATTCAAAAATAAACATTTGTTGGATGATATATTGTGGGAAGAAGGATGTGATAAGTCCACACATAACTGTAATTCAGAATATACTGTTAAATAACCACTGGAAATGTGGGCTCAAATGCTCTGAAGTGTTGAATGAGAGAGAAATCTTAGACCATAATTGAAATTTTTTCATTAGTTTATAGTATGTTTATGAATTAAACTGAACTGAACTGAACCAAAAATTTCAAATAAATATTTCCCCGAATATGGTTTAGCATAAAAAAGAGAAAAACAGTGAAAACTGGTGGATTTTTCTAAAATATTTTTCAGTATTTGACAGATCTGATAGTAGACTTTCAGCCAAAATCCTGAACATTTTACCCATTATCTATTCAATCTTCTTTATTTTTCATAAATTATTTAGCTAAATGGCATTTTTGATCATGTTTCTTGAAATGCCATTTAATTTTAATTTTGTCAAGGTTTTCATAACTATATCTGTTTTTAGGAAGAAATTTACCTTCAAGTGTTAATAGTAGTCTCTATTACTTAATCTTCTTTATCAACTATAATTTCATTTTCATATACTTATTTTTTTAGGAGATAAGTAGATTCTGGCAATTGAAATCCATCTGCAACTTACCCCCTTGATTAAAAGAGAAGTCAATTATTTTAAGAGAGCACATCTGTTTTAGAATCAAACAATGTAAGGTAAAAATTATATTTAACAATATGAGCCAGTCCACAAGGCTGATATGACCATCTATTAGGTTTTTAAACTGCTGCCAAGAAACATAAACTATATCTTATTCTTCAAGGATTTAGAAGCAATGCAGAAATATTATAATAATCCTTTGAAAAGGAAGGAAGATAGAAAGGTAAGAAGATAGAGTGCAAGGAAGGAAGGGAGGGAGGAAATGTATGACTAAAGGAAATAAGTAGTATGTCTCTATTTTTTCTAAATATTTATCATATATTTTTATATTTTAGTTATCTTCATATGTATTAGCTTCAAAAGTCACTAGATATTTTTAGGAGCTGGTTTGTTCATCTCTAAATATAGCAATTTCATGTGGCCTCTATAATCTCTTCAAACCATAGAAGTCTTATACTGCATAGCTTTATATCAAGCAAATGCTAAATTATTAAACCAATGATTTTGGAACTGGAAGAGTTTATAACAAGACCCTAAGAAACAATGTGGTCTGAACTATACAGTTATGAATCATCAGTAGAATGCCAGTAAATTCATATATTAGGTGATCCATAAACAGCATGTCAAAATATTTAGTAGACAAATTTATCTCATAAAAAAAATGGGTAGAAGACCCAAATAAACATTTATCCAAAGAAGACATACAGATAGCTAGCTTAAAAGCACATGAAAAGATGCTCAATATTACTAATTATTAGAGAAATGCAAATCAAAACTACAATGAGGTATCACTGCACACCGGTCAGAATGGCCATCATCAAAAAAGCTAAATGTTGGAGAGGGTGTGAAGAAAAGGGAATTCTCCAACACTGTTGATAGGAATGTAAATTGCTAATACCTACTATGAGGACAATATGGAGTTACCTAAAAAAACAAAAATAGAGCTACTGTATGATCCAGCAATCCTATATTTATGGGCATACATCTGAAGAAAACCATAATTCAAAGATATAGATGCACTCCAGTGTTCATTGCAGCACTATTTATATTAGCCAGAACATAGAACTGACTAAATGGATGAGGAATGGATAAAGAAGATATGGTACGTATATACAATGGAATATTACTCTGCAATAAAAAAGAATGAAGTAATGCCATTTACAGCAGCATGGATGGACCAAGAGGTTAAAGACAAATATCATATATTATCACTTACATGTGGAATATAAAAAGTAAAGGGTACAAATGAACTTACCTACAAAACAGAAACAGATTTACAGATGCAGAAAACAAACTTATGGTTATCAGGGGCTAAGGAAGGGGTAAATCAGGAGACTGGGACCCGTATATGCACACTACTATATATAAAATAGATACTAATAAAGACTTCTGTATGACACAGGTAATTTTAATCAATACTCTGTAATGGCCTATATGGAAAAAGAATCTAAAAAAAGGGATATATGTATATATATACATATATATATATATGACTATAATATGTGACTGATTCACTTTGCTGCACATCCAAAACTTACAACATTGTAAATCAACTATATTCCAATTAGAAAAAATAAAAAGAAATATATCTCATGTGTATTAAGGATTTTACTTTCTTGGCAACAGGATATTGTATAAAATCCTATATAATTCAGATTCTTCAAATGAAAACAAAAATAATGATCTTACTAGGAGTTCTAGTTTTAACTTACCTAGAAATTGTTTGATGCTCATATACATACAGTAGCCTAAAATCTCAGTGATAATGTCACATTTCCAAAAATACAGGAATTGGGCAATTTGCAAATAAAATTTAGAAGATTCACTAAATTTAAAACTTCTCACAGTCTTAGAAGGTTCACTAAATTTAAAACTTTTCAGTCAGTATTTTAAAAGGATTTAGCAGTCAACAACTTTTATGTTTTTATGTTCAGTTGCTCAGTCGTGTCTGACTCCTCGTGCCCATGAACTGTGCACACCAGGCTTCCCTGTCCTTCACTATCTCTCAGAGTTTACTCAAGCTGATGTCCATTGAGTCGGTGATGCCATCCAACCATCTTATCCTCTGTCATCCCCTTCTCCTGCCTTCAATCTTTTCCAGAATCAGGGTCTTTTCCAATGATTTGACTCTTTGCATTAGGTGGCCAAAGTATTGGAGCTTCAACTTTAGCATCAGTCCTTCCAATGAATATTCACAGTTGATTTCCTTTAGGATTGATTGGTTTGATCTCTTTGTAGTCCAAGGGACTCTCAAGAGTCTTCTCTAGCACTACAGTTTGAAAGCATCAATTCTTCGGCATCTAGTCTTCTTTATGGTCCAGCTCTCACAACCATACATGACTACTGGAAAAAACATAGCTTCGATTATGCAGACCTTTGTCAGCCAAGTTATGTCTCTGCTTTTTAATATGTTGTCTAGGATTTCATAGCTTTTTCTTCCAAGGAACAAGTGTCTTTTAATTTCACGGCTGCCATCACCCTCCATAGCGATTTTGGAGACCAAGAAAATAAAGTCTGTCACTGTTTCCATTTTTTACCCCATCTATTTGCCATAAAGTGATGGGACCACATGCCATGAACTTTTTGAATTTTGAGTTTTAAGCCAGCTTTTTTGCTCTCCTTTTTCACCTTTATCAAAGGTGCTTTAGTTTCTCATCACTTTCTGCTATTAGGGTGGTATCATCTGCATATCTGAGGTTATTGATATTTCTCCCAGTCAACAACTTAGTCTGGTCCAATAAACTAATATTATAGTCAGCTTTACCATTTTTGCTCTTGGTCTTAATAATTATCCCAATTGTAATATTTTTAATAATCAAATAAATTAGCAATCACATAGAAATAATTCCAAGCTTTGTGGTAAGAATATCAGCTTTGATACATTATTTAGTTTCTAGAACATTATCTTTTCTGGAATTCTTTAGAGTGGTGCCTACATGGGAACAGGTACTGCTTTTCTAAAATATGAACACTAAGAATTTACTAGAGATTTGTACCAAACTTACGAGAAGTGAGTTTCAATGTCGTATCTTTTCAATATTTGCTTTCCCAATTTACACTGTTCTTACACTTCCTTCAGTCTTCTGTTAATATTCTAATGCATCTTGGTTGATTTTTTGAGTTATGTGTGTCTCTATTAATCTTTTCACATTAAAGCAGGACCTCTTGAGGTTTGGCCCTAGAATGGTGGTTTTTAGCCCCAGAAACAAGTCAGGCCAAGGGACTTATATCAGTTCAGTTCAGTCGCTCAGTCGTGTCCGACTCTTTGCAACCCCATGAACCACAGCACACCAGGCCTCCCTGTCCATCACCAACTCCCGGAGTCCACCAAAACCCATGTCCACTGAGTCAGTGATGCCATCCAACCATCTCATCCTCTGTCGTCCCCTTCTCCTTCTGCTCTCAATCTTTCCCAGCATCAGGGTCTTTTCAAATGAGTCAGCTCTTCACATCAGGTGGCCAAAGTATTGGGGTTTCAGCTTCAACATCAGTCCTTCCAATGAAGGACTTATATAGGGTCAAGCAAATGCTGTAGACAAATCTTATCTCATCTACTTAAAAATATATGTTAATCACCAAGAACAGATATAACAAACTTTATAAACTTGACACACTCTGTCAGAAAAAAGACACTGTAATACATATTGTAATCAAAATTACTAAATCCTATCCCATTTGAGGGCTTGCCTGGTGACTCAGTGGTAGAGAATCCACCTGCCAATGCAGGTGATGCAGGTTTAATCCTTGAATTGGGAAGATCCCCTGGAGGAGGAAATGGCAACCCACTCCAGTATTCTTGTCTGGGAAATCCCATGGACAGAGGAGCCTAGTGGGCTCCAGTCCACGCAGTCGCAAAGAGTTGGTCATGACTTAGCAACTAAGCAAACAAAAACCAAACATTCCACTTGAAGCATTTTCTTTTACGTATTTCCACTCATGTTATTTTTTCTATTATAATATTGTTATTTTAAACTCATTTCCCCCCTGAGATTTAACTTCTTTATTCCTTTCTTTAGGTCAACAAGTATTCATTTAAAATTTTTAGCTATTTTTATAATATCCAATGAGGAAAGAACACCAAAATTGCCTTATTCCCCATTCTTTGTGTAATTCAGAATAGCTGGATTTATTTGCCTCCCATTATCTACACAGAGCTTAACTTTGAGTAGACTCAAAACACACACAAGAGTTTCAGAAGCTTGTCAGTGACCAAGAACACAGTATGATAATGAAAGTCATCTTGAGACCTTAAAAATACACTGTCTTTTAACCACAAACACTTTAATTTACTATCTGGTGATACAAACCTCTAAAATAGTCATTAGCCTCTCAGTTAAAACACAACCTTGCATATATCTGAATCTGTCCTGTGTATTTCTTTTTTTTAAATCACAAAAAGTGGAGCTATCATTTGTAAAATAGATTTTTCACACAGTATGTTTGACCACTTGCCAAAGTAACCTTTTTTTAAAAAAATTAGCACATTGCAATTTCAGCTAAATTGTGTTGGGAGGATAAGATATATTCTTTTAAAATTGAAGACATCCCAGTCATCCTTATCTCTTCTCATTTAACAGATGCAACAGTGCCATGCAGGGCATCAAATGAGATTCCCTCATGTAAATGATCTCGTTTCAGAACTAGGTAATTACAGAAAGGGTATATTACCCCTTCTGGCTTCCCTGGTGGCTCAGTTGTAAAGAATCCACCTGCCAATGTAGGAGAGGCAGGTTCGATCCCTGGGTGGGGAAGACACCCTGGAGAAGGGAATGGCAACCCACTCCAATGTTCTTGCCTGGGAAATCCTAAGGATGGAGGAGCCTGGCGGGCTACAGTCCATGGGGTCAGAAAGAGTTGAACATGACTAGTGACAACAATGACATCAACAATATTGCCCCCACACCCAGCTCAGTCTGCATAGTTTACATATAGAATTTTTTAACTAAATATTCAAGGTTTTTGTTTAGCCAGAGACAATTTAAGCTTAGCAAATACCTTTGAAAAGTATTTTTTTTTCTCACCTTCAATTTATAGTAATCTTTAAACTGAATTGCTGATTGCTTAAAGAAGATGATTCTTCCTACTTAAGGTTACAGATTTGGGCTTAGTTCTTTTATGCAAGTGAAACTATTGTTAGTCACAGCCCTAGAGACTATCTTAGCACTTATTTGAACTGCTTCCTCTCTATCACAACAGTTTTTCCATTCTTTTCTGCTATCAGCTGAAGATGAATCTTTTTTTGAGATTTGTTCCCAGAACAAAAATGAGGTGATGTAAGTTTGGCCAAGAAGTCAAGTATTTTGAAGAGGAAGATGTAGAAGTCAAAATCCAAACTAAATCACTCTCTGGGGACACAGGCTCTTGTTGATACACTAATAGGGCTCATTAGTTCTTCTGAATTTCTATGGGAGATCTGTGGGTAGAACTCAACCAGGAAATGGTCTCCTCCAAACTTTGAACATACCAGGGGACAACAGTTGACAGTTTCCACTAAGTCATCCTGCTGACCCTCAAGCTCTTCTTTTAACTTCTCTAAATGAATCACTCAGCTGTGGTTTTAATTAAGAAAAATCATGGGGCATGCAAAGATTGAGCCCAAATTTATACACAACTGACTATTTTACAGATACAAAGGATATTTTTCTGTATAATTCAAGGTCTGAATTTTTAAAAATTATCCTTAGGACAGCAGACAGTTGTTTTCATAGAAACGTTTTCATTCAAAAAAATGTTCATTTATTAATCTTATCAGAAGTATCAATTTATTCTATGCAATCATCACACTGCCTGAAGTCCCTTAGTCACTTACAGAAAATAATTTCAATTCCTTTGGAAGCCTCTGCTCTTCTTTTCCTGGGTAATGTGGTGTAAATAAAATGGAGCTAATATTTTCTTAGAATATCAAGCAGTTTTTAAAACTTTAAGTCATTTTTTAACTATAGCAACTTATCTGACCCTAACAGTTTAAACTGATGCTTCTAAAAACTGAACTTGTTACTCTTACAATTGTGCAGACTATCTTAAAGGCTTGAATATATATTGGACAACATGGTTACTTGTGGGGGGATTGTTTGATAAAAATATATTACATATAGTAATGAATAGGCATAGAGGAATTTAGGTAAATGTGACACATTTTAACAGTTTAGTAATAAGAACTGAGGACACTCTGTTTTGCTCAAGAACAGAGAAGAGAGGAAAATGGGGGTATGATAGAAAATGCTCTACTATAGTGGACTGTAAATATGTGGTGCTTGATTTAACTGAATTTACTTGATTCTAGGAGACAGCCTCTGAGATGCAGCTTAACCATTCCTGTAGTAAGTGAGATATTGTTAAATGGTGTAATTGATTAACAGAGCAAAGACTTTGTTTTGGGGGTTTAGTGTTTTCAAGAAAGTTTGTCATCATTTAAGCAAGTGATTTTAAGAGACTCAAAATGGCTTTCACTTTTTAAAAATGATTTTTAGAAGTTAAAATATCATCTGTAGATACTATAGATCACAATGACATTTTAAAATTGCATTGATAAATCTACTTTTTTCTTTTTTTCTTCTTCTTTAAATTTCTACCTGAGGTCAGCAAAAATTCACCCCTGGTGCACAAATTCAGATTGAGGTACAGTAAAGATGTGATAATATAGGGGGCTTTTTTAACCCAATAAGTGTAAAAGATCCATACTTATTGAGATCAATGAGAATATATAACAATGAGAATCAAATCAATTTGAGATGCTTGTTGTAGGGTCATTAATTAATTATACATCCAAATTTTCCTTCTGTCATATACTTTCTACAAGTACAGTGTTAGAATTAAGGACAAAACGTAAAGAACAGTTACCCTGTGGGTTGGTACAAAAAGAGTCTATATATCTGTGACTTCTACATTCATGAGTCTGATTTGACAGTCTCTTTACTATTATGATTCTTGGTGAAGTGTGGTGAGAATGGCAGAACTGAGAAGACTCATGGAAATCACTTGTTCCAAACTCCCATGTTACAGTCAGGGAACATGCAGCTGAAAAGGGTCATGATGTCCAAGGTTACATAGCTTATAGATAATATGATGGCTGTTTCTCAGAACCTAGTCTCCTCAAATATAAATTATATCAAGTATTTCTAAAGCGAGGGCATATTGAAGAGTTTGATTCTAACCCACCATTCCTTTAAAGTCTTTAAAAAACATGTTTGTCTCATCAAATAGTTCTACTTCAAAAGATTAAGAAAACTGAAAATAATGAGGCCTCACAACATGGCCGTTATTATCTATTTTAGGAAACCTGCTGCTTGGTGTCACAGACAGTGGTCATGTGAATTTGTTAAACTGAAGATTTGGATCTTTTAAGATGGAAAATGGCCAGAATGCCAAAGATGCAAGCAAACAGAAGAGCAATAGAAGCAGCAAGCATGGTGACCTGAGAGAATCCAGCCTAAAATTGTGTGCAGGAGGAGGGCAGCCCTGTAGTGTCAGCCACTTAGAGATGAGGACAGATGAGCACCCATCCACCTAAAGAGCAGACTCCCCAAATCTAAAACCTTATTGGAGCGACAACCAGCCCAGTCCATTTATGGACATCAGTTAGCTCTTTGTACCTTCATCACATTGTATAAAGTACAAAGAGCTTCATCTATACGCTCTCACAGTATATAGGATTCTCATAGCATTTTTTTCTGTTTCTGAAAATATAAACAAAACCAAATATAGTAATTTAAGGAGAAACCAACTTCTACAATAATCTGCAATAGTAGACCCAAATGATACCCAACTTTTCCACTACTTCTTTGAATAAGGAATTAAACAAGCTAAGACTGTACATTTAGAATTACAGCTCATCTAATCTGCAAATTTGATGCGTAGGATACAGGAAATGCCTCATTGGTATGCCTGGTTTCTCAGACAACTCAATTAGGGTCTCGAAACCACAAATCCATTTTCCTTATATGAATATTTCTACAATAGCAGCATCACATATATGTACCAAGACCCTACTGCTGAATGCATATTCTCAGAATGAACTGCGTGCTTGGGTGGTTTGCTAATGTATAATTTCTCCTAATGAACATCTTTCAGATTTTTGGAAGAATATCACAAAAGAAAGGGAAAAAGCAACTCAATTACCATTTTAGTTTTGTGAAAATACTGTTTTGGATTGGATAGCAGATTAAAAATTAAAATTTCCAAAGCTCTAATCTCCGTGGAGAAAATATCTGCTAGCATTTAAAAGGACTGAGCAAGGTACTTACACTACACTGCCATGGGACTGGAGAGTCGACCTCCTGAGTCCTCTTTACGAGCCATGAAAGGTTGTTTCATTAAGTATGAAGACGTCATTCTTATTTTGAAAACTGTGGGCAGAAAGAGAAGCCCAGGGCTGATTTTTCCAGTCTTAATTCTAGAGGCCACTGGAGACTGAAGGTATTCTCTTTGAGAAAGCAATCATTTTTACTCACAGCTAAAACATTAAAATATCTTAGCTGATCAGTGGGCTGAGATTAAAAGGTTTCATTTTTGAATCATCAGATTGGGGTGTATAAGGGTGAGAGTTTGTAGGGCTTGTTTGGAGGAGTTTGCTAAGATGCTCAGTTCCCAGCATTAAAAAAAAAAAAAAATGTTGGCATACTATCTCGATTTAAAACACTTCTTTGCAAACCCTAGTTATGGGAGAGGAGGAAAACAACAGCTACAATCGCAAATGGTTTATGACTCTCTCCACTGAAATTGGACAAAATTTTCAACATCCCATTCTGGAACTCATTACCTTCTTCATTATGACACTAGCAGAGGACTTAGTCTCACCAACTCAAGGAGGTTTAGGACACTTTCCCTCCTGACCGTGTGAGGAAGAAGCAAAACTAAGGAAGGGCTGAGTGTAGTGAGTGTGAAAGTCACTCAGTTGTGTCTGACTCTTTGCCACTCCATGGACTATACAGTCCAGGGAATTCTCCAGGCCAGAATACTGGAGTGAGTAGCCTTTCCCTTCTCCAGGGGATCTTCCCAACCCAGGGATCGAACCCAGGTCTCCCGCATTGCAGGCAGATTCTTTACCAACTGAGCCACAAGGGTTGGGAGGCAATTAATTTCCTAGGGTCATCTGTCTGTTCCTCACATATGTGTTATGGACAAGTAGAGGTTCATTTTTGTTCACTTGGCGTGAGGGAGAATTAATTGTCAATTAGAAGTGTACTCAATGTGTATCTTGAGGGGGTAGAAAGAGGTCTTCATATAATAAGATCTACCCAAAGTGGTAGAGTAGCTAATAATTTCCAACACACCAAAATACTCTTCAACGTTAAGTCCCATGTAGGTATTTAGCATTCTTTCTTTTTATATCATTGTCTGTTCCTTCTTTTCCTAATTTCTTTTAAAAGTCCCTCCTTCTCATTTTTTTCCCTGATTAGCTCATCAGGAAGACAGTAAATGACTATTTTTTTTCTATAGAGAAACATATCTATACTAGAATTGCATAATGTCTTCTCAAGGGTAAAATGTGTATTTTAAAAAGTGCAGAGGATGGAGGATGCTTGTAGAAAATATATTCATTCCTCTCACTACAACAGTGAGAGACAAACAGGGAAGAGCTGTGCTTCTTAAATTAGAGACTATTAAACTAAGATCTATGGAAAGATGATTTGATGTTTTATGTTTATCAGGCCAGAAATTACAGAACCAGGTAGAATTTGTATCTAACTAGAGTGACACACTGTCTGTCCTAATAATGACACCCTGTAAGGTTCAGTGGCCCCTGTAATTCACTCTAAGTGTAGCACGGGTCTGCAGAAAAAGATCAACATCAGACCTTATAATAACCAGGATTTGTATACTGTGGTTCAAGTTTGTTACCTTAATTCCAGGAATCCGGCATCAGAGGGATGCTAAGGAGACTCTTTAAATTTTAAAAACTTCTCTCCATGCCTGATACAAATGCAAATTACTTACTGATTACATTCCATCTGCCTTTTAAAACAAGTTTACTAAAGCAAAAGCTTTCTCTGGCAGAAAGACAGCTTACCTGCCAAGCGTGACATTTCTATAACCAAATCAATATTTCAATAGCCTCCAACTATAAATCTGATGTTGATTTGAATTCAAGAGAGTAATGAATGATCCAATTAGAAAACAAAAAAAAAGTAAAAAAAAAATAATTAGAGTGTTTATTCTTCTTTGATGATAAGGAGTCCTTGACAAGACAGAATGCTGTTCCCAGCAAGCCTCTTTCTACAAGTGTAATTGATCTTGGAAGTTAAAGGTTTGCTTGCATTTTTAACATTGGGAGTTAAATATATTGGTTTTGATAGAGCCGTTAAGTGGCAGCTTACTTAGGCTACAGTTTATTACTCTTTTGTGCCTGAAATATGCAAAAATGTTCTGCTAGCTAAGATATATTTACAAATGAGTACAGGCATGATAACAAAATACTTGGCATAGTTCCCATCATGTAGTAGGGTCCATTAACTCTCTGTTGAGTGAATAATAAATGCTGCTACACTTTGTTTTATAAGTGTTTTTTTCTCTTGGGAGTCAAGAATGTGATAGATATTTAGGTCCAACCCCATGCTCTCTTCTACTGAAAATTCATCCATTCAATTCCATCCCTTCCTCCCTCCAACCATGCATTCACTTATTCATTTATTCAGTCAAGCAACGCTTATTGTAACCAATATCATCAAAACTTCATGGAACATGTGAAGATGAGACAGAAACTGATCAAGATTCCAAAGGGCTTAGTCTATTATGAACTGGATGGCATCACCGACTCAATGGACATGAGTTTGAGTAAACTCCGGTAGTTGGTAATAGACAGGGAGGCCTGGTGTGCTGCTGTCCATGGGGTGGCAAAGAGTCGAACACGACTGAGTGACTGAACTGAAATATATATAAATTATTTAATACATATTTAAAATTTAAAGCATACTAAAATCACTAAGGGTAACCTGATAAACATTTGGGAGAGGTGCTCCTGTACATTCATTCCTTCCTATTGGAAAAGTCAGCTATCTTTTGGAAAAGCTCAGCTCAGATGGTTCTGAGAAGGCATGCTCTGATTCACAGAAGTGAGGCAAAGCACAGGAATGGATCCTGTGTGTGAAAGCCACAGTTTTATGCCCTATTTTGCCTGAGACATGTGGGTGGTGCAGTGGTAAAGAATCTGGAGTGGTGACCACTCCAGTATTCTTCCTGGGAAATCCCATGAACAGAGGAAGAGGAGCCTGGTGGCTACAGTCCATGGGGTCGCAAAGAGACCGACATAACTGAGCACCACATACTTGGCAGGGACATAAGACAATGAAATGATGTTATTCTTAGAGATGCTAAGCTAAAGATTTTTATTCCACAAGAAGTGGGGCTTTGGCAGGGCTTCAGAACTTTGCATTTTGCGAGTTTGCTCAAGGAGCACTGTATTGTGACCAACTAGAGCTAAGGGTTGCGGGGGTTTGAAACCAGCAGAATGTTGAAGACTGGGAAAAATCAAGGTCAAGGGATTGAAAGTTCTGACTGAACTATGGAAGACAGAGAATGTACAAAAGAGGAAATATGTAGGAAATAAATTTTGAAATAGAATTAAAATGAGCCTTATTTACTCAACAAACACAACTGATTTTCACCTAATTCTCAGAACTATACAATGTGATATGGATGTTTATACACACATATATATATGTGTGTGTGTGTGTGTATATATAAGACATCATATATATAATGTACATAGTAGTATTCTTATGGGGCTCAAAATTTGTATCTTTAGTTTACCTCTAGACTAGCAAGATAATTCGATGGATAAAAGGAGACATCAAAATATGCCTGAGGTTTCAAATCAGGGTGAGAAGGGTGATTTCTAGCCACCTAGTGGTCAGGTCCACAGGCTTTCGAGGAAGAACCACCTGGGTTGAAGTCCCAGCACTGCGTCTCATTAGCTGGGTCAGTTTGCAGCAGCTTAACCTTAACCTTCCTTAAGTTTCGGTTTCCATTTCTGTATATCAAGAACCATAACAATGTATCCTTTACTGTTTATAGTGAGAATCAAATAAGCAAATGCATGGAAAGGGCTTACAACATAGCTGCTTCATGAGTAATACTTATTGTAAGTATTTTTAACAAGTAAAATTAGTGGCAGAAATTTGGAAAGCAGGTCATGAGCTCAGGTTGATCCATATCCAGCAAACATTTAGCATGTGGATCCCAAGCAGAGCTACAATTATGAACTGGAGGGCTGTATTCAGAGATGCTAGTTGGGTAGGAACACAGAAGATGGAGCCTTCAAAGGAGTGCATACACAGACCTATCCCTGAGAAATATCTGAATTTAAGAGGTAGGAGGAAGCGTCCGTAAATGAATGAAGGAACTGGTAAGTATGAGAGGCATAGCTTTTTCTCTTTCTTCTTTAATTAAATCATTTGCTCTGAGGGAAAAAAAAATGCAAACTTGAATTTCAAGCACTTCCTATTTGATTTAAATTGATCATAATTTGAATGGGCTTTCTTAAGGATCTTTGATATGAGCACTTTATATTTTTCTAACTTTAGGAAATTCTACTTAATGATGGCTGTTTTAGGGGAGTTTCCACGTGATTTACTAGCTCCTTCCTGGAGCCTTGTGAGAGAACCTAATTTTTAAGTACCAATTTAGTAATTCAACAGAATGCCTCTCAGAAAGAGCTTAAGACTACAGTATGTGATACCTGCCTTTACTACATTGCCTTTTTATTTGTGAAAATTTATAGCTGTGGACAACTTTTAGCAAAGATGTGACAAGAAGTGATTGATAAATAGAAATGTCTGGATGATCTAATAATAATTTATTAGATAATAATTTACTTATTTGCTCATCATTGAAGGTGAATCAGTGAGAGAAATCTCAGTATGATCATTTTGGACCCTAAGTGGCATCAAAAACAATGAATAAAAGCCTTCAAATTACAGTTCTCAGTATTTGAGATCCAAAAAGTTGGGTTTAATTAAGCTTCTCAATGTGAGCATGGTTTTTAAGAACTCAAGCTGCTCAAACCATACAGCTGCGATTAATTTTAATTTTTTATGCTAAAATTATTTACTTTTCTCTTTCCAACCAAGAACTCTAGAATCTAGATGTTTGAAGTAACAAAGATATCAGGAACCTACTTTAGTTTATTAACCATAGGAACTGTGTACATAACCACACCCTACTTCCTCTCTTTCTCAAATACAGCCTGTCTGAAATACAAACAACAAAACAGGGGACCAAAAAACTTTAAGATCACAGAGCCGTAATTTCTGGCACGCACAAGAGTTTAAGCTTTATCCCTGTATAGTCACAATATATCATTATTTATGTTAGGGACATGTTTTGCTTGAGTCAGAGCTTCTGGGTTAAATAATTTTAAGAAAACAATAACATGATTTTTAAATAAGTGCTCTGATACAAGAAATGTGATATAGGTTAAGAGATGGGATTTTGTCCTCATTGTTAGCCATGTTTATGAGCCTATTATTGTTTTTAAAGAGACATAAAGACATACGATAGTGGAAACAGTTGTACTATCTCTTAATTTCTATAATGTCCTTTTGTTTTAAATGTTATTATTTTTTCTATGTGTGTGTTCAGTCTTGGGAGCTAAAGTATCTAGCCCAAAAGGGACCTCAAAGAAAAGATGAGACAAATGATTTTTTTCTGAAGGAATTAAGCTCCTGATATATTTTGAACTGTTGAAGTCAGTTTACCTTTCTTCATGGTCAAGTAAAAGTCAATTCATTTAAAGCAGTCCTCCTAAAGAAGGATGGTTTAAAAAGAATACCCAAAGGGTGCTGAAAATCCAGAGGACTGACTTTATCTCTGTTTCCTTCTATCTTAAATAGGACAATGATAAGACCATTGGCTAAAATGGTACTTTAGAATCATGCATAGATACTGTTTTTCTAATACTAGAACTTACTGCTTAAAACTGAGTAGCAAAGCATTTATTTTACAAAATACTGTCCCAAAGATCTAATTCTGAAAACTGTTGGACTGGCTAAAAAACAAATAGATATTGAAGCGAATCAAGTGAGAATTACATGATAGTTTGGTCATGTAAGTGATATTTTAAATCATATGGATTTGGGTTCAAATTCTAGTCCTTTGTATTACTGGCAGCTATTTGACCCTTGAGCTGTAGTTGATCCCATAGGGAGCTGTGAAAATCAAATGAGGTTAAGTACACACTGCCATATTTAAAATGGATAACCAACCAGGACCTACTGTATGGCACAGGGGACTCTGCTCAATGTTATGTGGCAGCCTGGATAGGAGGGGAATTTGGGGGAGAATGGATACATGTATATCTATGGCCGAGTTCCTTTGCTGTTCACCTAAAACTATCACAACATTGTTAATTGGCTACACTCCAATACAAAATAAAAAGTTTTAAAAAAATCAGATGAGTTGGTATCTGTGCCACCCGCACAGTACATAGCAGTCAACATAGTACATACAAGAGCATTTGGTTTTATAGTCTCTCTCTTCCTTTGTTTCAGATTCTGCATTGAGGAGTTATAGCAAAGGACAGTTGTACTTGGTTTATTTCTACAAAAACATTCATGCATGAACTAACGAGTCAATTATTGACTCAACTGTTGTCATAATAGGACCATGAAGTCGATCTTCTATGGTTAAAAACACTGGTTTTAAAACTATGGAAAGTCATAAATGAGTCATGGCAACCTTTTGACAAAAGCACAGATTATACAGAAATGTATGATTCATTTGTGTTTTCCTTAAACTTTTACCTGAGTGAGAGAGGGGGTTGTATTGAGTTCCACATCTCCTTCTAGGATTATTAATCTTAACTATGAAATTTACATTGAAAATAGAGACTGATAGCTGCCGCAAAATATTTTCAATTGAAAGGAAAACTTCTTACAGCTTTCCTATTGTGTATAATTTCTGGAAAAAGAATAAATCTTATGATCTGAAAAAAGTCCAAAAAAGAATAATAAAATTACCTACAGTAATAAAAAGCTATAGCCCATTTAACATAGAGTTAAATAGGAAGGATATTTAAGAAAGAATGCCCCTCTCATCCCAAAGTCCTCTCACTTCAATAAGCATAAGAGCAATCAGTTTCCATTTAGGATGAATATTTGTGAGTTTGTCTTAAAAAAAATAGAAAAATGGTAAATTTTTATTGTTTCTAGCTTTTTCCCTTAAATTTTTGAAATGCTGCAATATATAAACTGTGACATGCATCACCTCTCACTTGTATGAATAGGTTTATAGGTTAAATATCTAGACATATGGGAGAAGGCAGTGGCAACCCACTCCAGTACTCTTGCCTGGAAAATCCCACGGACAGAGGAGCCTGGTAGGCTGCAGTCCATGGGGTCTCGAAGAGTCGGACACGACTGAATGACTTCACTTTCACTTTTCACTTGCATGCATTGGAGAGGGAAATGGCAACCCACTCCAGTGTTCTTGCCTGGAGAATCCCAGGGATGGGGGAGCCTGGTGGGCTGCCATCTATGGGGTCGCACAGAGTTGAACACCACTGAAGCGACTTAGCAGCAGCAGCAGCAGCTAGACATATGATTGCTGAGTCACTGAATAGAAACTTTAAATATTTAAAGAAAAGGCAAATTTCTCTTAAAAGTTATACTCATTTATGCTGCACAAAAAAATAAGTGTAAACATTTCACCACATCCTTAACAGCAGTAGACATTATCAACCAGTTTAAACTTTGCCAATCTGATAAGTAAAAATGGTATTTTTTGGCTTTAATTTGTAATTCTTTAATCATTAGTTAGGTTTAACCTTTTCTCATAGGATTATTAACTATTTATGTATATTTTTTTTCTGAATTTTACCAGCTCAAGAAAGTTGACATTCTCATGATCTAATTTCTAAATCATGTGACTTTTGTATTTTTATTTATACTGGACTATTTCAATCATTCAGACATTTAGTCAGAAAGTATAAGCATCTATTATGTGTCTGGCACTGTGGTAGTTTCCATATCTACTGTAATACATAATTAATAAGTACATTAATGAATAAATACTTTCAGTATATAATTCAAAATAATGTTACAAGTTAAGTATTTACAAATGTGACAGAGCAAAAGAGAATTATGGGCATATGAATCACAAGGGACTGACTGGCACCAAATTTAGGGATATTTGCATAAACATAATCAGATATATAATTGGTAGAAAATATTTTGAGAGATGAAAGACAGATGAATGCTACAATGAAAATATCTTAAGAATTTCATTTATCCTGATAAAGATAATTTCTTCCAATTTTTAAACTTGATTTTGGAAAAAAAAAAATCTCTTAAAAAAATGTGCAATTTTATGGACCATTGAATTTTTTTCTGAACCATCACTTAGCTAATAATCAGTAAAGAGAAGGTGGAGGACTCCCATGATGGCACAGTGGATAAAAATCCACCTGCCAATGCGTTCAACATGGGTTCCATCCCCATCCAGGAAGATCCCACGTGCCTAGGAGCAGCTAAGCCCTCCGGCCACTACTGAGCCTGTGCCCTAGAGCCAGTGAGCCACAACCACCGAAGCCCGCAGGCCCTGGAGCCTACGCGCTGCAACTACGGAAACTGCGCACCTAGAGCCTGTGCTCGGAAACCAGAGAACTACCCCAATGAGAAGCCCGCACACCGCAACAAAGAGAGACTCTGACTTCTGCACCTAGAGAACGCCTGCGCAGCAATGACGACCTAGGGCTACCAATAAATATATTAATTAATTTAAAAAAAAGAATGGGTAAAGAACTGAGATTTTGCATTAAATAGAGAGAGATGAGTGTGTACATTTTGGGATAAGAGGTTGTTATAAGAAAAACAAACCTTAGATGAACAAGGAAAAACCCATAACTCTTTATTCACGCGTCTTTGTATTAATAACCTACTTTTGCAGATATATTTTTGAGAAATTAAATGGCTCAGTAATATAGTGTCTCAACTGAGTTAACCAAACCAGAAAATAGAACACTAATCATCTAAGAATTCTGAACAGTCCTGCATATACTGAATATAGTTTCATTAGCCATAAAAAGAGAAATATTTTAATATCATAGAATACAGTGGAAAGAAATTTGTGTTGTATTAGTTGAGCCCCATGAACTAGTCAATATTTGACCATTTTAACTTCGGAAAAGTACTATTTTATGCAGTTTAAGTATATATGAAATACATGTACAACAAATATAAGTGCTTTCCTTATTTACCCAGAGAAGTGAATGAACATGTCTGTAGGTGATGTGATAATTATATACCTATTTATGTTATTTACACATGTGAAAAGAGAGAGAGACTTAAGAAAAACAGAGATGCTGGAAACAGATAAAAATGCAAATACTATAGAAAGTCTGCTAATTGTATATTAACAACTCAGTTGACAATCTCCTGCAAATGGTTAAGATATAGGAAACAGCCTGAAACATAATATATCTTGTAATTTTGCTTAGATTTTTTCATTATTAAATTTTGGGTTTCTCTCTGAAAAATAGTGCATTAAAAGAAAATAAAAATACAAAAAATAAAAAATCATATGTTTACTGGAAGTATTATTAAATACATGCACATATACGTATATATATATATAAAATACATATATAACATATGAATGTCTATAAATATATATCTAGATTTTTAAAAGTTTGTGTCTTAAAAATGCTACATAGCTTAAAATGTCATTAACTTAGACACTGTCTTTTCCTTTTATGTTTCCACATATTGCTTTGAATGCTGCCAGGTAACAGAAACTAAAAAAATAATTTTATAATGTTATTCATGTATAACTTATTTTTATTGGAGTTGGGGTAGAAAGTTGTTGAAATCCATCAACCAGAGAATGTTCCAAAGGAAAATATTACCTCTACAAGATTAGATACAATAGAATCTATTAAACCAGGAGCATAGAGATCTACATGATGCATAATTTACAGACTTTTCAGAACTGCATAATCTGAAGCAGCTACTAACCCCTTACTTTGTACCGAGGACTACTTTAAATGCTATGGGATGAGACAAAGCTCTGGCTTTAAAAAAGTTTAGTTAGTTTCCAATGTATTTCTCCAGTTTAGTGAAGTTATAGAGAGATCTTCTCTTTCCTGTTCTGGTGTATATTTAATGTAGCCATGGCTTCTCCACCATACAAATAAACTAAGTAGATATTCATGAAGATTTACTGAGCTTTATGCCATAGTCAAGGCAGGAAGGACCAGATATAAAATAGAAATACAGATAATTGTCAAAATAATAAAATTTAGTCAAGAAAAAATCTATTAGGAGTTTCAAGAACACTGAGATTCAGACATTTAAAAAAATGTATTGTTTGATTGCATCAAATTATATACTAATTTTTAAGTAAATGGATGTTTTCATTTTGAAGTTGAACTTAATTTCTGGAAATAGCTAATTTTTTGCATAATAGTTACAAAAATGAGTTTCTTTATTACAGAATTTATTATGAAACTCATTTGCCTGAAATACTTGGATTAAAACCTGTTTTTTGAATCTCGATAGCTGAACTAATGGCTACTATAAAATCTGTCCAAAAAATGCCCAGTGAGAAGACAGAATTGTCTGACGATGGGGTAGAGTAGTAGTATCACAGAGGTATTTTTTCCCTCCAGGCAAGTTGACAGAAGCCTAATAAAAACTTTATTTACCAATTTTCCATTGTGGCTTACCGTATCAGAGAGGTACACATTCTAAATCTAGGGGAAATTTTAGAAATATCACAAAGGCAAACGATACACACACAAAAAGAAATTTTATCTCTTAAAAAAATTTTAACTCCACATGAGTTAACACTTTCAATACCTGACTACAATTATAGAGTATACATTTACAGATATACATAACAAAGCCACGTTACTTTGCAAGAAGGAAATATGACATGAGGAAAGAAGTACTTAAGATTTAGTTATATATCTCAGTATTAATTTGAGGTTCTGTCCCTTATTTACTCTTATCTTTAGATAAGGTACTGGACCTTACAAATATAATGAAACTCTCTGAGCCGAAGTTCTTCATCTGTAAAATGGGAATAATATTTACTAACCTTACTAGATTGTTCCGAGAATTAAACCAAAGTGTGTTAAGTGCTTAGCAGTGAATAAGCTTTGCATATGTTTATCCATTGCTTTTCTTCCCTCACATATAGCTTGTTTTGTTATCTTATGAACAGATTTTTTTTTTTTTTGCTGAAGTTCATGGGAAGCAGATTTGATCAACATTTCTTCAGGTAAGAATTAGTTTCTTATAATTCTTAGAAAAATTATAGTTTAGGACTTACCTAACAATCCATGGATACATTTTTTCCTCTTAGTTTGTGAACATCTCAGACAAAATCCTATCCCCAGTCCATGTTGGTCCAGATTCTCACACCCTCATTTTGAAGTGTTTATCTCCGTGCTGTATGATATACACAGGAAAATCTCAATGAAATGTGGCTGAGAAAAGTTGAACAGCAACTTCTTAATAAGTGCCAACGTCTTCTTTGAGTTCAGTTTTTCAAAGATACAGAAGTATCAAGACCTCTTAGTAAATGACTATAACTGACTCATTTACAAGGAACTGTATAATTGAAAGAGTCATAGTAATATTGAATAAGTCTGAATCTTTTATTTTCCAGTTCATCACTTAATGTCCTTATTTCAACAGTGCTTACTATATTACTGTAAGACTATAATTATAAAATGAGAGAAATAAACATAATATCAATGACTGCATTAGAGTGACATTTGGTGCTAAAATGAACTAAAGCTTAAAAATTGGAGGTTCTAATTCTATCCCTGCTACAAATCATTTTTGTATTTTTTTGCTTTGGAAAAAGATTAAAAAGTTCCCCCAATGTGCTATTCAAAGTATATTTTTGACAAATTTCATGACAAAAGAAGAAACATTGTAGAAAATTTATAGAAAGAACAGATGTGCTCGAATACCACAAATAGTTTATGAAAACTTTAAGAATCAAAAGAAAGTCTCCTTTTCTCCTAGTTCACTTTCCACAAAAATCAAACTTTCCTTCCTGAAATAATTGCTACATACATATGACTAATTATATTTACTTTCACAATATTGGTGGAAGGTGAAGTTTAATTTCATGCATTATTATTTTTCATTGATTAAGGGAGAGTAAGAGCAAGAAATAAAAACCAGAATTAAATGATGATGGATTATGAAATGATTATATTAAATATTATTCACTGGTGGGGTGGAATCAAAACCAAACTCTCTTACTTGTTTATGACCTCCCAAGATAGAATCATTGAGCAGAGAAACCATCAGTAATATGATCAAAAGATTTTGTGTCTTTTCTCAAAACAATCAGATGTGCAAATTAAAAAAGTATGTCCCACTGGACTTTAGGTAGACCACTGGACTTTGGTATGTCCATGTAACTTTCTGGCATTTAGTTACAATATCTAAAAATTTCAAACAAGGATAAATAACCTATGAGTCTCCTTCCATCTCTAAAACTCTATAATTTAATCTATAATTATGAAAACATAATTATGAGTATAATTAAATTTTATGAATATAGTTATATCATTAATTCATTGAGCAATAGAAGTTACTTTATTTTATAATTAAAATTATGCTATTTTTATACTTGGACTTCCCTGGTGGCTCAGATGATAAAGAATCTGCCTGCAATATAGGAGACCTGGGTTCGATCCCTGTGTCTGGAAGAATGCCTGGAGAAGGGAATGACTACCCACTCCAGTATTCTTGCCTGGGGAATTCCATGAGAGGAGGCTGGAGGGCTACATACAGTTCATGGGATCACAAAGATATGACTGAGCGACTAACACATGCTTTTACTATGCAATATTTCAAACAAAACGTTATTAGAGAATAATATTTTAAAAAATCTGTGACTCTACCATCCATTTTAAAATGCTTAATAACTGTCACATTTTATTCAGAATAATGTGTGTATATATATATATATATATATATATATATAATAGAAAGAGATTTTACTCTTAACTAACATCAGGGAAGTCTAACCAGAGGATTTTTTTGGGTAATATATATTGCTGTTGCCAATACATTTTTACATTTACTTTACTATAATCCATATGTTACACAGAATTTTTTATATTAAATTTTTTATAATTTACACATAACATTTTATTAGTTTTAGGTGTATCACTGATATCTCAAAAAAATAACAAGATAAAAGTAAGTTATATAAATAGTATTATATCAACATTCTTTGTTGATATATGAACACGAAATTAAAAGACGCTCACTCCTTGGAAGGAAAGTTATGACCAACCTAGACAGCATATTAAAAAGCAGAGACGTTACTTTGTCAACAAAGGTCCGTCTAGTCAAGGCTATGGTTTTTCCAGTGGTCATGTATGGATGTGAGAGTTGGACTATAAAGAAAGCTGAGCGCCGAAGAATTGATGCTTTTGAACTGTGGTGTTGGAGAAGACTCTTGAGAGTCCCTTGGACTGCAAGGAGATGCAACCAGTCCATCATAAAGGAGATCAGTCCTGGGTGTTTATCGGAAGGACTGATGTTGAAGCTGAAACTCCAATACTTTGGCCACCTATGCAAAGAGCTGACTGATTTGAAAAGACCCTGATGCTGGGAAAGATTGAGGGCAGGAGGAGAAGAGGATGATGGAGGATGATATGGTTGGATGACATCACCAACTCAGTGGACATGGGTTTGGGTGGACTGTGGGAGTTGGTGATGGACAAGGAGGCCTGGCGTGCTGCGGTTCATGGGGTCGTAAAGAGTTGGACATGACTGAGCGACTGAACTGAACTGAACTGATATCAACATTCTTTAGGTTTCCCAGGTGGTGCTAGTGTTAAAGGATCCACTGTCAAATGCAGGAGATATAAGACACGTAGGTTTGATCCCCGGTTGGGGAAGATCCTCTGGAGATGGGCATAGCAACCCTCTCCAGTATTCTTGCCTGGAGAATCCCATGGACAGAGGAGCCTGATAGGTTACCATGCATAGGCTCGCAAAGAGTCAGACACAACTGAAGTGACTTAGCACGCACACACACATCATTTTTTACAAATGTTTTTGAGATATTTCTTCATTCAAATTGCTCTGTGTTGTTCTCTTGTATTAAAATATGAAAATCTATTCATTCATTCTCCTGTTGATGGATAAGTACATAAAGTGCTGATAAAATGACTCATCAAACAAGCAAAAAAGCCCTAATCTGAAGTACTCCCCAAGTAGTAAAATAAGACTGTTTTGAATCTATTAATGATTTAACAATTGTTTCACAGAATTTCTAAATATTTACCTATTAGTTTTCTGTGATGACCCATTGCAGAAAATGCTTTTTTTTTTCTTTTATTGTAATGTGGTGTATCTCATTGAGTGATTTGCAGATGTTAAACCATCTTTTTGTGTATGTGGTCACTTCACAGTTACGTTTGACTCTTTGCGACCCTATGGACCGTAGTCTGCCAGGCTCCTCTGTCCATGGGATTCTCCAGGCAAGAATACTAGAGTGGGCTGCCATGCCCATCTCCAGATGATCTTCCCCACCCAGAGATCAAACCCAAGTCTCCTGCCCTGGCAGGAAGATTCTCTATTGCTGAGCCATGGGGGAAGCCCCTGATCATGGTGTATGAGCCTTTTAATGTACTGTTGAATTCAGCTTGCAAATATCTTATTGATGATGTGTGCCTCTGTGTTCATAAAGGATATTGACTTGTATGTGTGTGTGTGTGTGTGATTTTTGTCTGCTTTTGATATTACGGTAATGCTAGTTTTGTCAAATGTGTTTGAAAGAGTTCTCACTCTTCTAAGAGGTTTCCCTTCTCCAAAGTTAGAAACAGATTGGTTGTGATTCTTTGAATGTTTGTGAGAATTCACCAATGAAGCTGTCTGGTCCTGGACTTTGTTGTGAGGCTTTTGATTAGTGATTCAGTCTCCTTGTTACTAATCAGTCTGCTCAGATTTTCTATTCCATCATCATTCATTATTGATAGGTTGTATGTTTCTAGGAATTTATCTGTTTCTCCTAGGTTGTCTGATTTGTTGGCATATAATTGTTCATAATACTCTCATAATTTTTTTTATTTCTGTCTTTGTTTCATCCATGTTGTAGCATATCTCCTTCTTTTTTAAGGCTAAATAATACCCCCATTGTGTGTATATACCATAGTAAGCTTATCCATTCATCTGTCAATGAACACGGATTGAATCCACTGTTCAACTGCTATGAATAGTGTTACCATCGACATGGATATACAAATCTCTTTTGGAGATCCTGCTTTCATATATTTTATGTATATACTCAGTAGTGGAATTGCTGGATCATATGCTAATACTATTTTTAATTGTATGCTGTTTTCAAACTTGTCAATATGATAATTTTTAAACATATTTTGTCTTTGTGCTTACATTTTTTTTGTTATTATTAGTGAAAATCGCTCAGTCATGTCCAACTCTTTGCAACTCCATGGACTAAACAGTCCATGGAATTCTCCAGGCCAGCATTCTGGAGTGGGTAGCCTGTTCTTTCTTCAGGGCATCTTCCCAACCCAGAGATCAAACCCCAGTCTCCCACATTGCAGGTGGATTCTTTACCAGCTAAGCCACAAGGGAAGCCCATTGGCCACTATTATTACCTTGCTCTGGAAACTTATATTCCTCAGATTTTATTGTCCAAATTGAATTTGTCTTTCAAGCTCCCACTCAAAGTTGACCTTCTCCATAATCTTATATTTTTTATCTTAAATCTATAACCCATAATACATGCTGATCTTAAATAATTTATTCCTCTTCTTAGTTTATTTAGCACTTTGAACTTTTCATGGCACTTCTTATTTTTAATATGTGTGCATTACAATATGCCCCTCTGACATGGTAAACATTTTGGGGGAAGGGCACATAACGGCCATGTCATCACCTGCTTTGAGGTTCGAAGGATGTCTGAACAATGATTGAACCCAACAAGTGATTGGGCTTCTTGATCTTAATAAGAATAATGTTAAGTACCTGTGGGGCTTCCCAGGTAGCACAGTGGTAAAGAATCTGCTTGCCAATGCAGGAAACTTAGGAGATGTTGGTTTGATACTTGTGTTAGAAGATTCCCTGGAGTATGAAATGGCAACCCACTCCAGTATTCTTGCCTGAGAGGTCCCATGGACAGAGGAGCCTGGGGGCTACAGTCCATGGAGTCACAAAGAGTTGGACACAACAGTGTCTAAGCACTACTAACTACCTATAATAATGCTGGGCATATAGTAGGTACTCAATAAATGTCCCTTTCTTCTCACCTAATGTATCTAAAATAATCCAATGAGGTGTCTAAATTGATTGTGGGGAATAATTCTCATGTCACATGTGCTTTAATATACTTTTCCAAACACTAATGTTGATCTCTTTTATTGAAATATCATTAATAATTGCAATAGATAATAAATAGTGAAAATGAAGTCGCTCAGTCATGTCCGACTCTTTGCGACCCCATGGGCTGTAGCCTGCCAGGCTCCTCCTTCCATGGGATTTTCCAGGCAAGAGTACTGGAGTGGGGTGCCATTGCCTTCTCCAAGATAATAAATAGAGGGCAGTATTAGAGTCACTGGAACAGTATAACTTTTTTATAAATACTTTATTAAACAAATGCACTTTTGTATTCACTGTTAGTGCTTTATCAGTTGAGTTCAGTTCAGTCGCTCAGTCATGTCCAACTCTTTGCGACCCCATGGACCACAGCATGCCAGGCCTCTCTATTAATCACCAACACCCAGAGTCCACCCAGACCCATGTGCATTGAGTCAGTGATGCCATCAAACCATCTCATCTTCCGTTGTCCCCTTCTCCTCCTGCCCTCAATCTTTCCCAGCATCAGGGTCTTTTCAAATGAGTCAGCTCTTCGCATGAGGTGGCCAAAGTATTGGAGTTTCAGCTTCAACATCAGTCCTTCCAATGAACACTCAGGACTGATCTCCTTTAGGATGAACTGGTTGAATCTCCTTGCAGTCCAAGGGACTATCAAGAGTCTTCTCCAACACCACAGTTCAAAAGTATCACTTCCTCAGTGCTCAGCTTTCTTTATAGTCCAACTCTCACATCCATACATGACCACTGGAAAAACCATAGCCTTGACTAGATGGACCTTTTTTGACAAAGTAATGTCTCTGCTTTTTAATATGCTGTCTAGGTTGGTCATAACTTTCCTTCCAAGGAGTAAATGTCTTTTAATTTCATGGATGCAGTCACCATCTGCAGTGATTTGGGAGCCCCCCAAAATAAAGTCCGGAGAAGGCAATGGCACCCCACTCCAGTACTCTTGCCTGGAAAATCCCATGGGTGGAGGAGCCTGGTAGGCTGCAGACCCATGGGGTCGCTAGGAGTCGGACATGACTGAGCGACTTCACTTTCACTTTTCCCTTTCACGCACTGGAGAAGGAAATGGTAACCCACTCCAGTATTCTTGCCTGGAGAATCCCGGGGATGGCGGAGCCTGGTGGGCTGCCATCTATGGGGTCGCACAGAGTCGGACACGACTGAGGCGACTTAGCAGCAGCAGCAGCAGCAGCAAAATAAAGTCTGACACTGTTTCCACTGTTTCCCCATCTATTTGCCATGAAGTGATGGGACTGGATGCCATGATCTTAGTTTTCTGAATGTTGAGCTTTAAGCCAACTTTTTCACTCTCCTCTTTCACTTTCATCAAAAGGCTCTTAAGTTCTTCTTCACTTTCTGCCATAAGAGTGGTGTCATCTGCATATCTGAGGTTATTGATATTTCTCCCAGCAATCTTGATTCCAGCTTGTGCTTCATCCAGTCCATCGTTTCTCATGATGTACTCTGCATATAAATTAAATAAGCAGGGTGACAATATAAAGCCTTGACGTACTCCTTTTCCTATTTGGAACCAGTCTGTTGTTCCATGTCCAGTTCTAACTGTTGCTTCCTGACCTGCATACAGGTTTCTCAAGAGGCAGGTCAGGTGGTCTGGTATTCCCATCTCTTTCAGAATTTTCCACAGTTTCTTGTGATCCACACAGTGAAAGGCTTTGGCATAGTCAATAAAGCAGAAATAGATATTTTTCTGGAACTCTCTTGCTTTTTTGATGATCCAGCAGATGTTGGCAATTTGATCTCTGGTTCCTCTGCCTTTTCTAAAAGCAGCTTGAACATCTGGAAGTTCACGGTTCATGTATTGCTGAAGCCTGGCTTGGAGAATTCTGAGCATTACTTTACTAGTGTGTGAGATGCGTGCAATCGTGCGGTAGTTTGAGCATTCTTTGGCATTGCCTTTCTTTGGGATTGGAATGAAAACTGACCTTTTCCAGACCTGTGGCCACTGCTGAGTTTTCCAAATTTGCTGGCATATTGAGTGCAGCACTTTCACAGAATCATCTTTCAGGATTTGAAATAGCTCAAGTGGAATTCCATCACCTCCACTAATTTTGTTCATGCTGATGCTTCCTAAGGCCCACTTGACTTCACATTCCAGTGCTTTATAGCTTTTATTAAATTTAACTTCTAAAATATATTTTTAAATAAATGTTTTTGTTTAATTCACACAGAAAATTTAAAAAGAAATTAAAGCCCTAAAGTTTCCAAACTATGTTTCGTGAAAGGTTTCATCAAGCTGTTACTGAGTTTTACTTCCAAAAGTGGATACAATTTGGGAAATGACAATGAAACCATTTGTGATTTAAGTTTTGGGTTTTTTTTTCCTTTCCTTAGAAACATCAGTTACTATTTCTCATCATTAGGAATGCACTATGGAAATAGAATTATAAGGGAATGATTTTTCATCACTATACAATGCACTTTAATACAGAAGAATTTGAGGAGTTCTTGTTGCTAAAACCAGTTTTAGTAGGATGTAACATGAACAGATTGGATAATGCTCATTAAAAAAAAGCACTGTATCATTGTCTGGCTGCTTTCGGAGTAAATATAATCCTCTTGCAGAAAGGATCCTTCATCTGAATCAGATATAGCTTTTCAACTGTGTAACATTTAAACACCACACCTGTGTTTATTTAATGAGATTACAATACTTAAAAATTTTAAAGATGTATGTTCTCTGAATGGATGTGCATGCTCAGTCGTGCCTGACTCTTTGCAACCCTATGGACTGTAGTCTGCCAGGATCCTCCGTCCATGGGACTTCCCAGGCAAGAATACTGTAGTGGATAGCCATTTCTATCTTGGATCCGTAGCCTGGATCCAAGAGATCCAGGGATAGAACCTGCGTCTCTTGCACTACAGGTGGATTCTTTACCACTGTGCCATCTGGAAAACCCATTATTCTTGCCTGGAGAATTCCATGGACAGGAAGGCTACAGTCCATGGGGTTGCAAAGAGTCAGACACGACTCTGACTGCACGTGCACACACATGTTCTCTGAAATAAATATAGGGGCCAAAGAAGAAGGAAATACTGAAAAAATTTTAAATAAATAACCGGTCACACTGACACAGGAGATCCTTGGCTCTGGGGAGAGAGCTCATACCATAGGATCTTGTATAATTTGAGTTATGATTTTGATTCTATTTTTTAAAATAACACTAAGCCAAACATTTAAAATGAGTCTTAGTATCTTAATATGGGAAATAGGATTTCTCTTATTTATCTCTTTAAATAAAATAATCTAAACAATGAGAAATATTTATCATTTATTTTGTCCCTGAAATTTAGCTGAGGAATGATTCTATTAGTCACACTGGATAAAACAACAATAAGTGAATATCTCCTTGGAGGTTTACTACATAATTTACAAAAGCAAGAAGTAATTGATTATCTTTTGGAGATTACTGTCAAGGAAACCAGAGGAATTCATCCACTGCATCTCTATTCAATATCTGTGGCAATTATAGCCTTTTTTGTTACTAAGTAAAATATTTTCATTAATTCCTTTTGCCATAATTGATTTTAAAATGATACTTTTTGATCTTCAACTGATTAAACTATATGGACTCTTGTTTCATCAGATCTGACTTTTTGTTGTTGTTTTTCATAAGTTTCTTAAAGTAGATTTTTAGGTCCCAAACATCTAAATATTTTATTATTGATTAGTGTTATATTTAGAAAGTCAGAATCTTCAGAAAATATTTTTCTAAAATATTCTGGCAATTTCCTTGGTGGTCCAGTGGTTAAGACTCTGTGTTTTCAATGCAAGGGCCAGTGGGCTCGATCCCTGGTTGGGGATCTAAGATCCCACATGCCATGTTCAGTTCAGTTCAGTTCAGTCACTCAGTCGTGTCCGACTCTTTGCGACCCCATGAATTGCAGCACGCCAGGCCTCTCTGTCCATCACCAACTCCCGGAGTCTACCCAAACCCATGTCCATCGAGTCAGTGATGGAATCCAACCACCTCATCCTCTGTCGTCCCCTTCTCCTCCTGCCCCTAATCCTACCCAGCATTAGGGTCTTTTCCAATGAGTCAACTCTTCGCATGAGGTGGCCAAAGTATTGGAGTTTCAGCTTCAACATCAGTCCTTCCAATGAACACCCAGGATTGATCTCCTTTAGGATGGATTGATTGGATCTCCTTGCAGTCCAAGGGACTCTCAAGAGTCTTCTCCAACACCACAGTTCAAAAGCATCAATTCTGCGGTGCTCAGCTTTCTTCACCATCCAACTGGCCAAAACAAAAGGCCTTGAAAAATAAAGTGTTCTACATTGGTCAAGAGAAATTTTGAGAGAGGGTAGGTGAGCAGGGATGGAGGGAGGAGAGAAGACAGAGAGAGATAGACTTACTTATACTATCAGTATCTTCTTCTTGGAAAGTCATAGTGGTGTGATGGCTTATCCCGGGAAGCCACATGGTAAATATTCAGAAATCCTGTGAGCCAGTCATTAAACCTTCAGTAGCTTGAACTCAGTGTTTCTGTACTACTCAGCAAGCACTACAAGTGAGAGATGTTTTTTGTTTGTTTTTAACCAATGCACCTGCTGGACCCATAAACATATTAACACATGTCTGAGAAGATTAAACAACTTTCTGAGAAATAGTACAGTTACAAAAAAGTAGTACATTTATTAAACCAAATGTTTTCTAGATCTTCTGGAGAGGAGAGTTGAAATAGGCAGTATTTATAGTGGTTCAAGTACTTAGGTTCTGGAACCAGATGACACGGGTTCAATGCTTTGTTCTGCCATTTGCTAATTCCTTAATGGAATAATTATTTAACCATTCTGTGGCTTACATTCCTTATTTGTAAAGTTCTATTAAGTATGCAAAGTTACAGACAAAGTATGCAAGGTTAAATTCTTCATAAGATTGTTTTGAAGGTAAGGTGAGTTAATATTACAAATAGTTAGGATAATATCTGGAACATAATAAATTATCAATAGATGTGAAGTTCTGTTGTTTTAAGAAAATAGTACTCCTCAGAACTTATTTGAAAACTTTCCTTGAGAATGTAAGATAGTCCATGGGGAGATAAACTTGGAATCCTCTGATTCATTCTGAGCTACTCTGAAGCCATTTTATTTTTAATACAATATACCGAAAGCTATTTATGTTTAGGCTGTATAATTCCTGGTTCAGTTTCTATTATAAGAACACAACAGTTAGAATTTTGTTTCAATAGAATAGCTTAAGAATTTGAAGAATCTCAAAATCATCTGCTTCCCATTGAGCAACCCTTTCTTGTACTTGCTTAGATTTTTACCACTGTGAAAATAAATTATTGTCATTAGTCTACTGTTTAAATATACTTTTATTACAGAGAGAAGTAAAATGAAAAGAGCCTATGTGTTTTTCTTCATTTTCCTTTGTGTTAGTCCTTTGGGGATGCTATAACTGGGTAGCATAACTGGGTAACATAGACTGGGTAGCTAATAAAAAGCAGAAATTTATTTCTCATGCTTCTGGCGGTCCAGCATCATGGCAGCAATGATGCCAGCACAGTCGTGGGGCTGTGTTGTAGTGAGGGCTCTCTCTGGTTCATAGCCACTGGTTATGGACAATGGTTCATAGTGCTTCTCGCTGTGTCCTCACATGGTGGAAGAGGGGAGGGAGCTCTCTGGGGTTTCTTTTAAAAGGACACTAATCTCATCATGAGGTCTCCACTCTTATGACCTCTGACTTCCCAAAGGCCTCACTTCCTAATGCCATCACCTTGGGAGTTAAGATTTCAACATATGAACTTGGGAGGGGAAATATTCAGACCATCACACCCCTGAAAAGCTTTCTGAATCCATAATCCAAAATAAGCAAAATCTAGAACTGCAATTTCAAAATTCAGTGTGACCTGCAGTAGGTCAACTACTTGCTAGAGTGAAACTCAATACTCTTCTGAGACAGATAATGGAACACAGAGGATATTTACAGCACATCATCCATAAAGTCCAGTATGCAACCCAAAACTACAACACATGAGGAAAAAAACAGAATATATGACACGGGGTCCAGAGAAAAAATCAAAGGAGACTACAAAGAGCCTGGATGTAGAAGTTAGTAGACAAGAACTTTTAAGTAACTATGATGAATTTGTTAACAAGTGTAAAGTGGGATATATTGTTTAAATGAGTGATGTGATGGAGGATTTCAGAATAGATTTGAAAACTATAAAATGGAAACCCAAGAATTATAAAAGACAATATATGTAGTAGTTAAAAGTTCATTGGGTAGATTAACACAAATTGAACATAAGAGAAGAACATAACTTCTAAATAACTTACCAGTCAAAACATTGTAGAGTAAGTTAGAAAACATTTTGTACTGAATTTTCATGACAAAAAATATACCCAAAGTGGTAGGATGCAGATCTTTAGAGGGAAATTTTAGGTTTAAATGCTTCTTTAGAAAAGAAGAAAAAGTTTAAATCAATGATAAAGCTTCCACTTAAAGAAACTAAATAAGAAAAAGCAATGAAACTCAAAGTAAATAGAAGAAAGAAAATAGTAGAGGTGAAAGTCGTGAATGAAATGGAAACTAGACAATCAAAAATACAAATAAAAAATGGGTTCTTTTGAAAAGATTAACAAAATTACCAAGTCCTTAGCTAGACCAATCAAGAGAGGGAGAGAAGATACAGTATCAGGAATGCCAAGTGGGGACATCATTACAGAATATACAGATATTATGAAGACCTTAATATCAACAGTTTTAACAGCACAGACAAATGAACAAATTCACTGATGAGCACATCATAGCAAACAAAGACAAGAATTATAAAATCTAAATAGTGTTATATTTATACAAGAAATTGAATTCATAGATAAAAATCTTTTATCTTAATGATATCCACAGGCCCAAATGCCTTACTTGGTGAATTCAAACAATTAGTGAGCCAAGAAATATTACCAGTTCTACACAAACTTTCAGAAAATAGAGAAGGATTACTTCCCAGTTCATTCTGTGAAGCCAGAATAACTTTGATTCCAAACCTGACCTTGTCATTAGCAGAAAATAAACACAGATCAATAGCATTCAGGAGTGTAGATGCAAAGATATCTAACAAAATAGTAGCAAGCTGAAATGAGCAAAGTATAAAGAAGGTAACATACCATGATACAAGGTTAAATGTCCATCAATATAATTTATCATACTAATTGGTCATTTTCTTTCCAAAATGATACAGCTCTTTAAGTATATCCCTGTTTTCAAGGTAAGCTAAACATGAAATGTGTAGCAACTGACTGAATAAGCACTGATCCTTTTAAAATTAACTAAATATTCAGCTGCTTATGTAACATAAACACCTTGCTCTGTTCCCAAAACTAACTGGAAATCAGATGAACATTATTTTAATGTTATGTAATATGTTTGTCTAAAGTCCTTAGGCAAATGTACCTAAACTATCTGCCACTGAGTCTTTTTAGGTCACATTGCCACATAAGAAAGGTGAATTCCACTTACTATGCCAGGTTCAGAAGACTCAAGTGGAAAAACCCCATGGGTTTAAGCAGCTTTGTCACAGCTATCCAGAGCTGCAGAACCTACAGGGATGAAGCAGATGATTGTGAAACCTAACCCAGCTGTTGGCAGGAAGAAGCCAAGCTGTGTGACAGCATCTGGCCAGTGGATTGCCAAATGCTGAGCCAGGGCTAGATGCTGACCTACTTATTCAGTAAGATACAAGTGCAAAATTATGGCTGCCAAGCTCCCTTTAGAGTAAATTCAAATAGAACTGAATTCTCAAGTGGCCTCCACCTCCTAATTCCCCTCAGACTGGGTGGTTTCTCGGGTGACTTGAGTCACTGGAGTCTATAGGGTGGAAATAAAGTAACTTTATCATTCACATTTCTCTTTTGTATTTACTTAAGCAATATATACACAACTTGCAGATAACTTACAAATACAAGGTGTGTTTAACCAATTAAATTGGTAACTCATGAGGAAAATATACATATATATAATATGTATGTGTATATATATAAGGGAAATATATATATAAAATGGGGCTATAAATGTATTCACATTTTAATTTATAAATTATGGTTTACAAAGGAATATCTTTTTCTATATCTTAAAAAACAGAACAGCTACTCTTTTGACAAGTACACTTCAGCAATTGATATGTATTATATTTAGTAACATGAAAACTAGATGATTATGTAGCATTTATGTAACTAAGTTCAGTTCAGTTCAGTCGCTCAGTCATGTCCAACTCTTTGCGACCCCATGAATTGCAGCACGCCAGGCCTCTCTGTCCATCACCAACTCCCAGAGTCCACCCAAACCCATGTCCATCGAGTCGATGATGCCATCGAACCATCTCATCCTCTATCGTCCCATTCTCCTTCCGCCCCCAATCCTACCCAGCATCAGGGTCTTTTCCAATGAGTCAACCCTTCGCATGAGGTGGCCAAAGTATTGGAGTTTCAGCTTCAACATCAGACCTTCCAATGAACACCCAGGATTGATCTCTTTTAGGATGGATTGATTGGATCTCCTTGCAGTCCAAGGGACTCTCAAGAGTCTTCTCCAACACCACAGTTCAAAAGCATCAATTCTTCGGTGCTCAGCTTTCTTCACCGTCCAACTCTCACATCCATACATGACCACTGGAAAAACCATAGCCTTGACTAGACGGACTTTTGTTGGCAAAGTAATGTCTCTGCTTTTAAATATGCTATCTAGGTTGGCCATAATCTTCCTTCCAAGGAGTAAGCGTCTTTTAATTTCATGGCTGCAATCACCATCAGTAGTGATTTTGGAGCCCCAAAAAATAAAGTCTGACACTGTTTCCACTGTTTCCCCATCTATTTCCCATGGAGTGATGGGACCAGATGCCATGATCTTAGTTTTCTGAACGTTGAGCTTTAAGCCAACTTTTTCACTCTCCTCTTTCACCTTCATCAAGAGGCTCTTTAGTTCTTCTTCACTTTCTGCCATAAGGGTGGTGTCATCTGCATATCTGAGGTTATTGATATTTCTCCCGGCAATCTTGATTCCAGCTTGTGTTTCTTCCAGCCCAGCGTTTCTCATGATGTACTCTGCATGTAAGTTAAATAAGCAGGGTGACAATATACAGCCTTGACGTACTCCTTTTCCTATTTGGAACCAGTCTGTTGTTCCATGTCCAGTTCTAACAGTTGCTTCCTGACCTGCATACAGGTTTCTCAAGAGACAGGTCAAATGGTCTGGTATTCCCATCTCTTTCAGAATTTTCCACAGTTTATTGTGATCCACACAGTCAAAGGCTTTGGCATAGTCAATAAAGCAGAAATAGATGTTTTTCTGGAAACTAAATAACATGAGTTTTATTGGTGGCCAAATGAACAAATTGTGAGTCTCATACATTGTTGAAGAGCAGAGAGCTTGTTTGTTGCTGCTGTTGCTAAGTCGCTTCAGTCGTGTCCGACTCTGTGTCACCCCATAGACGGCAGCCCACCAGGCTACCCCGCCCCTGGGATTCTCCAGGCAAGAACACTGGAGTGGGTTGCCATTTCCTTCTCCAATGCATGAAAGTGAAAAATGAAAGTGAAGTCACTCAGTCATGTCCGACTCTTCGCAACCCCACGGACTGCAGCCCACCAGGCTCCTCCACCCATGAGATTTTCCAGGCAAGAGTACTGGAGTGGGTTGCCATTAGAAGAGCTAACTTCAACACAACTGTTTGAAATTGATCACTGGACAGTGGGAACCAAAAAGATTTCATTGTTAAAGAGTTGCCTAGATGTGACCTTTTCTTCCTTCCCTGTTTTTCTATTTAGCATTATGAAAGTGGGAGTTTCTTTGTTAAAGATCTTTTTACAGTGAATTTACTCATCTATGGCTTTCTTAATTCACCATTGTTCTGTGGAAAAATGAAAGTTGACAAAGTGCTTTATGTCCTGCTACTTCTCTGCTGCAAAATTTTCCCCTGAATGAAATCTATTTAGCATTTTTTCTGTATTGGTATGTTAGAACTGCCATAACAGTGTACCACAGAACAGATGGCTTAAACAACAGAAATTCAGTTTTTTCACAAATCAGCTGGCTGGAAGTTCAGTTCAGTTCAGTTCAGTTGCTCAGTCGTGTCCATCTCTTTGCAACCCCATGAACCGCAGCACGCCATGCCTCCCTGTCCATCACCAACTCCCAGAGTTTACTCAAACTCATGTCCATTGAGTCGGTGATGCCATCCAACCTTCTCATCCTCTGTCGTCCCCTTCTCCTCCTGCCCTCAATCTTTCCCAGCATCAGGGTCTTTTCAAATGAGTCAGCTCTTCGCATCAGGTGGCCAATGTACTGGAGTTTCAGCTTCAACATCAGTCCTTCCAATAAACAACCAGGACTGATCTCCTTTAGGATGGACTGGTTGGATCTCCTTGCAGTCCAAGGGACTCCCAAGAGTCTTTTCCAACACCACAGTTCAAAAACATTGATTCAATCTGAGATCAAAGTGTCAGCAGAGTTGATTTCTCCCAAAGACTCTCTCCTTGACTTGCAGGTAGCTGTCTACATGTACACATGGCATTCTTTCCATATCTATATCTATGTCTAAACTTACTCTTCTTATAAAGACACTGGTAGCGCTGGACTAGAACCCATCTATATTACCTCATTTTACATAATTACTTCCCTAAGGCCCTATCTTCAAATACAGTCACATTCTAAGATAAGGGATTAGGAATTCAATATGTGAATTGGAGGGGACATAAGTCAGCTTATAATATGTATTTTATGCTCCCAATGGTGTGAATATCCATGCTCCATTTTCCCACAGTAGAAACATGTTCACAGAATATCATGTTCTATCTATAATCTTACTCTTCCTTGTTCGGCAATATTATATCACTTATATATAATTTACATACATTTGTTTCTTGTCTCCAAAACTGGCTTGAAAACACTTGAAAGAAGAATGTATGCTGAAAACTAATGGATGCACATTAATTATTAATTGATATAAAATTATATCTAAAAGGAATAAAGCCTAGAAAATTATTTTTCTGTTCTTGTCTATAGGGTTATAAGAAGCACATTGTTTGTTTTTGAATCAAATTTACTTTGACTAAAAAATGAATGAGAGTGAAAGGAGTGTGCAAAGGAAGAGAGTGAAAGAGCCAGCATAAAACTAAGTATTAAAAATAACTTGATCATGGCATCTGGCCCCATTACTTTATGACAAATAGAAGGGGAAATAGTGACAGAAATGAAATCTGCAGCCATGAAATCAGAAGATGATTGCTTCTTGGCATGAGAGCTCTGGCAAACCTAGACAGAGTGTTGAAAGGCAGAGACATTACTCTGGCGACAAAGGTCCATAGTCAAGGCTGTGGAACACCTTATTGCCAATTCAGACTTAAACTGAAGAAAGTAGGGAAAACCACTATACCATTCAGGTATGACTTTAATCAAATCCCTTATGATTATACAGTGGAAGTGACAAATAGTTTCAAGGAATTAGATCTGATAGAGTACCTGAAGAACTATGGATGGAGATTCATGACATTGCACACGAGGCAGTGATCAAGATCATCCCCAAGAAAAAGAAATGCAAAAAGGCAAAATGGTTGTCTGAAGAGGCCTTACAAATAGCTGTGAAAAGAAGAGAAGTGAAAGGCAAAGGAGAAAAGGAAAGATATACCCATTTGAATGCAGAGTTCCAAAGAAGAGCAAGGAGAGATAAGAATGCCTTCCTCAGTGATCAATGCAAAGGAACAGAGGAAAACAATAGAATGGGAAAGACTAGAGATCCCTTCAAGAAAATTAGAGATACCAAGGGACCATATCATGCAAAGATGGGCACAATAAAGGACAGAAATTGTATGGACCTAACAGAAGCAGAAGATCTTAAGAAGAGGTGGCAAGAATACACAGAAGAACTATACAAAAAAGATCTTCATGACCCAGATAACCATGATGGTGTGATCATTCACCTAGAGCCAGACATCCTGGAATGTGAAGTCAAGTGGGCCTTAGGAAGCATCACTACGAACAAAGCTAGTGGAGGTGATGGAATTCCAGTTGAGCTATTTCAAATCCTAAAAGATGATGCTGTGAAAGTGCTGCACTCAATATGCTAGCAAATTTGGAAAACTCAACAGTGGCCACAGGACTGGAAAATGTCAGTTTTCATTCCAATCCCAAAGAAAGGCAATGCCAAAGAATGCTCAAACTACCGCACAATTGCACTCATCTCACATGCTAGCAAAGTAATGCTCAGAATTCTCCAAGCCAGGCTTCACCAGTATGTGAATGGAAAACTTCCAGATGTTCAAGCTGGTTTTAGAAAAGGCAGAGGAACCAGAGATCAAATTGCCAACATCCGTTGGATCATCAAAAAAGTGAGAGCATTACAGAAAAACATCTATTTCTGCTTTATTGACTATGCCAAAGCCTTTGACTGTGTGGATCACAACAAACTGTGGAAAATTCTGAAAGAGATGGGAATACCAGACCACCTGATCTGCCTCCTGAGAAACCTGTATGCAGGTCAGGAAGCAACAGTTAGAACTGGACATGGAACAGCAGACTGGTTCCAAACAGGAAAAGTAGTATGTCAAGGCTGTATATTGTCACCCTGCTTATTTAACTTCTATGCAGAGTACATCATGAGAAATGCCAAACTGGATGAAGCACAAGCTGGAATGAAGATTGCTGGGAGAGATATCAATAACCTCAGATATGCAGATGACACCGCCCTTATGGAAGGAAGTAAAGAAGAACTAAAGAGCCTCTTGAAAGTGAAGGAGGAGAGTGAAAATTTGGCTTAAAACTCAACATTCAGAAAACTAAGATCATGGCATCTGGTCCCATCACTTCATGGCAAAGAGGTGGGGAAGCAATGGAAACAGCGACAGACTTTCTTTTTTGGGGCTCCAAAATCACTGCAGATGGTGACTACAGCCATGAAATTAAAAGATGTTTGCTCTTTGGAAGAAAAGTTGTGACCAACCTAGACAGCATATTAAAAAGCAGAGACATTACTTTGTCAACAAAAGTCCGTCTAGTCAAAGCTATGGTTTTTCCAGTAGTCATGTATGGATGTGAGAGTTGGACTATAAAGAAAGCTGAGTGTCAAAGAACTGATGCTTTTGAACTGTGGTGTTGGAGCAGACTCTTGAGAGTGCCTTGGACAGCAAGAAGATCCAATCAGTCCATCCTAAAGGAATTCAGTCCTGATTATTCTTTGGGAGGACTGATGCTGTAGCTGAAGCTCCAATATTTTGGTCACCTGATGCAAACAGCTGACTCATTGGAGAAGTCCCTGATGTTGAGAAAGATTAAGGGCATAAAGAGAATTGGTCAGCAGAGGATGAGATGGCTAAATGGCAACACCAATGCAATGGACGTGAACTTGGGCACACTTCAGGAGATGATGTGGAACAGGGAGGCCTGGCATGCTCCAGTCCATAGGGTCGCGAAGAGTCAGACATGACTGGGCAACTGAACAACAAAAAATGAATTGTAATTTGAAATCATCTTTTCAATGCTAAGGCATACTTTTAAACAAGTAGGCAATACAGTTTTTCCCCCTTCATCTCTATTCTCTGGCATGCTGTAAGTTATGGTCTTTGCCAGAGAATGGCATACAAAGGAGTAAATTGAAAATTCATCATTTTCCAGTGTGGTAAGATTCACTTATCCATTCAATAAGGATTTATTGCTTTGCTCTGATGTGCCAGGCACAGGGCTTGGTGCTGGTAATAACTTAGTGAACAAGACATAGATAGACTATAGAATAGTAACTGAGTTTAGATTTTTTACATCTCAACCACTGGAGTGCAGATTAGCATATGAATAAACTATACAACTTATTTTCAGTCACAGTTTTGGTCTAGTCTTTGATATTCTCCCTCTATCATCGGAAATAGCTTTTCTTTCATGAGCAGAAGAGGAGCAGGATGAAATAGAGAGCTCTGCTACTCCTCGGCCAATTTCTTTATAAAATTACTTTTGGAAATGTCTATTTAATTGGTCCCTCCAAGGCCTGTAAGCTGAAAAATTTATGGGCTCTTACATGGTGACAGAGTGAAAAGTGGTCCAAGTGATTTTTGAAAGGTGCCTACCAAAATAAATGAGTTTTACCAGTGATATCTTTATAAGGTCTGCTGACAGGTGAGAATTCAGGAATTTAGGGATTTACATTCTATTATACTTAGGAGCCCTATTAGAAGAGGACCATATGATTCAGTCTGAGCCAATTACTTTTTTCCATGACATTTTAATGAAAATAGAAATTCCATTTTTCTCATGGTAGATTTCCTGGAGTGGGATACTCAAAAGCTGTATGGTCACACAGAGGGTAATCTTTCTGAAATCAGTGGTGATGGGAGATGAAGTCCACACAGAGACCCTGGATTATACTTGTCATGCAAAGCTACACAATCTGACTTCTTGTCACAACTTCCAGGGCTCTTTTTCTGGTCCAAGCAACCATCTCCCTTCTTCTACCTCTGTCCGTTTAAAGTCCCATCTTAATAAACTATCTAAAAATGATCCTCAGTCCCACTGCTGGGCATACACACTGAGGAAACCAGAATTGAAAGAGACACGTGTACCCCAATGTTCATCGCAGCACTGTTTCTAATAGCCAGGACATGGAAGCAACCTAGATGTCCATCAGCAGACGAATGGATAAGAAAGCTCTGGTACATATACACAATGGAATATTACTCAGCCATTAAAAAGAATACATTTGAATCAGTTCTAATGAGGCAGATGAAACTGGAGCCTATTATACAGAGTGAAGTAAGCCAGAAAGAAAACACCAATACAGTATACTAACGCATACATATGGAATTTAGAAAGATGGTAACGATAACCCTATATGCGAGACAGAAAAAGAGACACAGATGTATAGAACAGTCTTGTGGACTCTGTGGGAGTCCTCCCTCTGTGGGAGGGTGGGATGATCTGAGAGAATAGCACTGAAACATGTATATTATCATACGTGGAACAGATCGCCAGTCCAGGTTTGATGCATGAGACAGGTGCTCAGGGCTGGTGCACTGGGATGACCCAGAGGGATGGGATGTGGAGGGAGGTGGAAAGGGGGTTCAGGATGGGGAACACATGTACACTCATGGCGGATTCGTGTCAATGTATGGCAAAAACCACTACAATATTGTAAAGTAATTAGCCTCCAACTAAAATAAATAAGTTAAAAAAGTAAAATAAAAAATCAGAGCCTTGAGGGAAAAAAAAAGTTTACTTAGGGACATATTACTGCTCAACTCGAAACTCTCTACTGCTCCCTATTTCATGCAAATAAAGGCAGACGTCTTGACCAGACATTATGAGCCTCTTCTCTATCGGTTGCCATTACCTAAAGTGCAAAGATCACAGAGGAGATTAGTAGAAAATGAAGCCAGAGAGGTAATGGGAGTGGATAGAATAGGACCTTGTTTCTCTACAAACACACAAGGAACATTTATCTTTAGATATTCCTCAGCATAGTGTGGTTTTCTCCCACATATCTGGATGGCTGTCTTTCACCTATTTCAAGTCTTTGGTCAAATATTCTTTTCAGTAATCTCTGACTTATCCATTTAACACTGAGTAACTTTCTACTATTTCCTATCCTCTCCCTGCTTTTTCTCCCTACCCCAGGTTTCATTACATCTGTATGCCCTTGTATAATGCTTAATATACTTCTGTATTGTATTCACTATCTATATCCTCTAGAACAGAAGTTCCTACCCCCAACGTCCAGGCCAGTACCTGGCAGGAAGGTCATATCATTAAATTTGTATTCAAGAGTGCATGAAAATCATGGTAAAAGCTCTAGATTGTATATGGGTAACACTTGGAGAATTTTCAGTTAAATTTTGCAGCAATACTCAGCCAAAGGTCTACTTACACCATTGTCAAAGGTCTGTTAGAATTTTGGTACAAATGGGTGGGAGTTCAAAGAGACATTAGCATAGAATCAAAAATTCTTAAAGTTACAACTACATTTTGGGGTTGAATAAAAGTCTTGAATGGGGGTAGTTCAGATGGAAAGTCAAATTTAAAATATATGTTTTCACTAAATTAATCAAGGTTAAAATATATTTAATAATTTCTAAACTAGAAATTAAATTTGATACCTCCTTCCACACACATATATTAATAGTTGTTTTACATAAATTGGAGGTTTTGAGAGGCATCAAAAGATGGTGAATGTCAGGTTTCCTTGGATAAGTTCCAGGAACAGCTCTGTATTCAGATCTCTCAAAGATTTCTGCAAGTGTAGGTATTATTCTGGGGCTTGCAACGAACCAGCCTTTGTAATCACAACTGCAGATTTCCTAAATTTTTTGCTAGTATTTATGCATCATTTGCTTCTTTGAGCATTAGAGACTTCTTCAACAACATCCATATCTTTGCCATGAACTGCACACAATATAAGGACCTCAGAAAGTTCTCCCACTTCTGGAATTCATTAAACTCTATTTTACCACCTAAATAGCATTACCAATCACATCTTGAATGTCAGTGCTCCTCACATGACTGTAGACTATTTGATGGCAGCTGTCATGTGATTTTTATTTCATCAAGATAACTAGACCATCCCTCATTCCAAAAGCCAATTAACAACCTCTAAATAAACCACATTTTATGGCTGTAGAATTGAGGAAAAAATGAAAATTTTCTCAAACATCTCATTTCAGGAATTCTTTTGATGTGACATTATCACATGTGCGCTCAACATTCATACATCTTCTTCTTCACCTTAAAGTTTATATTTCATCTCAGATCTTACATTATCTCATAGGCAAAGTCCATTATCAAAAAAAAAACAAAACAAGAAAGAAGAATAGATGTATACATGCTAAGTATCTTCAGTTGTGTCAGACTCTTTGCAGCTCCATGGACTGTAGCCCACCAAGCTCTTCTGAGATTCTCCAGGCAAGAATGCTGGAGTGGGTTGCCATGCCCTTCTCCAGGGATTCAACCAGCATCTCTAATTTCTTCTGCATTGGTAGGCAGGTTCTTTACCACTAGCATCACCTGGGAAGCCCCAAGAGAAGAATATACAAAAGCAAATGCAATTTGATGTCTTAATGAACTATTAAAATATAATTTAAAAAATTGATACAGGAGTCAATGCAGCATCATTTTTGCTCAATAATTTTCATTTTTGTCAGTCAAAACCAAGAGCAGGCAGAAGCTATACAAATAAAAGCTTGAAAACTAGGATGCACTTAACTCTAAAACAAAATTCAGTCTTGCTTTTGTTATCTACTCTCCTGTGTCTCCTTAGGTTCAAACCATGGAATATATAAATATTCAGGGATCATTCAGTCATAATGCACCAAGCAATTATTAAGTGCACATTAAGTCCAGGGGCTGGTACTGAGCAAGATTCTATTAGTATCCATTTTTTGGTATTCCAATAAAATATCTGTCTAACCTGCATTTCCTGGCACTGCTAGATCTAACGGGAGCCTGTTTAGCCTTAAATGTCATCGTTGCTATTGCAAAGCCACAAAAGTGCATCCTGGTCCACATGACCAGGGCTTAATAGAGGAGAGTCAACTAAGTGAAAATCAGAATGTATGTTTAAATAGAAGCCTGGTGAAGGTTTAAAATGTATTTAGTCTACCGACATATTCTTTATGTTTTTATTTGGGTTCTGTGGGAATGGGTTTCTGTGTGTAGGAGCTTGATGCTTTCATTGCAGGGAAATATATGTGGGTTTTTTTGGCAAATTTTAAAGAGAGACACAGAAAAGCATCTAGACAGATAGACTCAAATTCTAGAGGAAAACTGCGTAATTAATGAATTTTATGTATACTAATTTTTTTAAATTTTTATATAAATTTATATGTGTAAGAGTGATAATAAACAATTACTACTGCTTTGCTTTTCCAGAAGTTTGTGAACATCTAGTGAATGTCAAGGATTATTTTTGATTATGAATGTGAGTGCACACTAGCTAAAGGTAATAGGGGTTCAAAGTGATATCTACCATTTACAGAAACAACTGAAATCTTAGATCAGATCCTCATCTTATTTGTCCACAGGATGGTCACACTCATTTCCTGAGTAAAATACCAGTCTTTCAACATTGACTGTGATTGTGCTTGCTAACTTCAATCCATGTATTTTCCCCAGTCCTTTCTTTTATCCAACTTTCCAAATCTCTTATATTCTCTTCAAGGTAATTTTTACCGGTATCGATGCATCTTGGTTTATTTAAGTGAAAACGGTTCTTTTTTGATTCTATAGTTTATTTCACTTTAATTTCAGGAATCAGTGTCTTTTGAATTTTTTAATTTAGTTCATAGGGGAAAATCCACATTTTACCCTATTAAGAAAACAAACCACCCCACTATTAAAAAAAAAAAAAAAAAGGAACCTAAAGCAAACAAGACTTGCTGAAGTTTCCCCTTTACTATTAAGATAAAGTCCAACTTCCTTAAAATGGTTAATCTTTCTACCCTGGCCTCTCCACTCTCACCACCATTTTTCTTACCCTAATTCCTGCCACACTGCACTTCCTTCAATGAAGCATAGCTGAGAAAGCTCAGGCCTTCCCCCCTGGTATTGTATGTTGTTGGAGAATTTAATAAGCATTTGCTCTTATGTGTGTCCCACAGCTATGTCACTATTGATTTACTTACATTTGCAGTCTACAATAAATTCTATAAATTTACTAGTTAAGCAGTGTACCTTATTTGCCCTATATCTACAGTTGTCTTTGATGTCTTAATGATTATGCCTTGGTCTGAGAGTAACAGAATTGGAGGAGATATCTCTGTCCTTTCTAGATTTAAATTCAGTATATTTCCTTTCAGCTTGCATCATTTCACACTGCATTATTATTATGTTACCTAGAGTTTGACATCTACTTGTTTAAAGATTATATCTATCAAAATTACATGTGTGCTCACCTTTTAATCCATCCATCATTTCTTACAATTTGACTAATGTGAATTTTGAAACATATAATTTGATTTATTATAAGGATATTAGTTTCATCATTAAGATCATAAGGGATTGGCAACTGAATTCATGCTCATTGGTAGAATACTGGTTGAATAAATTATACTCAGGTCTAAAGCAGGGAAAAAGAATGAGGAAACTATGTTCTGGCATGGAACATACTCTAAGATATACTGAGAAGTTTAAATAGCAAAGGACAAAAGAATACATGTAAATGTGTGAAAAAATGAACTTATTGGATAGGATATCTTTATTTGTGTTGACAGACTGTTTCTGAAATAATCACAAGAAACTTCCAACATTTGTGATCTCCATGGAGAGAAGATAAGAGCATTAAAAAAAAAAATTTTACATGTACACTTTAGAACATCCTGAATTTTAAATCATGTACATCGATTACCTGTGCCTAAATAATTAAAATTTTAATTAAAAAAAAGAAGTGTTTCCAGGTAAGATGGTAGATTCAACATGTGAGTCTACGTTTGCTTCCTCTTCAAATCCCAATAAAACCAAAGTGTTTTCATTCCCTATTGCTGCTGTGACAAATGATCACAAATTCAGTGGCTCACCACAATATAAATCTTTTATCTTATAGTCTGTCTGTCAGAAGTCTAACACAGGTCTCACAATCAAGGTGTCAGCTAGGCTGAATTCCTTGGCAGAGTCTGTAGGGGAGAATTCTTTTCCTTAGATTTTCCAGCCTGGAAATGCTCTCAGTGTAGGAAACGGGCTCATCTCATTTGATTTCCTAATTTGAAAGGTTGTTCTCCTTTTTATCTGACACATTTGTTTCATATTTTTTGTGTGTTTGTTAAATTAAGATAGAATCCAACCCCTCTTTCTCAGCTTCAGCTGGAAATAGAAATCTGAATATGTATTATTTGTTCTTTTGAGCACATCTTAATTTTGTTAAAATACATCAATTTTTTAGACAATTACTTCTCATGTTTATACCTTAAGATTCTGGTTAGGCTCTCTATCCCTTTTCCAACTGAGAAAAAGATATTTTTACAGATTTAAAAAAATACACCAATTTCACAGTGAACACATATGCCAGTATATAAGAGTATATTTAATTTGATTCTATTTTAGAAACAAGAAATCAAACACACTAGAAGTAAAGGAATACCTCTCTTTGTGATAATTTTTGAATATGCTACACATGTGCACACTTTATAGGACATTTTAGCATGCTGGTGAGGATATAAGTCTGAAGATGTCTAAAAAGAGAATGGCAAGGATAGATAGGGACAATTACTATAGAAAACGGATTCAAGAAGCTTTGCCAAGAATACAGGGAAATAAATGGGAATTTAGCTAGAAACAAATTTGGGCTAGGAAGGGATTTTGAAGAATAGATGACAGTTAAGTATATGTCATGAAGGGGATAATTATGTCTAGACTAAAAGATTCAGGGTCCATTAATTTAGAGTCTCAGTGAAGTAAAAGTAATGAAAAAGTATCAAGGGTACATAAAATAAGTGATGGAAGAACAGGAGGTGTCAGTTAGACTTGAGGACATTTTTAGTCAAGATTTTAAAAGCCATGCTTACAAAGCCAAGTGCAGAATTATGGGAATTGTATAGACAATGATTGTTAAAGTTGAGGGACCTATGTTTTGATGGGTTATCGACATATAGGTTGAAATAACCGAATGGTAATGGAGATTGAAATGAAAAACAAGATCATGACCTCTAAAACTCAACATACCAATAAATGCTTACAACTGGCTGCATGGTTGGTAATAACAGCAATGATGAAGGTAGAGAGACAAAATCAGGTGACTTAAGATAGAGCATCTTAGGGGAAAGGTTGAAAAATATAATTGTAAATGTAAATGGGAACACTTGCCCACTTTCAGCCCATGATATAGCATAAGAGTGAGCTCCAAGACCCAAGTCAAGTAGAAGTTTTGGGGATTCTATGACTGAATGGCTTTTAAATGACTGAATAGGCTTTTTGTAAAAATCACGGAAGGATTATTTCTAATAGTGTTGAAAAGTCAGGTGTCAGTTTAAACTAGAAATTATGAGGCCACTTTGCCATTCTTTTTACCTGCAGGTAGCAAACATTTATCTCTAGTTTTGGTTTGTCTCTTGGATGCCATTTGGATGTTGTAGTAGGCTACAATTAATGCCCTATTCTTTACCAAGCCACGGCATCCATATCTCAGAGGCTGTGAGTGTTGGCTGTCGGTTGATAGAGAAACTTCATTCTTCTCTAGGGAAGTGATCTCAGCTATTGGGAGCCATCAAGTTCTGGAGATTAAGCAGATTCTTTAGCCTGAGCCACCAGAGAAACCTCTCCCAAAAGATACTTGAGGTCAGTGATCCACTAATACAGGTAATGCACCTCAATGACCCACTAAGGAGGCAATGTCCTCAAGACAGGACCTACTCTGGGCATAAATCATGCCTCAAAACTACTCATAGATCCCACTGAGACTCAACTCCAACAAAACCACATCCTTGCTCACCTGCTTCCTGTTTCCTATCCTTCCTCTCTCACTTCCTTCGAGATTTCTCCAGAAACCTCTTTCTCAATAAGGCATTTTAAAAAAGACTCTCTTTCTCAGCCTCTGCCTCCAGAGAACTAAATCTAAATTAAGGGGTGTTTAACTTGCTATTTTTTGCTCCAAATTCTCCAAGCCAGGCTTCAGCAATACGTGAACCGTGAACTTCCAGATGTTCAAGCTGGTTTTAGAAAAGGCAGAGGAACCAGAGATCAAATTGCCAATATCTGCTGTATCATCGAAAAAGCAAGAGAGTTTCAGAAAAACATTTATTTCTGCTTTATTGACTATGCCAAAGCCTTTGACTGTGTGGATCACAATAAACTGTGGAAAATTCTGAAAGAGATGGGAATACCAGACCATCTCACCTGTCTCTTGAGAAACCTGTATGCAGGTCAGGAAGCAACAGTTAGAACTGGACATGGAACAACAGACTGGTTCCAAACAGGAAAAGGAGTATGTCAAGGCTGTATATTGTCACCCTGCTTATTTAACTTCTATGCAGAGTACATCATGAGAAACGCTGGGCTGGAAGAAACACAAGCTGGAATCAAGATTGCCCAGAGAAATATCAATAACCTCAGATATGCAGATGACACCACCCTTATGGCAGAAAGTGAAGAAGAACTAAAGAGCCTCTTGATGAAGGTGAAAGAGGAGAGTGAAAAAGTTGGCTTAAAGCTCAACGTTCAGAAAACTAAGATCATGGCATCTGGTCCCATCACTCCATGGGGAAACAGTGGAAACAGTGTCAGACTTTATTTTTTGGGGCTCCAAAATCACTACTGATGGTGACTGCAGCCATGAAATTAAAAGATGCTTACTCCTTGGAAGGAAGGTGATGGCCAACCTAGATAGCATATTTAAAAGCAGAGACATTACTTTGCCAACAAAGGTCCGTCTAGTCAAGGCTATGGTTTTTCCAGTGGTCATGTATGGATGTGAGAGTTGGATGGTGAAGAAAGCTGAGCGCCGAAGAATTGATGCTTTTGAACTGTGGTGTTGGAGAAGACTCTTGAGAGTCCCTTGGACTGCAAGGAGATCCAATCAATCCATCCTAAAAGAGATCAATCCTGGGTGTTCATTGGAAGGTCTGATGTTGAAGCTGAAACTCCAGTACTTTGGCCACCTCATGCGAAGTGTTGACTCATTGGAAAAGACCCTAATGCTGGGTAGGATTGGGGGCAGGAGGAGAAGGGGACGACAGAGGATGAGATGGTTGGATGGCATCACCGACTCGATGAACATGGATTTGGGTAGACTCTGGGAGCTGGTGATGGACAGAGAGGCCTGGCGTGCTGCAATTCATGGGGTCGCAAAGAGTCGGACATGACTGAGCGACTGAACTGAACTGAACTGAGCTAACTTGCTATTTCCAAAATGAAATTCTTGCTTTTTCTCCATCCCTTGACTGAAAACTTTCTCTTTTGACAATTTTTCCTTTCTCAAACAAAAGGCACTGGCATCAACTTGGGTATCCAAGTGGAAATAGTAGTCCTTGATTCCTCTCTTTCCAATCTGTTAGAAAGTTCTATTGATATTACCAAAGTCTGTCCAAACCTTCTCCTAAGCCAAAGACTGAGACACTACGAGGTTATGGGTTTGTTTGAGTGGGTTTCTAACACTTATGCTTCAATGCTTGCTTGTTGTCCAAAGAGCAGCGTTATCATTTCCTGATTCACACATGGTAGTTTTTATGGCGCCTTCCCTGGTGGCTCAGATGGTAAAGAATTCTCCTGTCAATGCAGGAGACCCCAGTCTGATCGCTGGGTTGGGAAGATCCCCTGGAGAAGGGCATGGCAACCCATGTCAATATTCTTGCCTGGAGAATTCCATGGACAGAGGAACCTGGCAGACTACAGGGCTGCAAAGAGTCAGACATGACTGAGTGACTAACACTTAACACAAACTAATAAGTCTGAAGTAATAAATAAAATTATTTTAGAATTTAGAAAAATTATGAAGTGTCTTAACTTGTCAACTGATTATGTTCCTCTTACCTTAATCCCAATTACACCAAATACTGCTGATGCATAACTTAAATATTTGTCTCTGAATAGCAATAAATATTGTAAAACTTAATTAAAACAGCATTTCTGTGTAATAGGAAATAAATCGTATTTCCCTAAATCCTAAAGAAAATGTGTCATGAAATGCAGCCCATCATATTAAAAGGTAGGTTAATTAACATGTACATATATGTCTTTGGAAATCTAGTTGGTGGAAATTAAACTACACAATAAAAACAATATTGGATATTATTGATATTTGTCATAGAGCTTCATATAATTCACTGCAATATACTAGAGTGAATTGGTTTCTACAAAAATTATTTCCAATCTTTTTTCATTTTAGTAAGTATCCTTTCCTGGAGAAGGCAATGGTGACCCACTCCAGTACTCTTGCCTGGAAAATCCCATGGACGGAGGAGCCTGGTAGGCTGCAGTCCATGGGGTCACTAAGAGTCAGACACGACTGAGCGACTTCACTTTCACTTTTCCTTTCATGCATTGGAGAAGGAAATGGCGACCCACTCCAGTGTTCTTGCCTGGAGAATCCCAGGGACGGGGGAGCCTGGTGGGCTGCCGTCTATGGGGTCGCACAGAGTCAGACACGACTGAAGTGGCTTAGCCGCAGCAGCAGCAGCAAGTATACTTGCCATATCTTATCTCAGAATAACTTTAGAGAATACCATGCCAAACACTCTGTTTCCTTTGCAAAAATCTCAACTCCTATGCATTTTTCCACTACATTTTTTCATATAAAAATTTTATATGCCAAGAGATTTACACCATTGAGTATATTAAAGTAAAATCATCAAAATACTAGCAATATATTAATGCAGCTTTAGTGTAAATGGATCAGACAACTGAAACACATTTAAAAGATAGCCATGAGACGTTTAAAGCATGGAAATCTCAACAGATGAAATGTAAGTCAGAGGGCAAGCTCTGTTTTTCTTCCTTTTGCTTTGTGTGGGGTCATTTAATCATGGTTCTAATCACTGCAATCAAAAATGTACATGACATACCAAAAAGGACTGCATTAATCCTTCTAGACTCAATATCAGATAACGAGCTAAAAAAGCCCTTCCAGCTACATCCTGTGGTGAGCATCTGTTGTGCTGTGTTTGTTAAATAGCTCCTTTATAAGAGTACACTCTTAGTTTTATTAAATCTACTTTAAAGTATCATCTCTGTTTCGACTTCAGCTTTTGTCAGTGGCTGTCTCTAGGTGAAGAGTACAGAAGGATGCACCTTTGACTGAGGGCAGAAACTCTGATCTAACCAAAGAAGGGCTACATTTATGAAAGTTATTTTCCTTGAGGGAGTAGATGTGTATTTATCTCAACTAAAAGAGAGTTTTCTTCCCTATAAAAAAACTCCATTTTAATTAAACCACAAGCTAGTTCTAGGATAAAACTTCGACTGATTATAATTATTCTAGATAACATGTATTTCTCTGTGCATCTCAGTTCAAATTTCACATACACTCACTTTCATATCCTGATTTGCTTACCAATTTTATTTGTCACATCTATAATAAGAGCGATTTCTGGTGGGGGGGGGAGCTTTTGTGAGCCACCTTAGAAAAATAAATGCATTTCAACTTATGTACTATTAGTTTGCTTTTCTGGAAATGGTGCTTTCTCAACACTAGACTTTGAAATATCTTTCTGTTTTACTATAGTAAAATAGGATGTGACCTAAATATCATCTTCTAAACCAGTCACACCCAGAAAGAAGAAAGAGTTCACTTTTAACAGTTTAATTTTATACTTAACAATATAAATAAATATCAATACATTTTTTAACAACTTGATATAGGACAAATACTGAGTTGGCCAAAAAGTCCGTCAGAGAATTTCCATAAAATGACATGGTATGGAAACACTCAAATGAACTTTTTGGCCAACTCAGTATTTTTTGTGAACAGAAAGTATCATGCAGGTAAAAAAAAATACAATTTGAAACAACAACAATGTTGCTAGAAATCATCAACATAAAGGCATTCTCTACTGAAGGGGCAAATTTGGGATTTCTAAAATCAAGAGTTTTTTTCCATTCAAAGTTATTGATATTGAAATGGCTACTTACAACACTTTAGCATGTAGTTGTTATGAAATGAGATATGTGCACATAGCTTACTGAGACTAAGGCATTCAAAGACAGCATTAAAAACCAGATATAAAGATTAAGGCATTCAAAGACAGCATTAAAATCTAGACATAAATTCCTCCCTGACCCCACTATTTTTAATTTTCTCCCAGCCTTATTCAGATGTTCTCTTCCCTGAGAATAATCGTTTCTCCATTAATGTAGTATTCCTTCACATAGTAGTCCATTTAGTTACTCCGAGAGTATTTTGATGGTGGGGGTGGGGATGAGTATTGGGGTAAGGACACACTTTGCTAAAAGAAATTATTATAGAATGCTAACTGCAATTTAAAAGCTTTATAACCCCCAATTTGGCAGTCCTGGAGTCCAAAATAAAAAAAATTGTTATCTTTAAGTGGAAAAGTAACTTAGAAATTATTTGTGCAACCAAGGAAAGGAGAATCCCCTGAGGGAGTTTCATATATTACTGTTGATTATATGGGCAGAATTCCATGAACTGCAACTGCACAGGTAATGTTTGCAGAGAAGAGAAAATAACCAGTAGTCATTGAGCACTTAGAGTTTAGAAATTAAACATGCTACACCACGATGGGAATGGAAACACTGAGTGACACATATTACAAACACCTAGCCATTTTCTTTCCTTAGAATATGCTTACTATCATGTGATACTGAAAAGACAAAAATGTCAACCAGGGAAATGGCATTTTTCAAGAGTATTTGTCACTGAAAAGCGCTCCCCATGACTCCGGTCATTATCAACTTTTAAAAATAAATAATGGCTTGCTGTACTGATTAAGCACAGAGGATTGACAGAGAAAACACAGTGTTTTGGATGTCTGGAGCCATGGACAAGAACAGAGCCCATCTTCTGCGTGTTTGAAAGCATTAGCAACCACCCACTGTACCCACTGGGACCCCCTCCTACCCTGGCAAGCCTCTGAAACTTAGCATTCCTTCTGTAGAAGTGGACCCAAGTACTTTAATACAAAGATTTTTCAATTGAGTTTCAGGTCATAACCTATAAATATGCTGACTATTCACTATAAAAATGAAAGTAATTTATTTGCTAATGGAGAATGGTAGGTATTGGAACAAAATTTAGATTAGGTTAGAAAAAACTATGGTTCTTTCATTGCATTTTTATACACACACACATATCTTGCAAGGAATAAAACTTTTGACTGAGAAAAGGAATATTAGAGGCTAATGGGGGAACTTAGATTCATTTCAATAAATAAATGTTTTGACTCTACAACAATTGTCCTAAAAATTCTGGATGCAGGATGTTAAATTCAATTTCTATACCTTATGGAAAAACTGGTTGATTTATTTCTAAATGTTTGTTTAAATAAACCAGCTTAATGACTATATTAATGTTATGGCTATAGATTTCTTCTTAATCTTAAATTTTATGCATTGTCCAGAAAATTCTAAAACCTTCAAATCCCATCTTCCCTAAACTTTCACCAGTCAGCCTAATTTCTACTTCCTTGGTATTTCTGTCCTTTAACTTTGATGCTAATTTGGCACTTGTCACAAGGCATTATCATTATTAATTGTAAATGTATTAATTTTCCCATGGATTTAGGACAACTTGATATCAAACTCTGTAACTTAGTTAGAGACACAATTGTCAAAGACATGGCTTTGAGGACTTTTCTCAATAAAATTTTTGTTGAATATCCTTTACTTCAGGGCTTCCCCAGTGCTCAGAAGGTAAAAGATCTGCCTGTGATGCAGGAGACACAGGGGACGCAGGTTCAGTGCCTGGGCCAGCAAGATCCCATGGAGGAGGGCATGGCAACCTACTTCAGTATTCTTGCCTGGAAAATCCCATGGACCGAGGAGCCTAGTGGGCTACACAACAAAGGTTTGCAAAGAGTTGAGCATGACTGAGGGACTAAGGGCACATGCACGCAATATTTGCTTCTGCCCAGCAAAATCCATCTAGTTCATTTATACTTATGTTACCCTCCAAATACTACCCTTGAAGTAGTTGAGATAGTTTTCTTATCAAGTAGTTGGGCAAAAGTGGACTGTGCACAGGACATAGAGTAGGTAGCTATATGACTATATTTTAGATGTATGGTCTTCAATCTTTATACTCATCTCCATTTTTTACATCTGAGAACAGGGTATCTGATATTAATTGCACCTTTTCTTATGAGGATTGGTAACATATTGTGTTTAAAAGGACTTTATTGGCTTTTAAAATGCCTTACATAAAACATTTTTGCTTACCTTTTGACACCTGAGGTAACATTTTGGACGACTTTTCACATAGACATCACTAGATGGTCAATATGAAATCAGATTGCTTATATTCTTTCCAGTCGAAGATGGAGAAGCTCTATACGGTCAGCAAAAACAAGACGGGGAGCTGACTGTGGCTCAGATCATGAACTCCTTATTGCCAAATTCAGACTTGAATTGAAGAAAGTAGGGAAAACCACTAGACAATTTAGGTATGACCTAAATCAAATCCCTTATGATTATACAATGGAAGTGACAAATAGATTCAAGGGATTAGATCTGATAGAGTGCCTGAAGAACTATGAACAGAGGTTCATAACATTTTATAGGAAATGGTGATCCAAATCATCACCAAGGAAAAAAAATGCAAAAAGGCAAAATGATTGTCTGAGGAGGCCTTACAAATAGCTGAGCAAGGAAAAGAAGTGAAAGGCAAAGGAGAAAAGGAAAGATATATCCATCAAGTGCAGAGTACCAAAGAATAACAGACATAAGAAACCCTTCCTCAGGGATCAATGCAAAGAAATAGAGGAAACAATAGAATGAGAAAGACTAGAGATCTCTTCAAGAAAATTAGAGATGCCAAGGGAACATTTCATGCAGAGATGGGCACAATAAAGACAGAAATGGTATGGACCTAGAGAAGCAGAAGATATTAGTAAGATGTGGCAAAAATACACAGAAGAACTATACAAAAACATTTTAATGACCCAGATGATCACGATGGTGTGATCACTGACCTAGAGCCAGACATCCTGGGGTGCAGTCAATTGGCCTTTAGTAAGCATCACTAGAACAAAGCCAGTGGAGGTGAAGGAATTCCAGTTGAGCTATTTCAAATCCTGAAAGATGATGCTGTGAAAGTGCTGCACTCAATTTGCCAGCAAATCTGGAAAACTCAGCAGTGGCCACAAGAGTGGAAAAAGTCAGTTTCCATTCCAATCCCAAGAAAGACATGCCAAAGTATGTTCTAACTACCATACAGTTGCACTCATCTCACACATTAGCAAAGTAATGCTCAAAATTCTCCTAGCCAGGCTTCAACAGTATGTGAACCAAGAACTTCCAGCTGTTCAAGCCGGATTTAGAAAAGGCAGAGGAACCAGAGATCAAATTGCCAACATCCGTTGGATCATAGAAAAAAGCAAGAGAGTTCCAGAAAAACATCTGCTTCATTGACTACGCCAAAGCCTTTGATTATGTGGATCACAACAAACTGTGGAAAATTCTTCAAGAGATGGGAATAGCAGACCACCTTACCGGCCTCCTAAGAAACCTGCATGTAGGTCAAGAAGCAGCAGTTAGAAATGGACATGGAACAATAGACGGGTTCCAAATTGGGAAAGGAGTACGTCAAGGCTGTATACTGTCACCCGGCTTATTTAATTTATATACAGAGTACATCATGCGAAATGCAGGGATGGATGGAGAACAAGCTGGAATCAAGATTACCGGAGAAATATCAATAATCTCAGATATTCAGATGACACCACCCTTATGGCAGAAAGTGGAGAAGAACTAAAGAGCCTCTTGATGAAAGTGAAAGAGGAGAGTGAAAAAGCTGGCTTAAAACTCAGCATTCAAAAAACAAGATCATGGCATCCAGTCCCATCACTTCATGGCAAATAGATGGGGAAACAATGGAAACAGAGAGAGACTTTATTTTTTTGGGCTCCAAAATCACTGCAGATGGTGACTGTGGCCATGCAATTAGAAGACCCTTGTTCCCTGGAAGAAAAGCTATGACCAACCTAGACAACATATTAAAAAGCAGAGAAGTTACTTTGCAGACAAAGGTCTGTCCAGTCAAAGTCATGGTTCTTCCAGTAGTCATGGATGGATGTTGTACCATAAAGAAAGTTGTACCATAAAGAAAGCTAAGCACTGAAGAATTGATGGTTTTGAACTGTGGTGTTGGAGAAGACTCTAGAGTCCCTTGGACTGCAAGGAGATCAAACCAGTCAATCCTAAAGGAAATCAGTCCTGAATATTCATTGGAAGGACTGATGCTAAAGCTGAATCTCCAATACTTTGGCCACCTGATGTGAAGAGCTGACTCACTAGAAAAGACCCTAATGCTGGAAAATATTGATGCCAGGAGGAGAAGGTTACAACCGAGGATGAGATGGTTGGATGGCATCACTGTCTTGATGGGTATGAGTTTGTGCAAACTCTGAGAGTTAGTGGTGGACAGGGAAGCCTGGCATGCTGCAGTTCATGGGGTCACAAAGAGTCAGACACAACTGAATGACTGAACTGAACTGAACTGAATTGTTATACATTTTTCAACCTATTTAAGTAATATCTTCTTTCCTAAAATGTGTACTTCCTGTTGTTTCTATGGAAATAAATAGCACATATTGAGAACGTGAGAACTGGAAAATTTAATTAAAATGTTCTCATATGTTAGTCACATAAAGTTTTTTTTTAATTAAGTTAATTTTCAAACTAAAATATTTCCCAAATTAGGTTCAAGAATGAGTATGCATATTTTTATACATAATTCCAGGAAAACATTTACTTCTGCTTCATTGACTACACTAAAGTTTTTGACTATGTGGATCACAAGTGTGGAAAATTTTTAAAGAGATGAGGATACCAGACCACCTTACTTGCCTCCTGAGAAACCTGTGTGCAGGTCAAGAAGCAACAGCTAAAACCAGACATGGAGCAATGAACTGGTTCAAAATTGGGAAAGGAGTATGTCAAGGCTGTATATTGTTTTTTGTATATATATGTATTAAAAAAGTCTTAAAGACTGTTTTCTACAGGCAAAATCAAGTGAAAAATCAGACAGTTATTAAGGGCCAAAACCTCAATAGTGGTACTTTTCTGTTCATTATTATGCCAAGGTCAGGAAAGTTGTTTGAACCCAGAATCCAAGTTCTCAATTTTGTAGCCCATTCACATACCTTCATCTAAAACTGTACACACATTCTCTTTCCATGTGGACCATCCTATTCTGAAACATACACATTTGGAGATAAATGAAAAATATCTTCAGTTCTTTGAACTGTGGCAGCTAAGTCCATTTTGTTCATGTCCTATAAATGAATCCCATTAAATTGCTGAAACGGTATACAGTATTTACATGCATTTAAATTCGCTATAAATATTTACGGAACTTTGAGGTAAATGCCAGTAATATAAGCTAAATATGTCTGAGCACAGTTACTTTTCACGAGTAAACGGGTTTTGCCAAATGGCATTTTTTTTTCAAAGCTAAGTATTTCTGAATTCTGCTCAGATGACAGCAATATGTAGATAGTCACACTCTACAACAGTTCACATAGAGTTGAAAGAAACTGTACATTTTTAAAGAGATTCATTGTTAAGTATTAGGACTTTTGCTTCTTGACAGTATTCTTTAGTATGTATAATATTTTTTAATGGGGAGAAAAAGGAACTGTAGGAATTAAGAGAATTATAAAATGGTTGGCAGGTGGTAAAATGATGTTAAGGTGTGGATGATTCATCTAGGAGAATTGGAAGACTGGTAATTTTCAAACGTTATTTTTAACCGAAATCTCTGGGAAATTAACTGCTTCCAATAGTTTGTTAGGAATTACTTTGATTGCAATGAGTTTCTAGCAATGACATGGAATTTTTAAAGCTTGGTATATGATATGGCTGTCACCAAATCTCCAGTACAGGGCCCATGACCTCTCCTAAGCATGTCAGTCCGTACTAGTAATAGCAAAAATGTCAAGTTTCTTTCACAAAATCCATGAAGTTTATCGTCATTGCCATGTTTTTAGCAGCATCACTTTTTTTAAAATGGTCTTTTCACAATGCAATCTGTGACCTACATAGAAAATGCATTCTTTTGAAGGCCATATTTACATTCTGAATATGAGTCAACTCAAATTCTAAATCAGAATAGCAGAATTATAGGGCTTAGACATTTCCCAAATCTGTAAGGAAGAGTGAAGACAAAGTTGTTAGAATAACAGCTAGTTTTCAAAAAACTTACTGAATGTATAATTTATGACTCTGCATACATGGAATTTGGAAGAGGGCACACACATATTTGTTTACCTATAGATTTTATATTCATTTTCCAGCCCCTTAAGGAGATGGGACAGTTTTTCACTAATTTGACTATGAGAATTCTATATCCTAGTCCAACACTAAATAGATATGTGACCTTAGAAAATACACACTGAATATCTCAGTCAGAATTTCTTGATCTTAATAATCAGAAATATACTGAGGCTATTCTTTGGGTCCCTTCTAGGGTAATGATGGATATCAATTATTTGAGAATATTAAAACTACCCGTAAGTAAGGAGGAAAGTGAGCTTCCCCAATAGCTCAAGCAGTGAAGAATCTCCCTGCAATGCAGGAAACACAGGAGGTTCGGGTTCTATCCCTGGGTGTGGAAGATCCCCTGGAAGAGGAAATGGCAACCCATTCCAGTATTCTTGCCAGGAAATCCTGTGGACAGAGGAGACTGGCAGGCTGCAGTCCATGGAATTGCAAAGCATCGGACACAACTGAGCACATGATGGATTGAAGGAGGAAACTAAAAGCATTTCCTGAGCACCAGACTTCCCTGTCACACTAACAGATGTTCCTATATAATTTAGAAGACAGAAATTCTTGCTATTTTTACTCCCAGAACAAAACTCTGTGCTTTTGCACATAATGAACACTTTGCACATACTTACTAAATGAATAAAATATCCATGTCATTACTGATCAATGGCTTTCTACAGAAAACAAAGTATTTCCCAAAGAATTTTAAAAATTTAATTTAAAAAGAATGTAATCATCCTACCAAAGGTAAATGAATAGTGAATGAAGATAAGTGGCAAGTAGCCTATAGAAATATTTGAAGAAATTTATACTTGGCGATCCTTCCTTTCACCAGATAAACATTTGTTTTTCCTCATCAGTGGAAATTATCAGTTTCTAAACAAGTACATGCAACTGAAACAAACATGTGGGTTGTTATACATCCAGAAATCACATTGTCCACTTATTAAAATGATTGTTTTGTTTGGAATTTTTGTTGCTATAAAACAGATCTGGAAGTTCAGAAATGCGTTTATTTATTTACAAATGCATATATATTTATATTTTACTCATGATCAGGAGATCAAAAAATTTACATTCTTGAAAGAAACTTGTTAAGTTTTTCTCTTTCAGTTAAGATAAGGAAACTCTGTCCTGCAATATTTGTTTTCCCAAGATGGCAGAAATAGGTAATGGCAGAATTAAAATAAAAAAATCATTCTGATTTTGACCTCATGTGTACAGATGCTTATGTCTTCCTCATGTTTGTACTGGGTGCCTGCTACTTCTGCTAAGTCGCTTCAGTCGTGTCCAACTCTGTGTGACCCCATAGACGGCAGCCCACCAGGCTCCCCCGTTCCTGAGGTTCTCCAGGCAAGAACACTGGAGTGGGTTGCCATTTCCTTCTCCAGTGCATGGAAGTGAAAAGTGAAAGTGAAGTCGCTCAGTCATGTCCGACTCTTTGCGACCCCATGGACTGCAGCCTACCAGGCTCCTCCGTCCATGGGATTTTCCAGGCAAGAGTACTGGAGTGGGGTGCCATCGCCTTCTCCACACACCAAAACTATTCTAGCCACTTGGGACATATTCATGTGCAAAAAAAAGTCAGAAGTTTCTGCTCTCAGGGACCTTATCTTTTACAGAAAGAGACAGAAAATTTGAATTCATAAGTAAAAGCAAGTGAATTTGGTATGTTAGAAAGTGAAGGAAAAAAACATGGTCAGGCACAGGGAGGTGATATGAGGGGAGAAGGGAGGCTTTAAATTGTGCATCCTCTTTATCCTCATTTAGGAGATGATACTGGGGCAAATACAGGGCAGAGGTGGGGAAGTTCCCTATAGGAACCTAGTGGGGAAACACTGCAGGGAGAAAGAACAGCTCAGAAAAAAATCCCCATGGAAGAGCTTGCCTGATGCAATCAGAAGTTCTGTGTGGTTGGAGTAGAATGGGGATGGGGAGGCAGGGAGAAGAGAAGAAAGATTGAAGGCAGGAAAGATCATGGAGACCTACAAAGCCATTTCACAGGCTGTAGCCTTCCCTCTGAGAAGCATGGGGGAGAGACAGCAAAGCTTTGAGCACAAGAGGAACATGATCATGACTTACAGTTTAAGACAGGAATTGAAAAACATTTTCTGTAAAGAGCCAGATAGTATATGCCTAGGCTTTGTGGTCCATGTGGTGTCTGCTGGAATTACTCGGCTCTGCCACTGTCAATGGAAAGAGGTATAGATGACACATAAAGAGATTTACATTTATTTTGTAAATAAAACTTTATTTACAAACACAGAGGTCAGGCTGGATCTGCCCCATCACTCTGGCTGTGGTGTTGAGACTGGACTCTAGGGAAGCAACAGTAGAAACAAGGAGGCCATTTCTGTTGTGTCTTCTTAAATAATCCTTGAGTGAGCTGTGGATGTGTGTATGTTCCCCTGTTGTGTGCTTAGTCGCTCAGTCATGTCGGACTCTTTGTGACCTCATGGACTGTAGCCCCACCAGGCTCCTCTGTCTATGGGGATTCTCCAGGCAAAGATACTGGAGTGGGTTGCCATGCCCTCCTCCAGGGGATTTTCCCAACCCAGGGATCACACCCAGGTCTCCCGCATTGCAGGCAGATTCTTTACCAACTAAGCCACCAGGGGATCTAATGCATCTCCTGACTTCCAAAGGGGCTTTTAATGGCTGAGGTGAAAGAGAGAAAAAGAGAGGAGAGAGGCAGGGGAGGAGAGAAGAAGCATGCTTTTGCATAATTTCTTTTTGATGGCAAATGCATGAAAATATAACACCGGGGACACCCTCATAATATCAGTTATTTAATGAAATTAACAAGTTGCTTTACACCATGAAAAGTAGATGACTTGGATACGGTAACTGTTTTAAAAAATACATTTTGTATGAGGAAGAAAAGCACACATGAAAAAGAGATCACTTTCAGGCCATAAACAGTGGAACACTAAAATCTGTGGATTAGATTCTCAAGTATTATAGAAGTCAGGAAAGTGGTAGTTTGCCTGTGGGGTGTCACATTCTTCCTTCCTTTCTATTTCCAAGAAAGGAAGTTTTCAGAGTGCAAAAGTCTTTTCCTGCAACTATCGACTTGTGAAATCTTACATGATACTTCTGACACTACAGCAATCAGCAGAGCTTTTCAAGTGATATTTTAAAATACAAAGCACAGCAGCCAATATACAGTATTTTGAGGAATGACACAGTACTCAGAACTATAAGAGTATAAAGAGTTTAAAATTAAGATGATGAAAATATTAAATTATACAAAGAACATTAAGTATAAATTTTTATTATTGCACAATAAAATAATCTTATTGATTTTTTTCTGCTTGTATAAGTGCACGCTTATTGTAAAAAAAGTATGAAACAAAAAGCATTCTCCTTAATCTCCATCCCACATGTTAGTCATTGTTAATACTGGCCATTTAATGCTTATATTTATGTATTCCTATATATTTATTTTCTTATGTTAATATATCACATATAAAGTTATATCACATTTTTAGATGTGTTTTCTCTTCTTCATCCTCCTTTTTCTTGTTATTACCATTAGTACTTTTTGCAATAATTTTTCTTATATTTTAATGATCATATTTCGATGAATCATAATTGGCAATTGTAGCTGAAGATAAGATTTAACAATGCAAAACAACTGCACAGAAACTGTTACTACATTTTCTCACTGAATTAAAAAAGTGATGAGTTTAAAATGAAGTTGAGGCAAGGAAATCTCAATTAATGAGCTGAATAATATAAAAAACTAGTTTGCTGTCCGAGATTAAATATTCATTCCCCAAGTTTTTTAGGGCAGGTCCACACATCCAACAAAGATCAGGAGCTTGCTTAACTTTTGATTCTCTTCCACTGAGTGTCCACCCCATACCTGTCAGCTTCTCGTTAATACTGACTCATCCTTTCTACTCATACTGCAAACAAGTAAGTTCTCAGTAATTTGACCTTACTAATTTGAAATGTGTAGTATGCTAGATGAGAGCTAGTTTAAAAGTCATCTTTGATTGATCAATGAAGAAGGCTGGTTGAGCATGTCAATAGGAAAATTGCAAACCAGAAGATGAAGATTTAGATAAATTAAAAAAAAAAACTTTCAACAATTAAAAAGCACTTAAGCGTTAACTTATGTTTCAACGTGATTAATCTGCTGATTACGAACTGTACTTATTTACACACATAACAGGGTTAGCTGATTATGTAGCAATGATTCATTTGCTCAGATGGTAAAGAACCCGCCTGCAGTGCGGGAGACTTGGGTTCGATCTCTGGGTTGGGAAGATCTCCTGCAGAAGGGAATGGCAATCCACTCCAGTATTCTTGCCTGGAGAATCTACATGGACAGAGGAGCCTGATGGGCTGCAGTCCATGGGGTCCCAACAAGTCGGACATGACTGAACAACTAAGCACAGTACATATGTATTTGGAGGTAACGTGCCTGCATTTTTGGTGATTACTTAGTTTTAAATGCATTGTTATTAAATATTTCTAAAAATCTTGTAAATACTATCCCACACCAGTATGAGAGCAAAGCTTATAAAAATAGCTATAGAATTTTTCAGAGTTTTTCAGCCTTATTTATTCATGCTGCTGCTGCTGCTTAATTGCTTCAATCTGACTCTGTCCGACTCTGTGTGATGCTATGGACTATAGCCCGCCAGGCTCCTCTGTCGATGGAATTCTCCAGGCAAGAATACTAGAGTGGGTTGCCATACCCTCCTCCAGAGGATCTTCCCAACTCAGGGATCGAACCCAGGTCTCCTGCCTTGCAGGCAGATTCTTTACCACTGAGTCACCAAGGAAGCCCATTTATTCATGATATGTACTTAATTACTGACATGAGAAATCTGAAGTGACTAATTTTTCAGATGTGATATTTTTGTATGTGTTTCAGTGTGACTTAGAAACTGTCCTCCGTTCTATATAGCTCTGTGTAGATTTGAGGTAATTCTAATAATAAGCTTTGAGAAATAGGTAAGAAATTTTAAATTCACCCATTGTTGACTCTTTACACTCAAGTTTTTCTATAACACAACACATCAGGTTGGGTTATAGCTCTGTTAGATGTGTAAATACATTTGTCTTCAAACTACATTATCCTTGTGAGGTCAGTCAACTAAATGAAAAGGCATGGTCACTTCTACCTGAGCTATAGATGTCCACTGAGGAGAAGAATCCAGCATTTCAGAACCTGGGCTTGTTTACAGTAAATCACATAGTTTTTAAACATGAACCCAGGTTAAGCTCTGTTGCTACCTGGTACGTTCTTTCTATTCCAGTTCTCACATCATTTATCATCTTCTTTTTTCGTGAAGGCAGTGTGTGCACATGGTATATGCCGCTATTGCAAAATTAAAAGTAGAGTCCAAGATAGTACATAATGCTTTGGCCATGACCCCTGGCTTTACTGCTACTCTTCAGTTTTACATTCAGCATCCTGAACCCAAATATGTAGCCACATCCCACTTGAGAAGCTTCCCTTGTTATCATAGCTCTTGTAAATATAAACACATAAATATTGGCTCTGGGTATTTTTCTGAAATTGAAATTGACCTCACTTTATACACTTAGGTGTGTAAAGATTCATTTCTACCATGTAACTCCTTTAGTAAGGCTTTAAATCTCTCACTTGTAAACTAGAATCAGTTTACAATCTCATGGATATTGTAAAAGGACAGTATAAAGGACCAAAGCCAGTGTCCCTGTCTACAAGATGGTGAATGAAGAGTATTTTTGGTCTTATGCTATAGGAGCTCTGTAAATTTTTATAACAAAAGGAGAATGGTGTCTTTTAGTCCATTTCTCCAATACTGTTAAAGTAAGTAAGTGAATTCAGCCTGAGAAAGAATTGCCTTGAACGCAGGATGGGTTATTTGCTAAAGATCCCATCTGCTCCCTATTCTTTGACCCTTGAAGGCTTGTCCCATCTTTCATAACATTTTCCCAGTTCCTTGCTCACTTAGAGTGGCCAAGTCAGAGGCCTTGCCAGCATTAGTTGGGGACAGCTAGGGAGACATATCAGTTCCGTCTTAATCCAGAAAAAGGACCTCTCCATACAAATATTGTTATGTAAGAACACCAGTACTTAGTCCTTGACCTTTACTCCAAACCATGCAATCTGTGTTTGTTAATGTGTATTGATGTCTTCTTAATGATAAATGAAACATTAACTTAAAAGACACATTTTTTGAAAACTAAAATTATGTGTGTTCCACTATTTACCCAATTATGCGAAGCATGAAAAAATACTTAAATCAGTAAACATTAAAAGCCCTTACTAAATAATAAAGAATCCTTCAGTAATATGAATTATCAATCTATTTATTTGCTCTTTAAATTCTAGTTTTATGAATTATTTGAATAATGTAACTGTGTTTCAAAAAGCTTGAGTAATTGAGCTATAAGATCACTTTAGTATATTCTATCCCATACCATTACATGCCTTCAAACCCACACAAATGGGTTTATATCCTTTAAAAATATTTAATTTTTATTTCTGAAAGAAAGAGGGAGAACTTCATATATGATAGTGTGAGAAAGGAAATAACGAAATCTTATGTCTTCTGAGTTGTAGTTTAGTCACTAAGTTGTGTCCAACTCTTGTGACCCCATGGACTGTAGCCCACCAGGCTCTTCTACACTAAGAGTACATTTTAAGACTTCTCCCATTATTTCTGTAGCTCATAAAAGAATACATTTTGTAGAGTGCATTTTCAGTAGTGGAATGAAATTCCTGTGTTTGCATAGATCCATCACTAGCAAAATAAGAACCATTAAAATAAAAATTGGGACTTGTTAAAAAGGTTGAACATTGAGGAATTACAAATGAAACCAGTCAATCATAAAGAAAATCAACCCTAAATATTCTTTGCAAGGACTGATGCTGAAGCTGAAGCTCTAATACTTTGGCCACCTGATGCGAGGAGCTGGTGCATTGGAAAAGACCCTGATTCTAGGAAAGATTGAGGGCAGGAGGAGAAGGGGGTGGTAGGGGATGAGATGGTTTGATGGCATCACTGACTCAATGGGCATGAGTTTGAGCAAGCTCTGAGAGATAGTGAGGAACAGGGAAGCCTGGCGTGCTGCAGTCCATGAGGTCACAAAAAGTCAGACATTCTTAACAACTGAAAAACAATAATAATTACAAGGAAAATAAGAAAGCAAGTGAAGAAGTGAGAAAGATCAAACGAGAGATGATTAACTTATTTATTTTGAATTTCTTTTTAAATGATTAACATGAAAAGGTGCAGAATAGTTTGGAAGTAGCATTAATCAGGGGCTTCCCAGGCAGTTTGCTGGTGGTAAAGAACCCACCTGTCAATGCGGGACACATAAGGGACATGGGTTTGATCCCAGGTCAAGAAGGTCCTCTGGAAGAAGAAATGGCAACCCACACCAGTGTTCTTGCCTGGAGAATCCCATAGACAGAGGAGTCTGAAAGGCTACAGTCCATGGGCTTGCAAAGAGCTGGACACAGCTGAAGCCACTGAGCACACACACACACAGAGCATTAATCGGATTCAGAGGCCTAACAGTGGAGGTCTCTGATCTGAAAGACACTGTTGAATTGTCATAGGATTTATGGCTGCTGTTCTACTCCTGTTCACTGTCTCCCTCACCCTCCCCTTCTGCCATCATTCCCACCACATGGTCCTTTCCTTTCTAATACCACCACCATGGTCCCATCTGAAAATTGAAAAAAAATAAAATAAAAAGGAAGGATTTTGTACGGAACAAGTATTTTTATAACTTTATTATGGATCCACAGGTTTTATCAATGCCCAGAAACAAAGAAAATGTTGACAGAACCTGTCTCAGCTTTAATCATGTACATATGTGTGTCTATGAGTATGTTTTATTCACTATTTGGAATTTTTTACATTCCATTGCTCATGTGTATTCCTTTTTTTCAGCTAATTAAGTTATGAACCAGAGTTCATAATCTCTGGATGACCAGAGATTTAGGAAACTCTGCAGGTCAGGAAGCAACAGTTAGAACTGGACATGGAACAACAGACTGGTTGCAAATAGGAAAAGGAGTACATCAAGGCTGTATATTGTCACCCTGCTTATTTAACTTCTATGCAGAGTACATCATGAGAAATGCTGGGCTGGAAGAAACACAAGCTGGAATCAAGATTGCCGGGAGAAATATCAATAACCTCAGATATGCGGATGACACCACCCTTATGGCAGAAAGTGAAGAAGAACTAAAGAGCCTCTTGATGAAGGTGAAAGAGGAGAGTGAAAAAGTTGGCTTAAAGCTCAACGTTCAGAAAACTAAGATCATGGCATCTGGTCCCATCACTTCATGGGAAATAGATGGGGAAACAGTGGAAACAGTGTCAGACTTTATTTTTTGGGGCTCCAAAATCACTGCTGATGGTGATTGCAGCCATGAAATTAAAAGACGCTTACTCCTTGGAAGGAAGGTTATGGCCAACCTAGATAGCATATTTAAAAGCAGAGACATTACTTTGCCAACAAATGTCCATCTAGTCAAGGCTATGGTTTTTCCAGTGGTCATGTATGGATGTGAGAGTTGGACGGTGAAGAAAGCTGAGCGCCGAAGAATTGATGCTTTTGAACTGTGGTGTTGGAGAAGACTCTTGAGAGTCCCTTGGACTGCAAGGAGATCCAATCAATCCATCCTAAAAGAGATCAATCCTGGGTGTTCATTGGAAGGTCTGATGTTGAAGCTGAAACTCCAATACTTTGGCCACCTCATGCGAAGGGTTGACTCATTGGAAAAGACCCTAATGCTGGGTAGGATTGGGGGCGGGAGGAGAAGGGGACGACAGAGGATGAGATGGTTGGATGGCATCACCGACTCGATGGACATGGGTTTGGGTGAACTCCGGGAGTTGGTGATGGACAGAGAGGCCTGGCGTGCTGCAATTCATGGGGTCGCAAAGAGTCGGACACGACTGAGCGACTCAACTGAACTGAACTGAACTAAGATGAAGTAACCAAAACACTGGCTCCCACTTGTGATTCACCATGGCAATGTCCAAGTTAGGCAGGAAAATTTCACTCTTAACAGATACTGTTTTTGCTTGACTGAAATTTTTAAAATATTTATATCAAAATTTAAACAAGTTCAATGGATTCCTAATTAACTAGGGTGACCCTAACATGAATATTTCATGTATTTTAAAATAGTCGTATGTTAATTATGTTAATGATTTTGCCTTCCTTACTTTTTAATAACAATAATAGTTAAGTCTTTCAATGCCAGGTAACTTAATTGGAACTTGCTTACTCTATTTGAAAATTGTCTTTATTTATAGTCTTGCTTTGTTCCTTAAATAACAAGATTTTATTCCCTTTTCTCTTTTCCTATTTGTATACTTAACAACCACAAGGAAAGAATTCTGCAGAGCACAGAATTTCTTTTATGCATTAAGGTTTAGATTTTGTTTAGAAAAATCTGAGAAATTTATTTATTTTCTGAGACTAATCTTTTTGATAAGTAAAGTTCATGGAAAACCATGTAATTGGTATAGAACTTTTCACTTGAATTAAATTGCTTAATCCTTCTGTACTAGAATACTTTTGCATCTTGCCTGGAGTAAATTAGTTTCTTTAGGTTAAAAAAATGCTGGAATTATATTTTTCAATTTGAAATTCACTTAATATCAAAGTGGCTATAATTAATTCTTTTTTTCTGATGATCTGAAAAGCTGTAATGAGAAATTACAAATAACATATCAAAGAAATTTCATAAAGTAACCTGATAAAAACATTTCAAGTGTGAGGTACTTTCTTTTTTCACACTGAATTAGATTTTATAATACATGAAAGGCATACAATTAGTGCCATCTAGTGCATTAACCCATCATGCTAGCAATCTTATCAATTCATCACATGCCTTGCTTTTCAGAAGTCATTTGTAGTCATACAATTTCTCAAGATCATTTAATTCAAGTTAATATTAAACAGTTGATTTAATTTTAGTTAAACACTAATCTATTTACATGTTATAGTTCTTAAGGTTCAAAAATCAGATAGATCATTATTTTCTTATCATCACTTTAATTGATTAGAATTTTCATTGAGCATTATGTGACCTACACATTTACCCTGTGCATAAAACAGAATAAATCACTGCCTTAAAAATATAATTTGCTACAGCTGCTAAGTTCACCAGTTGCCTGTGCTAAGTTGCCAATTATATTAGGACAGCAATTCCTATATAGATATTTTCTCCTAGGTTTCAAAAAATGTGAATATTTCTGAGGTCATAGTAGGAGACTTCCTTCATCATGCCCTGGTGTTATTAGTTTGAGAAAAAACGAGAATGACAAAATACCATGTACTGCACTTAAAATTAGCCATGAGCACTCCCACACATCTTGTCTATGTAGTTCATTAAGAAATTCTTTTGTGCATTGAAAACCTGAGAATATTTTGAGTCAGAAAATATAATGCCTTGAAAAAAAAATCAAGTTGATTGATAATAGTAACTAAACGAAGAGACCTCTCCCCCGAAGCTTAGTCACAGAGAAAATTCAGTTTCAGCCGTTTTTCATCTGATAAGCAGCCCAACCTCCAGGCAAATGGTAAACTCTGCAATGGGTGGGCGCGCCCTGCCCTGAATGCCTGATTTCCTTTCTCACCACTTCTCTGTTCCTGGCCTTTCCATGCTCACTTTCTCATCTTTTCAGTGACCTCTATTCCTTTATTTCCCTTCTTCCTACTTGTAACAACATTAAACTGAGGAAGAGAGGAAGGTTAGAAGCAGCAGTTTTACTGACAGGGTGGTCTCTTGTCACTTCCCTGTGGTGTCAGATAAATTTAAAAAGATAGAATTACACAGACTTTTCCCATTGGGCTCTCAGTCTAAACCGAACTATATGCCCTCTTTAATGCTGGCCTTGAGTTCCACTTTAAATTCAAATTATCTTGCCAAGTAACCTAGATGTAGAATTATCTAATCGATAGCCTGGTAGCTGGAGTGCAAACCCAGATTTAGCCATTTGTTCAATAAGCATTTATATTAAGTGATAACCACTATTCTGGTCACTGTGAGAGAGTGAGGCAGAACAGTGACAACGGTAGACAGTGTTAGAATTGAGTTAAATTGTAGGACATCAATGTGGTGGCCACACCAGGAGAACTGCCTCGTGTGGAGAAAGTGTTCACAAGTGTCAAAAGTGAATATTCTCTGTGAAAATAATTGAGGCTTGCCAGTGGAAAACTGATGTTTTCCCTCTTTGATGTATTAGGAAAATATATGATAAAACAAAATTTCAGAGGATAATCACATTAGATGAAATGTAGCCTCTTGATGTAAGAGTATTTAGAAATTTGCATTTTCTGTTAATTATTAACCACGGTTATTCCTTAACCATCAGTGAATTTGTCAATAGAATCTATGCCTACTTTGCATTTAGGCTCATTATTGAGGTTTGTCTATGAAGCACCTATGTTATTTAGGAAATATTTTCCTTGAATGTACAATAATGTGGTATGGTCACTAGAGATCATAACTATCAATAAAAGATTTATCAAAGGCCTGTTTATGACAAATCATATTTTTACTATGATATTGTATGGTCCTTCATGTAAATGTTTATTGCCATTAGGCAATTCTTCAGAGAAAAGTTGTAACATCCATGTGTAGCACTGTAACTGCTGTTTTCTATAACATTATCAGTGTAAAAAAGCCTATTGAGTCTGATTTTCAAATTATCTGTTCAGGATTCCAGGGCAAAGAGATAAGTAGCGTAAGTTGGAAAACAAGTATTTTCAAGAGTTTTGAATGTTCTTAAATTATCATTGCTTTATACTGATTTCCACCCATTTTCTTGTTGTAAGAACTGCAAAAGTAAAAAGATATTTTGAAAAGATGTTGATGGCTGCATAGACTCAAATCTCTCTGGATCCCTACATAGTAATCCACAGAGTGACTAGAGGGCAAAAGCAAAAACCCATGAACAACGATTAAAACAAAATTCAATTGCCAGGTCTATGAATCACAAAATATAACCGGGATGAGAGAAGATACCGACAACCATAGACCTCAGGTTTCAGAATCTGTGAAGAAGGATACAGAGGCGAGTACAGGGAACTATAGTATGGAACAAGAACCCCCAAAGAGCCATGAGTAATTTCTTGAAAGGCATGGTGGGCCAACTTGACATCAGCAGCTGAAATGGGGGGATTTTTCCAGACCTAATGGAGGTGAGTACAATAGGTATGTCGAAAGACCTGAAATAACACAAAAAAATCTAGCTACTGGGAACTCTCCAAGATAACCAACCAGGTGCTCTTCCAGATTCTGACTCCACGGTAAGGACAGACTTCTGGAAGTGGGATCAAAATGGAGTAGAACAGGAACAATGGAGACAAAGGAAAGAAAGCATTCAGGTTAACATCAAGTGGGGACAGGAGACACACAAGACACACACTTTATAGGACACAACATAGAAACAACAGAAAAGCAGCCCTGTGAAATTAGAAACTTTATATTAGACCATAACTCTTTGTAAAAGTCCAGGGAAACTAACTGCACATAGAAATGAAAATGGACAACTATTAAGGTCAAATCTCAAAGTTATTTTAAAGAGAATGAGTAGCAACCTGGCATTCTTAAAGATAATGGAAACATTTCAGAAAGATATGGCCATCAAAAAGATCAAAATTAAAGCCTATGTTTCAGAATAAACTAAAATGTTCAAAATCATAAAAGACACGAAAAGGCAATATAAACCAGAACTGGTAAATATCAGAAGTGACATGAGAGTACTTAAAAAGAAGGAAAAATAATTGCAGAAAGACTAAACTACAAAGAACACATAAGCGAATAAACCCAATAGTTAATACCTTAAATGAAAGGTAAAAAAGTAAATAAATAAAAGTGAAATGAAGAAAGATTAAAGAAAAAAGAAGACCCAATATACAGTTAATAAAAAGCCCCGAAAAAGTTAACCAAAATAAAGAGAACAGAATGAATACCTAAAGCTTTGAAAACTTCCCTTGAAAATACCCCAATTCTCAGAATTTCAAACAAAAATGACCAACAGAAAATCAAATTCTAGTGAAATTATTTAAGCAAAAAATAAGTCATTTGAGAATGTAGGCAAAAATAGCAAGTGTCTTAAGAGGAAAAAAAAATGTATACCATCGGATTTTTTGACAACAAAGCTTTATACTAGGAAAAAATAGATAATTATATACTTAAGTACACAGAAAAAGAAAATGTGAACCACAGGGTTTATACTTAAGAAAACTGACTTTCCAGTACAGAGAGCACAAACAAAATTTTATCTTTGTTCAAAAAATCAAGGTAATATTGGAGATGAATTTCAGACAATCGAAACAATGGAAGAGATATAGATGGAAAGCCTAATGTATTCAGCACAAACTACTGCTAAAATCACAAAAAGGAGACAACCAGATCTTTTGTGCCCCCAAGTGAAATAAAACAATGCCTGCTGTCTTTATAAAAAGAGAATTTGAGTGCAATCAAGTCTCTGGACCCAGGCACCAAAGTGGGGGGATTACAGAGAATGAGGATGTATTAAACAGGACCAATAGTGAGTCCCACAGGATGGATTTGTCTCACTGAAATCCATACTGTGGGAAATTCTGCAGATTAAATGTCCTACAGATAGTTAATTTAGGATAAAAAGAAAGGGATGAAGGAGAAGTCTGAACATTAAAAAAGAACTGAAAAATATATTTGAAAACAAAACAAATAACTATAGAAGCTGGGATAAATACTTGGGTTATAAACCTAATAATGCAAGGAAATGATTACTGAGAAAGTTGCAAAACAGGAGAATGGACAGTGATAAAACATAAAAGGGGTTTCTGGCAAAGGTTTATTTCCTGATCTGGTCTGTGGTTATAAATGCATTTATTTATACTTATCATTCATTTAATAAGCTACACAACAGTTCTGGATGGTTTTCTACCTCTGTGTTTCATTTTACAATAAAAATCACAACAAATTTTATCTGACTTCTATTTTCAGAAAAGGCATGTAAAGTTAAAAACAAATCAAAAAATATTATCCAAATAGATGTATTATAAAGGTCAGTTAAGCCAAAGACAAAGGATGGTATTTTCAGGAGGAATTCAGAAATCACAGGTGCAATGTCAGTATCATAAGCATCTGCAAAGGAATGGCAAAGAAGGCTGGGTGTTGGTTGTCATTTCTGGTCAAGGTTAAAGCCAAATATACAAAAATATGTTGACACAACATCATATATGCCATGATTTACTTCTTTTCATACCACCACTTTAGGAGTACTTCTGCCTATTAGTCTAAACTGAGTTAAGTTGGCTAAATTTCAATCAGATACTTCATATTGTCACTGCTTACATTAAGTTTCCTAGTAACTTAACTTACATAACTTGTTAGTTTTCATCATATGTCCTCATTTGTGGCTTTGAGTTTTTTCTGTGCTTTTTAAATAATGAGTGTTTGTTCTATTAGAAAAAAAAAAACACAGAGAAGATATGAGAATTGCTTCACAAATGATTTAGTGATAAGGAGAGTTCATGTGGTTATTATAAATAAAAAGAAGAGTTAACACACCAATTCACATCAAGAATATTTACAATTTTTAACCAAGTAAGCATTTTTAAACGTCCAGGCTTAGAAGTTTATTCACTTGTATTTAACCATTGTTGTAGAGTCAAGAGTTTGGGCTTAGAATCACTGTCTTTGGTTGACGTCTAGCTCCTGTCTGGTATTTTGGCAATAAGTGTGTATGCCATAGACATCTTCACGGTAAGTATTTTTACCCCAAACATTTCTGCTGTATAACTAATTGATGGTAAGGTAATTTTGCCAAAAAGATAAAATAACTCACTGACAGTTTGATTTAACAGTTTGGTTTCAACTTTGGTTTCATTTCTCCATTGACACAGCACTGGTGTTTTTATTACATAAATCTTAGCCCTCTAATGGTCTGTACAGTGATGGGGCACTGGTCTTAAAATGCATGCATGCTCAGTTGCTAATTCATGTCCAACTTTTTTTGATCCCATGGACTGTAGCGCACCAGCCTCGTTTCTGTCCATGGGACTTCCCTCCAGGGTATCTTCCCAAACCAGGGATCGAACTTGCATCTCTTACATTGGTAGGCAAATTCTTTACCACTAAGACACCAGGGAAGCCATGGACAGAGGAGCCTGGCTGGCTATAGTCCTTAGGGTCACAGGGTCTGACACGACTGAGCATGCACGCACACACACACAGCCAATATTCTAAAAATTGTACATTTGATATGTTTGTTTATGTCTTTTTATACATTTTGAGAATTTCCCTAACATAAACTTCCACACATGGAAGTGTTTTTCAATTTGATAGTTTCAATTTATGAAATAAATTGAAGTGCATGAGTTTCATTTCAAAAGGTTTTAGTTTTCTCTCTATGACATTTCTTAAAGTTTTTTTTTTTTTTTTTATGTCTTGCTAATAGATTCTTTTTTCCAAAGTTAGTACAAAGGAAACTTTCTATTGGGTTTGCTTGGCTTTATCCCAAATTCTGAAAGACAGGGCTAGTTGCAACTAGAGGGATTTTGCTGTGTATTAATATATGTAGTTCTACTACTATTTAAGAAGGTGCTATTAAACATCAAATAGAGGTTTTCATTAGCTTCCTAAATGGTGCTAGAAAGTAATTTTTGAAAGTATATAAGGAGCTACAGACAGTTAAAAACAAATACAATTTATATATTTAAACATCAGCTCAATCTAGATAATCACAACTGTGTGATATGAGTGGTCTTTCTAAATTTATATTATGCAGATTATTGATAGTCATTTGCAGATGATATCAATTCATCAGTGAAAGTTAATTAGAATTTAAATCTGGTGGGACATAGGGCAACTTCATCAGCACAAGTCACTTTCCTTCAAACTGAGGCATTCTGAGGTCAGATCAAGCAGGATCCAGTTAAAAGAAATGATTTATCATATTGAAATCTAAAATCAAAAGAGCTCTGGTAATCCTACTGGCCGTTTCAAACCCTCCTATTTCTCCTACTAAACTGAAGCCCTCCTCCAAATCAAGAGCAATTGATTTTTCACAGCAATGGATGGAAATTTCTCACTTGCTCAGATAGATACTTACACACATTAGAAAAAGCATGTGTGGGGAAACAAGGATGTGGACAAATATAGTATAAAATATATTATGTGTATTTTACTATAATGCAAAAAAATACTAGGAAGCTTATTATTTGATTTCTCTCTTTATCTTCCCGCTTCTCACATTCTTGTTGATATTGTCCTTTGCCATATGTTTTTTTGTCCAAGTTTTCTTTCCCCATGTTTTTCTTCTTTTCTCTCTTTTTTTCCCCCAAATCCAAAATCCCTCAAATACCTGTTTAGAATTACTAATTAATAGCATGAACATTAAATGAACAACCTAACCTTCTAAGTCCCACTGCAGTGGAGTCAGTGGACTCCTGTTCTTTAAGAGAAGGCAGAGACTTGAAATAAACATCTCTCAAGCCCTGGGGTTGGGGCAGGGCGTGGAGGTGAGAGTGCATTTTCTTCTAGAACAAAATTATTCAAAAGAAAAATAAGGTGGCATAATTTAGTTAGCTCCCTCTGCAGTGCAGTTTTGTCCTAAAGACTCTAAGAGAAAAGCTTTCTCTGCAAATGATTAAGTACATGCTTTCACACTGTCATTTTACATAATTCTACAGGATCCTTCCCCCCACCCACACACCACCTCACATTTACCAGAGTGTTTCCTGGGTAGCAAAAGGTTAATTTTGTGACTTCTATTTGTGTGTTCTGTGGTTTTATTATTTATTAAATGTAGTTCAGGCTCTTCACACCAAAGTAGCACATTTCATCAGCACTGTTCAACTTTAACTAGAATGTCTCTGGCACAGTGATTCATTCCAGGATTCTAGCTTCTTTTCTCAAGTTTGCAAAAGCTGTGAACAGATACATCAGCTGGAAGATTATACTCTCAATGTGGGTGTGAGATGGGTCTTTGCACAGCTTTCTTTTATGGTATTTGCACAACCACAGTTATTACCAGTGAGAACATCTGAAGGCAGTCCCTTTCTCTAAGACAAAACAAGCCCCCAGCACCCAGTCCCCCAACCTCTTTTATAGGACTAAAAGGAAATTCTAAAAGAATCCCACCTGAATAACACTGAGTCTTATCAATCTCTCAGGCAAAGGTAGTATAGGTGTCATTGTTATAAAGGTAACTCCTTCTAACTTCCCTTGTGGTTCAGCTGGTAAAGAATCTGTCTGCAATGTGGGAAACCTGGATTTGATCCCTGGGTTGGGAAGGTCCCTTCCCCTGGGGAAGGGAAAGGCTACCCACTCCAGTATTCTGGCCTGGAGAATTCCATGGACTGTATAGTCCATGGAGTCGCAAAGAGTCGGACAACACTGAGTGACTTTCACTTTCCTTCTAACTTCACTAAAGATTGAGATAGAATCTTTCTTTAGGAATTTCCCCCAACACCCTTTCCCAAAAAGTCTAACTAGAAGGATAAAAAAGGGCAACATGCATAAGTAAATACAATATTAAAGGACTAAATTGATACCAATATAACAGGAGTTGGTAAAAGCAAAAACAGAAAATGTTACCAAGGTTTTTGGATGTATCCTTTGGATGTTATACTACTCATTATAGACATTATCTACAGACCGTTATATGTTAAAAATGGTGCTATCTAGGCACTGGCAGAGGGAGAACAAAATAGACTTTTTCTCTTCTCATCTGGAGTTTACAAATTTTAAGTGTTATGAAGGGAAAAGATTGAGCTTTAAGAATATGTGTAAGATTGAGCTATCCAACTACCTCAGAAGGATGACCAGAAACCAGTCACACAAAGAGTTGTGGGGAAAAAGCCTTCTAAGCAGAGAAAATGCTAGGAAATAAAGGAGAGCCAAGTGTAGTTAAAAGTCAGAAAAAGAACGCTGCATGAAATAAGGTTGGTGAAGCATAGAAAGACTATATCATGTGATGTCAATGCAGAGCAATGAGAAGCCCTTGACTGATTTAAGAAGGGCTGACATAAGCTCTTGTTTATATTAATTAAATGATTAATCTACTTGTTGGTGAGAATGGATTGAAACAGAGCAAAATGGGTGCAGATAAACATATTGAGAGACTCTTTTAGGCATCCAGGAAACACAGAATAATTTCAAAGCTACAGTTGATGGAGTTTAGCAATGGAGAGAGAAACATACAGTAAAATTTGCTATCGCCTGGTCTGAAAAATTGGGTGAATTGGTGCCATTTACCAAGGTAGAAACCCTTAGAAGAAAAAAAAAATGCAGATTAGGAATGTAAAAGAAGGCAGAATAAAACATTTTGTTTGGAAAATGTCAAGTTTGAGAGCTTGTGAAAGCTAATTGGAGATGCCAAAATAAGAGATATGTGGGTCTGAAAAGAGGCCTAGCTTGGCAGTATAAATTTGAGAGCTTTTGAATGTAAGTAACACAATAATTTATTGAAAGAGGAGAGTGAAAAAGCTGGCTTAGAATTCAGCATTCAAAAAACTAAGATCATGGCATCCGGTCCCATCACTTCATGGCAAATAGATGGGGATATAAAGGAAAGAGTGACAAGCTTTATTTTGGGGGGCTCCAAAATCACTGTAGATGATTACTGCAGCCAGGAAATTAAAAGATGCTTGCCCCTTGGAAGAAAAGGTATACCAACCTAGACAGCATATTAAAAAGCAGAGGCATTACTCTGCCAGCAAAGGTCCATCTAGTCAAAGCTAAGGTTTTTCCAGTAGTCATGTATGGATGTGAGAGTTGGACTATAGAAAGCTGAGTGCTGAAGAATTGATGCTTTTGAACTGTGGCATTGGAGAAAACTCTTGAGAGTCCCTTGGACTGCAAGGAGATCAAACCAGTCCATCCTAAAGGAAATCAATCCTGAATATTCACTGGAAGGATAGATGCTCAAGCTGAAACTCTAATACTTTGGCCACCTGATGTGAAGAGCTAACTCCTTGGAAAAGACCCTGATGCTGGGAAAGATTGAAGGGAGTAGGAGAAGAGGACCTCAGAGGATGAGATGGTTGGATGGCATCACTGATTCGATGGACATGAATTTAAGCAAGTTCCAGGAGTCGATGAAGGACAGGGAGGCCTGGCGTGCTGCAGTCCACGGGATCACAAAGAGTCAGACATGACTGAGAGACTGAACTGAACTGAATATAATAACTAGGGCAATTTACTACATCATCAATTTACTACATCATCCGTTACACCTAGAAAATGACTGAAGGCTAAGCTTAGGGCTTCTTTCAAGATGGTGCTCAGCGAGCCCCGCAGCTTCTTGTAACCAACGCTTGTGTAGTCCTCCTCCCCTAGAGGACCTGGTGACTTACTTTTAACAAACAGAACCCAGAGAGACGGGATATCACTTCTGAGGTGGGATTAGGATGAAAAAGACTCTGACTTCTGTCTTGTTTGCCCTTTGTTGCTTTCTGACTTTCCCATGTTATGAGTGGCCCTGTGGAGAGGCCCACATGATAGATAACTAAAAGATCTGTCCAGTCAACAGCCTGTTTGGGACTAAGTCCTCAACCACACACCTGAACTTGTAAGAAGATTCTTGCCCAGTTGAGCCTTCAAATGAGAGTGCAGCCTGCCCACCCCCCCACCATCCCCAGCCCCAGCCCCACCCCAAACAACTATAAGTCCATGAGAGACCTTGACTTTGAAGTTCCCAACTAATCTGCACCTGGCTTTCTGACTCACAGAAACTGTGAGATAATAAATGTCTGATATTTTGGGATAATTTGCTGGGCAGAAATAGGTAATGAAATCACCTGAGGATCTTCAGTAGAGAGGAAAATATGATGGAGGTGGAAGAAATGGTTGTATTAGTAGGCTGGAAATTGGGTGCAGCATGAAAGTCAAAAAAAAGTGTTTGAACAAGAGAGCTGTTGAAAGCATTTAGAGGAACTTAGAAACCTAGTGAGATGAAGACAGAAAAACTGGTTTTGGCAATATGAATGTCATGGAAACTTTAGTGTGTATAGTTTCAATAGAGTAGTGGGAGCAGATTTCACATTGGAATTTACTGAATAGTAAAATGAAGATATGTTTAGTAGTAAAATGGAGTATAGAAAGAGTGTGTAAATAAATAACTTCTTTGAATAGCTTGATTCTGAAGAAATAACAGGCAAGTTTTTGTTGCTCCCACCATCCATTTCCAGTTTCCCTTTAAAGTTGGACTAGAAATTTCCTAGTTATGAGTTTTCAATGGCCTTGATATCACCCTGATCCCAGAAGCGATTTCTGAACAGATTAATCCTAACAGATTAGGCCATCTCCCAGGCCATCGTAATTGGTACAGGAATAATCATATGACAGAATTTGAATTAATGGGAAAGAAACTCTATTCTGCTGTACCTAGTTGAAAAATGAAAAGATCTCTGTCTCCTACTGCTGCTAGACAAAATTAGGAAGCAAGTAGCCAGAATTGTTGTAGGAATGCCATTTTGGTAACACGTGGGAAGTCAGAACATTGAAGTCAGAGTGGGAAGAATAATTAATTCATTTCTAGGTGATATTGCTGAGCCAAGGCAGTAAGCTAGAGGGGAAGCCTGTATTTCCTTTGGAAATTATAATTTGGAGACAATTCATATTCCTCATTGTTTACATAAATTTTGAATTGAATTTCTGTATTACAGCTGAAAGCATTCCAATATATGGAGAAAGCATAGCTATAGTAAGGTAACTCAAGATCAGATAGAGCTCAAGAGAGTATTTTTTTTAATTGAAAATGTATGAACTATTTAAACTCTGACTATAATAATTTGGTAGCAAGGAAAGAGAATTGAATTCATGAGAGTTGAGTGGTTTTAGAAATAATCTTCTTGAAAATCTCCTTCTCTATCCTAAGGAGCATTACTGCCCTTTCTTCCCATCAACTTCATCATTCTTAGTCTCCTTACTTTTTTCTATATATAATATTGTGCCATAATATGCTACTCTTGCCCATTTCTTTTTGTTCTCAGCACATTGTCCCTCTGCTCGACTTTCATTCCTCTGTTCTGACTTCCGATTGTTATTTTTCATCCATTCCTGTTAAGGCTTAGTTTACGTAAGTTTTCTGGTAATATCTACCAGTTCCTCAAAACTGAAGTCATTATCTCTGTATCATCCTTCCATCTCTCCCTTCTTATGTGTTTTTCTTCTTAATGTGTGGCAACCCCCAGCTGAACCAGTATAAAATGTGGGCCATATCCAGGGCACATCCCTTTTTCTCAAGTCTGACACCAAACCAATCAAATTTCTAATCTTTCTCTCATGATGATAATCTTTAGTCACGGACTAAAGCTCTGTCGATGTCATATCAAAGCATGTCGACTTCATGTCTCCAATCTCTCTTCTCTGTAATGAGTACACTCAAGTGAGTATACTTTTGATGGCAACAGGCATCAATGGGACTGTTCTAGACAAACTGAGTGTGTGTGTATCACTCTTTGTTAAAAATGCTGCTCAGTTTCCATTTCACTCAGCGTCTGCGCATCATTTGAAATAACTGCTCACTCACACATCCTTGATACATTTTCTCCACTTGGCTTCCAAGACAACCCATTCTTCTAGTTTTTCCCTGACCTTATGGATGACTCTTCAAATCCCCTAGGTGGTTCTTTCTTTTCTCTCAGGCCCAGTGCTCCAGGCTTCAGTCCTTGGTTCTTTCCTTATCTCATTCTTCACTAACTAGGACTTTAAATAGCAACTATATTGTCAAATTTTTCTCTCTCTAGACCAGACCTCTCTTCCAAACTGAAGACTCAATATCTCAATCTGTATGTCTGACAGGCACATTAAACTCAGCATATCCAAAACAGCACAGCACTTGCATTATTTCTTCCCAACCCTGCCAAACCTGCTTCATCTACAACCTCCCATGTTTCAATTGATGAAGATTCCATCCTTCCAGTTATCTGCAGAAAGAGACTTGGAAACATCATCAGTTCCTCTCTTTCACCTTCTCATCCATCTGTCAGATGATCACTTGGGCTTTACAGTCAAAATACATCCACAATCAAACCACTTCTTACTACCTTCCTTACACTCGACAGATTTCCAAGACTGACCTTTTTAAAGTATAAGAAAGACATCTTTGTCCCTTCTTTGCTCACAATACTCCACAGTCTACCCATTTCACTCAGAGTAAAAACCAAAGATTTGTCAATGGCCCAGATGCTCTTACATAATCAGGGGCCCATTTACTTCCTGACCGTATTTCTGAGCACCCTGTCCTGTTTTCATTCCTCTTCAGCCATGCAAGTCTGCTTGCTACTTCTCAAACATGGCAAGCACATGAAGACCTTAGGACCACTGTGGTAGCCATTCCCCCAGATGTCTGTGCTTCAAACTTTTCCATATCTTTCAAATGTTTGTTCAAATGTGTTATATTCAGTGAGACTAATTTTGAGCATCTTATTTAAATGTGATACCTGCTTTCTATTCCCAGAACTTGAATTCCTTTTACTCTGCATTATACCTAGTCCATTGTACTTACTTCCTTCTGTATTATTATACATACTTTACTTGTTTCTTATATTTATTGTTATAGTCTGTATCCTCCTGCTTGAGTGCAAGTTTAGCAGGTCAGAGATCTTTGAAAGTTTTATTTACAGATATACTGCCTGGCGCAAAAGATCTTTGCTTCTAATAAATGTCCCCTTATTATCCACTCAATTCTTCCCACCTCCACCAGAGTGATCTTCCCCAAAGACAAATATTAAAAGACTCAAACAGAACAAGGATACGATTATAGCTACCTTTTGGTTTCAGAATGCATTAGAATTTATTAGTAATGGCAGCCCCTACCATTCAAAATAAATAAGATGAGACTGGTTTGAATAAAAGCTTTCAGGACTGAATAATTACATTCACTGTGGTTACTCCACAGAGGAAAGTCCAGTAGCCCTTTGATTTTCAGAATAGAGCTGGGCAATACGATCAGTCATCCTAACTGTATCATGTATGCTTTTGGCCACTGTTAATTACAAGCTTCAAAACCAGGGTATATAAACATATTATGAAGGTCATAGAAACGCTCCTATCAATATGTATTAAGGCAAGTGGAAGAACAGTGAATGCAGACTCAGAAATTACAAGTTAGAAGACTTGAGATTTAGTCCCAACTTCATCACCTATTCCCATTACCCAAAGTAACTTCATTAGTCTGGTGTACAGTCTCCTCTGTTAAAGAGAAACATTGATATAAGATGCTGTAGGGTCCTTCTAACCCTAACACTCTGCTCTGACTACTTCTAGACAAGACATCTTTAGTGTTTATTTTATGGAGTCACAGACATAGTGTCTTCATGAATTACCTAACCAAGAACTTGCAGCAAATAGTTCTGGGGCAGTTTGCAAATAATTAGTCTTTCTTCCTCAGTTATCACTATCCTGTTGATTGTATAAATGACAGAGAACACATCCAAACTTTGTAATGCAAAAATGTTACAGTGTACTCTATCCTAACTAGATTAGGGTAGAGAGTTATGTTGAAAGACAAAGCTAAATAAAATATGGCAATCAGGGAAAAAATGTGCTTCCTTCCTTGGTATTTTTAAAGGTCAAAACTTAAGCAATTTTTGAGTGTTTTATAAAGGGATTTTGAAACATCATTTATTTTTATGATAATTTGTATATGTTATAGGGGACTTCCCAGGTGGTGTTGAGGGTAAATAGTCCACCCACCAATGCAGGAGACACAAGAGACACAGGTTCAATCCCTGGGTTGCGAAGATCCCTTGGAGTGGGAAATGGCAATCTGCTCTGGTATTCTTTTTTTTATTTTTTATTTATTTTTATTTATTTATTTTCTGTTTTAAAGTTTTTTTTATTTTTATTTTTTTAAATAAATTTATTTATTTTAGTTGGGGGCTAATTACTTTACAATATTATAGTAGTTTTTGCCATACATTGACATGAATCAGCCATGGGTTTACATGTGTTCCCCATCCTGAACCCCCCTCCCACTTCCCTTGCTCCGGTATTCTTGCCTGGGAAATCCCATGGACAGAGGAGATGACTGAGCACAGAGCACATAAATGTTATAGCCAATATGTGGTAAAAATTTAAACCAGAAAAAACCTATCAGACAAATTATACAGCTAAGCATTTATACAACAGTCTAACATATTTACTCAGTAGCTGTTAGCTTGCTTCTCCTTTCTTCTAATAAATATTTGAGTGTTGAAATGTCTCTCATTAAAGTTTACTCAAAACAAAGGTTTTAAAACTCTTCAAATCAAAGAGGTTCTGAATTTATAAATCTTGAAATATGTTGTTTTACCAGCTAGAGCTTTCCTACAATTTTTATTTTGTGTGGAAATTAGTTAGAATTTTCTTTAGGTCCTAGAATACATTATGTGGGACTGATTTCATTCATACTGAAACCAGAAAGGAACTGATGGCGTAACTCCATCAATTTGGTTTAGCTGGGTGGTTGCTTTCTAAAACGTGAAAGTGACTTGTTGTTGCTTGAATACTGTGTCTCTGAGACCTCAGGATCTGTGTCATTCAGTGAACTGAAAAGTGATTCACATTTCTTAGGTACTTGCAAATAGAAATTTGATTCTTAGAAGTTAAAATTTAGTTGTGTGGGAAGATGTTTAGGTATCAGGTGTGGATTTGAGATGTCTTCAATACTCTCCCCACTTAAAAAATACACTGTAAAGAGCAGGTTATCTCTTAGATAAGAAGGTCAGACATTAATGGCAGAAACTAAAAAAATTAGTACCTTGACTTGTTTCATCTTGATCAGCAGAAAAATATAGTCATACATGCTTTTGCTATAACAAGCAAGAGGGTTCCTGCATGTTTCACTTTAAATAAACTGATTTTTCTGGTGGAGAGAATGGATTGTTCTTTTCAAAAGTAGGTGGAAACCACATAACTGAAAAATTACAGGGACTTCCCTGGCAGTCCAGTAGTTAAGATTCTGCACTCCCAATGCAGGGGACATGGTTTTGATCCCTGGTAAGAGAACTAAAGATCCCACATGCCCCAGGGAGTGGCCAAAAAAAAGAAAGAAAGAAAGAAAAATTACAGGGGACATTTGAGACTAAGGTAAATATATTTCAGATCAAATTAATAATAAAAACAACAGCAATGACAAAGACAACAACAATGATAGCTTGCATTTATTTAGTAGAACATGCTGGACATTACTCTATCTGTATTTATCTGTATTAATTTACTTAATCCTTAAAATAACCTTATAAAATAGGTTCTGCTATTATCTTTACCATTGTTTCAGCATGCATGCTTCAGTCGTGTCCAACTGTTTGTGACTCTATGAACTATAGCCCGCCAGGCTCCTCTGTCCATGGGATTTTCCAGGCAAGAATACTGGAGGGGGTTGCCATTTCCTTCTCCAAGGGATCTTCCCAACCCAGGGATCAAACCCATATCTCTTATGTTTCCTGCAATGGCAGGTAGGTTCTTTACCCCTAGCACCACCTGGGAAGCCCCCACAATTGTCTATAGTCAAGCAAAGCTTAATTTGTCATTTCACAAAACTCTTGTTCTACAATTTCCCCAGTTTTGGAGCTGTGGTCTTAAAAGCAGTTTCATAGTTCTTGAGTTTAAGAAAGAACTCTCTTCAGCAAAGAATACTGTCTCCCTACAGATTGTAACAGAGATGCCCCCTTTCACTGTGTCTGTATCCCAATAATTTTTCTCACTCCCTTTTAAAATTCAGAGGCGGGGCTAAGATGGCGGAGGAATAGGACGGGGAGACCACTCTCTCCTCCACAAATTTATCGAAAGAACATCTGAACGCTGACCAAACTTCACAAAACTACTTCTGAAGGCTGGCTGAGGACGTCAGGCTTCCACAAAAACTGCGCATTATCTTCAAAAGAGGTAGGAGAAATTATAAAAGATAAAAAGAGAGACAAAAGAGTTAGGGACGGAGACCCGTCCCGGGGAGGGAGTCGTAAAAGAGGAGGAATTTCCAAGCACCAGGAAACCCTCTCACCGGCGGGTGTGGGGGAGGATTTTTTATCTCGGAGGGCAACGTAACTGGGAGGAAAAAATAAATAAAATCCACAGATTACGTGCCTAAAGCAACTCCCAGCAAAGAACCCCAGATGCTCGCATCATCCGCCACCAGCAAGTGGGGGCTGAACGGAGAGGAGCGGGCGGCATTGCCTAGGGCAAGGACCGGGCCCGAGTGCCCCGAGGGCAATCTGAGGGAGCTAACGTGAGATAGCAACCTAAACTGTGGGACAGCGAGAGAGAGAGAACTATCCCGCGAAAAGCCCAACTCTAAGGCACTGCCGGCCCGCTCACAGAACAAAGGACTGAGCGATACCAGAGGAGAGCTAGCCGGCTGCGGACCGCCCCATCCCCCGCCGGACACAGCGGGCAGGCGGGGCCCACCAGAGCCGGAAAGGGGCAAACTCGGCTCCAGAGAGGGCACCCCCTACCAAACTGCAAACAGGCTCCCAGTTTCTAAGCAAAGACTGCCTGAGATCCCGGAGGGTCGACAGCCGCCGGGAGGGTCGCAGCCAGAGACCAGCTCCCCAGAACCGACACAAAGCACACCGGAGCCGGGCGCGCCCGTAAACCGAGGCGGGGACCAGGGAGGTGATAAGCCGCACCGCCCCAACAGGGGAGAGCGCCCTCGCCAAACTCCTGGCCGCCTGGGCAGCTCCGACCGGGAACGGCACAAGCCGCGGGCGAAACCGAGTCTGCGCCTTTGTGGAGTAACCGGGAGCCTGAACCTGAGCGGCTTAGACCTGGGAAGTGCACGCAGCTCAGGGCCCGCTCCCCGGCCGAGTAACCTGAAGCCTGAGCAGGGTAGACGGGGAAAGCACACACGCCGTGAGCGGGGGCGAACCCAGTGCGGCCGAGACACTGCGAGCTTACCACACACACGCCAGAATTGCAGTGTTCCTTCCTCCCCACAGCACGATTGAACAAGCGAACCTAAAGAGATCACCTCCACCGCTTTGTTGCAGGGCGGAAATTAGATACTGAAGAGATCTCCAAACAGAAGCCAAATAAACAGAGGGAAGCGCTTTGGAAGGGACAGGCCAACAGATTAAGATCCCTGTAGTTAATACCGACTGCATTAAAAAGGACCTATAGATCTTGGAAAGTATAAGCAGGAATAAGAATCTATCTAAAACTGAGCAGATCCCACACTGCTCACAACAGCTCCAGAGAAAGTCCGGGATATATATATTTTTTACTATTATTATTTTTTTTTTTAATTTTTTTTTAATTAAAAAAAATTTTTTTTCTCTTCTTTCCTTTTTCTTCAAGTCCTCTATTACACCTTTAACTTTCATTTTCATAACCCACTATTAACTTGCCAAAAAAAGAAAAAACCCCTATTTTTGAAGCAAACTGCATACATATATCTTATACCTTTTGTGTTTTCTTTTTTTTTTAATGTTTTTTTCCTGTTCTACATTTTTTTACTGTTTCTTTTTTTACTGTTTTACTGTTTTTTTCTTTTTACACTGTTTCCTTTTTTCTTTTTTTTTTTTTTTAGATTGTAAGTTTTATAAGAGTCTAACCTCTACTCTAGATTTTTAATCTTTGTTTTACATATTTGATATCAACTTTGTACATTTAAGAACCCAATCTTTAGGACCCATTTTTACTCAGGAGTGTGATCACTGGCCTGATCACTCTCTCCCCCTATTGATGCTTTCTTCTCCCTCAGGGAACCTCTATCTCCCACCCTCCTCCTTCTCTTCTCAACCCAATTCTGTGAATCTCTGAGGGTGTTCTGGGTACTGGAGAACACTTCAGGAACAGGATACTGCCCAGATCTCTCTCTCCCCTCTTAATTCCTCCCTTTCTACTCATGCTCACCTCTGTTACCTTCCTCCCCCCTCTCTATGTATCTCTGTGAATCACTCTGAGAGTTCCAAACTGTGGAAAGCACAGAGGGAAGTGCTTACTGGCTAGATTGCTCTCTCCACATTTGAATTCCCCTCTTCCCCTCCTGGTCACCTCAACCCCCCCCCCCCCCACCTCATCTCTCCATGTAACTCAGTGAACCTTTCTGGGTATCCCTCACTGTGGAGAATCTTTTCACCATTAACCTAAAAGTTTTATTATTGAGGCTGTATGGAAGGAGAAGTCTTGAGGCTACTGCAAGAATAAGACTGAAAGCCAGGGGAAACATTAATTAATAAGAGACCATCCAATAGCCTCCATAAATTCACTGAAACCAAGCTCCACCCAAGAGACAATAAGTTCCAGAGCAAGACATACCACGCAAATTCTCCAGCAACGCAGGAACATAGACCTGAGCATCAATATACAGGCTGCCCAGAGGCACACCAAATCCATAGACATCTCAAAAATTAATACTGGTCACTCCATTACACTCTAGAGAGCAGAAATCCAGCTCCACCCACCAGAACACCGACACAAGCTCCCCCCACCAGGAAACCTTGACAAGCCACCTGTCCAACCCCAACCGCAGTGAGGAACCTCCACAACAAAGAGGAACTTCATACTACCAGAATACAGAAGGGCCACGCCTAACACAGCAATCTAAACAAGATGAAAAGGCAGAGAAATACTCAGCAAGTAAAGGAAAATGAGAAATGCCCACAAAGCCAAACAAAAGAGGAGGAGATAGGGAATCTATCTGAAAAAGAATTTAGAATAAGGATAATAAAAATGATCCAAAATCTTGAAAGCAAAATGGAGTTACAGATAAATAGCCTGGAGACAAAGATTGAGAAGATGCAAGAAATGTTTATCAAGGACTTAGAAGAAATAAAAAGGAATCAATATAGAATGAATAATGAAATAAAGGAGATAAAAGACACTCTGGAGGGAACCAACAGTAGAATAACGGAGGCAGAAGATAGGATAAGTGAGGTAGAAGATAGAATGATGGAAATAAACGAAGCAGAGAGGAAAAAAGAAAAAAGAATCAAAAGAAATGAGGAAAACCTCCGGGACCTCTGGGACAATATGAAACGCCCCAACATTCGAATCATAGGAGTCCCAGAAGAAGAAGATAAAAGGAAAGGCCATGAAAAAATACTCGAGGAGATAATAGTTGAGAATTTCCCTAAATTGAGGAAAGAAATAGTCACAGAAGTCCAAGAAACCCAGAGAGTTCCAAACAGGATAAACCCAAGGCGAAACACCCCAAGACACATATTAATCAAATTAACAAAGATCAAACACAAAGAACAAATATTAAAAGCAGCAAGGGAAAAACAACAAATAACACACAAGGGGATCCCCATAAGGATAACAGCTGATCTTTCAATAGAAACCCTTCAGGCTAGAAGGGAATGGCAGGACATACTTAAAGTAATGAAAGAGAATAATCTACAACCCAGATTACTGTACCCAGCAAGGATCTCATTCAGATATGAAGGAGAATTCAAAAGCTTTACAGAAAAGCAAGAGCTGAGGGAATTCAGCACCACCAAACCAGCTCTCCAGCAAATGCTAAAGGATCTTCTCTAAACAGGAAACACAGAAAGGATGTTTCAACACGAACTCAAAACAACAAAGTAAATGGCAACGGGATCATACTTATCAATAATTACCTTAAATGTAAATGGGTTGAATGCCCCAACCAAAAGACAAAGGGTTGCTGAATGGATACAAAAACAAGACCCCTATATATGCTGTCTACAAGAGACCCACCTCAAAACTAGGGACACACACAGGCTGAAAGTGAAAGGATGGAAAAACATATTCCATGCAAACGGAGACCAAAAGAAAGCAGGAGTCGCAATACTCATTTCAGATAAAATAGACTTTAAAATAAAGGATGTGAAAAGGGACAAAGAAGGACACTACATAAAGATCAAAGGATCAATTCAAGAAGAAGACGTAACAATCATAAATATATATGCACCCAACATAGGAGCACCACAATATATAAGGCAAATACTAACAAGTATGAAAGGGGAAATTAACAATAACACAATAATAGTGGGAGACTTTAATACTCCACTCACGCATATGGATAGATCAACTAAACAGAAAATTAACAAGGAAACACAAACTTTAAATGATACAATAGACAAATTAGATTAAATTGATATTTACAGGAGTTTCCACCCCAAAACAATCAATTTTACCTTTTTCTCAAGTGCACATGGAACTTTCTCCAGGATAGACCACATCCTGGGCCATAAATCTAGCCTTGATAAATTCAAAAAAATTGAAATCATCCCAGCCATCTTCTCTGACCACAATGCAGTAAGATTAGACCTCAATTACAGGAAAAAAACTATTAAAAGTTCCAACATATGGAGGCTAAACAACACGCTTCTGAATAACCAACAAATCACAGAAGAAATCAAAAAAGAAATTAAATTATGCATAGAAACGAATGAAAATGAAAACACAACAACCCAAAACCTATGGGACACTGTAAAAGCAATACTAAGGGGAAGGTTCATAGCAATACAGGCGTACCTCAAGAAACAAGAAAAAAATCAAATAAATCAACTAACTCTACACCTAAAGCAACTAGAGAAGGAAGAAATGAAAAACCCCAGGGTCAGTAGAAGGAAAGAAATCTTAAAAATTAGGGCAGAAACAAATGCAAAAGAAACAAAAGAGACCATAGCAAAAATCAACAAAACTAAAAGCTGGTTTTTCGAGAAGATAAACAAAATTGATAAGCCATTAGCCAGACTCATCAAGAAACAAAGGGAGAAGAATCAGATCAACAAAATTAGAAATGAAAATGGAGAGATCACAACAGACTCCACAGAAATACAAAGGATCATAAGAGACTACTACCAACAGCTATATGCCAATAAAATGGACAACTTGGAAGAAATGGACAAATTCTTAGAAAAGTATAACTTTCCAAAACTGAACCAGGAAGAAATAGAAGATCTTAACAGACCCATCACAAGCACGGAAATCGAAACTGTAATCAGAAATCTTCCAGCAAACAAAAGCCCAGGACCAGACGGCTTCACAGCGGAATTCTACCAAAAATTTAGAGAAGAGCTAACACCTATCCTACTCAAACTCTTCCAGAAAATTGCAGAAGATGGTAAACTTCCAAACTCATTCTATGAGGCCACCATCACCCTAATTCCAAAACCAGACAAAGATGTCACAAAAAAGGAAAACTACAGGCCAATATCACTGATGAACATAGATGCAAAAATCCTTAATAAAATTCTAGCAAACAGAATCCAACATCATATTAAAAAGATCATACATCATGACCAAGTGGGCTTTATCCCAGGAATGCAAGGTTTTTTTAACATCCGCAAATCAATCAATGTAATACACCACATTAACAAATTGAAAGAAAAAAACCATATGGTTATCTCAATAGATGCAGAAAAAGCCTTTGACAAAATTCAGCATCCATTTATGATTAAAACCCTCCAGAAAGCAGGAATAGAAGGAACATATCTCAACATAATAAAAGCTATATATGACAAACCCACAGCAAACATTATCCTCAATGGTGAAAAATTGAAAGCATTTCCCCTAAAGTCAGGAACAAGGCAAGGTTGCCCACTTTCACCACTACTATTCAACATAGTTTTGGAAGTTTTGGCCACAGCAATCAGAGCTGAAAAAGAAATAAAAGGAATACAGATAGGAAAAGAAGAAGTAAAACTCTCACTGTTTGCAGATGACATGATCCTCTACATAGAAAACCCTAAAGACTCTACTAGAAAATTACTAGAGTTGATCAATGAATATAGTAAAGTTGCAGGATATAAAATTAACACACAGAAATCCCTTGCATTCCTATACTCCAATAATGAGAAAACAGAAAGAGAAATTAAGGAAACAATACCATTCACCATTGCATCAAAAAGAATAAAATACTTAGGAATATATCTACCTAAAGAAACAAAAGACTTATATATAGAAAACTATAAAACACTGATGAAAGAAATCAAAGAGGACACAAACAGATGGAGAAATATACCGTGTTCATGGATTGGAAGAATTAATATAGTGAAAATGAGTATACTACCCAAAGCAATCTATAGATTCAATGCAATCCCTATCAAGCTACCAATGGTATTTTTCACAGAACTAGAACAAATCATCTCACAATTTGTATGGAAATATAAGAAACCTCGAATAGCCAAAGCAATCTTGAGGAAGAAGAATGGAACTGGAGGAATCAACCTGCCTGACTTCAGGCTCTACTACAAAGCCACAGTCATCAAGACAGTATGGTACTGGCACAAAGATAGAACTATAGATCAATGGAACAAAATAGAAAGCCCAGAGATAAACCCACGCACATATGGACACCTTATCTTCGACAAAGGAGGCAAGAATATACAATGGAGAAAAGACAATCTCTTTAACAAGTGGTGCTGGGAAAACTGGTCAACCACTTGTAAAAGAATGAAACTAGAACACTTCCTAACACCGTACACAAAAATAAACTCAAAATGGATTAAAGATCTAAACGTAAGACCAGAAACGATAAAACTCCTAGAGGAAAACATAGGCAAAACACTCTCCGACATAAATCACAGCAGGATCCTCCATGACCCACCTCCCAGAATATTGGAAATAAAAGCAAAAATAAACAAATGGGACCTAATTAAAATTAAAAGCTTTTGCACAACAAAGGAAACTATAAACAAGGTGAAAAGACAGCCTTCAGAATGGGAGAAAATAATAGCAAATGAAGCAACAGACAAACAATTAATCTCAAAAATATACAAGCAACTTCTGCAGCTGAATTCCCGAAAAATAAACGACCCAATCAAAAAATGGGCCAAAGAACTAAACAGACATTTCTCCAAAGAAGACATACAGATGGCTAACAAACACATGAAAAGATGCTCAACATCACTCATTATTAGAGAAATGCAAATCAAAACTACATGAGGTATCATTTCACACCAGTCAGAATGGCTGCTATCCAAAAGTCTACAAGCAATAAATGCTGGAGAGGGTGTGGAGAAAAGGGAACCCTCTTACACTGTTGGTGGGAATGCAAACTAGTACAGCCACTATGGAGAACACTGTGGAGATTCCTTAAAAAACTGGGAATAGAACTGCCATATGACCCAGCAATCCCACTGCTGGGCATATACACCGAGGAAACCAGAATTGAAAGAGACGCGTGTACCCCAATGTTCATCGCAGCACTGTTTACAATAGCCAGGACATGGAAGCAACCTAGATGTCCATCAGCAGACGAATGGATAAGGAAGCTGTGGTACATATACACAATGGACTATTACTCAGCCATTAAAAAAAATACATTTGAATCGGTTCTACTGAGATGGATGAAACTGGAGCCCATTATACAGAGTGAAGTAAGCCAGAAAGAAAAACACCAATACAGTATACTAATGCATATATATGGAATTTGAAAGATGGTAACGATAACCCTATATGCGAGACAGAATAAGAGACACAGATGCATGGAACAATTTTATGGACTCTGAGGGAGAAGGTGAGGGTGGGACGTTCTGGGAGAATAGCATTGAAACATGTATATTATCATATGTGAAACAGAACACCATTCCATGTTCGATGCATGTGACAAGGGCTCAGGGCCGGGGCAATGGGATGATCCAGAAGGATGGGATGGGGAGGGAGGTGGGTGGGGGGTCCAGGAATGGGAACACATGTAAACCCATGGCTGATTCATGTCAATGTATGGCAAAAACTATTACAATATTGTAAAGTAATTAGCCCCCAACTAAAATAAATAAATTTATAAAAAAAAATAAATAAATAAAATAAAATTCACAGCTTCCGTATCAAACAGATCATTTCATAAAAGTCTTGCAGGAGTGATTCTGTGCATCAAGTCATGTCTGTGTGTGTGCTCAGTCGCTCAGTCATGCCAAACTCTTTTGCTATCCCATGGACTGTAGCCTGCCAGGCTCCTCTGCCCATAGGATTTCCCAAGCAAGAATACTGGAGTGGGTTGCCATTTCCTTCTCTAGGGGATCTTCCCTACCCAGGGATCGAACCCACATCTCCTGCATTGCCAGGCAGATTCTTTACCAACTTATCTACCTGGGAAGCCCCCAAGTCATGTCTAGAGAATTCCTTGTATGTGCTTGTCACCAAGGTCTCCTCCCACGGCCAGACTGTTGTACTCTCCCGTTGCCTCTGTATACATTTCCCAGTGAAAACAATCAAAGAGTCCTCTACATTTCAGCTCTTGAGATCTCCCTGCATTCATTTATAATTATTTTTTCATTAACTGTGAATGTCCATGGATATGTAACAGTTCTTCAGCTACTGTTTGACTTCAACATCTCAAGTTATTTATTTGGAGTTTCATGGAAGATGGAGTAATTGACTAAGCAAGACGTAAATAAAGATTGCATCTTTGTCAGAGCTCTGTTATTCTCACCAGTTATATAATTCTGCAGGGTACTTGTCAAATGTCTTCAAACAAATTGGGAAAGACTGAATGTAATCTATTTTACAGACAAGAAACTGAGGTATAGCAACGCTAAATGACAAACTGAAGGCCACACTGATAACCATGGAAGAAGTAGGACTCAAAGCCAGGACATTTTTAGAGTCAGTTTCATGGATTTTCCATTAACTGTTTATTTGCATAAAACAAACCAAAAAAAAAAAAAAGTTTGGGCATCTTTATATGCCAGTTTCTATGTGATGAGGTGGAAGCTTTCCTTAAACAGCAAATCATGATGGTTTAACGGAATGAAAACTATACTGGGAATCGAGACCCCTAGGAATTTAAACTCTTGTCACTAAGTAGTTTTGTGACTTGAAAAAAAAAATGTACCATGTTTTCTCAGATCCAAAAATCTAAAATGAGGATTTTGAGCTGGTCATTCCATCAATTTAGTGCTTTCATTCTTATTATTCAGAGACAGATATGGGGATAATAAGGGGCTAATAAGACTGTGTATAAGATTTTTTGAAAAAGAAAAGAAGCAAGAAGTGTGACCTTAGGCTGTGCTTTAGTTTCATTTCCTTTATCAGTTCCTTAGGTTTTACCCGAGTTACCTAACCTCTGCCATGACATTATCACGTCCCTTACATACAAATGAAATTTCACATATATACTTAGCACATATAATACATATTATATATTTTAGAAAACATCTATAAAATATATTTTACATATTTCTCTCTCGCACTCTCTTTTTCAGGAGATTAACGGCTCTCACACTATAGAGAGAATCTGGAAGATAATCCAACTTGTTTTAGTTCTGCCCTCCCCTTCCCCACCCAAACCAGTGATGTGTTGGCCTCCTAAGCAGCAAAGAACCCCAGGCAGGTATGTAAAAACCTTTATCTAGTTTAACTGTTTCTTAGTTATTAGATTGAAACTTCCCTGGTGGCTCAGATGGTAAAGCATCTGTCTACAATGTGGGAGACCTGGGTTTGATCGCTGGGTGGGGAAGATCTCCTGTAGGAGGAAATGGCACCCCACTCTAGTACTCTTGCCTGGAAAATCCCATGGATGGAGGAGCCTGGTAGGCTGCAGTCCATGGGGTCGAAAAGAGTTGGACACGACTGAGCGACTTCACTTTCACTTTCTTTCAGTTATTGGATTGGCTAAAACATTCCTTTGGGTTTTTCTGTAAGATACTGAAGGAAAATACAAATGAACTTTTTGGCCAACTCAATATTTATATGGAAATGTGTGTGTCTGTGCGTGTGTGCGTTTGTGTGCTCAGTCATGTCTGACTCTTTGCTACCCCATGGACTGTAGCCCACCAAGCTCCACTTTCCATGAGATTTCCCAGGCAAGAATACTGAAGCGGACTGCCATTTCCCACTCTAGGGGATCTTCCTGATCCAGGGATCGAACCCACCTCTCTTGCATCTCCTGCATTGGCAGGCAGATTATTTACCACTGCACCTCCTGGGAGGACCCTTATGTGGAAAAACACACGTTGTTTTCTATTTTTCTGAAGGCATTTTCCATATGTGATCTCCATTATGATGGTATGGCTCATTTCCTATGGATGCAGAATTTTCTCTTCATTTATAATATATTGCTAATCATAAAATCTTTTTCTTGAAATTTAATTTTCAGCTACCCTTAGTTTTTACTTATAAATCATTATTTTTATCATGTAAAAGAAATAAATGTTTACTTACCTATGCACAAGAAAATTGTCTATTGCCCACTAACTGGGAATAAATATTATTGATATATTAAATTTAATTCTAGCCATTTTGAATAATTGTGTATATGTGTGTATAGAAGGAGGGGGATTGTACATATACTTATAAATGTCTTCCTTGTGCCTTCTTTTTTCCGAAATAAGGGTCTGTACATTGTATTTATTTTTGCCTTACACTTTTTTTCCACCCAAACTTTTTATTACTAGCATTTTCTCATGATAAATATTCTACAAATAAATAATTGTAATAGCTTCCTTATATTCAATTGTAGGGATGTTCTATGATTTAGTTACCTTTTCTGCTTTCATTGGTTTGGTTATTTCTCATTCTTATTAATATAAATAATCCAGTGATAAATTCTCATGAAAAGTTAGAGAAACTGTCCATAAACTTAAATAAACAATATGAATAAATAACATTTTATAAGAATACGGTACAAAATATTAATGATATGGGAAAAAATAATACCAAAAAGAAATATCACAGTATCAACAGTTGGGGTTGTTTCTGGATGGAGGGATCACAGGAGCTTTCTCTTTAATACATGTGTACTGCATACACGTATGCAGAGTTGGTGGTATAGTGGTGAGCGTAGCTGCCTTCCAAGCAGTTAACCCAGGTTCGATTCCCGGCCAACGCAGCGTTCTCAGTGTTGGAGACTGAGAGCAAGGTGGATGAACCTGAATAGCATAGTCTCATATCTTTCACAGTGTCTGTCACCATTCTTGCCTATGCACAGTGCTAATTATGAATCCATTTGCATGTGAAAGACAGTCAACACCTCTCAAGTTATGGAGTTACTAAACATTAATGCTGCAGAAAGTCAGAGTTAAATCCAGGCACTTCTGTTTAACCGGATCTTAGACCATGTAAGAAACAAGAAATGTGAAGCCCTGCGGAGAAGGCAATGGCAACCCACTCCAGTACTCTTGCCTGGAAAATCCCATGGATGGAGGAGCCTGGTAGGCTGCAGTCCATGGGGTCGTGAAGAGTCGGACACGACTGAACGACTTCACTTTCACTTTTCACTTTCATGCATTGGAGAAGGAAATGGCAACCCACTCCAGTATTCTTGCCTGGAGAAACCCAGGGACAGGGGAGCCTGGTGGGCTGCCGTCTATGGGGTCGCACAGAGTCGGGCACGACTGAAGCGACTTAGCAGTAAATATCCTGCCTGCTCAGTTACTCAGTGCCCGACTCTTTGTGACCCCCAAAACCAAAAAAAAAGTACTATTATGGCAAAAACTACTACAATATTGTAAAGTAATTAGCCCCAACTAAAATAAATAAATTTATTTTTTTTAAAAAAGCATTGCAGTCTAAATTAACTCTTGGCTCTATTTAAATGACAGTTGCAGATCATAAAATATAATTTTTTTTTAAAGCCACAAAGGCTTTCCTGCAAAAGTAACAGAAAGGCCCATTTAAAATGAGTTTTTTTCCCCAGGTAACAAATATATGAGGATAACACAATGACAATGCTTAGTTAGGTAAATACCATGAGGCTTAATCCTCCTTTAAAGTTTAGATTACAGACCCACTCAGCAAGGAACAGTCAACAAACTGGCAGGATAAAGCAAACTTGCATTAAAATAAATGAGTATCTAACAAAACACAGTTACCACAAAATGGGCTATCAGTGTAGCGCAAATCTATCCAAATTACCAGGAAATAGATCATAAGCCATCCTATTTAAAGCGAAATTCTTCACTTGCAAAGCATCTGGTGATTTAGGCAAACGTTAAATTACCTGGGATTCCATTTCTGTCATTCCCTCTCTCTCTTTCTGTTTGTCTTTGTGTGTGTATGTGTGTCTGTGTGTATGCATGCACATCTGTCACTTTTTTCTCTCTTTGGAAATTCTTTGGGTAAACTAGCCTTTGAGGGAGCTGAAGTTTCAGCATTGAAACAGCCTGGGCAGGCCCCCTCTGGTTTACACAACTAGGAAAGGTATTAGTCCAGACCTCTTTCTACAAGAAATTTGTTTTGTTTGTTATTCACACAGTAAATCGAAATACAATCCCTAGTTGGCAATCCCTTATTCTCAAAGATTTTGTACTTCTTTTAAAAATTACAAGTAAAATATTTATCACTATTTAAATAGGCAAACTGTTAACTAACATAGAATCTACTCTCATGTTCCACTGAATATGGTTTTTCATGAATTTCAGATGTTTCCCTTGTGTGTGTGTGTGTGTGTGTGTGTGTGTGTGTGTGTGTGTATGTGTGTGTGCTCAAAGTCGCTTCAGTTGTGTCTGGCTCTGTGCAACACTATGGCCACCAGGCTCCTCTGTCCATGGGATTCTCCAGGCAAGATTACTGGAGTGGGTTGCCATGCCCTCCTCCAGGGGATCTTTCTGACACAGGGATCAAACCCAGATCTCTTAGGTCTCCGGCATTAGTAGGCGAATTCTTTACCATTAGCGCCTCTTGGGAATGTAAAAGGTCAGTTTTCTAGGTCAATTTTTCATAGTTGAAAATAGAATTTTGGAGTCAAGTGTCTGCATATTTTCCCTTTCTAGTGATGTGATCTGGGGCAAGCGTTTTAACCTTTCTGAGCTTCAGTGTACTTAATCCATAAAGTGGAGATGAAAAGACCGCCCTCATACAGGGGGCTATAGAGATGAAAAGAGTTAATGTATATTTTAAGAGCCCCTGGTACATAGAAAGCACCAAGTAAATGTTGGTCTTTCCTCTATACCAAAAAATGGCAAAAATAGAGACTTCCCAGGCGGCTCAGTGGTAAAGAATCCACCTGCCAACAAGAGGAGACATGGGTTTGATCCCTGGTGGTAAAGATTCCTGGAAAAAGAAATGGCAACCTGCTCCAATATTCTTGCCTGTGAAATCCTATGGACAGAGGAGCCTGGCCAGGTACAGTCCACGGGGTTGCAAAGAGTCAGACACAACTGAGTGACTGAACACGCACGAAAAAAATAGAGACAGTTTTTTTTCCAGGCTACTACCTTTCTGTACACCATCCTTTTCTCCAGGAGAAACTCTACACTCTCTGAAATGAGTATCACAGCCTCCAAGTGCCTGTAACCACTACATCCTCATTAAGACATCTTACGTGTCCATTCCCTCAAGAATGGAGGGACGTACAGCTTGCTATAGTCACATCACACTCAGCGTCTCCAACCTATGAAAGTTTACATGAGTAGGATGTGCAATAATAAGCAAGAGGAAAAGAAGACAGAAAAATCAGGTTGGTAGTGTTAGTTTTGCCGTCATCATTCCCGCTGGCAAGGATGGAGAACGGAGAACAGAGGGCAGACATGTGACTGTGGGTGATGCGATGGCTACCGTCAGTGAAGGGTTTTCAGAGGTCAGTGTGACCACTCCTGGTTTTTGCTGTCAGTGTGGTCCTTTCTTGGAAAGCCTGGCCTCTGTTAGCATCAAGTCCATTGTCAGGGTTAAAGCTTGGCTTTGGGTTCTGATTGTGCTAGTCCTTCACCTCTCAATTGGCCTTAGGTAAACTCCTTAAACTTCTCTGGGTCAGTTTTTTTATTTCTAAATTAGGAATTATAATAGCATGAGACTATCATGATGATTTTCACAGAGTGATTGTTACAGTTCCTGGTACAGAGTAAGCACTGGCAAAAATTATTACCAGGAGGGTGAAAATAACCAACTTACTGGTTACAATGACTGGGGGATGGGCACTCGACCCATGCTTGGTCTACTAGAATTCTCCCCAGGTATTTCTAACTAGAGCTGGGAGACAGACATCTCTTTTCTATTTTGGTCATGAGGATGTAAAAATACGAGTGTAGAGTTCCTGGAACCTGAATGATGTTAACAAGGGGACAAAAACAGTAATAATAGCAGTTCTTCCTTCAACTCAGAGGGCTACAGTAGTTGTTATTGTTGTTCAGTCCCTAAGTTGTGTCTGGCTGTTTGTGACACCATGGGCTGAAGCCCGCCGGTCTCCTCTGTTCTCCATTATTTCCCAGAGTTTGCTCAAATTCATGTCCATTGAGTCTGTGTTGTAATCCAACCGTCTCATCCACACAAGTACCCTTCCAATAAACACATTTTTGGCCTAAACCAGAGTTGTGTTTCTGTTCTCAAACTGCATAGTCCTGTCTAACCCGTGTATTTTGAGGAATTATACACACAGACTGTTAACTTAGCTGCACATGACTTCAAGTATTTGAATGTATCTATTTTTCAGGTAAAGGGGTGAATAGATGCCTCAAAATTAATATGAAAAAGCTTGAAATAGTTACAAGTCAGTGATTTAGTTTTTAATTCTTATCACTGATACCATTAGAACTTAATATTTATATCATTTTCAATAACATTGAAACTTATTTTTTCATGGAAAGGCATCTTATCTAAAATATAGCAGTGAGTACCTGTTAATCCTAAACTCCCAGCCTATCCCTTCCCCTAATCCCCATAATTCCCTCCTGATAACCATAAGTTCATTCTCTAAGTCTGTGAGTCTGTTTCTGTTTTCTAAATAAGTTCATTTGTATTTTTTTTAGATTCTGCATATAAGTGATATCATATGATATTTGTTTTTCTCTGTCTGACTTCACTTAGTATGATACATACGATTTTTTTCTGCTGCTAACCACTAGAAATTAGTCCTTTGAAAACCAATCAGTTTGATAATATTTTGACCTATAGCTCACACTTATCAAGTTTATTTGACATATTATAATTTAATTACAGTTCAGTTGGAAGTTTTTTGCATTTTAGGTATCTTTCCCAGTTTTGTCTCCATTTAATGATTTTTAGGAACTTTCTGGTGGATAAATCTCAGGAATCTTGCTTCGTAATATCCAACTGAAAATCTGAAAGTGAGGAATTTAGGAGTAATACGTCAAATCCAGAAAGAGGGACATGCACTTAGGGAAAGCATAAATATCACTTTTACCACAATGCCAGTTATGAAAATCTTACAAATGCAAATGAAGTATTTTGCCCTACAAATTGAAAGCAGACATTGTGTCTTCACATTATTATCACAGTAGAATAAATTCCAGGTGGATTAGGAGAGTTGCAAACAAAAATTTTACCACAGGAACCACAGAAGAAATTATAAATCAAATATGTATTTAAAAATAGAGAAAATGTGTTTCATTATACATAACAAAGAAAAGTAAGAATCCTCTGAATTGCATCTCACTTTTTAAATAACAAGAAAGATAATACAAATCTTATTACCTAAAACAGGCTGTCCTGTTGGGCAAGTGAGAGATATGAGCAAAATATGAAATTTCATTTCCTTTTCTAGCCTTTACAACAATTATGAATACAATTGAATATCCATAAATCTTTGAGATTGTTCTCATAGATCCTGAGATTTCTAACAAGTCTATCCCCTAGGTTGAAAAAGATAGTATAGGGAATTGGTGTTTCAATATATTTCCAAGCGCATATTTAAACTGTGCTACCTATCATATTATTTTTTTAAAAATTCACAAATCCTTGGGATTAGTTATTTGCAAGCATGTTAATAAACTTTATTGTGTGCTCAGTCGCTCCACTGTGTCTGACTCTTTGCGACCCCATGGACTGGGGGCTGCCAGGCTCTTCTGTCCATGGGATTCTACAGGCAAGAATACTACAGTGAGTTGCCATTTCCTCCTCCAGAGGATATTCTCCACCCCAGGATCCAACTTGCATCTCCTGCATAGGCAGGCAGTTTCTTTACCATGAGAGGCCGTTAGTAAGTTTTATAAGTTCTGTTAAATCACCAGAGTAAATTTTAATAAAGATCATCATTCTAATTTACAACTGTGGAAACTGAAGCATGGGATATCTTCCCCTGTTTTTAAAAAGTATACAAAATTCAGTAAAGTAAATCTCAACTGTAGTGTGACTCAGTGAGTCACTCAACAGCTTAGCTCAAGCACAGTGACTCATCATGAAGGAGCATGTGCCTGGAATCTGTAACCCAGCAAAATTCAAGTTCTGCTCTAAATTATTATACATTGTATTATATGTATCACATGTAATTATGGCACAAAAATCTCCTTACGCATCAGATAACTCTTTCAGAATGTCTGCTCAATGAATTACATGTAAATGAATAAAAAACATATGGGCAAAGTTTATCTTGAAATATATAACTTGACCAAATGTGTTTTGGGTTTTCGCCCACCGCAAACATCTGAAAGATACTGTTGGACCCTGGCTGGTCTTACATCTCTGTTGTGGTGCTTCCTGGGCATTTCCTATCGTTACTCAGCCCTCACTACCCTGGCTTCTGCCTGCTGCTAACGTTCCTTAGTGGTTTGGGGCACTCCCTGAATGAATATAGCATTTAGCAAGTTATATTAAATATGTATAACAATTGGGTAGAGTTAACATAGAATATGTAATGCATTAAACATATGCTTTAATTTGCACATTAAGAACATTTTAGTGTGCAAAAGACAAAGTAGAAACAAAAATTTTTCATTACGTTTTTTATAATTATGAAAGTATGTCAAGCTGGAAGAGTTAAATGCTTCAGAAGGTTATGAAATAAAATTAAAATCCACTCTGGTTTCTTTAGAAGTAACCATCAATAATTTAATTATATATGTATCTAAATCTACAGCATCTGTAAATGGGTTCATATATATGTGAATATTTGCATGTATGTCTAATGCAAGCATATATATCATTGGTCTCACAGACAAGTCAACACTTTGTATATATTCTACTTCAGTCTGATATATTCATTTATCATGTTATGTATTTTTTCTAATATAATGGAGTTTATATGGAACTTTATTTTTTTTTAGTGACTGCAGAATACTTAGTCATCACCCTTGTTTGTGAATATTATTGTTTCTAATTTTGCTCTTCCCCTCTCCTTGTACTAAATATTGATCTGGGATGCTGTTTCTTTTAGAAAACTCAGAATTATAGGAATTAAAAAGACAAATAATCCCATTATATGTTGCCCTTTCAAAACAGGATTTTAAAAAATCTATTTATTTGTTTGAAAAGAAGAAAATCTCTGGGCAGAAGGTTGGGTTTATACTAACACTTTCAGATATGTTATCTGATCCATTTCAGAAATGATAATCTGGCCTGAAAACCTTTTTCCTCAATTACAACAGAAGCTGGCATTCTTTTGCAGTAAAGTCAGCAAATGGGAGAGATCCCAAGAGCCAATCTCTTGGGAATGTGAATTTGGGATTATGTCACCACTTAGCAGAACAACAACACTGATGGGCTGAAATGAATCTCTCTCCCAACAGACTGAACTTTTTAGCCTCTCCCATATCAGCCATCTCCCTGTTGTTGGGATACTATTTCAGTAAAGTAAGAGCAAGGCCAAGTTCAGAAAAGGACCAGACCACTACCACAACAAAAACTTGATAATGAATAATACCAATTCTTACATGGCTCCTTTTATCTACTCATGGTGTAAAGTAGCTTTGCCCACTTAATTCCTCAGTGAAAGGATTATACATTTTAGTAAATAATGGCAGAGAAATAGCCCAGAAATGATTATTTTTTTACTGTAACCTGGGGAAATACACAGAAGCAAAAGTTTGCAAAATAGTACATTATGTGCTTTGAGAACACAGCGATGAGAGAAATAGTAATACATGTTTACTTTAATAATTACATAGAAAATTATCTTTAGAATGCCTACATTACAAAGTAGGGGGGAAATCTTTTTTAGCTCAACTAACTCTCTGCTAGTAAGTAGTTCAATTAAGGGCATCTCATGACAGAATCAGAGTACTAAGATGCTCCTTAGAGTTCCATCGTGCTTCAAATACAAAAAAATTTCAGAATCATTAACAAAGTCTGAAAATAGCTGAATAGTTGTAGATTGTCAAAATTTTAATACATAGTTAATTCCTCCCAAGGAAGAGAGATTTTACCTTTGAGTCACACTCTGTAACCCTGCCTGGTACTATTTACAAAGAAATAAAAATCAACATTTCACTGTAATCCATGAAATTTCCAAGATACTTCACTTCAGTCTGAGGATTTTCTACACTTGGAATCTGGCACTCAGTTTTCAGTTGTAACATTATTAATCACATAAATACCTCTCTTCTTTAGATATGAGGCCTCCGATTAAAGGAAAAACTAAGAGGTTTAGTGATGATTGCACAAGCAAAAATCAAATATTTAACCTAAGAATGTCCCAATTTATTTTTCACTTGAAATTGTTTTGTCCTTTTCATTATAAGCATAAGATTTATTGTTTTCATGTAAGTAAATCCCAGCCAGGAATTTTTAAGGCTTCTAAAAAAGTAGTCAGACTTGGCTAGTTGATATCTTAAATGTCTAATACATATGCATTTTGAAAGTCACAACTTTTTATGATTTACTGACAAAAGTGCAATTAACTTTAGAGGAAATTAGGCCAATATATCTCTATTCCTGTGAGATGAAACTATTGCTGAATATGTGCCCTGTCTACCTAGGTAGCACAGATCTGTAAAAGCAAAATATTCTGTTTTGTGTAGAAATTCTGTTTGTAAAATTATCCCATTTTTCTTAGTTGAACTCAAAGGTTCAGAGAAAACAAACTCTGAAAGTTATAAAATAATCATTATGTGTGTCTATTAGAATCCCAAAGCACTGAAATCTATATACTTACTGTACCTTGCTTTGCATAAAGATACATATTTGACTATTGTTTTTCTTTTTGGCCATACCTCGTGGCTTGTGAGATCTTAGTTCCCTGACCAGGGATCAAACCTGGGCCCTTGGTAGTGTAAATAAGGAGTCCTAACTACAGACTGCCAGGGGATTCTCTATTTGACCAATTTTTAAAAAGTGAATTGTAAACAGGAAACAACTCTGTCCAGTGAAACTGTGAATAACCATAGAACCAAAGATCCAGTCAACACACACAAACTTTATAATCTCTAATTTATGTAACTTGTTATCCATCTCATTTTGGCCAGATTTACTGGGCATATTTTCCTTATCTATTAGTGTTCTCAATAGCATAATCTTACCTACAGTTTGTTTTGAAATAACACTTTCACATTTTTCTCTCAAAAATAGCTTTATGGTTCCTTTTTTCAAATTACTTCCACAAAGAATTAATGTGACTTAGTACAGGGCAAGCTAGATAGTCACACACAAGAGAACACTCTGTACTATTTCTTTCAACTTTGCTTGAGTAAAAAACAATTATTTTAAGTTAAAAAGTATTCAGGTTTATGTTACTTGATATGATTTTCACTTTTCTTAAAAACATTTCAGCAATATTTCTGTTTCCATTGTTTGGCACATAACTGGTTTAGAATATAAATAACTATAAAACATTTACTTCATGAAGTTTTGCTTAAAAAAAAACTTATTTCCATCTCAATGAAACTACATATTATTCTTTTCTCTAGTCATTACTTATCTTTAACAGAAATTCCTTGAAAATATTTTACTGCATTGAAAAATATGTTTAATATAGAGTAGATGAAAATAATTGTTTTCAATATATAATAGAGTAGTAAATCAGAGATAAAAATAAAGTAAATGAAATGTTCTAATAGGGCAATATTTTTAAGTGAGGGAGTTGTTTATTTCTGTTCCAATCATGATTACCTATGGGGGGAACCCAGATTTTCATAAATCATTTTCCTTGGATGGAAAAATTTTTTCTAAAAGATTTGGGAGGTCTATTTCTTGAAAATAATGTAATTAAATGTGCTATTTGGTGGGATAACAAATTAATCAACTTTAAGACATCGTTTAATTAAATTTACATTTATGTGTATATGTGTTTACTATTACTGGCAATTATTTACTTGAAGAGATCTCTATTTGAAGATATCAATGCATTGTATAATTAGGTAGAATTGGATAAATTCAGTACAGTTTATATGGAAATAACTATAAAGTTCAAAATGTTGATTTAAAAAAAAAGCCCTAAATCAAAAACTTCCTCTTCACTTTTCATATCTTAGAAGAACTTAAAATCTATTTATTATCATTAAGATTTAACCCTTGAAAGGTTGGATCTGAAGTGGCTTATAAGTCACTTGAGGGCCAAAATAGATAATATGATATACTTGTATTCCTGTTGCCTTTCAAGTAATAAAAATGCATAACAGTAATATTCTTTTATAAATGCCACTTACAATCATTCTTACATATCTGAAAGCTCATAAATTTATAAACTTCACTACCACCGTATAAGATTCTGAATCTCCAAAGAAGCATATGAAGGAACCAAGAGCCTAGTGGGATGCCCCTCTTTGTGAAGAAGCTGAGATGTACAAAGGAGGTGATGGTTTTCAGAGGCCCTGGCTTGTGGAAAAGGTAAAAAGGAGGAGAAGGAGGGACGCAGGAAGAGAGGAAGAAAAATCAAAAGTAAGACAGAGCAAAAGCTGCAAGTCAGAAAGATGGCAGACGGTCATTTGCTGCCTCCTAAAATCGGTGATGTTTTAAAAGTAATAATTTCCATGATGCCTCTGGGTTTTTCACAAAACTGGTGGGAAAATGCAGTTCTGAACTCAGGGAAGCAAACCGTGGCACCGAGGGGAACTAAAAGCAATGGTCTGCGATCTGGGGTGAAGTTCACCCAAATGCCTGTGAAGGGAGAGCCCGGTGGGATTCAAGTAAATGGAATGCTTCCTTGGATTTAAAAGGAAAACCAACTATTGCAGAAGTTTATACACAGACACTCACAGCTAATATCTAGATCATTAAGATATAATTTGGGATCTGAGTGGGTTAGATAACTATTTAGATTGGTTTGGAAGTCGGTTGAAGAAATCATGGCATTAAAACATGAAGTTTAAAAAAGGGGAAGCTAAAGATATATTAAACATTTTTGAGGAAAAAAATAGTGATGAGTGCGTCTGGAAAAAGAGAGTCTGTAGATGGAATGTGCTGGTGAATCTTGAAAAAATTTTTGGCTAAATGCGAAAGGTAGAGATAAGTGAGGGAGGCATATGACTGCGAAATATAATCATTTCTGGACAGAACTCCTTTCATTAAGTCTTTGTTGAAACAAGCACATCTAATATGTTTGAAAGTGGAGACTAGGTAAAATGATCAGTCATGTTGAAACTGCATGTATTACTTTTGTCCTGGTAAAACCACTCTCGGGAAGGGGAATAAAGATACTGAGAGGATATCAAGTGTTGAAATTGTGACCTTTTGATTGTTATAACATTGAACATATAATATTTAAGTGGAATTTGTAGTTAATGATAAGAGTGGATTAGTACCTCCATTCTTTTGATAAGAAGGGCATTTTCTTTAGAGCTTCTTCCAAAACATTCTTCTTGGGCAAACAAGGTTCTGTAACTTACCCACATTGTGTAGCCCGAGTAGAATTATGCCAAGTGCCAGAAAAAGAAGCATCAATACTTTCTATCTCAAATAATAGACACTCATGGAGACAGAGGAAATTAATTCCACATTTCTGTGAGTTGTAAGATAGGCTTTTGTGTATGTGCAGTAGGGGCGGGTAGATTCTAGAAATTTTTGTAAAGCTAGAAACCCTTCTGTACTCTAGGAATGCTCTTCCTCTTTGTTTTTTTCCTTCCACTTTTTTATGTCTACTCACATAAAAATCACAAATAGACATGGCGATATTTCATGATTCACTGTAACATGTGACTTTTTCCCCTTAATCCTAAGGATGTTCCCAGGGATTCACTGAAGCTGGTGACAGCTGAAGTGTGTTCGCAGATCTGGTTTTGAGGGGTGATTTGAATCCTCATCAGCAAGCAACTGCATAAGGGAAGCAGAGAACTCTACATTTTCAACCAGAAAAAAAAAATAAATATGCAAAAGAACTCTTAAAATACTACTGTAATTTCTTCCCAGCCCTGAAAGGGAACTTAATGATTGTGTTCCTGCAACCTTTTAGAAGGTACAGTCACAACTCTATTAGATGCTCAAGAGGTATGTGACTCAAAGTCAGTAAAGAATACTTCCTAAGTTCAGAAACTCTAGTTTGTGTTTATGTGTTTGAACATTCAATTGTCAGAGGATATGATTAAATAAATATTAAAAAATACATTTTACAATTATTAAAACATAGATCATTACCAGATAAAATTCTAACTCTAATATCATAAGCAAAACTTCTCTACAGAAAGTTATGAGATGAAGTACACAGCCCAAACAGATCACTAAAGTAAACTCATCTAATCAGCTAAAGAAAAAATGTGTTCATTCAAAAAAATTTATGTCGTTACATCAATCAGTTTCATTTGACAGTACGTAATCTAATGATAGTAATGATATTTTGCAGACATCCACAATGAGACCTTACCACAATCAAAGGGGACTCTGATGGCAAGAAATGATTGTCTGTCTAGAACAAATAATAACCACTGTATAGAAAAAATACATATAAATAACTCTAGAGTGTCATCTCATGCAACTCCAGTGAAAAATAAACAGCATTCTCCTTTCATTTGGCTTCTAAGAATACAACATAAGAAACAACTTTAGAGAGATAAAGACATTATTATTCCTTGGAAAACCAAATAGATGGCCATAATGTTATTTCTGTAACACTGAACAAAAAATATCCATGATTTCTTTTATGACCTCTACCAGATAATATATCATTAAAAATAAATATCTTAGCTAACTGTGATGCATTTAAAAGTCAATTAGAAATTATGAATGGATTATGATATTATGTTAAAACCGTCTATGGGTCATTTATGACTATAGTTATTTCATAACATCTTTTCCTAAGTGATTGAAAAGACACATATGTTTAGTCTATTAAGGGAGACAGCAGGCGCACTCTGGGAATATGAGAGTGTTTCAGTTACACTAATTTAGGAGATAACTCTAACCTTGGTCACCACCTCATCCTTTCTGTTGAGCTGAATTCAGCCTTGGGTGTCTAATGGCAGCCTGATTCACGGAGCTTCAGAAGCGAGAAGAATCTCTGTGACTGAGTGGCCTTAGTGCCTTTCACAAAGTGTTGTGTCTCAGGATAAGGACATGATGCTTTCTCATTTTGGTAACACAAATATCTACATTTTTTATGTGCTATCTCACTTTTCAAGACAAATCAGACAATTCTGTTTTTTTTTTTTTTTTATACATTGGGGGTAAATTACCATAAATCATGTTGAATTTTTCCATCCTAATGAATATACAAATAATACTCTATAAAATGAAAAGGGATAAAATTCTTTGGTTGGACAAATATGTCTTGAATACACCTTCAAATCAACCGGTATTTATTGAGTGCAGACTGTTCAAGGCATTTTGCTAGAGGGAAAGGAGGTAAGAGTCAGTCAGGGTCCATGTATGCCTGTGTGTGTGCGCGTGTTGGTCAACCTCTTCTTTAATGAATTTGCATCCTGAGACCTCAGCTACTTGTGAAACACCTTGTGGCAGCTTCTTGAATTCCACTGCTTCTGTGTCCAACCATAATTAGATTGCAGCCTGATGCCCAATGCCCACGCAGCTAGCAGGGGCACCTCCCTACACTGGCACTCACATTGCTGGCTGGTGATCATACCAGCACCACTCTGCACTAGAATTGGGCACTCCAGTCAGTCTATTTACTGTACCATAGAGGGAAGAAGTCATTTGTCTCCACTAGTAACATATTTTTGTAACATGATAACCAAACGTGGAGCCCAACTTAAAGAAGCATTAGTGGAACTACTTCTTCCCATCACTCTTCCCCAACTATTTTCAATCATTTATGAGGTCATAAAAGGCTGAACAAAATTCGACCATCAGGCATCATGATTTAGTCAGATTTATCAATCTCTTCTGTTTATTAAGGGTTTATTTGAGGGATAGGCTTGTCAGTGTGAAGCCTTATTTTCTTTAGGATAATTTGAAAGGAGAAAAGTTGAGAGTGTTCACTTGACAGGGATTGAATCTCACCTATGAGAGGCTAAGAAAAGGCTTAGGTAAACCCAGGGATTTGAAAAGTAGACAGTACTATTGGTGTGGTAACACAGATGTTGGGGGAAGGTCATTTGGGGTTTGGAGAAATAAAAAATCTCCTACGAATCAACTAGCAGCCAGACATTTGGATAAATGCTTTTGAAGTTCTTTCCATCCAAAATACTCATGTGGCATTTTCTAGAACTATTTATATACAACTCACAGCAAGGAGAGGTAAATCATATCGGGGAAGTCACTACTTAACAGAACACCAACGATGAGAAATTGTGCATTAGAGGACCAACTCATGCATTAGAGGTTCAACAGAAAAAGAATTCATAATTTTGTTTATTCACTGTGCATTCTCTTCCCCTGGATAAAATTTTTAGTTATTCTCTTCTATAGGATTTCTATATTTTAGTGCCTGATAACACACAGCTCTATAAAGCCCCTCCCAGAGTGGAAGTGAAAGATATGGTTGATGATACAACAGATAGAATTTGCATCTCATATTTTTAAAATTGCATCTGAAGTATATAATGTGTTAGCACTCTGGGAATCTAAGAATTTAATTCCTCCTCCATCACAGATCTAAGAGATTAGTCAATTTATTTATACTTTAGAAATTTTGAGGAAGGCCAAAATGTAATTACTAATATGAGGCTTTGTAAAATGTATGTAATAATGATCACAATGCCTGATTATTTCAAGCATGTCTTATCCATTTTAAGCAAATACTGCAACCATTTTAATGTATATGAACTTATTTCTGAATTGTGTTTTCTAATTAGAGAAGCTTTTAAGCAGCTATAACTAACTATAAATCATATTTGACCAGAGTTATCTAATACTGCTGCTTGACCGACATGATACAGTACAGTTTGAGTCCTGGCTTAAGCCATTGCTTTCTCACAATAGAATTTCAGAGTAGCTGGAGTTAATTAATTTAGATTTGGCTCCAGCTTGAGTTCATCCTTTCTAAGCCACCCTTTACCCAGCCTCAGCAAAATGGTATTACCTCATTTACTGTAATGGCATCCTGGATACACAGGCTCCACTGTGGGTCCACCTGTTAACCCTCTCCGCTCAAAACTGGTAGGAAACAACCTCCCGACATATATGTAACATTAGTAGATTTATTTTTCCATAAGTTGTTTTTTTCACAGAAGCTCCATCCAAGGAAATAAACGTATATTTACACACACACACACACACACACACACACACGCGCGCACACACACACTCCAAGACACACACCACTCACATGTGCATACGGAACAACATATACATATGCATATATAGGTATATGAGAATGTAAATATTCTTATAGTATAAAATGCTTTAACTTCACTATGGCTTAAAAAATAGTGAAGTATTTTACATTCTTGGTACTTTCCTGTACCTGCTATAAAAAGCAGACACTTGTCTTTGGAATATTTACTGTAAATAACTACTAAGATCAGTTTTTACAGAGAAGTAATTTCTCCATTGGGCTTCCCTTTGTAGGTCAGTCGGTAAAGAATCTGCCTGCAGTGCAGGTGACTTTTATACTTTCTCCAACAGAATACATCCTGGTCTGTAATGTTCCTGTGCAAAAATATGGACCTTTCTGAACCATTTATTGAAATCTGTCTTTCAGCTTCACAGAAGTATTTCATGTAGAGTCCTTTAGAAACAGGGAGGCCTGGCATGCTGTAGTACATGGGATCGCAAAGAGTCGGACACGACCGGGCGAATGAGCAACAACACTCTCACCCTCTCCTCTTTCTCAACCAGTCCACCTCTCTCTCCCCCTGCCTGCCTCCCCTATCTTTATTTTCTTAAATAAATATTAAAAACTTTGATCTAACTATTTACATGCACCTTAGGATTGTTTGGGGCTTCCCCGTGGCTCAGCAGTAAAGAATCTGCCTGCCAATGTGCAGGAAAAGCGAGTTTGATCCCTGGGTTGGAAAGATCCCCTGGAGGAGGAAATGGCAACCCACTCCAGTATTCTTGCCTGGAGAACTCCATGGACAGAGGAGCCTGGGGTGAGGGGACTACAGATTATCATGAGGTTGCAAAAGAGTAGAACGGAACTAAGTGACTGAGCACGCACATAGCATTATTTAGTGCTGTCTAATCTGGTGAATCTGTTGGCAACAAACAAAGATGTAATCTACCTGATCAAGTTTGAGCTTATCGAGGGCAAACCTCAGTGGCAACTTGAAAATAAGATGGAAAAATCAGAGGCTGGGTCCCGTCCATTTAGATGGTTATTAAAATAAACCAAGATTAAAACAAAGAAGACCAGACACAAGAACTGTAATGGGGAGTTCTTCAGAAAATCAGTCAACTCTTATTTCAGATAATTTTTCTAATTCAATATTACACAAATTAATGTATGAATCATTAGGATTAAAATTAAATAATGGCAAAACAATAAATTTCTGGATGATGTTGTAGAAGACATGCTGGGATCATAGTCAAGACACCCTGATTATTCCTCCAGAGGGCTGTGTGACATTGAACTACTTATGTCGTCTTTCCTATTTCAACTGTTACTTCAAAAAAAGAAAAAAGAAAATTAGTTAATATTTTCTCTTGAGACCCTGTTAGGTCTAAGATTCTAGGATAGTAAAATATGTTTACACCATGTGGAAGGAAAAGAGTTAGGAGGAAAGGAAGGAAGGAAGAGGTACTCCTTCATTATGTTCAGAACTATTTCTGGAAATTGAGAACTCAGTGACGGGCAACACGTGACCACTGGTCTATGGGGTGTTCCACACTCAGAACATGTAGTTGTCAGCCTCCCAGATGGCTCCCAAACAACACCACTTCTTGATACTCATACCCCTGTGAAGACACCTCCCACATTTTTCCAGAGGGGGTCTGTGTGGTCAGTTGTATATAGAAGCTGAGACAGTGTGTCATTTCTGAGGTAAGGTTATAAAAGACACTGTGGCTTCCATCTTGGAGATTTTCTGGGTCTCTCTCTCAAACCATTCTCACTGGGGTAAGCCAGCTACCATTTCAAGAGCCCGGTAGAGCCTATTTAACAAAGAACTCAGACCTTCCAACTTGGAATCAGAACTCTTAGGTCCTGTTAACCCTTACAAAACTGAAGCTTCAGCCAATAGCTTAGCCGTGTGTGTATGTACACTCAGTCGTATCCAACTCTTTGCAACCAGATGGACTATAGCCCATTAGCCTCCTCTCTCCATGGGATTCTCCAGGCAAGAATACTAGAGTGGGTAGCCATTTCCTCCTCCAGGAGATCTTCCCAACTCAGGGATCTAACCTGCATCTCCTGTGCCTCCTGCCTTGGCAAGCAGGTTTTTTACCACTGAGCCACCCGGGAAACCCCAATGGCTTGGCTACAACCCCATAAGAGACATGAGCCATAATCACACAACTAAGTCATCCCCATATTTTGGATCCCCAAAACTGGAGGATAATAAGTACTCATGAAAAAAGAAAACTTACACTGTTATAGTTAATAATTCGTTCCGTCTACTTCATTTATTGTTTTAAGTTTATGTATACAACATGATCGGAGAAGGCAATAGTACCCCACTCCAGTACTCTTGCCTGGAAAATCCCTGGACGGAGGAGCCTGGTAGGCTACAGTCCATGGGGTCGCTAACAGTTGGACACGACTGAGCGACTTCACTTTCACTTTTCCCTTTCAGGCACTGGAGAAGGAAATGGCAACCCACTCCAGTATTCTTGCCTGGAGAATCCTAGGGATGGCGGAGTCTGGTGGACTGCCGTCTATAGGGTCGCACAGAGTCAGACACGACTGAAGCGACTTAGCAGCAGCATACAACATGATTATTTGACTTACATATATTATGAAGATATTACCACAATAGGTTCAGCTAATACCCATCATCTCATGTAGACACAATAAGGGGAAAAGAAAGAATAAAGGGGGAAAAATCTTCTTCATGATGAGAACTTAGGGTTTATTTTAACAAATTTCCTATATACCATATAGCAGTGTGAGCTATGGTCGTCATTTGTACATTACATCCCTCCCTCATTCTTATTTATCTTAAAACTGGAAGCATGTACCTTTGGACCATCTTCCTCCAATACCCCTGCCCCTACTGTTGTCACTGGTAACCACAAGTCTGATCTTTTTTTCTATCAATTCTTGTTTCATTTTTTTCTTTTTAGATTCCACATATAAATGAGTTCGTACAGCATTTGCCTTTTTGTTATTTAACATAGCATAAAAACTTCAAGGTTTATCCTTATTTTTTGGAATGGTGCGATTTCCTTGTTTTTTTAATGGCTGAATAATTTTACATTATATCTATCTACCAATCTATCTATCTATCTATTGATCTATCCGTATCTATATCTATATATCACAAGTTCTTTATCCATTCATCTACCAATGGATACTTATGTTTCTTCCACATCTTGGCTAATATAAATAATACTGCAATGAATGAACAGGCAGGTGCAGAGTTAACTCAAGGGTTATCTGAGTTCTCTGGTGGCTCAGGTGCTAAAGAATCTGCCTGCAATGCAGGAGAGCCAGGTTTGATCCCTTGGTCAGGAAAAGTCCCTGAAGAAAGGAATGTCTACCCACTCCAGTATTCTTTCCTGGAGAACCCCATGGACAGAGGAGCCTGGTGGGCTACATTCCATGGGGTTGCAAAGAGTCAGACATAACTGAGTAACTAACACTATTTATTCAAGGAAGACAAATAACTAGTACCTAGCAGATGTTCAGTGGGGATTAATAACAATTCATGTTTTTAAAACACTTCATATTTTCCAATAGGCAGCTCTATGTACTGATACAAGCAACTAGCTGTACTCAAGTTTAATAATGGCATTAAAAATCTAAACCTAAATTAGCTCACTATTAAAACTAATGGCAGCTGGACTGTAAAGAGGGTAAGGCTCGAGAGGTATAAAGATACTTAACACTGGGCCTAACAATTGCTGAGTACTCAAAGGCTATATTTATGGTCTTTATAAAGCCTGAGGTCATAAATCTATAAATAGTTGAATAATATCAGGTAACACATTTCTCAAATTCTTTTTTTTGCAATTTACGTTTTAGACTATAATGTTTTTTTCTGTTTTGCTTTGTTTTGATGGGTTTTGACTCTTTTATTTGATGGAGTTTGTTTCACTTCATATATTCTGACAGATATTCTAGAGATATGGAGATAAGATAGATATATGAATAGTTTACTGTCTCTAACTAGGTAGCTGTATCATCACTAACACGAATCATGTTATTCAACAGATAAAATACGCACTTAGACATGAGAAGAGCACCAATCCCAATCATATAGAATGGTATCTTGTTTTTGGTCTTTGAATTGCCTGTCACTGGTTGTACCCTCAGAAACACAACAAATGATCTCAAAAACGAATACAAGTGGGGTATAAAAGGTACATATTTCATGAATGAATTTCAATACTGTGATTTTAGCAAAATGTCTTCAAATTAATGTGTCATGCTTTGTTTCTTAACATCCCTATTTCAGAAAAATTGAATTCCTTGAAACTGTGGAGATAATGAGTAAAGAAAAATATAACTTCAATAAAATAGAAGGTAGAGAATTGACATTTACTAGAAAGGCAGTTACAGGTGGCAAGAATTACAATACAGGGGGAATTTAAACTAAATTAGTAAAAGTCTAGGATGGGAAGGAGGCTAATAGAGACATTAAGAACAGTAACACTTGGTAAGGAGATCAGCTTCAAAATTGTCATCTCCAATTTAAACATTTAGAGTGACCCTATAACCATGTTAAATTTTATTTAAAAATTATTTTTATCAGAAGAATATGTTTTAAAATTCATTTGAAGGAAAACATTTCCAAACATTCTTATCATCAGAAATGATTTGTTATACGATATACATTTACTTTTCATCTTTGTCATAACAAATTAAAAACATAAAGACAATCCTTCTGTCTTTGTAAAAGTCTCACCTTGTATAAAAGTTTTTAGATTTAATTCCATTTCAAATTAGAGAAGTCAAGTAGAGCAGCAGACATATGACTATGTGACAAAAAGACAGACTCCTTACCTGTGGCTTCACCTTTGAATGCTTCCGTGGCTTTGGAATCTCAAACATCCTAATTCATAACTGGGCAAAATTAAAATATGTTTTCAGTAAATGCTGCGCATGACAGACACATAAGAGACACAACTAAAAATTACTTAAATAATTATTCTAATACCAATTAAAATTACTTAGTAGTTAAAGAACAGTGGTGTTTTTCAGTTGTAATAGGTGCTTAATTCCATATTTTTAAATATTGTGGGCTAACTAAATGTAAAGAGGGATGATATTCAAATGTTTATGGGAAATTGTGTAAGGATTTCAGAGCATTAAAATGTGAAAACATTTTAAGCCTGTCTATTTTTTAAAAAACACATTCCTTCATTCAAATCACCTACTGTACTCGGAACACATTATGACTAGGTAGCCAAATGTTGTTCAGGGGATAATATTAAACCTAAAAAATTCCTGAAAGCTCTTTGTTCTTAAAAAAATTTTGAGTCAAAATACATCTCTATGAAAATTAATTCCACATGCTTTTAATCTGTTTATGCAAACCATCAGATTGATCTGTGAAAGGGGGTATTTGATATTTCAAAAAGTTGTTCTTTGAACAAAGAAGCTATGCTCTGTGTGTGTGTGTGTGTGTGTGTGTAGTCTACTTTAAAAAGTAACACATGCTCACAACTTAGAATACACAGAGCATAATGAAAATTGCTCTTAATTTTACTAATGAAAGATGTTAACTGTTTATACTTTGGCACACTTTTCTAGTAATTGCACATTTTCTCTATATAGTATAGGTTCTCTCTATAGACAGGTAGAGATGTAAATACAGATATATAGTTTGTGTTTATATCTATTTATATATATATATATAGTTATTTTCTGTCCATACTTAAATACTGCATAATACTATATATAATGTGTTATGCAGATATATGTTATTTAGATTACATATACATAAAGTGATATTCTTAGTTTTACAAATCTCCCAAGTTTTCTTATATACATGTAAGAAAACATCAAGATTGGGGAGCATTTTAGAGCTATCTTTAAGAAAGTAGGCTATTTTTTAAACACAAAATGCAAATGCTGAGGAATAATTTAAAAGATTACAAAGCTATCTAGATAGTTTTTCATGTAAAGTTATTTGTAGTTTAAATGACTTTGAAAATCAGAATCTATGGTGGAAACATGGTATACTCATATGGATTGTGCAGGGCATTTTATTAATGACTGGAAGCAAATGTAAAAGTCACAAGACATGTAATCTGTTTGGCTGGTGTTTCCAGCATGTAAATCACACCAGACCACACTCCCAGTTGTGTGGCATGCTATTCTCTGATGGCTCCTGAGAGCAAGCATTCTGCTCTGTTAGAACATCACAGACAAGAAGCTCCTCAAAGAACTGGTTGACCATTCCTTGAACCTGATGTAGTAAGAGGATTTCCTTACCAGCTTGAAATAATTAGCTGTTACCCTTTTACCAGCATGACTTTACTGTGAAACTAAAGATATCTGGTGTAAATAGTGTGTTCTGTTTACTAACATTTTTCAGAACACAGGGTTAACTATAATTAATAATAAGAAGAAAGTAGTTTTTAAATTACAGTATCTGCATAATTTTTCAAAGACTAGTCAAGAAAAATGACATTTACTTAGCTCCTTTTTTTTGGAAATTAATTTAAATAGGTGAATTGTGGTTTTCATTTGTTTGTTTTTTGTCTTTCTTATATTTAATTTGTTAAATAGAACATTTGTATGCCCAAATTAACACAATATCATGTATTAGAGAATCATAGTACCCTCTAGAAAAGTAATAAGTATTGTATTAACAGAAAGCAGAATAAATGACAATGGACTGCATACAGATTTGTTCATTAGCCTTTAATGAAAAAGCTATTTTAAAATATTGATATATTTTCATTTCATACTGATATATATATGCATATATATATAGTTATACATGTATATATACAGTGACATTCAACATAAAATGTGAATTTTAGAATCTAAGTGGTTTTCAATATTCAAGATCTCCCTATCAAAATGGCAGTTATGTCAGGAAAAGATCACATACTTTGAATATAAAGGCAATATTTAGTAGCAAGTTTTTGAGTTAATTATTTTATTGCTGTTACAAAGACTTGAGTTTGTCTTTATGATCTTAAAGAGACACAATGCCTGGGAGATAAGCATCAGAGGACATATTGTCTATATTTCATGGCTTAGTCAATGTCTGTATTGGGACTTACCCATAAGGTAGCACTCTGGCGGTTCATGAACACATTTTAGCATGGCTCTCTCCTACATGTAAAGGAGAAATTATAGTTAGAATACTATACATTCGGTTGGGTGTTCAGCTGGGATTTCATGTTTTGAGTACAGATCCACATCTTCTCACTAAGTGAAACTTTGCCTCTGGGCAAGTTGCTTAACTTTTATGTGCCTCAGTTTACTCATGTGAACTGGGGACTAAGTCATCTAAAGTTTATTTTATCTCAAAAAAATCTTCTTTCTCTATAAAACTATTCATTTATTTGTTTTACACCATGAATGATCATGTCCTAGGTCACATCATACAATTTCAATTCAAGACTAGGAAAAACAAACAAACTAAATTAAAACAGCTGGTGATTCAATTAATCTAGTATTAACATTAATATCTCCAGATTCAAGCTGCTAACTCTGTCATTGGACTCAAAAATGAAAACAAACAAACAAAAAAACCAACTATCAGAGCCAATTAAGTCAAATGGAGTGAATACAGCATTAACACAACTCAATAAACCAAGTAAAACCTTAGAACCAAATGCATTGCTATATCTGAGTATAGGCCCTGGAACTGACATCAGTCAGATGTTATTTTTGAAGAGATCTCTTTAGGCAAATCATGGAGAAATTCCAGGAGTTTTATGTTGACTAATCTAATGAAACACAACTTGGCTGTGTTTTTATGCACCTGACCCTTGGTCAGTATACAAGATGAGTTGGTTGTTACATGTGCTCATGTGCTCAGCTGCTCAGCCATGCCCGACTCTTTGTGACCCCTTGGGCTATAGCCCTCCAGGCTCCTCTGTCCTTGGGATTTCCCAGGCAAGAATGCTGAAGTGGGTTGACATTTCCTCCTCCAGGGGATCTTCCCAACCCCTTATTTGTTACACAGCAGGTAGCAATAGGTGATATGTTTTCCAACGGGAAAACTGTTTTTGGTTCTCCCTTGAGCTTCAGATTTTTAAGAACACAAGGATACAGAGGAAAGAGGTCTGTCTGGAAGGAGATTGGAGACAGAACAGGACTATTTCACTTACGCTTCTCTCTTGCTTGTGGAAATTTGTGCACTTACGCTTCTCTTTGGTATTTTCACCAAGAAAAAAAAAAACAGTAATAATGAACAGTATTCCAGGGAGGGTTTGTTTTGTTTTGTTTGTTTCTGTGTGTGATGTTGAAATGTGCTCTGGGCACATTAAATTTTAAACCCTTATCTAAGAGATTAAGATTGGCATAATATATTGACTGAAATTGGCCTGCATTACCTAAAATAGCTACACATTCCAACCAAGTCAACAGTTTTGAACTAAAACAAGTTACACGACCCCATTACCTTAAAAAGGCAATTGGAAAAACAATCTATGGCCTAGAATATGCCTGATGCAGGAATAATTCAAAGTGGATAAAAATAACAGAATATGTATGTGACCCATGAGAGTTTTTAAATAAATGTGTACTTCCCCCACTAAAAATTGATACTTAGTGTCAAAGAGATTTACTCAGCCTTGGCTATTAATTATTCATCAGTATCCAAACATTTCTACCAAACAGTAAAACTGCGTAGTTGAAATTCCTGAATTTAGTATTAAAAAATACATAGTTTCTATATGAAACTGTATATATAAATTTGACATAGGCACACACAGGTTGTAAAAGCTTTTCTCAGCACACACATGAAAGGGTGTTGTTAGAGCTAAGAATCTCCTTAAAAACTGGAATGTCACGTGCCAAAGAAAGAAACCATACCTACTCTAGGTCTTTACAGCAGAATTCAGTGTCATTCTGTATAAACAGAGCTGAGGCTGTGCATTGCCATCAGCTCACATATACAAATACTTCTGACTGTGTAAATCCACACAAACCCATGAGACTGGGCAAACTGGTCAGAGATTTCTAAAGTATCATGGTAAAAGTGAATCAGCAGACTGATTTCAGCAAACATAAAGTGGACTCTGTGGAGTGATCTGAGGACACCTTCTTAACCACAGGGGCTTCCCAGGGGACTCAGTTGTAATTAATCTGCCTGTCAATGCAGGAGACATGGGTTTGATCCCTAGGTGTGGAAGATTCCTTGGAGAAGGAAATGGCAAACCACTCCAGTATTCTTGCCTGGGAAATCCCATGGACAGAGAAGGTCTTGTGGGCTACAGTCCATGGGGTTGCAAAAGAGTCAGAGACAACTTAGCAACTAAACAACAACAACAATCTCAACCACAGGCCATGTTTTCTGTACACATTTACTGTCTTAGAACCACTGTATAGAATCCTTTCCTTGCATTTCACTTTTACTTTTCATGTCCACCCCCAAAGGAATAAATACTGAACTGAGTCTTTCTTAGTTAAGCAGCTAAATGATTCTGATAGAAAGGAGGATCTAGAGATCTGTGAAAGCTTTTGGAATCTAGGTTAAATAGAGAGGAAGCAAACTAGAAAGGAAGATTCTCTGAAGACAAAGTTCTTCTAAATCTGCTCTTGAGTAAACAGCATTGGAAAAAGGGGGGAAAAGCAGAGGAAGGAACGGCAAGAAAGCTTAATATTTCTTTCCTAGCAAAACCTCAATACATTTCAAAAACTGAAACGATGAGCAACAGTTTTGTATGTATGCCTGATTAAAATATGGAAGTAGCTTCTAATAGAAATTGCTTAATTAACTAGAATAATTGAAGCTGTTTCCCTTTAGGAGCAGAAATCATGAATGAACCGGAATCAGGAAAGAAATTTACATTTCATCTTGATTTTGTAAACAATGAGCTTGCTTTATTCCAACAACAATTTTGTAAAAATCAACACATCAGAAACAGAAAAAAGGCAATGTTTTGAAGGTAGTAGCCATAATTTCTTTATGTAGACTAGACTGGTCACTTTTCATATTAAGTGTGGAGTCCAATACTTCTGTAAGACTACAAAACAGCAGTTGGCAAACAACAGCCTGTGGGCCAAATGTGGCCTCCCATCTGTTTTTGTTTGACCTGCAAAACAAGAATGCTTGGAACAGTTTTTAAATGACTGAAAAAATTAAAAGAACATTATTTCATGGGATGTGAAAATTATACAGATGTCAGTGTTCAGTGTCCATCAATAAAGTTTTATTGGAACACAGTAATAAGCATTTATTTCTGTTTGTTTTATTTATTTTTATTTCCTGCTATTTTATTTATCTATTTTATCTATTTATATTATTTTATATTATATTATTATATTTATATTATATTTTATTTATATTATTTTATTTATCTATTTTATTTATTTCTGTTTCATTTATTTCTATTTCCTGCTTCCACAGGAAAATGGCAGAGTTGAGCAGTGGCAACTGCACCACCTGCGAAGGCTAAACCATTTCTTATTTAGCCCCATAGAGAAAAAGTTTATCAATTTGTGTGTACTAGGTGAAACAGTTTCCCCCCAAATTCATGTCCATCTGAATCTTGTGGATGTCACCTTATTTGCAAATAGGACCTTCGCAGATGTAATCAAGTTAAGGCGAGATCAGAGTGGAGTATATCCAGTACGACTGATGTCCTTTGCAGAATAGGGAACTTTGGACACAGAGACACAGACATACAGGGGAGAATGTCATGGGAAGATGAGGGAAAGGTTTAGTGATGAGCCTACAAGCCAAGCAATGCCAAGGATTCCATCAGCCACTAGAGACTGGGAGAGAAGCATGGAACAGATTTCTCCTCAGAGACTCCAGAAGAAATAAGCACTGCCAATCCCTTGACTCCTCATCTCTAGCTTCCAGAACTGAGAGAGAATGCATTTCTGTTGTTTTAAGCTAGCTAGTGGTGGTAATTTCTCATAGCAGCCTTTGGAAATGAATACACCCTGGGATAAAGGTTAACCGCAATCATTACATATGATATGACCATGATAAAGTTTATATGACAGCAGCCCCATCATGATTAAATTAGCCATTATAAAAAAATTATAATCAACTCTATATTGAGTTATGTTCTGTACACAATAGCCTCTAAATTCCTTGTCATGCTTTGATAAAACTCCCTTATGAAATAAATAGCATGAAGGACCATGACAAGACCAGAGGCAAGTCAGTTGGCTGAAATGGGGTGGGAGGGAGATACTTAATACTGAAGATAACATCGTGGAGTTATAAGATGCAGCTTTGCAAAATGATGATAAGCAAAAACAAAATCAGTGGTGTCAATATCTGTGGGATTTTAAAAAGCAACTTTAAAAGCCACAGGCTGGGTAAACCTGCTTACTGAATACAAGATAGAGGGGGCCCCTGAAGTCACCCTGGTGAGGCTGTGCTGGCAGGGGAGGTGGCCCAGCTGACCTGGTCTGTCCTCCGTGGCTCCAATTTCTCATTCTGGGCTCCCACCATCTGGCACAGAACAGAGTTATTTTTTCTGTAACACTTTCTAAAGAAGGAGAGGGGGTGTCTTCTGTATACAATATGCTTAATTTCTGGACAAAATAGCAAGCAAAAATGAGAGAATGATTTCTGAATTTCAATATGCCAAGGACCAGACTTCAGTACTTACATTCTGCTGGATTTGAAGGTGATTATGTACAGGGTTTAAAGTTAAAAAAAAAAAAAAAGGATAAACTAAAACTACAGGCTTGTAAATTCTCATTTTAAGATTTTTGAAACAGAGCAGTTGGTTAGAGCAATTCTATCTGGGTAATTTTTATGTTGTGAAAACCTATCCCCAAAACCATAAAACATAAAAGTATAGGATTTTAGAGCTGAAAATTCTTTATGTTAAGGTTTCAAAATAATTTTCTTTTCCCTGTAAAACCTCTCCAACATCCTTTAACCCTCTGTCTACTTTTACCTATAAACAACGGAAATTGCCTTGTAAATTTTTTTCCCAACATTGTCATCTTGTGAGGGTTAGAAATCATTTAAAAATAAAATCTTTTGACTCTTCTAGTTAAATTGGAAACACTGCATATTTTGCATAGAATTTAAACATGTTATAAAATGAGTACTTCTCAATGGTCCACATATCTTGACAATAACTACAAATAGAACCCATCTAATATTTTGCTAGTCATAAAGTTATGTTGATGGTCAAACTACATTAAAACCATTTACTTCAATAGATACAAAAGTCTCTTTGCTCCTATTGCTCCTAATGACTTCAGTGTCGCCTAGAAAATTGGTTCCCACAGTTCTATTTCACTAATGAAGTCATACAAACCATGAGGAAGGTGGCACTGTTGACCCTTCTGTTGCCGTATGCCAAATTTTAAAGGTAACATGATAAGAGTTTTGGATACAGAAACAAAGCCCCCCTATGTGTAACCACATAACCAGGGGAATGCCAAACAAAGATGGTATAGAATGGAATTAGATAATTTCAGACAAGAGGAATGTAAAGTAATCCTTCTTGCCCTGTTTCCTGTACAATAGCATGTTCATACCTTTCTGATTCCCTTCTTTCCTTTTTCACCTTTCAGAGCAAATAAAGAGCTTTGTTTTGTAACATGGATTAAAGCCACCTTAAGAGTGTTACTAATTCACCCAATTTTCAAATACAATAAAATGTGCAAGACCCTCAATCTTTGTTATAAAACTATACATTAACCTTTGGAAGAAGCATCTTGAAATAAGATGCATTACTAATAGCTCATTAAACATTTATTTATTCTGATTCACAAACTGTTCAAGTCTTCATTAATAGCCTTTTTCCTATTTGAAAAACCAAGAAAAGAATATAAAATATAGATTTCAATTGATAGGTGGGAAATGTTTCATATGAGTATGTTTTCTCTTAAAAATGACTAAAATGTACTTAAGAGTTCAGGTAGATATAGTAAGACATTAAACTATTAATTACACTTTTACTACACAAACATATGCTTCAACTTACATTCAAAGATCTGGAAATACATTACAGATATTCTTTAAAAATAAAAAATAGCTTTATGAAGAACGTAAGTAATAGTTAAGCATTGCTTAATCTCAGGATAACCTGCACCCTGAATTGAAACTAAACAATTTCAGCCATCTAATATACTAGCAATGTTTATTCAACATCATTTTCCCTGTCCATGGGTATTCAGTTTGTTACTCACAGCATGGTTAAAAGAATTAAACATGGTCCCTGCGTGGGTCTTACCACTGGCAAGTACAATCATTTTCATAAAAGTAGGGAAAGAGAGAAGAGGGAATCTGTTCTGGAATAAAAGAGAATTAAGAGATGGCAAGGTATAGATCTTAATTGGATCCTATATGGAATAAAACAGCTCTAAACATACTTGGGGGATTATTAGTATTATGGGCTTGATATGAAATGATATCAAAGATAATAAAAAATGGTAAAGTAAGTACTATAGAATAAAAAATCCAAAATGAGTACATTCATTCAAAATCCTTTGTATAACCACGTATTTTGCTCAGCATGGGGGAAATAGATTAAAGAAAAGCAAAACAGGAGTAATACATGTTACAAATAAAATTAGTCCAAGAGGGGGTTTAAATTAAGAAAGTACATAAAGTACTATAGAAGACATAAGTGTAGAAAATAAGTCAAGTCTTATTCTTGGTTAAGTCACTTCTTTTTCTTTTTTTTTTTGACCTAGTTTAAAAAAATCAGCAACAATAATAAAATGAAACACCTTCGGTTTTATTAAAACAACAATTACCACTACTGGAGATAAAGTTAGAATATTTGGTTTAGGATTTAAAGGCTATCTTTTCTGGTAATTTGCTGTAAAAGTTCTTTTCTTCCTCTGTAAAATAGAGGCAATAATTACCATGACATGAGCCTGCTGTGAGAAATAACTTAACATCTCTATATTGCTTTGTGGTAAGCATTTTCTACCCAATTTATATGTATTAATTCCTATGACCTCAACAAAAATCCTATGCAGTAGATACAGATATCTCCAAAGTGCCATTGACAAAACTGAGGCAAGAGAGATTCAGTTATTTACCCAAGTAATCCAGCCTGTAAGCAGGAAGCTGGTTAGAAATCAGTCTGGTTCTGAAACTTATACTCTCAGCATGAAACAGCATGGGAAAGCACTGGGTACACCGTGGGTTTATGGAACTTCCATGTCTATCCCCAGATCGTGTTTGAAAACCAAGCATAAATTATTTTCAGATGACCAATATTTTATACAACATATTCACATGTTACAAGAAGTAACATAACATTATATGAAAACACTTGCCATCCATAAAGTGACAGGTACATACATAGATTATTACTATCAGGGCTGCTAATTTAAAGTGACCTTATCTTAGAATGATGGGTCACATGTAGGAAGTAGGATATCTTGCAATAAATCCATCCATCTATAAATAATAGGCTATTTTCATAACACACATCAGTTATGGTTCACTCTAGATCTACAATCTCAAAGGATATACTTTGTCTTAGGGAGATGTGTGTGGGGAGGTTTCCTGTGTAAATCTTGTTGAAAATAGTAAATGCTTCCCCGAGGACCAATTAAGTATGATAAATCTCAAGTTGTTCCTCATAAAGTAAGAGAGTAAGCAACAAATTGTTTAAAAGTTGTTTTAAGATCATGCTTTTCTTACTTCCCACAGTAACTGTGGCACCATGATTTTATATAATTTGAGTTATTTTTATAGGTTGTGATAGAACTGTCTTTATCAAAAATTCCAATCCAAATCAGATTAATCTTTGGAATTGAAAATGGAGACAGTAGATAGCTATTATAGGAATTCTATGAAATCAAGATATACTAGTCAGAGAATATCTCTCAGGGTCTTTGGGAAAACAAAGTTTACCTAAAGCAACGTAAATGAATCAACCAAGTATTTACTGGGCTCCTTATACATTTTTAACTTGTACAAGAATCAAATAACCACAAATGATTAGAAGGTGCTACCTAAGGAGTTTGTGATCACACCTCCTTGAATGAATCTTAACTCATCAGAGTATAATTAAATCCTCAAACCTGTCTTATTCATCTTTGCATGTCTGGTGCTAGGTTAGTGTTTCATATATAACAGGATTAAGTTTTATAAATGTTGTTTAAACTCTTGAATTAATAAATAGGTGTGAGTGCGAATACAGGCACGTATGCCCAATCCATGAACATTTGAGAAAATAAATGGGATGGCAATGAAAATGATGTATTTAGGGTTTGGGATCATGATCAGAGAAAAATGACTTTTCTGTGGGATTCAGGAAAGCAATGATTCATTGTTCTCTTTCTGTCGTTTACCCACTGGTGAATACAATAGACATAATTGAGATTTACCTGCAATTGTCTTCTTTGGAGCAAAAGCAATGAGTTACTTCCTGCCATTAAGTCTAAGATCTGAGAATATTTTAACAGCATTGTAAATAGGAATACATGACCTTCAATTTTCACCATATGTATATCCTACTTTCAACACATATACGGGGCATTGCTATATCCTACCAAATCCTTCCATTCAAAATAGGATTTTACTGCTCTGGAGGTTGGCAAAAAAAAAAACAAAACAGTAATTGCTTAAAGCAACTATAATGTTTATCAATCAAATAATTTCCGAATGTGAATGGCTCCTCTTTTCCAATAATTTCACCAACACGCGCCTCTCTTTAGACTGTCTTTGACCATTGAATGTGATGGATGTGGAGCTGGGTAAAATAAATATGCTGATTAGCCAAGATAAATGGAACAACTGAGAAACAGATTTGAAAATATTTGGTTTTTGAAAAGTGCCCTGGATTTAATAAAATTTGAACTAAAAAAATCAAACATTTAGACATATTTTAATTTTTCCCCTTGAACAGGAAGTACTTTGCTGTGGAGAAAATGCATTCAGTTCTTTTGTGTATTCCATCAATTAGATTATAGTAGTGTTTAAGATTGGAATGTTTACTTTATGCTTATAATGCCTATTATAAATAAGTAATCTTCAGAGCCCAAGATTATCTTTTGTATCTAGGACATATTTAATGTCAGTTTTTGAGAATCATGAAAGCCAGTGAGAAATGCATGCAAAGTTCTACAGCATAATATTTTAGTTCCATTATTTCATCAGAAATACTATCATTAAAATAATTCTCTACACAAATTCTCCCATTAAAAAAAAAACAGTGGTGAACTTCGAACTCTTCCAATATAAAAGCACTTTGATAAGTGCTCTCCATGAATTATCTCATTTGAGCAACAAACACAAGACAAAGTAAATTGGAATAATTTATTTTTTAAAAATGAAAATACCTAAAATAATTCTATTTGTTGTTGCTATTATTTACTTGCTGAGTCATGTCCAATGTTTTGCGACCCCATGGATACTCCCAGGCTCCCCTGTCCATGGGATTTGCCACCAAGAATCCTAGGGTTGCCATTTCCTTCTCCAGGGCATCTTCCCTACCCAGGGATCAAACCCCTGTCTCTTGCATTGGTGGGGGGATTCTTTACCACTGAGCCACCAGTAAGTGTTAGTCGCTCAGTTGTACTGGACTCTTTGAGACCCCATGGACTGCAGCCCACCAGGCTCCGCTGTCCATGAGATTTTCCAGGCAAGGTTACTGGAGTGGGTTGCCATTTCCTTCTCCAGGGGATCTTCCCAACTCAGGGATCAAATCCGGGTCTCCTGCACTGCAGGCAGATTCTTTATCGACTGAGCTACAAGGCAAGCCCACCAGGGAAGCCCCCAAACTATTCTGTACTACTGCCAAAATTGATCTAATAAGCTAGATTGGTACTAATTTCTCACTTCGCTATTACTAACCATAAATTTGAAATCTCAAACAGACCTAGAATTTTAATTCTCAAATATTATATGGAATCAGTTTTCCTATCTTATTAATAAAGAGACATTCATTGGATGATTATTTGTTCAGTTTTAAGTCAATGTCTATAAAATGTAGGAGAAATATAGTTAGATACTTATTTTAGAGGGTGGGTAGGATATGAGTCTGTGTAAAGATCAGAATAAATTTCTAGTATCTTAATAGAGGAACACTAGTCCCACTAGCACTAAAAACTGATTCTGCTCCATATTCTACTAATACATTAGACATAATTTGTATTTTGTTCTCCATATTCTTTTTTTAAAAAAACTAAACTGGTATAACGAACACAGTATTTGATTATGTTTTCCAAAGTGTTCTGAATGTGACTGCAACTGAGGGGTGGCCAGTGTCTATGCATACACAGAAAAAAACAGCATCCTATCCCAATATACGAAGTGTGGAGAGAGTCCCCTAGCATTTAATCTACTGGCTTTCAGGGCTATGTTTTTCCTAAGAGTATTGATGTGGAGCTTAAACATGAAGCTTTGATGATGGGAACGTTTCCCTATTACACGGCTGTTAGTATTACAGCGATAATTTGATTAGGAAATCAGTCTTAAAGTGCATATTTTGCTTTTCTTTATCCAGAAATAATTATGTTCCCATCTTTATTTTGTGCCAAATACATTTACACAGGCCACCTCTGTTGTGAGGGTCCTTTGGTTCTTCAGACATCCAATTTTGGGAAAAGAATTATTTGAGTTACAAGTTATAAAAGTGAATGTGGTGGTCAAGCATCGTACATAAGAGCTCTTTCTGTTAGTTAGTGTTGATACCTTTCTCCATGGTTTATAGCTTTGTGATCTTTGACAAGCTGCTCACACCCGCCAGATTTCTCTCTCCTTAACTAGAATGCAGGAATAGAGAAAAGCAAACTCTTCAGGTGTTGGGAATTTCATTCCATGAAAAGCTATATAAGGGATTTGGGGATAGTGTTTGGTATATAGTAAGAGCCAGAAGTTATTTTAAAGTTGTCAACTACTTCTAGAAGTATCTAGATTTTCAAATGCAGTGTCCTGGTGTGCTCCAGTCCATGGGGTTGCAAAGAGTCAGACACGACTTAGTGACTGAGCAACAACAATTCTATAAATATCTAATATGCGTTCCCATATTTGAAATGGGGTGGTTTATATTATTTGAGATGAAAAATAAAAGAAGTTTTCTATTCAATCTCATGTTTACTAACTTAGAAAACAGCATTATTTCTGAGGTGAATATGGGAAAGTGAAGATCCATCTCAGT